>NC_048568.1:15537500-16275000 GCF_013265735.2 Oncorhynchus mykiss | reverse complement strand
TTGAGCTGAAGTATAAAAAATGACAGTGTAGCTTAGCAACAGCAGGTACCAGGTAAGAATTGCAGGAAGTACAATGTGTACAACTGCAGAGGTATTTAAATTGGACTCCAAACTTCTGACACCTCGACACGCTGCATTTCTAAAATGTCCAGCTTTGTCTGACAACAACAGTGCGAGTTGGATAATAACTTTTGAATAAACTAAATGCAGTCTGCCAACCGAAGATGTTACTCAGGGTTTTTTTGTCTCCTGCTCAATCTCTTTCCAGCAATTTGTCAGCCATTTGTCAGAACCCTGTAAAACGCAATGAAAACATGTAGCTCAGTAGAGTGGATATGAAGCCACGAGGCATGTGAGAGGCAGTTGTAGAGATATGAGGGTAGGCCTGAGTGGCCACAGGTCTGAAGGCACATCAGAGGCATTCTGCGGGTTAATTATGGAAGGCCTGGGGGGGGGATCAACAGAGCTAACCGCTGAATGGGAATGCTAGGCAAGTGGACGACTGATTAAGGCCAGGCTGAGATAAGTAAACATGGCGATGTGGATGGGCACGTCCACGGCTCTGAGGGCAGCTCGCTTTAAAGGGGGTTTAACCTCAGCGATGAGCCGTGAATGCAGGGATGTATGGCAGTCGCCATGTCTCTGTGAGGACCCACCTGCCTGTATAATGACAGGGCTGGATTTGATAGGTTCACAGTTTTGTGGTGATTGGTTCAGTGATGCTTAAGAACAACGACAACTGACTGTTTAAGAGATGAGGAGTCTGTACCAGGTTGACATGTAAAACAATGTCTTCGATTGATACTTTTCATTGTTATTCTGACAGAAAGCTGTTATTTGGTGACAAAAAGTTGACGTAATTATTAGACTATTGTTTTATTTTCACAGCTTCAAGCTCAAATTGTTGCCTATGAATTTTCTCCAGAAAGCAGTGTTTCCAAACTTTACAATCTAATAATAAAGAGCTTGGTCACCATGAAATATGAATACTTGTACCCATAATGCCTCTGCCTAAGCTGTCTATGTTAAATCCCTAGTTGGGAGGGAAGGAGTTGTTCTCTCTGACTGCAGCGGTAAAACACTGACTGTACAATCCCACTGAGACCAAAACAAAGATGCTTATATGAAACAAGACATGTCGGGGGAGATGAGGAAGAATCAAACCATGTACCTGTAACTTTTTGTTGTTGCACCATTTTCTGTGTGTGTGCGCGCGCAAGAGGGAATAGTACTCTGCGTTCTTTGTATGAGTGAAATCACTAGTATAACTCAAGGCGTTGCTTGCTGGAACTTGGCTTGTGAGAGTTGTCACTTACTACCAAGATATTATAATGACACATGGTGATGACATTCACAAACAACAGCCCCAGACAGCCTGGGGATGTAGTCTTGTTATCCTGCTCCTCTCACTAAGATTACAGATAATGTCTGTCTTTCTGTGACAGTACCAAGCTAGATTAGTCTTCCTTTGTGTACCTCTGTGGTTGTTTAAAACTGATGTTTGACAGCCAATCTCCAGCTGGAGATGAGGAAGCCCAAGGCCCCATGACTGCCTCTGTGTCCTTACTGTGCCCCAGAACAGAAGCAGGGCTCTTTGTGTCATGTGGCCCTCATAACGTCTGCTGTGGAAATTCTGTCAATATGGTGGTGGAGTGGTTGGCTCTGTACTGTAGCCTGCCAATTATTATGTGTTTTCCAGCACATTGGTTTCCTTCTTCTATATCGTTTTAGCTGCGATCTGTTCTCCTGCGCAGCAAGCAGATTATGTACTGTACTGTATGAATTGATTTATTTAGCCTTATTATGTTACACCTGCCCTCTATTGCTAGTCCCTCTGTAATCTGATTCTGTTCTTTTTCCTGCTGTTGAATTGTTTTAACACTGGGGCTGACCTACACACCACATACAGTGTACAATTTCAGCCAGCAACTACACTGAACAAAAATATAAATACAACACAGAACAATTTCAAAGATTTTACTGAGCTACAGTTCATATAAGGAAATCATTCAATAATTTCTAAATAATTAATTTCAAATGACTGGGAATACAGACATGCATCTGGTCAGAAATACCGTAAAAGAAAGGTAAGGGCATGGATCAGAAAACTTAATCAGGTTGTTGATTGTGACCTGTGGAATGTTGTCCCACTCCTTTTCAATGGCTGTCCATAGTTGCCGGACATTGGCGGGAACTGGAACACACTGTCGTACACATCGATCCAGAGCATCCAAAACATGCTCAATTGATGACATGTCTGGTGACTGTGCAGGTCATGGAAGAACTGGGACATTTTCAGCTTCCAGGTCAAAACCCTGGTGAGGACTACGGCTCGCAGATGAGCTGCCCTGAGACGGTTTCTGACAGTTTGGGCAGAAATTCTTTGGTTTTACAAACCCACAGCTGTTTCATCAGCTGTCCGGGTGGTTGGTCTTAGACGATCCCACAGGTGAAGAGGCCGGATGCGGAGGTCCTGGGCTGGCGTGGTTCCACACGGTCTGCGGTTGTGAGGCCGGTTGGACGCACTGCCAAGGCTTATGGTAGAGAAATGAACATTTAATTATCTGGAAACAGCTCTGGTAGACATTCCTGCAATCTGCAGGCCAATTGCACACTCTCTCAAAACTTTAGACATCTGTGACATAGTGTTGTGTGACATAACTGAGAATTAAGCCTTTTGTTCGTATGGAACATTTATTTTATTTCAGCTGATGAAACATGGGTACAATGTTTTACATGTTGTGTTTATGTTTTTGTTCAGTATACCTAGATGTCCAATCCCCATACCATATTTTTATGAATGATGGAAGTGGCAGTAAAGAGTGGGCCAACTGGGCACTGTCACACCTGTCAATGACCCGGGGCCCAGATGCAGGGCTAGGGTCTGGGATGGGGCCAGTTAATCAGGGTCAGCCGTCATACCAGCTTATCTGCCAGTCACCTGGGTCACATCTTGAGTTGGCTTCACTGTAGCCCTGAGGTCCTAGTGCTGGTCGTGTCTGGACCCAATGTCTCACATATGTCTCACATAATGCCACTCTGCTTTGACATTACTTTGTAAATGGAAGGTCAGATGTTCATTTTATAATATCATGAGCTTACCTGGGAGTGTCCCCTTCAATTACAAATAATGTTAGGTGCTCTTTCCCAGCATTACAGTATGTGGAGGAATGAGGAAATGGTTTCAGTGCTTGGCTGCTTTGAGGGCATTAATGAAGCCCCGGAATCCTGACCAGCCCCTGACTGGAAAAAACTTCTGTACATCAGAAAAGCGATTACTAACCACAGAGTGGAATAAACTTTTTCCTTTAACCTCTCTGGGATATGTGGGACAGCCAAAGAGAGGAGTCACAAAAAGCAGAAATAGAGATAAAATGAATCACTAACCTTTGATGATCTTCATCAGATGACACTCATAGGACTTCATGTTACACAATACATGTATGTTTTGTTCGATAAAGTTCATATTTATATCCAAAAATCTCAGTTTACATTGGTGCGTTACGTTCAGTAATGTTTTGCTTCCAAAACATCCAGTGATTTTGCAGAGAGCCACATCAATTTACAGAAATAGTCATCATAAATGTTGATGAAAATACAAGTGTTATGCATGGAACTTCAGATAAACTTCTCCTTAATGCAACCGCTGTGTCAGATTTCAAAAAACCTTTACCGAAAAAGCACACCATGCAATAATCTGAGTACAGCGCTCAGACAACAAAACAAGCCATACAGATATCTGCCATGTTGTGTAGTCAACAGAAGTCAGAAATAGCATTATAAATATTCACTTACCTTTGATGAACTTCATCAGAATGCACTCCCAGGAATCCCAGTTCCACAATTAATTTTTGATTTGTTCGATAAAGTCCATCATTTATGTCCAAATACCTCCTTTTTGTTTGCGCGTTTAATACACAATCCAAACTCACAAGGCGTGGGCAAGTCCAGGCAAAGGTTCAGACGAAAAGACATATTACAGTTCGTAGAAACATGTCAAACGAAGTATAGAATCAATCTTTAGGATGTGTTCATCATAAATCTTCAATAATGTTTCAACCGGAGAATTACTTTGTCTGTAGAAATGCAATGGAACGCAGGTCACTCTCACGTGAGTGTGCGTGATCAGCTCATGGCACTCTGACTCATTCAGCTCTCATTCCCCCCTCCTTCACAGTAGAAGCATCAAACAAGGTTATAAAGACTATTTGCATCTAGTGGAAGGCTTAGGAAGTGCAATATGACCCAATTGAAAAACTACAAACCTCAGATTTCCCACTTCCCGGTTGGATTATTTCTCAAGTTTTTGCCTGCCATATGAGTTCTGTTATACTCACAGACATCATTCAAACAGTTTTAGAAACTTCAGAGTGTTTTCTACCCAAATCTACTAATAATATGCATATATTAGCAACTGGTCCTGAGTAGCAGGCAGTTTACTCTGGGCACCTTATTCATCCAAGCTACTCAATACTGCCCCCCAGTCCCAAAGAAGTTAACAAGTCCGATGAGAAAGATATCCGGTTTTCACTGGAAGAGGCCCAGATCCACGCCTTTTGCGTGAAGAAAAGACACTGGAAAAGGGGACGCAGAAATGCCTTTTATGCTCGCTTCGAGGCAAGCAACATTGAAGCATGCATGAGAGCACTAGCTGTTCTGGATGACTGTGTAATAACTCTCTTGGTAGCTGATGTGAACAAAACCTTTAAACAGGTCAACATTCACAAAGCCACTGGGCCAGACGGATTACCAGGACGTGTACTCAAAGCATGCATGGACCAACTGTCAAGTGTCTTCACTAACATGTTCAACCTCTCCCTGACCAAGTCAGTAATACCTACATGTTTCAATTAGACCACCATAGTCCCTGTACCCAAGGAAGCGAAGGTAACCTGCTTAAATGATTACTGCCCCGTGGCACTCACGTCAGTAGCCATGAAGTGCTTAGAAAGGCTGGTGATGGCTCACATCAACAGCATCCTCCTGGACACCCTCGATCCACTCCAATTCGCATACCGCCCCAACAGATTCACAGATGACATAATCTCAATCGCACTCCACAATGCCCTTTCTCATCACCGCCTGGTATGGCAACTGCTCGGCATCTGACCGTAAGGCGCTACAGAGGGTCATGCGAACGGCCCAGTACATCACTGGGGCCAAGCTTTCTGCCATCCAGGACCTATGTCATAGGCAGTGTCAGAGGAAAGTCCACAAAATTGTCAGAGACTCCAGTCACCCAAGTTATGGACTGTTTTCTCTACTACCGCACAGCAAGCGGTACCGGAGCGCCAAGTCTAGGACCAACAAGCTCCTCAACAGCTTCTATTCTATCCCCAAGCCATTAGAATGCTGAACAATTCAGAAATTTTGCCACTGGACAATTGACTTTGAACCCCCCTTGTACACTGCTGCTACTCTGTGTTTGTTTGTTACCTATGTATAGTCACGTCGCATAGTCACCTACATGTACAGACTACCTCAACTAACCTGTACCCCTACACACTGACTCGGTACCGGTGCCTTGTTACTGTTACTGTTATTCTTATTGTGTTACTTCTTATTATTACTTTTTATTTTAGCCTACTTGGTAAATATTTTCTTCTTCTTGAACTGCACTGTTGGTTAAGGGCTTGTAAGTAAGCATTTCACGGTAAAGTCTACACTTGTTGTATTGCACATGTGGCAAACAAAGTTTGATTTGATTTTGATTTGATTTGATCATGCCAAAATAAATCTACAGGGTTCCATCAAAGCAGATTTCATTGACAGCGATTTGGCTATATTTCTGCCCAGAAGTCCATCAAAGAGCTGTAGAGTCAGGCCTAGCTGTCATGCAGGGGTTATGGGGATTGGAGGATTGGTTACTCCGTGCTCACTGTCACTGATCATATGCTAAATGTGCTTTAGGCCATTGCCAGGAGGCCTCGTTATCGCAGGGAGAAAATGTGATTATATTTTAGAGCACAGGACGGAAATCTTCCTCTGAATATATTAACGGCATTAGATACACTTTTCACCCAAGCAAATGAAATTAATTTGAGCCAAGCAACTGTCTTTGGGCTCCGACAGAGGTAAGAGTTACAAATTGATTGTTATTGTTTCGGAGAGGCAGAAATGCGAGGGCCAGTGGCAAAACAATAAATACCGGATGACTAGGGAGTTCTGAATATAAAACAGATTTATAAAGACACGTACTTTATAATTGTCAGTATTTTGGTCTTGTTCCAACCTCTTATTTTGTTTTATGATCCCATCAGACTTTTAGACTTTCTTGAACCAGTAAAAATAAGCAATTTCCACCCCAACTCAATACAGCCCCCTTGGGCCAGAGGCTTTGTTTCTGTCACATCACCCAGTTCTGTGTCCTGTGGCCAAAGTGGTCATGTGTTTAGTGTTCCTGTCATGCTCTTGCTCAAACCCCCCTCCTGCTGTGGGCTCCTGAGGCATTTTCTACTATGTGTGGCTGAGAGCCTTAGCTCACTGTGGCTGTACACTGACTGTACAAAACATTAAGAACCCCCATTCCCCCCCCCCCTCCCCTCAGAACAGCCTAAAGGTGTCTGGAGCGTTCCACAGAGATGCTGGCCTATGTTGACTCCAATTCCTCCCACAGTTGTGTCAAGTTGGCTTGATGTCCTTTGGGTGGTGGACAATTTATGATACACACGGAAAACTGTTGAGCGTGAAAAACAGCGCTGCAGTTCTTGACACACTCAAACCGGTGCACCTGGCACCTACTACCATACCCTGTTCAAAGGCACTCAAATCTTTTGTTTTGCCTGTTCACTCTGAATGGCACACATACACAATCCATGTCTCAAGAGTCTCAAGGCTTAAAAATCCTTCTTTAACCAGTCTCGTCCCCTTCATCTACACAGATTGAAGTGGATTTAACAGGTGACATCCTTAAGGGATCATACTGTAGCTTTCGCCTGGTCACTCTGTAATGTTTTGTACACTCAGTGTATATCGGCAACACAAATGCACCTGACAAACACCTCCCCTATGTTCCAGGCTGACTTCAGTCTTTTGTGATGGCAGTTTTTCTTTGGCTGCAAGCAAAGCAAGCCCAGTGGTGAAGTGATTGCTGTTGATCCATAAATATAATTTCCTGAATGCCTTTGGGTTACCATTTGCTGCATGTGTGGTAGGCTGATTGCGTTGGAAGTGAATGAGACTCTCCAATGACCACCTGCATCACATGGCTATCTGGATCACGGTGGTGACCTTGGGAGAAAAGGAGCTGTCTGATGGTCAGGAATGATGGATTTCCTCATGCCTACGACACACAAACACCCACTCGCGCGCACATGCACAAACACATGCACAGGAACGCACATGCACACTCGCACTCTGTCTCTCTCTCTCTCTCGCTCTCTCTCTCTCTCTCTCTATCTCTCTCTCTCTCTCTCGATCACTCTCTCTTTCTCTCCATCTCTTTCTCTATCATATTTTATCCCCAGAGGAAAAGACCCAGAGTAGAAGCTGGTGCTTGGACAAAATGATCAAAGGATCTTGATCTGAGGAAAATGTAATGCCATTCTTATTCATGCATTTCAGTTATGTACTGCCTGAGCTCTTCGATTCACCCATAAACCACAGTATTGTCTTTGTTCCCATTAACCCCACCCCACACATGCACACACCCCACAAACCCAACCACAACCATTGGCATATAATGGAGGAGAATTAATTAGTGTGTCTGGGTTGAGGATGGAGTCCAGCAGCGGAGCATTGTGGTGCTTAAGGTGCTGAAGAGGCTAATGAGATGTGGAGGCAGTCTGGATTAAACAGCCATTCTGTTTTAATAGGAAAGGCCAGTGGTATTGGCTAGAATTATTTTTCCCTGAGCTAGCTCCATGCTAGCTGCTGCCAGTCTACAGGAAAAGAGGAATATAAATCTCAACATGCTAATAGCCTTAGCATTAGGATGGGGTTTATTAAACCCACCGAACCTTTCTCCCATGCTTCACTGTCAGAGTCATAAAGGGCATTGTTGCCCACTGAGAAGTCACGAGGAGCCGATCGATAAGCACACAGTGCATGGAGTTTTTAGAGACACTCTGGCTTACGAGGAACCTAGGATGGATCTGGCTGGGGAGAGTTGGGGCAGGAGTTCCACATGGATTGGAAAGTGTAATGGAGCCAGCGATCGCTCCTTAAGCTTCATCCATCCTGTGGGGGCTGAGGGAGGGAGTTTAGAGCTGTGGCCATGCTGCTGAAAGGCTCAGCTCCTCTCCTATCCTGTGCTCACAGGATGCTGTGGGAATGGAATCCCAGGCAGCAAATAACTTGGCTTGGGATGAGCCCTGTAATGTGTGTGAAGACCATGATCCTGTATTCAAATATTTCTGGGTCTTTTTTATCTTGTTATTTATTGGTGTCTCTCCTAACTAATTCAGACATAATTTGTGGTATGTTGCTTGTAAAGAAAATTAGGTGACGTTTATATGATCTTCTTTCAAACAATACATTTTTGCCACTTTCTTGCCATTTATATACGTGCATCCAATGTGTAGCTGGCACCGGGGATTAGTGGGAGCAAGAAACATTTAACTTTGACAGGTAGCCTAGTGGTTGGAGCGTTGGACTAGTAACTGAAAGGTTGCAAGATCGGGATGACAAGGTAAAAATCTGTTGTTCTGCCCCTGAACAAGGCAGTTAACCCAGTTTTCCTAGGCCGTCATTGAAAATAAGAATTTGTTCTTAACTGACTTGCCTAGTTAAATAAAGGTAAAATAAAAAAGAAATGTAATTTTCCCACCTTAGGGGAAAATTGGGGAGTTCTCATAGACCACCAGCAGAAAAGGTCTCCATTTACGAGTTGCTTATGAGTACATTTCACACTACTTTTGGATTATAATTGGATTGTAAGGCTGGAATTAATGTCCTGCTTAATATAATGTTTGTATCATCGTTGCAAATCAACTACATGATACTTAAAAAACACTTCAACTTCAACCAGTAGAATGGCTTTTTGGCTAGCTTTGCTGCAGTCTATGTGAATGAGCGTTAGCATTCTAGCTAACAACTGCTGCAAGCAGTAATCAAAACAACATTTTAACCTTATGAGAACCCCCTAAAAGTGTTTTTGTTTAGAAGTAATAACTCTGTAAATCTAGGTTAAATGGAATAGGCACAGGTGGCGGAAAACCTGTTTCAAATCAAAGTTTATTTGTCATGTACACAGATTAGCAGATGTTAAAGCATCAAGTAGCCCAGTGGTTAGAGCGTTGAACTAGTAACCGAAAGGTTCCAAGATCGAATCCCCAAGCTGACATGTTAAAATCTGTTGTTCTTCCCCTGAACAAGGCAGTTAACCCACTGTTCCAAGGCTGTCATTGAAAATAAGAATTTGTTCATAACTGAGTTGCCTAGTAATATTTTTAAAAGCAGGTACACCGTAATAAGCTAATTTTTGCTCACCATACTTGTAAATCATTTGTAAGTAATTACCTTGTAATGTGCTTATTTTCCTGTTATGATTAATAAAAAGTTGGCTACAGTCATCAAAATGTTGTCAGATATGTTCTGGTAATTATCTGAGCTGGCAGGGCAGCTAGATAGCTAGCTAACAAGCTAGCAATGAACCAAAACATTGTCTAGGAAGTTTTTTGAGTTGCCTGGCTTACTAAATTGACATATCCTAAATACATTTTTAAACAGATGGGTTTTTTGGTGCAATAAACAGAGCAGGTAACGTTGCAATTTGGACCAGGCTGATGCCATGTCATGCAGACTGACGTTTTTGTGTTCATACCGTTTCATAGTAAGACATTTGACGTCGGGCCACAATAGAATGTTCATGATTTAATGTCGTCTAAAGCTGGTGAGATGACAGGCAATGTTTACACTGAGGCGTAGGCAAAAACTTGAAAGAAAATACAGAAAATAACATTATGGTGGAAATAAATGTCCTGCGTCTGTCACCGGCTAGACCTTTCAGATATAAAGAAAGGGCGAGATAAAGAAGATGGCATGGTAAAGATGGCAGGTTTTTGTCTAGGTATAAAGGGGATATCTGACGAGGACGGTTTAATTTCCTGCAAAGTGGATTGATATACCGTATTTCATAGATGGATTTAAAAAAAAACAGCCATTAAAAAGTTTGTCTTTAACCGACTACATTTTTAAGAAAAGGAACCTCTCACTCACGCACACATGCACGCCCACATACACCCACACATCTTCTGTCTCCTATTACAATCATAGACTGTGCATTTTTTATGATCTGACAGAACCCCATCCATCTTATTTACTGCCAGCTAATGCAAATGAGAGGTGAATGATATTTAATATTCTGGTTATGCAAGACTCATCACATCCTGCTGGAGGAGGACGTTGGAGATGTCATGTATTCTTCACAGGAGTAGCAACTTCTCCTGTGACACCTATCCTAAGTGTAGGTGCTTCACAATGCCACGCCATGTCTCCAACTCTCCATGCCTCAGAGAGTGCTTCACAACGCTAGCAACTGTAATTCATTTTGTCCCCTGCCATCCTCCCATCCTGGTGCCCTTGGGATCAGTGCAGGAGTTACACATCCTTTCAGCAGATATAGCTGTTGCACTCCAACACAATGGATATATATATATATATATATATATATATATATATATATATATATATATATACCAAAAACAGAGAGATGACATACTGATGTATATGTATTTATATATTTATATCCCCCCTGAGGACAGTATCAAATTGCAGGGTAATGGCCTTTGGGACCTGCAACAATACTTTCCAGAGTGTGACTATTGAAGTGATCGATGCCTCCGTGTGGCCATTGATCTTACCTAAGGTTGTCTCTAATTATGCAGCGTGTCACCCTAGTATTACATTATGTTGATGAGACGTAACATAAAATCCCACCCTCGCTGTGTTTGTTTCCGATGCTAATCGCTCCATGTTCCTTGGGTGTGCTTCGTCATACATATGCATGTGAAGTGTGTTTTATACATCGCTGCATGCTGTATTTCATTCATAAATATGTATAGATGCAAATAGCCGTATGCTACATGTATCTCTGATGGTACTGCACATTGTAGGTAACTATCAAAAGGCTCAGCTAAATTGGGCTTTTGAAAAATCATGTCCTGTTCAGGTTAACTTACAAGTCAACAGGAAGGAGTAATAATACTGTGTGAATTACCTGGGACTTGACTTGTATAGGACAACGGTTGAGGTTGAGGTTGAGATGTATAACATTACAGTTAGACCGATATGCACTATTAGCTACTAAAAAAAGGGCTGAATAGGAAAAGTATGGAACAAAACTTTGAATGATGATGAGAAATGAAATGGTTATAATTTGGCTTCATTTCAGTCTTGATTTCTGCTTGAATATGCAGGTGATGTATTTACAATGAGACTGTCATTTATTAGCATTGTATTCAATGGCAGTGGATCCGACACATTTCATGAAACAATGGCCATTGTGAAGAATGCATAGTGCAGATGACTCAAGAGTTAGAATTTATTTTTTATTTTATCAGAATGATAAATGACTGTCTCAGGACCTTCATTTGTATTCTGGGTGAGTAAACCTGCAATAACTTTTCATCGTGAAATGGGACTTTTCTCTCTCGTCTATAACTTTAAGGCACCCTAAAGGATATGCGGCTATACTGATAAAATACTAATACTTCACGCATAGCCCTTGATCTGTTTTAAGTGACATTACTGCACTTCAATACAGGATTTCCCTAAAAAACATGTCCAATTAATCAGAATAGTGTCGCCTATATGCTGCCTTTGTTTATACTGTGGGTAGATACCTCGTAGTATTGACCTTTGTTCTTTTCTAGACCCCTGACCTCTCAAAAGGAAAGGCACAATGCGGTCATTTTACGTTAATCCATAGTCCATCTCAGGACCTCAATGAGCCAACCTGTGATTGGAGGAATCCAGTCCAAAACTATAATGTGCTGGTAAAGCGAATCAGGGGATGTTATTCTTCAGCGTCCTCTCCTCCTGACAAAACTCCATTCACCTTGTGAATTATTAGCAGGCTGTTCAATAATCAATGCACGTCCTCCTGGCTAACCAGCCTAAAATCCAGGTTCAGAGGAATTCAGCTGATTTCCCCCAGTCATCCATGACTGGTGATTAAGTTGTAAAATCTAGAGGTATTCATTATTGAGCAGCATAGGTCACGGTGAGAAGCATTTTATAGATTCAGACGGCTGTCATACTGTCAGAAAAAAACTGTGATGTGAGGAAATTATTGTGTTGTTAAAATGCATTATTTAAAGACCACGGAGACCCAACAGTGGCAGAATGCAGGTTGCGTTTGAAACATTCTACTGGGGGGGTAGCGTTTGTCATTTTCCAAGCTAGAGAGTGCCGAAATTTCTCCTGAGTAGAAAACGCTGCTCATGATTAATGGGACTATTGCAGTATGCCTATTTTTCTAGAAAATATATTTACTGTATATTTAGTGTATATTACTGTGGTTTACTCAAATCATTTCCAAGGGTTGCTTGAGGTTTGGCATTTCTATATGAGAGTATAATGGAGGTTATAATGTCCCTTTAGTTAGTTGATTGGTTGAAGTATTTTAGTTTAAATCAGTGCTCTTGATGTGACATAAGTAGTACTGAGATACAGACCAAGAGCATCTGTATCAGTCTCTTCATCTGTTAAGCTCTCAATGAAGACATGTTGCTCCTTGTTGAGCCTGGCAGTACATCGGAACATACGTCATATCATATTCGAACTTAGCCATGCATCCAACACTCTGTGTTAACGATTTCAAAACATTATTATTATTAATTTTACTTTTTACCACCTTTTTCTCCCTAATTTGTTGATATCCAATTGGTAGTTACAGTCCTGTCCCATTACTGCAACTCCCCTGCGAACTTGGGAGAGGCGAAGGAAACACGACCCTGTCAAGCCGCACTTCTTCTTGACACACTGCTCGCTTAACCGGCAAGCCAGCCACACCAATGTGTCGGAGGAAACTCCGTCCAGCTGTCGACCGAAGTCAGCTTGCAGGCGCCCGGCCTGGCACAAGGAGTCGCTAGAGCGCAATAGGACAAGGAAATCCCGGCTGGCAAAACCCTCCCCTAACCCGGACGACGCTGGGCCAATTGTATGCCGCCTCATGGGTCTCCCGGTCACGGCTGGCTGTGAAACATATCCGTCTCTGATGTCAATCTGTGTGGTACACAGTTGACAAAGAGCAAACACGCTGAACATTAAACCTTTGTGAACTGTGTTGGCCCGAGACATCAGCTGACTGTCAACCCCACCATTAGAGGTTTATGGATAAAATCAATGGGGAAGCCAAGCCAGGAAAAAAGCCATATTACAACCTGTGTTTTGATAAATGCATTGTTTTCTCTATAACCCGTTAGTTCATACAACAGTGATATATATATAAGGCTTAGACAACAAGAAGACAACAGTCACACAGTGAGCAGAATGAATTCAACCACACTTTTGTTTAATCACAAAACCAGAGAGCTTTGCTTTGTTATAGTTATAGAAAGCAAATTGATATAGAACCACAGAGAGTTACAGCAAGTCGCAAAGAAAACAGGAGCTGCCTCCCCTATTTCAGCACCATTACTACTTCAACATGATCAAATCAGCTATGCTTACAGTAACAAATTAAAGTTACCAAAAAACGATTTAGTCTAATCAGTGTAAGCTAAATATCATGTGGCTGTCCATGGTACTGATTTATGTGTGTAAGATGGGTGTGTGTGTGTGTGTGTGTGTGTGTGTGTGTGTGTGTGTGTGTGTGTGTGTGCGTGCGTGCGCATGTAGAAAAAAACGTATTGACTCACCATACTCGCAGAGCAACACCATGCCATCCGTCTCTCTCTTATGTTGCCAATCATACAGTTTCCACTCTTTTAGTTTTTGTTGTCCTAGACTAGGCTACCTGGTTAAAATACTTGTTTGGCTAACTTCCTTTCATTGGCAACGATGAGCCAGCTAGTTAACGTTAGCCTATGGTACTACATCTAATGTTAGCAAGCTACATATGGAAGTTCCCTAGTCTCTGGCTGGCCAGGAACACAATGGCGACCCGTCATTCAGGGCAGGTCATTTTTTGTTAATACGTATCACATATCAGTTTGCAAACAATGTAAAAAAAATCTTTGAGTTAATAAAGCCACATACAAGCATGGTATCTTTATTGCTTTCTTGAGTAAAGCAGCTTCAAAAGGCAGGCGTTTCAGCCTAGCTCAGTGCTTTCTGTGGTGGTGGGGAAGCCAGCGGGAAAAACGGAGAGTAGGGGTTGGTAATGTTCTCTAGTTGCGCCGTGATTGGTTCAGCGTTCTGTCACTCATGGGGACACTACGCCACCACAACATCTACGGGGAGAGCTTGAAAATGCAAGCCCCTTGGGTGCTGCCATAGAGCTACATTAGAAGTGCCCATCCAAGAAGGCTCAAGGTCATTGGCCACAGATAAAATAACGTTAAATCACGTTATATCTACCGCAGCTTTGATTGGACTGATCATGTCAACATCATACTTTCAAAATCTTAGCTAACAAGCTAGACAAGTAGTCATCATCATGAATCACGTTGACAATCTACTGGAAAATCCATTTCATATGAAGAGAAATTATAGATAAAACGTATCGGTGCTCATCGACCGTTGGACATAAAGATTACACAAAAAGTTGGAAATTGCAAATTCAACAATGGGTGGTTTGGAAGGAATCTGTGGCTAACTGCAAGCGTTGCAAAGCAATCACCAACCTGCTATTCAGTGAAGTAGCTCCAACTGGGAAAACAAGATTTCCAAGTCGGGAACTCAACCTAGTTTTTTTCCGAGGTCCCAGTTGTCTTGAAAGCACCATAAATCCAGAGAATGCCAGACGTTGATGACAAAGTTTGATGCCAAAATGTGTCCATAAGGACCGCTGTGCCACCTTCCTGTTCAAGTGGGCACAGCACATCAAGGTGAGTCCAAAAATGTCTTGTATGCTGCTGCATAAATTATGTAATATGCCAAGGAAATACAGTTGAAATCGGAAGTTTACATACACCTTAGCCAAATACATTTAAACTCAGTTTTTCACAATTTCTGACATTTAATCCAAGTAGAAATTCTCAGTTTTAGGTCACCACTTTATTTTAAGAATGTGACATGTCAGAATAATAGCCGAGAGAATGATTTATTTCATCTTCTATTTCTTTCATCACATTCCCAGTGGGTCAGAAGTTTACATACACTCAATTAGTATTTAGTAGCATTGCCTTTAAATAGTTTAACTTGGGTCAAACGTTTTGGGTAGCCTTCCACAAGCTTCCCACAATAAGTTGGGTGAATTTTGGCCCATTCCTCCTGACAGAGTTGGTGTAACTGGGTCAGGTTTGTAGGCCTCCTTGCTCGCACACACATTTTCAGTTCTGCCCACACATTTTCTATAGAATTGAGGTCAGGGCTTTGTGATGGCCACTCCAATACCTTGACTTTGTTGTCCTTAAGCAATTTTGCCACAACTCGGAAGACCCATTTGCGACCAAGCTTTAAATTCTGAATATTGATGTCTTGAGATGTTGCTTCAAAAAATCCACATTATTTTCCTACCTCATGATGCCATCTATTTTGTGAACTGCACCAGTCCCTCCTGCAGCAAAGCACCTCCACAACATGATGCTGCCACCCCCGTGCTTCACGGTTGGGATGGTGTTCTTCGGCTTGCAAGCCTCCCCCTATTTTCTTCCAAACATAATGATGGACATTATGGCCAAACAGTTCTATTTTTGTTTCATCAGACCAGAGGACATTTCTCCAAAAAGTATGATCTTTGTCCCCATGTGCATTTGCGAACCGTAGTCTGGCTTTTTTATGGCGGTTCTGGAGCAGTGGCTTCTTCCTTGCTTGTCTTTCAGGTTATGTTGATATAGGACTAAATGTGCAGTGGATATAGATAATGTTGTACCTGTTTCCTCCAGCATCTTCACAAGGTCCTTTGCTATTGTTCTGGGATTGATTTGCACTTTTCGCACAAAAGTATGTTCATCTCTAGGAGACAGAACGCGTCTCCTTCCTGAGTGGTATGATGGCTGCGTGGTCCCATGGTGTTTATACTTGCATATTATTGTTTGTAGATATGAACATGGTACCTTCAGGCATTTGGAAATTGCTCCCAAGGATGAACCAGACTTGTGGAGGTCTACAATTTTTTTTCTGAGGTTTCGGTTAATTTATTTTGATTTTCCCATGATGTCAAGCAAAGAGGCACTGAGTTTGAAGGTAGGCCTTGAAATACATCCACAGGTACACCTCCAATTGACTCAAATTATGTCAATTAGCCTATCAGAAGCTTCTAAAGCCATGACATCATTTTCTGGAGTTTTCCAAGCTGCTTAAAGGCATAGTCAACTTAGTGTATGTAAACTTCTGACCCACTGAAATTGTGATACAGTGAATTCTTAGTGTAACAATCTGTCTGTAAACAATTGTTGGAAAAATGTATTGTGTCATGCACAAAGTAGATGTCCTAACCGACTTGCCAAAACTATAGTTTGTTAGCATATTTCAACCCTGCAGGCGCTACACAAAACACTGAAATAAAATATAAAACATGAATTACCTTTGACGAGCTACTTTTGTTGGCACTCCAATATGTCCCCTAAAAATCAGAAGTGGTCCTTTTGTTCGATTAATTCCGTCCAAATATATCCAAAATGTCCATTTATAAAGCGCAAAAAAAACAGCTTACAAAAAACGCAACGTCACTACAAAATATTTCAAAAGTTGCCTATAAACTTTGCCAAAATATTTCAAACTACTTTTGTAATACAACTTTAGGTATTTTTAAACGTTAATAATCGATCAAATTGTAGACTGGGCAATCTGTGTTCAATACAGGAATGAAAACAAACCAGCGTTACTTTTCACGTCTTGCGCAACTCACAAAAGTGTTACCCAGGTCCTAGTTGGCCTACTTCTTCATTGCACAAAGGAATAACCTAAACCAAATTCCAAAGACTGGTGACATCCAGTGGAAGCAGTAGGAACTGAAAACAGGTTCCTTAGAAATATATCTTGGCAATGACAAATCAGGGAACAGAGAGAGGCAAAAATATTATAATAATCTGAACAGTTAGTCCTCTGGGTTTTGCCTGCTACATAAGTTCTGTTATACTCACAGACATGATTCAAGCAGTTTTAAAAACTTCAGAGTGTTTTATATGCATATCTACGAATAATATGCATATCTTATATTCTTGGCATGAGTAGCAGGAAGTTGAAATTGGGCACGCTATTTATCCAAAAGTGAAAATTCTGCCCCCTAGCCCCAAGAGGTTTTAACAAGAAATGTTAACAAGAAATGTTTGGAGTGGTTGAAAAATTTGTTTTAATGACTCCAACCTAAGTGTATGTAAACTTCCTACTTCAACTGTATGTACAGTATACTGCAGCTAAGACAGTAATACTAAGTGTATTTTGTGAAGTAAGCTGTTAGTTGGACATGTGCCTCACCTACGTCTGTTGCGGTGACCGTATTAACAACCCACCGGCAGTCACGAGTGAAAGCTCTGATGCTGCTGCTGGTTATTAGTTGCCTACAAAACTTGTTAACTCAAATCAAATGATATTTGTCACATATGTCGAATACAACAGGTGTAGTAGACCTTACCATGAAATGCTTACTTACAAGCCCTTAACCAACAATGCAGTTCAAGAAATAGAGTTAAGATAATATTGACAAAATAATCTAAAGTAAAAAAATTGAATAAAAAAGTAACACAATAAATAACGAGTCTATATACAGGGGGTACGGGTACCAAGTCTATGTGTACAGGTTAGTCGAGGTAATTTGGAATGTGACTCAGCATAGATAATAAACAGCGAGTAGCAGCGGTGTGGAAAGAAAGGGGGGGGGGTGACTGGAGTCTTTGACAATTTTTAGGACCTTCCTCTGCCTACTATATAGGTCCTGGATGTCAGGAAGCTTGGCCCCAGTGATGTACTGGGCCGTACGCACTACCCTCTGTTGGTCATTATGGCCAGATGCCATAAGGCGGTGATGCAACCGGTCAGGATGCTCTCAATGGAGAAGCTGTAGAACTTTTTGAGGATCTGGGGACCCATACCAAGTCTTTTCAGTCTCCCGAGGGGGAAAGGTGTTGTCGTACCCTCTTCAAAACTGTTTTGGTGTGTTTGGACCATGATAGTTCATTGGTGATGTGGACACCAAGGAACTTGAAACTCTCGACCCGCTTGAGATTGCGTCATCTGTGGATCTGTTGGGGTGGTATGCGAATTGGAGTGGGTCTAGGGTTTCTGGAATGATGGTGTTGATGTGAGCCATGACCAGCCTTTCAAAGCACTTCATGGCTACCGACGTGAGTGCTACGGGGCGGTAATCATTTAGGCAGGTTACCTTTGCTTTCTTGGGCACAGGGACTGTGGTGGTCTGTTTGAAACATGTAGGTATTACAGACTCGATCAGGGGGAGGTTGAAAATGTCAGTGAAGACACTTGCCAGTTGATACGCACATGCTTTGAGTACACGTTCTGGTAATCCGACTGGCCCCGCGGTTTTGTGAATGTTGACCTGTCTAAAGGTCTTGCTCACATCAGCTACGGAGAGCGTGATCACACTGTCGGCCGGAACGGCTCACGTCACTGGGCAGCTCACAGCTTGGTTTCCCTTTGTATTCCAAAATAGTTTTCAAGCCTTGCCACATCCGATGACCATCAGAGCCGGTGGAGTAGGATTAAAACTTAGTCCTGTATTGACGCTTTGCCTATTTGATGGTTCGTCTGAGGGCATAGCACGATTTCTTATAAGCGTCTGGATTATTGTCCTGCTCCTTGAAAGCGGCAGCTGCCTGGTACTCAGCACTCTGTTGTCCCTCTAATCACTCTGACGTCAATACAAATGTATTCAAAAATCTAATCAAACACTTGAGCTCATGTTGTGCAACATTTCTATAGGCTATGCAATTGCGGGAGAAAACAGAGTGATGGCTGCTAATAAAAATACTAGGATCCCATCAGCTTTCTATAGGCTAGGCCTACTATATTTATTTCTCAACTTTCCCAGTATTAAGCACATTGCTTATTTTTACAACTGGAGTATAGCCTACCTTGCTGGCATGAAAATAAACCATGGGGAAAAGCGTTCGCTATTTTCCTTAATTCACTATTGTTTGTATTTATTTTTACCCCTTTTTCTCCCCAATTGGTAGTTACAGTCTTGTCTCATAGCTGCAACTCCTGTACGGACTTGGGAGAGGCAAAGGTCGAGAGCCGTGCATCCTCCGAAACACGACCCAGCCAAGCCGGACTGCTTCTTGACAAAATGCCCGCTTAACCCGTACACCCGGTGACCGTGTCAGCGTACATGCGCCCAGCCCGCCACAGGACTTGCTAGAACACGATGGGACAAGTACATCCCAGCCAGTCAAACCCTCCCCTAACCCATGCGATGCTTGTCCAATTGTGCTGCGCCCCATATGGGTCTCCCGGTAGCGGTCGGCTGTGACAGAGACTGGACTTCAACCAGGATCTCTAGTGGCACAGCTAGCACTGCAATGCAATGCCTTAAATCACTGCGCCACTCAAGAGGCCCCCTCCTTTGGCTATTTAAGTGCATAGATGACGATACAGGTGCATGATAATGGTCCATTCTAAATCAAAACAAATGTCACACATATATTATTTTGTATATTTATAGACAAGATTAATGGGGGACAATATTAGCCTATCACTTAGTGATATTAGCCTATCACTGAATGATGCCCAGTATAAGAAGCAAAGCCTTTTTTTGCGAGTTTTTTCAAATCATAGGCGCACACCTCATGTCGCCTAGCCCATAGGCCTATATGTTTTAAAAAGGTTTGTTCACAACTTAAGTGACCAAATAACTTAAAATTAAGCACGTTAATCCGCTTTACAAGGGGTGTAGAGCCTAACTGGCATATATAAGCAGCGCGTGAGTTTCAAGTTTGGGGAAGATCATTTTCACCATAAAAATGCACATTTATAATAAAAGCATTACATGCATAATTGCAATTGCGGTCACTTTTGATAATGGGGTTTTCCGCTAATGGAAAATGTTCACTTATAGCCTACTACCATGTGCGCATTGCTGCGCTTATAATGTGATAACATAGCCTAATAGTCAACATTTTAAGCTAAATGTTCTGATCTGTTGCCGCAGCCACATTACATAAATGTTTTTTTGATGCTAGTGGTTGTATTAATTTGGGATCTATCACATCCCATAACTGTCCCAGGCTATGTTTGGAATATTTATTTCACCCACACTATAGAATAGGTTGACTTTTATACTATGGGGGATAGTAGATTAACATATGCTTTTGCCGTTTGTTACTCATCTTGTTGGCTGACGAAAAGTAAATGTGGACAGTTCTTCCAATATCTTTAATATGCACCTCGAAATTGGATAAGGACACATGCAGCCACATTGCGTCCCCGATGTGTCTGTCTTCACTTGTGGCCTGTGAGAAAGACCTGATTACATGACAGAGAGCCATGCGAGTGATAGACGCTTCGGATTGTGCAGCACACTCAGGTAGAAGGGCACAATGCAGCACTCCGGGCCATATAAAGCATGGTTTTTAGGGTGCATTACGGCCACACAGGGGATGCCGCCGTGTCATTTGAGGCATTATCAAGTGCTTGTTAAATTGTGAATGAGAGACTATTCGAGTGTGTACATTCTGCTCAAAAAAAGCTGAGCAGAGCTCATGCCTTTCAAGCAACTTTTTTTCAAATCATCATTAGAGTCTCATCATGCAGCCTTACAATGTATTAAAAATCAAAACATATAGCCCAACATTTGTACAACAATTAAAGTATCATTAATACCTCTGAATTAAGCATTTAGGAGTACCTATTTCTTTGTTAACCACTCAACACAGAATAGCCGCATGTACGCACTCCCTCAAATCTTTTGGAGAAAATATTTTGATTTTATTCAGCTCTGTTCAATTGTATTCTTCATACTATAAAATAATATAAAATAATGCCATGGAATTATAAGCAAATCTTGTCTGCTAAATGAACAAGTGTAGCCCACTGCCATTTGGCATAGCCACATAAGGATCTAACATAAGGACAACTCAGAGTATGCTATTATTTTCTTCTGAAATAGACTACATTTTCTTCATTCAGTATCATGCTTCTTTAGACCTGTCTAAAATAAATAATGGATTTATTGTGAAGGTGTAGGCTATATTACATGGATTTATTAGACTTTTTAAAATGGCTTGTAGGCTATGTGTGGAAGCCAGGAGATGCTAAATGTGTTTATGTTAACGGTCAATTACCTTGAGACCGACCGATATTTGCTTGATAATCACCAGCTAATAATTTGGTCCCTTTTCCCCTCATAACTTAGCCTACTGTTCTGACTTGGTGGTGCACATGTAGCCTATAGCCTGTTTTAGCCAAGTTGTAACGGCTGTCGTCGGTGGAAGAAGGTGAGGACCAAGGTGCAGCGTGGTAAGTGTTCATGATTTTTAATATAATCAAAACTGAACACTAAACAAAATAACAACTAGGAAGAATGAACACTAGCTACCTAGCCACTGGAGGACAACGACACAACGAGATGCAACAGTTCAAGTTTTTTCTGTAATTTACGTTTAGCTTTTGATGTGATTGGTCTGAATCCAAATCCAAACTGGTTTCCCTTGAAACTTTTTTTGGGGGCACCAGGACCATTCACAGTTGAGCTAAATCAGTTTAGCTCAACTCTGATTGGCTGTTCTTTTTTATCAAGGGAGGCCAAACGCTTGCTGTGTTCCATTTCTTTTGAATTCAATGCTACATGCGGAAACCATGTCATACTATTTTTGTCCAGGCAGCATCAGATACATGGGCTATACATACTGAGACAGAGGGTCGCTTTTCGCTCGCTCTGATGCTTTCTCTGGCGAGATACATTCAGCCACTTACAAATTGAAGGAAAATGATAAAACAGAGAAACTAAAGATACAGTGCCTTGCGAAAGTATTCGGCCCCCTTGAACTTTGCGACCTTTTGCCACATTTCAGGCTTCAAACATAAAGATATAAAACTGTATTTTTTTGTGAAGAATCAACAACAAGTGGGACACGATCATGAAGTGGAACAACATTTATTGGATATTTCAAACTTTTTTAACAAATCAAAAACTGAAAAATTGGGCGTGCAAAATTATTCAGCCCCTTTACTTTCAGTGCAGCAAACTCTCTCCAGAAGTTCAGTGAGGATCTCTGAATGATCCAATGTTGACCTAAATGACTAATGATGATAAATACAATCCACCTGTGTGTAATCAAGTCTCCGTATAAATGCACTTGCACTGTGATAGTCTCAGAGGTCCGTTAAAAGCGCAGAGAGCATCATGAAGAACAAGGAACACACCAGGCAGGTCCGAGATACTGTTGTGAAGAAGTTTAAACCCGGATTTGGATACAAAAAGATTTCCCAAGCTTTAAACATCCCAAGGAGCACTGTGCAAGCGATAATATTGAAATGGAAGGAGTATCAGACCACTGCAAATCTACCAAGACCTGGCCGTCCCTCTAAACTTTCAGCTCATACAAGGAGAAGACTGATCAGAGATGCAGCCAAGAGGCCCATGATCACTCTGGATGAACTGCAGAGATCTACAGCTGAGGTGGGAGACTCTGTCCATAGGACAACAATCAGTCGTATATTGCACAAATCTGGCCTTTATGGAAGAGTGGCAAGAAGAAAGCCATTTCTTAAAGATATCCATAAAAAGTGTCGTTTAAAATTTGCCACAAGCCACCTGGGAGACACACCAAACATGTGGAAGAAGGTGCTCTGGTCAGATGAAACCAAAATTGAACTTTTTGGCAACAATGCAAAACATTATGTTTGGCGTAAAAGCAACAAAGCTCATCACACTGAACACACCATCCCCACTGTCAAACATGGTGGTGGCAGCATCATGGTTTGGGCCTGCTTTTCTTCAGCAGGGACAGGGAAGATGGTTAAAATTGATGGGAAGATGGATGGAGCCAAATACAGGACCATTCTGGAAGAAAACCTGATGGAGTCTGCAAAAGACCTGAGACTGGGACGGAGATTTGTCTTCCAACAAGACATTGATCCAAAACATAAAGCAAAATCTACAATGGAATGGTTCAAAAATAAACATATCCAGGTGTTAGAATGGCCAAGTCAAAGTCCAGACCTGAATCCAATCGAGAATCTGTGGAAAGAACTGAAAACTGCTGTTCACAATTGCTCTCCATCCAACCTCACTGAGCTTGAGCTGTTTTGCAAGGAGGAATGGGAAAAAAATGTCAGTCTCTCGATGTGCAAAACTGATAGAGACATACCCCAAGCGACTTACAGCTGTAATCGCAGCAAAAGGTGGCGCTACAAAGTATTAACTTAAGGGGGCTGAATAATTTTGCACGCCCAATTTTTCAGTTTTTGATTTGTTAAAAAAGTTTGAAATATCCAATAAATGTTGTTCCACTTCATGATTGTGTTGTGTCCCACTTGTTGTTGATTCTTCACAAAAAAATACAGTTTTATATCTTTATGTTTGAAGCCTGAAATGTGGCAAAATGTCGCAAAGTTCAAGGGGGCCGAATACTTTCGCAAGGCACTGTACATTATTTAAGACGTTTTCTTTAAGAAAAATATTGTTCATTTTTGGGGAGAAGCCTGGCTTCCCTTGGCCTCCTTGAATATATGCCACTGCAACCCCCCCCCCCCCCCCCCCCCCCCCCCATCCATCTGCCCACCACCGTCCTCCATCCTATCACAGTTCAAGCCCAATGGGGCCCAGATAGTTCACTGCTCCCTCAGCCACCGCCGACAGTAGAGGCTGTCAAGATGCACTGGAACTCTGGAAATGAAAGTGTGAGAGGTGACGTGTGGCAGGAGATATTGGCTGACAGAGGAAGAGAGGGGAGAGGAGAGGAGAACGTGTTGCTGTAAGGGAGGAGATTGAGACAGAATGGGAGCTGGGGATGGAGGGACGTGGAGGTCAAGCATGAGAGAAGGGGGGAGAGTGCCAGTGGAGGAAGGAGAGAGCAAGAAAGAATTAGAAAGAGGGTTGGTGAGGGTGAGAAAGAGCGACGGTGAAGTGGTGTTGAGGGAGAATGAGAAGGGGAAGAACGGGGGTGTGGAGGCGACTGAGAGGCAGGATAAGCCCAGCACAGCTCAGGTATTGACGACACTTGACTGCTGGAGGGTGGCTGGAAATAAGACAAACTGTCCCTCGCTGTCAGGCCTTCAACCCTGATTGATCTGTTATCTCTTCTTGCAATTTATTTCTCACCAGGCCTGTATGTGTATGTGTGTGTGGGTGTATGTATTCTTCTGTCTCTGTTTGGGTGTATGGGGGTCTGACTGACTGTGTTTTTGGGGGGGGGGGGGGGGGGGTCAGTCTTTCCCTAAGCTCCAAAGGGGAGATAGTTGGCAGACACTACGGTGCGTCTCAGTTCCAGATTAATATGTCTGGTCTTCTCTGTAAAAGGGGGGGGGGAGTGTTAGCAAAGACCCCGATCGATCGCTTCGAAAAAGATCTGCCATGTCACACTGTCTGACAATGGCCTCCCTACTCCTCTACACAGCCCACAACACCACTGCAGATAGCTGACGTTAACAAATAGCAACATCTTCAGTAAGATCAGATCCAACAGTGTTTAATCGGCCACCACTCTAATGTTAAGTGCCCCAAACAGGGCAGGAGTGTGGAATTAACTGACAACAGCCCAAGTTTGATCACTGTATTAAAAATCTATTAAACAATGAAATAACCCCCCCCCCCCCCCCCCCCAACAACAAAAAACAACAAAATGTAAGCTTAGCTCAGCACAGTCTCCCATTTAAAATAACGAAATGTTCTAAGAAATTCATTATTATTTATTTATTTGTTTACGTAGGGAGGTGTGTGGGGGAGGAGGGGAAGTCTGAGTGATTCTGTCTGACTCTGGAAGACGATGCTGAAGTTTCTCTTTTTGTGCGGGAGCAATATCTTAAGTAGTGTGAGACTTGAAGTGGTCGAGCTTTCTCTCTCTGAGATGGATGAAAGTGGCTCATAAATTGCATTAGTGCAAAAGCACATAGAGGGACTGTGCCAGATGTCATTTGAGCTTAGAGGGTCACAAACGCTACAGTCGGTTGTGCCTGGATTTATGCATATAAGCATCCTGGGAAAATCCATTCCTTCTCTGAACCAAGTTCCTGGAAGTTTTCTTTACAGTTTTTGAAAGATATCCGTTGGTTATGACTGTCCTTGCGTGGATAAAATAAATCATCTTTTAATTTCTCTGAAATTGTTATGGTAAATGACTAGCTTGTCATTACTTTAAAAGGACTTTTGAATTGTAGATAACACAACAGACAGTCGCTTTCTTCCCCTTTTCTCCCTTATCTTCTCAAATAACAATTATTAGGCATCAGGCTGAGGAAATAGACTGGCTACCGAGGTCACACATCAACTAAAATGAAAAGTAATCAAAAGTTGTTTCCTCTTGAAAGGAGCAGTAGGCTATGACTTTTATTAGCTGTCCTTAGTTTCACCACGGCATTGTCGCTGACAATCAGCGGGAAATAACGTTGATAAGGCAGCACGCGGACTGAACACCCAATTTCTACATCCATTTCAGAAATGATCAGAGAATAACCGGCAGATCTGTCAGGGTTAGCGGGAAATAACACTGATAAGGCAGCACGCGGACTGAACACCCAATTTCTACATCCATTTCAGAAATGATCAGAGAATAACCGGCAGATCTGTCAGGGTTAGCGGGAAATAACACTGATAAGGCAGCACGCGGACTGAACACCCAATTTCTACATCCATTTCAGAAATGATCAGAGAATAACCGGCAGATCTGTCAGGGTTAGCGGGAAATAACACTGATAAGGCAGCACGCGGACTGAACACCCAATTTCTACATCCATTTCAGAAATGATCAGAGAATAACCGGCAGATCTGTCAGGGTTAGCGGGAAATAACACTGATAAGGCAGCACGCGGACTGAACACCCAATTTCTACATCCATTTCAGAAATGATCAGAGAATAACCGGCAAATCTGTCAGGGTTAGCGGGAAATAACACTGATAAGGCAGCACGCGGACTGAACACCCAATTTCTACATCCATTTCAGAAATGATCAGAGAAAAGCCGGCAGATCTGTCAAGGTTATTGGAGCAGATTGAAATACATGGACTCAGTCCCTTTAGGTCAGCTCAGATTGAGTTGGAAGGAAGAACACCAGGTGGATGGCCTTTCTCTCCATTTATCACTTTCTCTCTAGCATTTCTGCTTGCTAGGAAGCGGTTTTACAATGATAGGTAGTTTGCATCATGGGACCACCCACTGACCTCTCCTCCATTGGCTCTTATCATTATGGCTTGTTTACATAACACACAATCACGCATATAACAACTCTCCCCCCTTCCACCGCTCAGATATTAAATTGTCTGAAGACAATTCTCTCACACTGAGAACAGGCAAAACACACATTTTTTTTATTTTTATAACCAGGACGTTTGTGCCCACAATGTCCTTTGAGCACAGAAACCAACAACATCAAACGAGTGTCGTGAGACAAAATGGATGACCTTGGAATAAACATTGGCTCTGCAAGACTTCATTAGGCTATGTTCTTTTGTTCTGTGGTGGCTAGACTGTCTGTTTGTCCGTGTCACTGTTGTGGAGACAAGTCTCAACACCATTATTAAGAAGACAAGTCAGAGTGCTGGCTTTTAGGCTTTAAAAGCCCCCAATTAGTTGTAATTACACACAGAGAACATTCAACCAGTTGGAAATCCAAGTATCAACAACAGGAAATTGTTGACATTGAAAGACAACAATTACATAGCATGTGTGGTAGTTTTAAGGGGATTTAAATTGTGTTCTTTGTTCTGCTTCAAACATGAATGGTTAAAACTACCTCCTGACTCTCTCTCAACATACTCTATTCTGCTCTCTATCTGTCTCTCATACACCAACTCCATGACTAGGCTGTCAAGGTCTTTTAGACGGAAAGCTATCTGTGCCACCTTGCTCACCACAGATACAAATCAAACACGTGGACTTCAAAAGTTCAAAACCATCCAGTGACCACTTTACCCCCACCATCATTTTTATTAATGCTCCAGATGTAAATGGCTGATAGTTTCAGGTTGCCCCTCAGCCCCTGCCCCTGGAATACAGAGCACCATGGTATCAGCCACTTCATTCTGCCGTGTTGCCATGATTTCTAAAAGGGGGAGATAAGCCAAGAGCGGCCAATTTCCTTCCCAGTATGGGAGAGGTTTATTGATGGAGTGGACTGGGCTAATGTTTTTAGCCTTCTGGGTGTCCATCTGTGAGCATTTTTCCAGTGTCATCACCACTCTGTTTAAGTAGCTCCAATGGCTTCCTCGGGCAGAATGGAGACAATACCTGCTATTTATCATGCAGAAATTCAATTTCGGCCCTGCGATTCTCCTCATAAAAGAGTTTCCAATCCATATATCAACCATTTAGTTGTCTGTTTTCATGAGCGGGAAATCATTTGTGTGCATTTTATTTATTGGGAGGGGTTCCGCCAGTGGGTGGGGGGGGGTGAGAAATAGCACGAAAACTGATTAACCAGTGAGAAAAAACATCCAGGGCAAGACAAGAAACCCAGTTAGTGCTGCACAAGAAGCAGTTTGTCTCCTATTATTCCTGCAATGGGTGTATTAGTATTCCTTTGTGCCATGTGTACGAGGGAAGAAAGGGCAAATGCTTCATGCTTTACATTTGCTTTAATAATAACTTGTTCATGCTTCATCATTTAAGCCTAAAACCAGACCGCTGTTAACAAACTGCCAATTACAACAAATGAGACATATGCTCAATCAAACCATCACACCACAGCCTTGTTGTCTGTCCCCCCCCCCCCCCACCCCCCCACACACACACACACACACACCGCCACAGCCACATCGGGATTCACCAGCCTTACACTGGGTAATGATCACTAACAAATAGTCGCCCTATGAGGAGAAGGGATTTGTCATTTCCTCCATGTCTCCATATTTCCCTGGTTTGTGTTTTACTTCAGTTTTTGTTTTAGTTTTTTACCCATACAGCTTTGTAAATTCTAAACACATTCTACATACATGGCACTTTTAAATGTTCTATGTAGTAGTTACATAGCAAGAATATAGCAAGAATATAGTTATTTGATATACATTACATCTGGATGATACTTAAACACAAACAGTATACATTATATAGAACATGAGCTTTTAAACCCACCCTCAGCTAATCTCAGTCTATCTCACCTATCTCCGTAAACCCCCCTCTTATGATATCCATGTACCATGACCACTCACCGGCCAGTGCATTAGGTACACCCCCCCATTCACGAAAATGGATCGCTCCTACACACAGTGAGTCACGTGACTTGCTATATAAAGCAGGCAGACAGGCATCGAGGCATTCAGTTACGCTTCAATTGAACGTTAGAATGGGCCAAACGAGTGACCTAAGCAACTTTGAGCGTGGTATGATCGTCGGTGCCAGGCGCGTCGGATACAGTATCTAAGAAACAAATGCCCTCCTGGGTTTTTCATGCTCAACAGTGTCTAGGGTTTACCAAGAACTGTACGACAAAAAGCATCCAGTCAGCGGCAGTGCTGTGGGCAAAAACAGCTCACTGATGAGAGGGCTCAAAGGAGAAAGGCAAGAATCGTGCAAGCTAACAGGCGGGCCACAAACAGACAAATAACATCGCAGTAAAACGGTGGTGTGCAGAACGGCATTTCCGAATGCACTCGTCGGGCCTTGTCTTGGATGGGCTATTGCAGCAGACGACCACACTGGGTTCCACTCCTATCAGCTAAAAACAAGAAGAAGCAACAACAGTGGACACACGATCACCAACACTGGACAACTGAGGAGTGGATAAACATTGCCTGGAACATGACAGTGTGTTCAATTTACTTGCGTGGCCTGCGTGGCCTGTCCCCAGACCTCAACCCAATAGAGCATCTTTGGGATGAGATTGAAGGGTCTGTTTGCAGCATGAATGTACAGCATTCCAATCTGCAGCAACTGCGTGATGCCATCGGGACAGCATGGACCAACAACCCTGTGGAATGTTTCTGACACCTTGTAGAATACGCTGAATAATTCAGGCTGTTCTGGAGGTAAAGGGGGTCTGACCAAGTACTAGATGGGTGTACCTAATAATTGTATTTTTCAACTTTGCTGTGATGGTTCACATACATTCGGAACTTTTCTAACCTTTCTCGTATCTACAGATTACAAGTTAAAGATTAATATTTCTACTAAAAGTATTATTATAGTGTTGATTGATTGACTATGGCTTTCCAAATCTCCCAACAGTGCTATTTGCAGGGTTCATTTTTGGTAAATGTTGTGATTTTTTCAGCCACTCCTGAACCTTTGACCAGAAACAAGCTACGTACATAGGGGCAATTCCAGAATAAATGATCTAATGATTCTGTCTCTGAGATGGTTGTGTGCCCCATATATATAACATTCGGGTTGGTGGCAAGAATTTTTCATTTTCATTTAAATGTTAAAAAAAAGAGTTTTGAATCAGTTCATAAACCATGTGCCATGGAATCAGCATATTACAAATCTCTTCAACTGTTTTGCAACCTGTATGGCGCCGCTGTGAACATTTCTGGTCCTCAAATGAAACTGGTATGTTTTTCTAGTTATTACAATCATCTTTTTTTATAAAGAGAAGACAAACAATGGATGTAATCTTGGATAGAGCAAACATTGGCATATATCTTTGTTAAGTGCACGCGACGTACAATAACTCCACCTTTCCTGTTCATAATATCATTAACAAAGATAATTCCTTTTTTATCAATTAGTATTCTTGAGTTTAACCGTGATATTTGTTGTAATGTTTGTTCTGTCTTTTATGGGAGATGAAACTGTAAATGCAACTGGCATTGTATGGTTTATTTTAGTAAAGGACGATATTTTGAAAATGGTTCCATTTTCAATTAACAGTGAGAGGTTGCAATTTGGACCTGCCCGGCAGCTCCGACTTTGTTTGCATAAGACAAGACGTTGTGCATTTTTTTACTTGACAAATACTGCACCAAGCACCTTAGTTAGATGTACAATTCTGCAACAGAAACATCCCCAGCAAAAACTTCCAAATTAATTACAGATTTCTTAAGTTATCGTAGATTCATTCTGGGGATTGTGAGGAAGTGAAATAGGCTTCCATGTCTACAGTGTCTCTTGGGGGACAAACATTATTAACCAAACATGGAATCGGTCAGGAAACACACTTCCAAGACTGAAATCTCGTTCTTCTAATGAGCAACAGAAAAACACACTTGCCAATCGGCGTTTTCAGTGGCTCTTTAAAAATGATTGGTTCAAGTACTTGTCTTATATTGTCTCCAATGTATCATCCATTTTAAAAAAGCCTGTCTGATCAGGATGAATTATATCAGACAACATCTTTTTAATTGTATGCGGTATGCACTTTGCTAGGATTTTTGCATCACACACTGAGTACATAACACTGAGTATATTGAAAAAGGTTTGATATAGCTCAACTGGTATGCCATTCCAGCCCTGGAGTTTTCCCTGGCTTAAAGTCTTTAATTGCATCAAGTTGTTCCTCCTCTGCAATCTTTCCATCATACAAATATTTCTGTATAGCTGTTAATTTTACTCTATTATTAGGAAAAAATTCCTTACAGTTAACTTTAGTTAGTGGAAATGGACTGAAAAGAGAACATACGCTTAAAGTATTTTGCTTCCTCTTTCAAAAAACACTTTTCTTAATTATGGATGACTCTGTCATTTGTAGCAAGTTTCTGTAAATTGACTGGTTGGACAACATGTCAGTTCATGCTGTAAGAGCGCTGATAGATTGGAGGACGTCCTCCAGAAGTTGTCATAACTACTCTGTACGTTTGTGGAAGAGGTGAGAAGCATGAGCCTCCTAGATTTTGTATTGAAGTCAATGTACCCAGAGGAGGATGGAAGCTAGCTGTCCTCTGGATACACCATGGTGCTATCCTACAGAGTGCTGCTGAGGCAATTCTATACATGTTTTAATTCATTATTTGGTGACATGGGAATATATTTAGTATAGTTTAGGATAACTATTTCAAATGTTTAACAATAAAAATACAAAATAAATGAAATTCCCTGAGGAGGATGGTCCTCCCCATCCTCCTCCGAGGAGCCTCCACTGATCTCACTAGGTCAGGATTTTAAGCCTCCATATGTTCACTAGTTCTAATGTGTCCTTGATATTCAGAAATACCCTAAGTGCATGAGGGTGATCATTTGTAGTGTGATTTTCTTTGCTGTCAATTGGGGTACATATTATAATCTCCCACTATATGAATAGTCGTTTTTTTGTTTGTGAGCTCGGTAGATTATTATATATATATTAGAGGAATTGTGAATCATCATTATTTGGACTGTGTAGATTAATGAGTCAAATATGTTTATGGTCCAAAAGCATATTTAAAAGGATCCACCTTCCTTAAGGATCTGTTTGGACAGTTTGCATATTTGGATCAAACTTTATACTATTAATATCACCCATTTTGAGTTTCTTTGGCCATTTATTTGTATTTGTATTTTTTTTCCACCTTTATTTAACCAGGTAGGCTAGTTGAGAACAAGTTCTCATTTACAACTGCGACCTGGCCAAGATGAAGCAAAGCAGTGCGCCAGAAACAACAACACAGAGTTACACATGGAATAAACAAGCGTACAGTCAATAACACAATAGAAAAAAAAGAAAGTCTATATACAGTATGTGCAAATGGCATGAGGAGGTAAGGCAATAAATAGGCTATAGTAGCAAAGTAATTACCATTTAGCAGATTAACACTGGAGTGATAGATGAGCAGATGATGATGAGCTATTTACAGATGGACTATGTACAGCTGCAGCGATCGGTTAGCTGCTCAGATAGCTGATGTTTAAAGTTAGAGAGGGAATTGTAAGTCTTCAGCTTCAGCGATTTTTGCAATTTGTTCCAGTCATTGGCAGCAGAGAACTGAAAGGAAAGGCGGCCAAATGAGGTGTTGACTTTGGGGATGACCAGTGAGATATACCTGCTGGAGCGCGTGCTACGGGTGGGTGTTGTTATCGTGACCAGTGAGCTGAGATAAGGTGGAGCTTTACCTAGCATAGACTTATAGATGACCTGGAGCCAGTGGGTCTGGCGATGAATATGTAGCGAGGGCCAGCCGACTAGAGCCTACAGGTCGCAGTAGTGGGTGGTATAAGGTGCTTTGGTAACAAAACGGATGGCACTGTGATAGAGTACATCCAATTTTCTGAGTAGAGTATTGGAAGCTATTTTGTAGATGACATCACCGAAGTCGAGGATTGGTAGGATAGTCAGTCTTACTAGGGTAAGTTTGGCGGCTTGCGTGAAGGAGGCTTTGTTGCGAAATAGAAAGCCGATTCTATATTTGATTTTACATGACATAAATATATTCCTTCCTCCCAGTCCTTTTTCCACAATACCTCATCTACAGTTGTTGAGTTTCCTGTAAACAATGGATATTATATTTGTTCTCTTTTAGCCAGGTAAAAAAATAAATAAATGGTGATCTGCTAAGCAATTACAATTACAACTCGCGATACCTATTTCCACACTTATCATAATAATACACAAGTTTCAGTTATACTTACCATAATATTTGTTTGTCAACTTGTATTTTGGCCGCCATTGATGATTAAATGTCAATATAGCTGTACCATAATATTTGCACTGTTAAGCATACTAAGCAACTTGTGAAAACCTCCAATTGTCCTCCACCTGCTAAAACCTCCCCTCATATCTGGGAGGACTGTTGTCCTTGATACCACCAGACAACCTCCCTGACCCATGACGTGACTTTGCATCCTAAGCACACCTTTTGACCCCCGATTGGCGTATCCAGAGGGAAACATGGGCTGCCCCAGGACAACCTAATTCATTACTGCCACCCTTCACTCGCCCATTCAAAGGCAAATAGGTCTAGTGCCTGTCTATGAGGGGGCTTTTGAAATAATAACTAGCCATATAACAGATAAAAAGGGGAGAACAAACAAAAACTAAATTTAAATGAGAAAATAAGAAAAAAGAAAAAAGAGACACCAGAAAGAGTAAAGTAGTACTGCGGCCAACATAATGCTAACGTCAGAGCACATTGATCGAATCTTTGGATCCTTTTGCCAGTAAGAAAAGGTAAAAGGGTACAGCACAATATTATAGACTCATGTTGGCGCCGGAGGAGATGGCTGCCCTAATCAATTGTGCTATTGCGTGTATTTTGTACATAATGTTTCTGCCACCATGTCTCATGACTAAAAAGAGCTTCTCGATATCAGCACAGCGATTACTCAACCCGTACGGGAGGAATACTTTTTCTTTAACGAGTCAGACGGGGAGGATTTACAGTTGAAGTCAGAAGTTTACATACACTTAGGTTGGAGTCATTAAAACTTGTTTTTCAACCACTCCACAAATTTCTTGTTAATTATTAACAAACTATAGTTTTGGCAAGTCGGTTAGGACATCTACTTTGTGCATGACACAAGTAATTTTTCCAACAATTGTTTACAGACAGATTATTTCACTCATAATTCACTGTATCACAATTCCAGTGGGTCAGATTTACATACACTAAGTTGACTGTGCCTTTAAACAGTTTGGAAAATTCCAGAAAATTTTGTCATGGCTTTAGAATATTCTGAAAGGCTAATTGACATAATTTGAGTCCGTTGGAGGTGTACCTGTGGATGTATTTCAAGGCCTACCTCCATACTCAGTGCCTCTTTGCTTGACATCATGGGAAAATCAAAAGAAATCAGCCAAGAACCAGAAAAAAAATTGTAAGACCTCCACAAGTCTGGTTCATCCTTGGGAGCAATTTCCAAACGCCTGAAGGTACCATATTCATCTGTACAAACAATAGTACGCAAGTATAAACAACATGGGACCACGCAGCCGTCATACCGCTCAGGAAGGAGACACATTAAGTCTCCTAGAGATGAACGTACTTTGGTGTGGAAAGTGCAAATCAATCCCAGAACAACAGCAAAGGACCTTGTGAAGATGCTGGAGGAAACCAGTACAAAAGTATCTATATCCACAGTAAAACGAGTCCTATATCGACATAACCTGAAAGGCTGCTCAGCAAGGAAGAAGCCACTGCTCCAAAACCGCCATAAAAAAGCCAGACTACGCTTTGCAACTGCACATGGGGACAAAGATCGTACTTTTTGGAGAAATGTCCTCTGGTCTGATGAAACAAAAATAGAACTGTTTGGCTATAATGACCATCGTTATGTTTGGAGGACAAAGGGGGATGCTTTCAAGCCGAAGAACATCATCCCAACCAGCTTTGCTGCAGGAGGGACTGGTGCACTTCACAAAATAGATGGCATCATGAGGTAGGAAAAGTATGTGGATATATTGAAGCAACTTCTCAAGACATCAGTCAGGAAGTTAAAGCTTGGTCTCAAATGGGTCTTCCAAATGGACAATGACCCCAAGCATACTTCCAAAGTTGTGTTAAAGGACAACAAAGTCAAGGTATTGGAGTGGCTATCACAAAGCCCTGACCTCAATCCTATAGAAACTTTGTGGGCAGAACTGAAAAAGCGTGTGCGAGCAAGGAGGCCTATACAAACCTGACTCAGTTACACCAGCTCTGTCAAAAGGAATGGGACAAAATTCACTCAACTTATTGTGTGAAGCTTGTGGAAGGCAACCTGAAACGTTTGACCCAAGTTAAACAATTTAAAGGCAAATAAATCATATATCATTCCCTCTACTATTATTCTGACATTTTACATTCTTAAAATAAAGTGGTGATCCTAACTGACCTAAGACAGGGTATTTTTACTAGGATTAAATGTCAGGAATTGTGAAAAACTGAGCTTAAATGTATTTGGCTAAGGTGTATGTAAACATCCTTCTTCAACTGTGCATGGTGCATGAAATCTAAGGAAGTCTAAGTGGTTTTGCTTGCCTGAGGTAAAGTATCTCATAATAAGCTGTAGACCATACTATTTACCAAGAGAGTTTTCATCTATATTCTTCATGGCGGTCTTTCTACCACCACAAACCGGTGCTGGCACTAAGGCCAAACTCAATGAGCTGTTTACAGCCATAAGCAAACAGAAAAACACTCATCCAGAGGCGGCTTTAATGCAGGGAAACTTAAATCAGTTTTACCTCATTTCTACCAGCATGTTACATGTGCAACCAGAGGGGGAAAAACTCTAGACCACCTTTACTCCACACACGAAGACGCATTCAAAGCTCTCCTTCGCCCTCCATTTGGCAAATCTGACCATAATTCTATCCTCCTGATTCCTGCTTACAAGCAAAAACTAAAGCAGGAAGCACCAGTGACTCGGTCCATAGAAAAGTGGCCAGATGAAGCAGGACTGTTTTGCTAGCACACACTGGAATTTGTTCCGGGATTCTTCTGATTGCATTGAAGAGTACACCACCTCTGTCACCAGCTTTATCAATAAGTGCATTGAGGACGTCGTCCCCACAGTGACTTTACATACATACCCCAACCAGAAGCCAAGGATTACAGGCAACATTCGCACTGCGCTAAAGGCTAGAGCTTCCGCTTTCAAGGAACGGGCCTCTAACCCAGAAGCTTATAAGAAATCCCACTATGACCTTAGACGAACCATCAAACAGGTAAAGCATCAATACATGACAAAGATGGATTCGTACTACACCGGCCCTGATGCTCGTTGGATGTGTCAGGGCATGCAAACTATTACAGACTACAAAGAGAAGCACAGCCGAGAGCTGCCCAGTGACATGAGCCTACCAGACGAGCTAAATAACTTCAATGCTCGCTTCGAGGCAAGTAACACTGAAACATGCATGAGAGCATCAGCTGTTCCGGACGACTGTATGATCATGCTCTCCGCAGCGGATGTGAGTTTAAACAGGTCAACATTCACAAGGCTCCAGGGTCAGACGGATTACCAGGACGTGTACTCCGAGCATGCGCTGACCAATTGGTAGGTGTCTTCACTGATATTTTCAACCTGTCCCGGACTGAGTCTGTAAAACCAACATGTTTCAAGCAGACCACCATAGTCCCTGTGTCCAAGAACACTAAGGTAACCTGCCTAAATGACTACCGACCCGTAGCACTCATGTCTGTAGCCATGAAGTGCTTTGAAAGGCTGGTTATGGCTCACATCAACACCATTATCCCTGAAACCCTAGACCCACTCTGATTTGTATACTGCCCCAACAGATCCACATATGACGCAATCTCTGTTGCACTCAACACTGCCCATTCCCATCTGGACAAAAGGAACACCCACTGTATGTGAGAATGCTATTCATTGACTACAGCTCAGCGTTCAACACCGTAGTGCCCCCAAAGGTCATCACTAAGCTAAGGACCCTGGGACTAAACCCCTCCCTCTGCAACTGGATCCTGGACTTCCTGACGGGCTGTCCCAAGGTGTTAAGGGTAGGTAACAACACATCTTACACGCTGATCCTCAACACGGGGGCCCCTCATGGATGATTGTTCACTCATGACTCCCTGTTCACTCATGACTGCATGGCCAGGCACAACTCCACCACCATCATAAAGTTTGCTGATGACACAACAGTGGTAGGGCCAATCACCGACAATGATGAGATAGGGAGGAGGTCAGAGACCTGGCCATGTGGTGCCATTACAACAACCTCTCCCTCAACATGATCAAGACAAAGGAGGTGATTGTGGACCACAGGAACAGGAGGACCGAGCACATCCCCATTCTCATCAACGGGACTGTAGTGGAGAAGGTGGAGAGCTTCAAGTTCCTTAGTGTCCACATCACCAACAAACTGTCATGGTCCAAACACACTAAGACAGTTGTGAAGAGGGCACGACAATGCCTATTCCCCCTCAGGAGACTGAAAAGATTTGGCATGGGTTCTCAGATACTCAAAAGTTTCTACAGCTCCACCATCGAGAGCATCCTGGTTGCATCACTGCTTGGTATGGCAACTGCTTGGCCTCTGATCTCAAGGCACAACAAAGGGTAGGTGTGTACGGCCCAGTACATCAATGGGGCCAAGCTTCTTGCCATCCAGGACCTCAATACCAGGCGGTGTCAGAGGAAGGCCCTAATAATTGTCAAAGACTCCAGCCACCCTAGTCATAGACACCCTAGTCATAGACTGCACGGCAAGCGGTACCTGAGTGCCAAGTCTAGGTCCAAAAGGCTTCTTAAAAACTTCTACCCCCAAGCCATAAGACTCCTGAACACCTAGTCACAGGGCTACCCAGACCCCTCTTTGACGCTGCTACTCTCTGTTTATTATCTATGCATAGTCACTTTAACTCTACCTACATGTACATATTACCTCAATTACCTCTCCTTACGTTGAATCTGTACCGGTATCCCCTGTATTTAGCCTCTCTGTTGTTATTTTACTGCTGCTGTTTAATTATTTGTTACTTTTATTTTTTACTTAACATTTATTTTTGATAAAACTGCATTGTTTGTTGAGGGGTTGTAAGTAAGCATTTCACTCTAAGGTCTGTTGTATTCGGCACATGTGACAAATAACATTTGATTTGATATGATGTTCACATTAAGATAATCACAGCAAAAGCTGTAAGGCTGTCAGCCTAGTCGGTTTTGTTCATTGGATCCAATTGTTCGCAAAAGGAAAGAAAGAAATTAAAAATGAGAACCATCATTATAGGCTACATAATATCACAAGAACAGTTCCTAATGTCCCTTACATGTGCTTTGCCTATTGGCAGAGACATATCTCATGTAGTCCTTGTTATGTCCTCTACAATTTTAATAGCCGCTAATGACTGCGAGCGGATATCCATCTTACACATCACGCTACCCATGAAGAGAAGTTGAACTTATAACATAAGTTTAACTTGTAATCAACCCTGACACAGTTCTATCTAGTGCGAGTAAACATGTACACCTATCTTTTCTCCACACTCACATATTTTAAGGTATGTTTATAAGGTACACCCATCTAGTACCGGGTCAGACCCACTTTTGCCTTCAAAACAGCCTGAATTCTTCGGGGCATTCTACAAGCTGTTAGAAATATTCCACAGGGAAGTTGGTCCATGCTGATGAGGTGGCATCACGCAGTTGTTGCAGATTGAACGGCGGTACACTGATGAATTCGGCTATAATCAGTTTAACACAGTGTTAACCTGACAACCCCAGCGCTAGCTGAGTCAACAGACCCTGTTGACCAACACCTAACTCCTTTACCGGTGTGTATGGAAAAAGAATATGTCCTTTGCATTTTTGAAAGAGATTTATGGTGTAAATGGTGTTAAAAAGATCATGAAACCAGTTGATACGGGATAGGTCTACTCCAGCAGAGAACCTAGACAGGTTATTAATCCTCCACCTCTATCAATCCTTTATCCTATCCTAGCCCCACATTACATCAGTCAAACATTTTTTCTCTTCAATTCTATTCTGTACTTCAGTTTGTTTGACACTTGTATTTATAATGAGCAGCGTTGTTACCGTAGTCTCCCAGCACTGCTGAGAGGCGTGACCTCCAGACCCCTTCATTTACTGTTCCATGATGAACACGCACAGAACCCCAGATCAGATGGAGGGTCACATCAACCCCCCCCCCCAGCCCAATGTTTTTATATTATCCTGCATTTCTTTCCCTTTGGGTGCGGCCCATACTGGTCTAGTACAGTACTCTCCAATATGCTGCGGTTCCCTCGTTTCCATGTCGCCCAGGACTTGGACACACCCACATGTGTTGGGGTAGACTCTGGCGCTGGGGGTGCATATGTGTTGAGGTAGACTCCAGCTGGTGAGGCCAAGCTTGTGGCCTCGTCAAGGTCTGTTTCACGTATGTTTGACAGTAATTAATTGAGCTGGGTTCAATGCTAGTAGCACTACTTCGGGAATGCAGTCTCCCTGGTGCTAGTTAATATAGATTTCTTCTGCAAAGTCTGACTTTGACAAAGCCACAGATTTGTTTGAATGCCAAGAAAGTTAATATGATCTAATAGAGTCGTGCCAAAACAAATTGAGCTCTGCAGTTTGTCTTAGATGCATTTTCTACGCCTTGTAAAGAATAACCATGGATATTTTTGATGAATTCTAATAGTGTATTTGATTCCAGTCATTTCTCCTGTCAGATCTGGTGCTTGGGTACAATAGAGAGGCAGGGAAAGTGCAGTGGAGCTATTTAACATATCCATATTCTTTGCCAGGCAGAGAAATTCCCAAATTGAAGTTATACGGTTTGAAGTTGTTTTCTGCGCTGTCAGTCTCACTGCTGATTGGTCTGGCACATTCCTGGCTATCAGTAGTCAGGCGTCTATCTGGATTATAAATGTGTAATGTCAGCGCGGCGCTATTTGCTCTAGCTGCAGCAACACAACAGAAGTGGTTTCCACCACTCTTCCGCAGACAGCTAGGTGAGCTCACCCCCCTGTTTTCTTCTCCCTGTGGTTCAATGCCTGGCTACAGTGTCAGCACAATTAGGAAGGTCACTCCACACACAGTCATTACAATCAATGTCACTCAAGGTAAAGAAAGGTTCACTGTTTACTTAGTTCTTGCATCTGCTTCGGGACCGTTTAATATATTAATCGATAAAAAAAAATGTGTGCAGCATTTCCAGTGTATTTATTACAGGCTTTTTAATGTTGGCATCTTGCCTGTTGCATTAGAGAGTTTGTGTGTGTGTCTGCGGTTGCATCTGTGCCTGTTAAGAGCCTATTCCGTTACCCCCCCTGAGACTGTCTAATCAGTTGGAAAACAAACCGGGTTATATTACTGTCTTTAAGGTTTTTATTTTGATGCATAATCATCTCTCTGTCTCCAATCTCATTTGGATTCTCATTGCCTCAGAAGTCCGATGTCTGTAGTCAAAGCAGCGCTCTGAGTAAAGGCAGATAAGAAGCTACCACATGTCCTTCCCCGTAGGGCAAAGGGAAGGATAGAGGAGAGGAGGATAGAGGAAGGAGTGAGAAACAAAAAAAGGTTTGGTGCTTCTTCTTCCCACTCCATGGCAGTCAGGTTTAGTGTCTTCTTTGCTGTACGCTGTTGAGTTGAATGGAAAAAGGAATTTGGCAGAAGCACCATTCATCCTGTAGTGTGTGCTCTCATTATAAACACCTCCTATGATCATGAGTAGAGTGTTTCTCGAGCACCTGCTCCGTCATACTCATTTTCCACCTGCTTTGAAAAAGAATAACCATTCAAATTAGTCATGGGGATCAATGTGAGCTCCCTCCATCGTCCCCATGCCGTACCCCCTCTTGTGACTTAATTAGAAAGATGACAGAGCTTGCTTCGACTGAACACCACAACGCCTCTCCATTATGGACTACTTTTACACGCACCAGATAGGAAGGAGGTAAACAGCAATGAAATCAGGGGGAAATGCCAGTTCTTAAGATGATTAGATTATATTTGTGACATTTAAATGCCAGGGTTTTAGGGAAGTGAAAAAAAGGTTTCTCTGAATATTAAACAGTTCGGTTGAAATTAGATGGGGAATGCAGGCGGGGGTTTTTGTAATAGAAGAATGAGGGTATTGTGTGGTGAAGAAACCTTGGTGCCAAACACAAAGCTTTTTAGCTGATTAAAGGGGATGGATAGGGGATGAGACGTGAGGGACTATAGGTCTGTTCCTGGTACTTCATTGGCCCTGATACCCACTCAGCCAAGGAAAACGGAACCACAAGTGATGTGTTGCTGTCATTGTGACATCATCTCAGAGCCTCGATAAAAGTCTCCTCATCCATGATATTACGGGGGTAATGATGATAATGCAGTCCTCCACCTTGATAAGCCGAGCCAACGACGTTTAAATGGGGACATAGTGATTTGTTTGAATGCAATTTGTTGATTCTGGGCCTCCTGGTCCATTTGAACTAAATATGAGGTTTGACATTCGTCTGCGTTGACTCACGTTTATTGTATAAAATAAGTTGATTGACTACACATTCTTATTCACAACGAGGACCAGGGATAGTAGATGGGTTGAAGACGTTAACCTCATGGAGTCAAATAAAAGCAGTCTGGAGATACAGTAACTGTAATGTTGATAAATGATATCATGAGTTACTGGTTTGAATTACATGATTAGCACAAGCAGACTGGCACTTTTCTGGGTTCTGCTAGGCCAGCTGTAATTAATTCAAATGAAACCAGAGCCTGGACTTTGTGTTCTTATTCTAGAAGGTAGCCTATTACGTGTCTTCATTTGACAGTTCCGACCTGACTTTCCTTAGTTTCTTTACATCATCTGACACTAATGGAATTATGTATATATTCTCCAGGTGTACTTTACACAGTAAGCATCTTTGGAAGAGATCTGAACACTTCTATGTTCATAAGCCTTTGGGGAAGTATCATTTCCTAGGTAGGTACTTAGAATAGCTACTATTATGACTTGGTACATGACCATTATATTCAACGGTAAATTGCTCTGAATGAATGTTGGCCATTAGAGTGAGACAGCATAGGTAGATGGAAGAGATCAGTTCAAAACGATTTGATCTATTTTCATATTGGAGACTAAGTAAAAGACTTGGACACTTGAATCAGTAATCATTTCAGTCATTGGGAAAACAAAAACAACAGTAAAACAAATAGTCAGAAATGGTTATCCCTGATGTGTGCTAACCGTTACCGCTAGTAAACTATCTTCCCTCTTGCCCTGCCCTGAGAGGCTAAAATTGCCTCTACATTTGCCGGGGCTTAATACTGTATCTGATCGATGACGTGGGCAGATAATTGATTGATGGATCAGGCAATCAGCTGTCCTCTGCTGTGGACTGCAGGACGATGCAGTCGATCAATTCTCCTTCCAGTGGACAGATATCATTAAGGCTCAGGAAGTTTCAATAACAGTCCCTGCTGGAACCTCCTGCCCGGTTCACAGCCTAGATAGGATATATATTTGACCTAGGAATGGCCAGTTAACTCTGCTAAAGTCAAGATATAAAGGCTGTTTTATGGAAGCTCAGGGACAGAGTATTACATTTCCCAGCTCTCAGGCCCAGAAAACCCTTCTTTTTTTAAATTAAAGGCACCAAACTCCAAGTATTTTGATAATTAAAGATGAACGCAATTTTTCTCATCTTTTCTTGTCCCTCCTTAATCCATTGTGCAGTAGAATTTGATCACTGGCTTTTAAAAGGTCACAGAATCATCGGGAAATTGCAGTAAATCCCTTTGGCTGGCTGTGCTGGGAGCTGAGCAGACATAGTATCCACTCCTTTATGACGAAGAACGTTGGCTGGATAGATATCAGACTGTTGTTGCCCTTTGTGTGTTGCTGCTATCAACGTGTGACTTATAATGGCTTAGCTCCTCTCCTGGGGTCCATGCTCCCAGAGCAAGTGTAAACCTACTGCTCTTTGTAAGACTGCGTCTTTACAAATATTTCAATGAGAGAACCCTATGAGTCAGGTTCAAACACTTACGGAAACTCTGCAGAATAGTTGAATCCGACTTTTCCCCCCACAGTCTCAGTAATTGGATATATCGTTGTATGTAACAGCATGAAACGTGTCAGAAAAGCTGGTCTCTACCCCCTCAGTCAGAATTGGAGCTCTTTCTTTTAATTCCCACTCCTCTCAGAGTGACTGCCAGTGCTCTCTGTCATTTTCAGGATCAAAGAGACCTGTGAGTGGCATAGCTCTCCTGAGTAATGGACAAACACTCTGCATCCAGTTGTGAGCACATCCTGGTGCAATTCCATCCGAATTATTTGAAATTAACTTTCCGTCTGTCATTCTCTTCATCAGGAAAGAAACTACCAGCTTCCCTTTCCAGAAGTGCATGTCATGACTCATAGCTTTTATACCACTCTGTATATTAATGTGTCAGGGGAGAGAGGCAAGCTCTTAAGTAAATGTAAATTATAACTAGCCACAGAGTCAGAGTCGCCCACTAACTTTGGCCAGGGCCTCTAATGGTCTTGGTCTCCTTATGGTCTGGCTGGGTTTGTCTCTTGGTAATGGCCATAGACAGCCAGGAGGTCTGGAACACTGATGCGTATCCTGCCTCTCTAGGGCCTGTCGTTGCATGGCTGTCTGCATCACCACCACCATGGCTCCCCCTGACTACCTAGCCTTGACGGCTGGGTAGGAGTTGGGAAGGGGATTTTACCCTCCCCCTCGCCCCCCTCCTGTGACTGGAATGAATGGATGGTGCTGGTCCGATCAACACATGTTCCTCTCCAGAGGGGGCCTGGCTGTCACTGGGGATTGTGACAGCTTGACCTCGGTAATACTGGCTCTGTTCAACATGTTTGGGTTGGAGAGGAGAGATTTACATAAGAAGTAGAACAGAACCTAATGAATATTCAAGCCTTTGTCCCCGCTGCACTCATCTCAGTGACCCAAAAGAAATTCATATAGAGTAATCAGGCTTCGAAGAATTGAATCTCTTTGTTTGGCTGGAGTGTTGTGTTGAATCATGTTTACTTCGATCAATTTAACACACAGAGTATGAAGTGACATTGAGCAAAGGTTAACATAGAAATCTGAATATCCTTTGTTGTTGCACCAGTCATCCTATAATTAATTAAAATATATGTTTAAACTTCCCACACCGAAGCCTCATGCCCATAGGGGACACAATGGCATGTGCTACCTCAGATGTGTCCTGTTAAAAAAAAAATCAGATGTTAAATTAATTACTAAACTTCATGTTTTAAAATAATTGTTTGTAAAAATATCTGTCAGCGGTATTATTTGGAGGGGACCCACTGACTGGACCAGGCAAAGAGTACCCCCCCATTCCTATTGTCCCTAGTAAGTGGTTCCTTCCAAGGTGCACCACAGAGAAAATATATGCTAGGCAGGACGCTAGATACTCTAGTGCAGTTATTCCCAAACTGGGGTACGTACGCAAAATGCCATCAGGGGTACGCCAAATAAAAATGTGATTCACATTTTAAAATATACAGTATATATACTCTACCGTTCAACAGTTTGGCGTCACTTATAAATGTCCTTGTTTTTCAAAGAAAAGCACATTTTTAGTCCATTAAAATATCATCAAATTGGTCAGAAATACAGTGTAGACATTGTTAATGTTGTAAATGACTGTTGTAGCTGGAAATGTCAGCTTTTTTATGGAAAATCATACATAAGCATACAGGGGCCCATTATCAGCAACCATCACTCCTGTGTTCCAATGGCACAGTGAAGCGACGACTCTGGAATGCTGACCTTCTAGGGAGAGCTATACATATGGGTGAGTTTTTTTTCTAGATGAGTAGTTTCATTTCACTGCCAAAAGTAAAATTAAACCATCTAGTATTCAGAGAAAAAACAATACAATGTCAAATACAGGTGCCTAGTCAAATAATTAACATCAACTAACATTAAGCGTTTCACGGAACCCAAACCAGCTGCGCATGTGCGCCATCGTGCACTAACGTGCATAAATGTATTTTGTCCCCCTACACCAAACGCGATCATGACACACAGGTTAAAATATCAAAACAAACTCTGAAACAATGACATTAATTTGGGGACAGGTCAAAAAGCATTAAACATGTATGGCAATTTAGCAAGTTAGCTTTCACTTGCTAGCTAATTTGTCCTATTTAGCTAGCTTGCTGTTGCTAACTAATTTGTCCTGGGATATAAACATTGAGTTGTTATTTTACCTGAAATGCACAAGGTCCTCTACTCTGACAATTAATCCACACCTAAAACGGTCAACTGAATCGTTTCTAGTTATCTCTCTTCCTCCCAGGCTTTTTCATCTTTGAACTTATATGGTTATTGGCATTTACACTTTCATAGTATTACCACGACAACCGGCAAAACAGTTCAACTTTCAATCACCCATGTGGGTATAACCAATGAGGAGATGGCACATGGGTACCTGCTTCTATAAACCAATGAGGGGTAGGAGTTGGGAAGGGGATTTAGTAATACTGCTACTAGAAGTACTGCTACTTGTGTCGACGACACAAGTTGTTCTGCTTCCACGAGCACATCCAATACTAGCATCAGTAATTCTACATTGTTGCTAGCCCAGCTAGCATGGACACTGAGAGTTGTGAATCTGATGCAGCCGAAGAGCTACTGTCCCCTTATCCGGGAAAGCACCAAACCACAGACTGGGACGTTGGACCATCGAAGAGGAGCAAATATGATGAGAACTACATTGATTTGGGGTTCACTTATATTGGGAGTAGTGCCTTTCCTCAGCCACAGTGTGTTATATGTGCAAAAGTACTATCTCACAACTTGATGAAACCTTCACTCTTGTGCAGACATTTAGAAACAAACATGCCAATTTGAAAAATAAGCCAAGGGACTTTTTTGAGCGAGAATTAAGACGACTTTCGAGTAGTAAGACAAATAAGATAAGGAGTAAGACAAAACAAAGGAGATGATCGTGGACGTCAGGAAACAGCAGAGTGTGCACCCAAATATCTACATCAACAGAGTGCAGTGGAGAAGGTGGAAACCTTCAAGTTCCTTGGCGTACACATCACTGACAAACTGAAATGAACCACCCACACAGGCAGTGTGGTGAAAAGGTGCAACAGACCTCAGAAGGCTAAAGAAAATTGGCTTGTCACCAAAACCCTCACAAACCGTTACAGATGCATAATTGAAAGCATCCTGTCGGGCTGTATCGCCTCCTGGTACGGCAACTGCACCGCCCGCAACCGGAGGGCTCTCCAGAGGGTGGTGCTGTCTGCCCAATGCATTACCAGGGGCAAACTACCCGCCCTCCAGGGCACCTACAGCACCCGATGTCACAGGAAGGCCAAAAACATCATCAAGGACATCAACCACTCGAGCCACTGCCTGTTCACCCCGCTATCATCCGGAAGGCGAGGTCAGCACAGGTGCATCAAAGCTGGGAGTACCCCAACCCCCCCCCCCCCCCCATTCTGGAAAACAGCTTCTATCTCAAGGCCATCAGACATTTAAACAGCCACCACTAGCACATTAGAGACTGCTGCCAATAGGCATAGACTAGAAATCTCTGGATACTTTAAGGAATGGAACACTAGTCACTTTAATAATGTTTACATATCTTGCATTACTCAACTCATATGTATATACTGTTTTCTATACTATTCTACGGTATCTCATTCACTTAATGATGTTTACATATCTTGGATTACTCATCTCATAAGTATATACTGTATTCTATACTATTCTACTGTATCTTAGTCCGTTCCGCTCTGACATCGCTCGTATATAGTCTTAATTCATTCCTACTTAGATTTGTGTGTACTGGGTATATGTTGTGTAATTTCAAATCACATCAAATTGTATTAGTCACATGCGCCAAATACAACAGTGAAATGCTTTCTAACAAGCCCCTAACCAACAATGCAGTTTTTAAAAAATATGGATAAGAATAAGAAATAAAATTAACAAGTAATTAAAGAGCAGCAGTAAAATAACAATAGCGAGAATATATACAGAGGTGTACCGGTACAGAGTCAATGTGCGGGGGCACCGGTTAGTTGAGGTAATATGTACATGTAGGTACGGTTATTAAAGTGACTATGCATAGATGATAACAACAGATAACAACAGAGAGTAGCAGTGGTGTAAAAGAGGGGGGGTCTTATGGCTTGTTCTGGGTAGCCATTTAATTAAGTGTTCAGGAGTCTTATGGCTTGGGGGTAGAGGTGCCCCTGTGTTGAGGATCAGCATGACGGATGTGCTGTTACCTACCCTTACCACCTGGGGGCGGCCCATCAGGAAGTCCAGGACCCAGTTGCAGAGGGAGGTGTTCAGTCCCAGGGTCCTTAGCTTATTGATGAGCTTTGAGGCCACTATGGTGTTGAACGTTGAGCTGTAGTCAATGAATAGCATTCTCACATAGGTGTTCCTTTTGTCCAGGTGGGAAAGGGCAGTGTGGAGTGCAACAGAGATTGCATCATCTGTGGATCTGTAGGGGCGGTATGCAAATTGGAGTGGGTCCAGGGTTTCTGGGATAATGGTGTTAACCTGTCTACAATACTGGTTCCCAATTGGGAATCAACCCTCCCACGTTCAGCTGAAACGGTGGCGCATGGAACGCAAAAATATTCTTAAAAATATTTAACCTCCACACATTAACAAGTCCAATAGCTCAAATGAAAGATAAACATCTTGTTCATCTAGCCAGCAAGTCAGATTTCTAAAATGTTTTACGGCGAAAACATAGCACATATATATGTAAAACCACCACCAGACACAGCTCATTTCAATAGCCAAAACATGCAATCAACAAACGCAGGATTAAAAAATAAATCGCTCACTAACCTTTTGAAAATCTTCATCAGATGACAGTAATATGACATATTACACAGTACATATTTTTTTTTTTCAATAATATGCCATTTATATCCATAAATGTCCATTTACAGTGAGTTCACCTTCAGAAATTACTCAAAAATGCCCGCAGGAAATCTATGTAGCGCGGCAAGATAACGTAAATAGACATCATAAACTTTGACTAAATATACATGTTCTACATATAGTTAGAAAGATACACTGCTTCTTTATGCAACCGCTGTGTTAGATTTATTTTTAACTTTACAGAAATCGCACACTATTCCATATGCTGAGACAGCGCTCAGTTCCAAGCTACATTTCCACGTAATGTTGGAGTCAACAGAAACACAGATTTAAGCATAAATATTCCCTTACCTTCGATGGTCTTCGTTCAGAATGTTCTGGAAGGCTTCATACTTACCCAATACATCGTTTGGTTTCAAGTCTTGCGTCTTTGTATTAGCTACTGCTAATAACATCAGCTGAAATGCACCCAAAACGTCCTCTGGTCCGGAAAAGTTGCGCATCAAAACTTCAAAATTACACATTATATGTCGACTAAACAGGTCAAACTAAGTGCAGAAGCAAGCTTTATGATGTTTTAGACACGCAAAACAAACTTCAATTCAATCGGCCATCGTCTGCCCTTCTCTTGAGTGCTGGAAACAAAGGAATGGCTGGGACCAATTCGCGCCCATACGCACAGCCTATTCTCTCGTGGCACGCACTAATTTCACTCCCATAGGGTCAATTCTCGCGGGATTTGAACGATTCAAAGCTCTAACGAAAGAGGACATCCAGAATCATAGCTGGTTGGGAAGGGTGGGGGCCATGACGTCAAAGTTGCTCCAACTTTCATGGCCACAAAAACTAGTTTGGAAGAATGCCTGCCCTGTGAGTTCTGCTATACTTACAGACATAATTCCAACGGTTTTAGAATCTTTAGAGTGTTTTCTATCCAATAATAATTTATTTGCATATATTAGCAATTTTTGACAGATTTTTTTTCCAGTTTACTAGGGGTACCCAATCTCTCCAAAGGGGGCGTATGTCTGCCATATCCTGTGAGCCAAGACCAGCCTTTTGAAGATTTTCATGGCTACAGATGTGAGTGCTACTGGTCGGTCGTCATTTAGGCAGATTATCTTAGTGTTATTGGGCACATGCACTATGGTGGTCTGCTTAAAACATGTTGGTATTACAGACTCGGACAGGGGGAGGTTGAAAAGGTCAGTGAAGACACTTGCCAGTTGGTCAGTGCATGCTCGCAGTACAGGTCCTGGTAATCCATTTTGCCATCGGCCTTGTGAATGATGACCTGTTTAAAGGTCTTACTCACATCGGCTGCTGAGAGCATGATCACACAGTCTTCCAGAACAGCTGGTGCTCTCATGCATGTTTCAGTGTTATTTGCCTCGAAGCGAGCATAGAAGTTATTTAGCTCGTCTGGTAGGCTCGTGTCACTGGGCAGCTCTCGGCTGTGCTTCCCTTTGTAGTCTGTAATGGTTTGCAAGCCCTGACACATCCGACGAGCGTCAGAGCTGGTGTAGTACGATTCGATCTTAGTCCTCTTTTGACGCTTTACCTGTTTGATGGTTCGTCTGAGGGCATAGAGGTATTTCTTATAAGCTTGCGGGTTAGAGACCCGCTCCTTGAAAGCAGCAACTCTAGCCTTTAGCAAAATGCGGATGTTGCCTGTAATCCATGGCTCCTGGTTGTGGTATGTACGGTCACTGTGAGTACGACGTTATTGATGCACTTATTGATGAAGCCAATGACTGATGTGGTGTTCTCCTCAATGCCATCAGGGGAATTCCAGAACATATTTCATTCTGTGTTAGCAAAACAGTCCTGTAGCTTAACATCTGCTTCATCTGACCACTTTTTTATTGATCTAGTCACTGGTGCTTTCTGCTTTAATTTTTGCTTGTAAGCAGGAATCAGGAGGATATAATTATGATCAGATTTGCCAAATGGAGGGCCAGGGAGAGCTTTGTATGTGTCTTTGTGTATGGAGTAATGGTGGTCCGGAGTTTTTTCCTCCTCTGGTTGCACATTTAACATGCTGATATAAATTTTCTAAAACGGATTTAAGTTTCCCTGCATCAAAGTCCCCGGCTACGACGAGAGCTTCCTCTGGGTGAACGATCTCTTGTTTGCTTATGGTGGAATACAGCTCATTCAATGCTTTCTTAGTGCCAGCCTCTGACTGTGGTTGTATGTAAAACAGCTAAGAAAAATACAGATGTAAACTCTCTAGGTAGGTAATGTAATACGCTGCATCCTGCCGGTGCAGCGTATTACCAGCCAGCTGTATGTTGGTAGTGTCGTTGTTCAGCCACTTCTCCGTGAAGCATAAGATATTACAGTTTTGAATGTCCCGTTGGTAGTTTAATCTTCCGTGTAGGTCATCTATTTTTTTGCCCAAAGATTGCACGTTTGCTAGCAGAATGGAAGCAAGTAGGGGTTTATTCGATAGCCTACGAATTCTCAGAAGTAAAAAAACAAGTTACAAACAAACAAAAATAAGTTATAAACTAACAAAAAAACACAATCGGTTGGGGGAATGTAAAATGTCTGCCTTCTCCGGCGCCATCTTATCTTTGTAAGATATTACATGTTAGACATTGCTGCACTGTCTGTTGGAGCAAGAAGCACAAGGATTTCGCTACACCCGCAATAACATCTGCTCATCACGTGTATGTGACCAATAAAATTGGATTTGATTTGAAATTATTTAAGACTGAGACTCTCTCCAATAGAATTCAGCATTGCAGAGTTATTTTCCTTTCAAGCACACCCTTCTCATTAACCTGTGGTGAGTTATTCACGATGTTTGATGAACAAATAAGGTTTCATATCTAAAATGGCTAAATAAAGAGCAAAATTATTGATTATTATTACGTTATTATTTGTGCACGGGTCCTATAAAAGCTCTTTGTCACTTCCCACAAGCCGGGTTGTGACAATAACTCCCAATAAATGTATTTGTATAGTGTGTTTGTGGCAGGCTTACAAGGATGGCAAAAATAAACATTTGAGAGTGCGCTGACCCTGGTGCTAGAGGGGGTACGCAGCTGGCGGTTGAATGTTTGAAGGGGTATGGGACTATAAAAAGTGTGGGAACCACTGCTCTGTTGGATGAGTGTAGAGTGACACACAGCGTTTGATTTCATCATAGCTGCCGGTGATGGGCAGGACTCACAGGAGGTATGTTTGTAAATTAATTTGATCAAGCTATGTAGCCTATTGATTCCTTCTTGATGCAAAAAACAACAACATATTTTGTTGTTTCTTTGTAATACTAGCCACCTACCCATTTAATGAAGTTGGCTTTAGCTAGCCAGCTAGATAGGTTCCCAATCTCCCAACCTCATATCTTAGCTTGTCTAACTATCTTAGCTTGTCATGTCTGCTGGCAAGGTTGCTAGACTTTAGAAAAGCAAGCAATTACTAAGTATACTGAATAATCATCCTACTAATCTTTTACACAGATTTTAGCAGAGATGCAGAGAAGCATATTTATTTTCTTAAAAAAAAACTCTAGTCATTAGGATACAGACAGCTCAAGAGGTGTGCTTTAAACCTCTTAAGGATTAGCTGCTTTAAAAATATATAATAATAATTACATACCCAAATCGAACTGCCTTTAGCTCAGGATATGCATATTCTTGGTACCATTTGAAAGAAAACACTTTGAGGTTTATGGAAATGTGAAAGGAATGTAGGAGAATATAACACAATAGATCTGGTTAAAGATAATACAAAGAAACAACCAACCATTTTTTTGTATTTTTTTGTACCATCATCTTTGAAATGCAAGAGAAAGGCCATAATGTATTATCCAGCCATGGTGCAATTTAGATGTTGGCCACTAGATGGCATCAGTGTATGTGCAAAGTTTTAGACTGATCTAATGAACCATTTCATTTCTGTTAAAAAAATGTGTATCAAGACTGCCCAAATGTGCCTAATTTGTTTATTAATAACTTTTCATGTTCAAAATTGTGCACTCTCCTCAAACAATAGCATCGTATTATTTCACTGTAATATATACTGTAAATTGGACAGTGCAGTTAGATTAACAAGAATTTAAGCTTTCTGCCAATATCAGATATGTCCATGTCCTGGGAAATTTTCTTGTTACTTACAACCTCATGTTAATCGCATTAGCCCACTTTAGCTCAACCGTCCCGTGGAAGGGAAAAAAGGGATAAAATATGCTTAAAAATACTCTGCTTAAATATAATCTGGCATTTTATGATAATATAGTGATTTGTGTGTATTAATTATGATGCCATGAGTGTCAGTCATGCAGCCATCATTTTAGAGGGAGCACAATGTACTTGAGGATGGAGGGCAGTGGGGGGGGGGGGGGGGGCATCACCCCCATCAATCCTCATAATCTTTGTGCCCCCTCTAAAATAATGGGTGCATGACACCCCTGTTCCCACATGACAACATATGCTATATAATGAAGTGAATAACCTTATTTCAAACCATATATATTCAAACCGAATAGTGAACCTAAGGTTAGTGTCAGCACCTTGCCAGTAGCCACACAGCAGGTTGTTTATGAAAGAAAACATTTCAGAGGGGTCTCGGGGCCTGATTGTTGATGCTGCTTTAGTTACAAAAGCAATGAGAAGAACAATACCAGACAGCATGCACGAGTGCTTCCAGACTGATGGAATTCATTTGAATGCGCCTGGCGGGTACAATGTGACTATATTCCTAGGCCTTGGATCAGGTACATCTAGCCTTTCTCCTCAGAGCCTGTGGAAATGAAGAGCAGAACGAATAGGCTAGGTTGTCTGGGATGACTTTATCAATGAAATTCATATCTCCAGCTGTTCAAGTCCACTGCACTTTAATCAACAAATGCATTTTGGGTTTCCAGGGCTTATATGGGGCACATATTAGTCTTGTCTAGTGTCTGCATTTTTGTGTGTCTTTTGATGCAATTCAACACATGGTGTATCCTTTTTTTGTACAGTATATTACTATATTTTATTCAAATAAAAATTAGCTTTTTTTTTGCAAACAGCCTCTCAATCTGAACTAGTCTCTGAATCGGTGTCTTGAGAGTAAGTCATGGCAGACCCAGTATCTCTCACACTGAGACTTCTAGTTAACAGGTTTCTTGAGCGTGTAATATTTCCCATTAAATTCCTTGAGAGGATTTTGGAGTCTTTCAGCCAGTATGTTGCAGGTGGTTGGGATACCAGGACACCGTTACAGCCCTACCACAGAGAGTAAAACTGTCAACAAGCAGAAATATCTTTCAGGGGGCAGGTGCTCCAACTCATGATATATGGTTGACTGGCTAGTGGCTTGTGTGGATATTTTAGTATATGGTGGTTAGCTAGAGAGTAGACAACCTGTGTTGCTGCTGCCCTGACCCCCATGTGCAACTCCCGCCTGAAGAAGGGATGGAGTTGGGTCAGAGGGTCGTTGATGCAGAACCCTCCTCTCTATGTCTTTCTGTCTCTGCGCGTATCAGCCACGTGTATCAGCCAACCAGACTGAATATTGATGATGATGAAAATCAAGTGTTTTCAAGTGCTACTCAAATGTTATTCTGCTGTGGCTGTCCTGCTGATATTCAAACTAGGTAGCTATCTACACACACTCGACCCGTGACCGCATCTCAAGCCATGCATATTTGGATACAGAGTGTTCACACTCTCCGTACAGGGCAGACTGGGACCCGGGCGCTCGCAAGTTCCGTACAGGGCAGACCAACAGACACAACGGACGGGGTGGGGGTGGCTAACTTGACAACGTCACGACAACTTGCGGGCATTGGGTTTAGAACACCATCACCCAAAAGGGAACTGAGCGAGCGGGAGGGCAAAGGGGCATGTGTTTGGCACAAGTAGATTCCTATCTGTGCACCTGCATGCTCCAAGTAGTAATGCAGTCATCAGAGCAGATGTCCTCCGAAAGCTTTTAATGAGTTTGAGAATACCGTATTCCCCAAAATGCTCTCCAGCCAGATAAATAAATAAAAACGGGCAATTACTACGTATAAAAACCAAGATGACAGTTTAAGGTCATCCAATTTCTGTAAAACCCTATTAATATCTTGTTATGAGGAATATAACTTTAAAGCTATTAAACCAGACCACATGATTTCTTTTTGCCCTCCAGAGTTTTTCTGATTATTTAGCATTCTGTAGCTGTGTGTAATGTTTTTTCAAGAAGCAGAAATTCACCATGAATCATTTCAACTTCTGTCATAGTAATTGTGCATCGAATTGGTGACCTTGCCGGCCAGTTATTGCCTACAATATTTCCCTCCTCCTCACTCAGTGTCTATGGAAGTTGATAGTAGCCACTTGCTGCATAGAGTGTCAAGTCGCACCTTCCAGCCATGTTGGCAACACTGAGGTCTATTCCTGGTCTATTCAGGCCCCACTGACACTTCACCATGGCTCCTTAAAATGCAAATTAATATTGAAATGAATTATCCTCATTAACACTTATCCACATCCTGATGAGTTTTATTCCGACTCTGTCCCCTTCCTCCCGAAGCTATTCTCGCTCATGTCATTAATGCTCTCCCCAATGGTTCTCAAGAAGCCCAGTGTGGCAAATGAGTGCTAGTCATCAGTCCTCAGGGGCTCCTCAATGGCTGATATTATTAATAAGGCTCTCAGGCAGGCACAGTTTGGAATGAAATACCCTCACAATGATTCTCTGGCCCTGCCAGATCATTAGGGACTCAAGGATCATAGCTCCTCCAATCATTTCTATTTGGTGCCAAAATCATAAAGGGGAAAATTAAAGTGAATTTATGGCCAGAGAGCACAATAGAGCACAAAAACCTGGCATGGGTTTTAGGGATCGTATATATATTCCCATCACCTCTAGCGGAGAGAAAAACGTCCGGTATATGTACGTTTGTATGTAGCTTCTGATACTCACTATGTGGGTTACAGTTCTTCTTAGTAATGGTTATGTGATATAGTTTGTGGACTGGTGGAGGGCCCTTACCCTAGAAGTTGTCGAAGTGATATCCATTGTTGTTAGAATAGAAAGGTTACAGAGGTGGGAAGAGGGAAGAAAGAGAGCTGCTGTTTCCTCTCATTCCATAGCTAAATGTCTGTTTGATGTCATATGGAGCTGTTCAGCCCACTTAAGCATGTATAACAGTTCTGTAAACAATACGGTACAGTATGTCCTGTAGGACATTAGCTGCATTTGTTTCCTTACTGACAAGCAGCACATTCCGTTTGAGATGGCTGTCGTGTTGTTTAAATGCTTACTTCAGTCAGCACAGAAAGCAGTTAGTGTTGATGGAGCTGATGCATTTTGAATGACTGTTATTTGTATCATTTATATTATATAATGCAGAATGAATTCAATTATATGTTTGAGTCCGTTTTGTTTAATTGCTTGTTGGTTCAATCACAACAGCATTGTATGTCTCTAATTACTTATTCATTGTAATTTTCCCGTGTACACTGAGTGTACAAAACACTAAGGACATCTGCTTTTTCCATGACATAGACTGACCAGGTGAATCCAGGTGAAATCTGGGATTCCTTATTGATGTCACTTGTTAAATCCACTTCAATCAGTGTAGATTGTAGACAGGTTAAAAAAGGATTCTTAAGCCTTGAGATAATATAGACATGGAGTGTGTACAGTGGGGCAAAAAAGTATTTAGTCAGCCACAAATTGTGCAAGTTCTCCCACTTAAAAAGATGAGAGAGGCCTGTAATTTTCATCATAGGTACACTTCAACGATGACAGACAAAATGAGAGAAAAAAATCCAGAAAATCACATTGAAGAATTTTTTATGAATTTATTTGCAAATTATGGTGGAAAACAAGTATATTCAGAGGGCGAATGGGCAAGACAAAATATTTTAGTGCCTTTGAATGGGGTATTGTAGTATTGTAGTTTCTGTGTATATCAAGAATGGTCCACCACTCAAAGAACATCCAGTCAACTTGAAGTATTGGCGTCAACATGGGCCAGCATCCCTGTGGAACGCCTTCGACACCCCCAATGAATTTAGGTTGTTCTGAGGGCATATTCAATATTAGGACAGTGTCATTAATGTTTTGTAAACTCAGTGTATCTCCACAAGTACTGATTCATATTTCATTATCAATAGTGTCCCAAGCTGTGTTGGAGACACTTTTTGTACTCAGTTGAATGTGTAGGCTAGTTTCACATCACTGCATTACTCACTGTCCTGTGTCAATGCCCTCCTCCCCATCTCCATGTGGCCTGTCATATGTCTAAGGGCCTGCATTTGTCACTTTTACAGCCCCTATAGATCTGACTCTTCTATCATTGAAGACTCTACATGTAGCCTACATTCACAGAGGCGTCTTCAATGGGAACATACCGCACATGACTAGAGTACGATTACTGGCACATATATCTGTAGATTAGAACGCACAAAATACCCTAATGTGTGTCTTATTTGCCCTTTATTTTTTTTATTTTTTTTTGTATAACAATATCATACACTATATATACAAAAGTATGTGGACACCCCTTCAAATTAGTGGATTTGGCTATTTCAGCCACACCCGTTGCTGACAGGTGTATAAAATCGAGCACACAGCCATGCATTCTCCATAGACAAACATTGGCAGTAGAATGGCCTTACTGAAGAGCTCAGTGACTTTCAACATGGCACTGTCACAGGATGCCACCTTTCCAACAAGTCAGTTTGTCAAGTTTCTGCCCTGCTAGAACTGCCCCGGTCAACTGTAAGTGCTGTTATTGTGAAGTGGAAACGTCTAGGAGCAATAACGTCTCAGCCCCGAAGTGGTAGGGCACACAGGATCACAAAATAGGACTGCTGAATGCCAAAGAGCGAAGAGCGTAAAAATCGTCTGTCCTCGGTTGTAACACTCAATACTGAGTTCCAAACTGCCTCTGAAGCATGATCAGCACAATAACTGTTAGTCGGGAGCTTCATGAAATGGGTTTCCATGGCCAAGCAGCAGCACACAAGCCTAATATCGCCATGTGCAATGCAAAGCGTCTGCTGGAGTGATGTAAAGCTTACCACCATTGGACTCTGGAGCAGTGGAAACACGTTCTCTGGAGTGATGATTCACGCTTCACCATCTGGCAGTCCGACGGACGAATCTGGGTTTGGTGGATGCTAGGATACTGCTACCTACCCCAATGCATAGTGCCAACTGTAAAGTTGGCTGGAGGAGTAATAATAGTTGTCTGGGGCTGTTTTTCATGGTTCAAGCTAGGAACCTTAGTTCCAGTGAAGGGAAATCTTAATGCTACAACGATTCTGTGCTTCCAACATTGTGGAAACAGTTTGGGGAAGACCCTTTCCTGTTTCAGCATGACAATGCCCCTGTGCACAAAGCATGGTCCATACAGAAAGGGATTGTCGAGATCGGTGTGGAATAACTTGACTGGCCTGCACAGAGCCCTGACCTCAACCACATCGAACACCTTTGGGATGAATTGGGACGCCGACTGCAAGCCAGACCTAATCTCCCAGCATCAGTGCTCGACCTCACTAATGCTCTTTTGACTGAATGGAAGCAACTCCCTGCAGCAATGTTCCAACATCTAGTGGAAAACCTTCCAAGTAACAAAATGGGGACCAACTCCATATGAATACCCATGATTTTGGAATTAGATGTTTGACAAGCTGTTGTCCACATACTTTTGGTCATGTAGTGTACGTTTTGAATGTATTTTTGGTCATTATCATCCTTATTTCTCACCATCACTAACTGGTAAAAATACCCCAAATAATAAAATGCATTAAAAAAATCCAGTGATGTGCTTTTGACGAATTATTCATGGCCATGTGCATTTTCTCTCACTACTGCATACCTTTTCATGAAGGTATGAAAATACGTAGGCTAATTTAATGATCAAGTCATTTTTAAGCACACACGAACTAAATGGCTGCTCTTTGCCACTGACATCTAATTGCCTGAAAGGTACAAATGAAGGACTGTCAATACGCTCCCATTGTACAGACGATGCTGTAAGCTTAATGGTCTATGAAGTTGGCGGACATCTCAGCTTTATCTGTCTCAGTGAGTTGTTTTTCAGGGATATCATTAGTCTGTATCACTGGGATATATGTATATTCTGTAGTGGCAGAATGCTTTTTCCCATGGAATATATAAAAAGTTGTGGTAATCCAAACAGTATATGATTATGCTAGCACGTGTGAATACAAACACGTCTACGGCTTGTTGTGTCCTTAGTTTGATTTGACAATGCATAGTTGTGGTAGGATCTTCCAAGCCTCTAAAAGCCTTTTGTTGTGTATATGAAACTTTAACTTTACACCGACTTCATCAGCATCATCACTTTTCATGTACTCGCAAAGGTACAGTTCATAAAACCACAGGAAAAGAAGAAACAAAATCATCATGGGCGTATTGATTGATTCTCAGATATGTTCCTCTCAGTTGAAGTCTTGTTGTTCTTCAAGTTCAACTGTGTTAGAATGGTAGATCTTCTCATCAAGTGTAACAGTGCAGAAGGTGACTACTGCTATGGCAGAACAAAGGCAGCTGAATTAATATGTGCATATCTCAGGCTCTGAATGCTTGTCATTGTATTCAGCAGAGAAGTATGGTGTTCCCCAAGGAGTTGTACTGGGTACACCTTTATTGTCAGAATGCTTTCATCACCCCATATATATCCCTCTACCATCTCTGGGTGCTTCATATTTAGTGATTCCACTTCCACCAAAGCTGCGTCTTTTATCTCTTCCCACTTCCCTGAAGGAAGTTGTGATAATGCATACATTTTTCATGACTTATGATTTCACAATTATTCTGTCATCTGACACATGCACATGATGTTGGTCAATATTTCATGAAACTTTTGCATATATTATTAGTTGTTTTTTCCATTTAATAAAAACAAAAATTAAACTGGGAGCGATAATAAATTCACACCAAAATGTCAGCATTTATGAAGTATGTTGCTATTGTTTGATATTTTATCTAGTAAAATAAAAATAAAACGTATATATATTTTTTACTTGTTTATATTGGCAAAGGGTTGTTCTGATTTATTATTTATCAGATTAGATATAGCGTTAAGATCGTCTCATGAATATCATGTCTAACTGTTTATGCACAAGTGGTGTAGCCTATCGCTGAGAAATCTGCATATTCATTTTGATCATACAATTCTCAAGTGTTTTCTTTCCATCCAAGAGTGTTTTGAGAGGCAGCCCTACCCACTGCAGATGTGAGCGACTTGTTTCAAACCTTTTTAAATTATCTAGCCTGAATATATTTTGAATACATTTCTTTTCTCACTTTCACAGTGAATAAATTATGAAACCATCTCAAGCATGGGATTGGGTTGATATACAGAAGGAAGAGATTTATCCAGTAGCCTACTGACTGCAGGGACATAAATGAACTGACATGTATACACTGAGTGTACAAAACATTAAGGACACCTGCTCTTTCCATGACATAGACTGACCAGGTGAATCCAGGTTTAAGCTATGATCTCTTATTGATGTCACTTATTAAATCTACTACAATCAGTGTAGATAAAGGGGAAAAGAGACAGGTTAGAGACAGATTTTTAAGCCTTGACTGAAACTCAATATTAAGAAAGTGTTCTTCATTTTTTGTACACGTAGTGTGTGCTACAGTACAATTTTCAATTTCAGACTAAGATTATTATTAGAGCCTCTGACTCCTACTGTACATTAATCGAACGGTAAATAACCTTATAATATGTCTGCTTGTTTATCAGTTGCTGCGTAGCAGAACGCCCATCGTGCCATCGATAAGTGTTGATGCTATGAACAAATCAAATGAGTTTCACTCCCCCAGGTTCTAAACACCTGAGCATTTGTAGGTGGATTTGTAGCCGTAGTGACGGACAATGGTGACGCCCTCATCTGTGATTCTGCATGAGAGGGAGCCCCTAGCCCAGGCTTCACATTACCTCCCCACACTCTGGGGCTAATGTGCTCTGGTCAGAGCCGCTGTGTGTCGTACAGCCTCCCGAGCCTTGTCTGAATGCAACATGAGGCTGCATCTCTATTCATGCTGCCACCACTGATTGATAGGCTTTTTTCTCTCTCTCTCTCAGTGATTAGAGGCAGCTCATGTCTCCTCCACATAAGGAGGGGAAAAAAGAAAAACCCTATGCTTTGACGAAGCCAGGAGGATAAACTTCCATTTCAATCAGCAGTTGTAGAGTTGGAGTGTGTACTTCTTTTACCGTAATCATCCTTGTGTTGTACCTCAGTAATGAGGTTCTCTCCAACTCTTTTCAGGAGGGTAAAATGAAGGTGTTATGTAAAACAGCCTCACCAAACAGAATTATCAACTGAATTCTCTGTGTAGGAGGAGCTGACCTTTCCCGACAGTAAAAAAAAAAGAAGACTATTTTACCATGAGTGAAGAAACCCCAATGGCAGTATAATGACAGATCTGTACAGTTTAATGGTTTACTAATTGCATTTTTCAAAGTCGTATTACTGTTGTAGGGCCTACCGATTGCCCTTGCAGATGTCTTTAGTTCGATAAAGGGTTATAACTCACTGAGAAATTCCTTCTCTTGAGATCTGACATGTTATTTGGATCCCCTCTGTTATTTCCCTGGTGAATAGGGTCATTCTACTGCCCCGCTCAATAATTGGTTCCCCCAAATGTATGTTTATAATTACTCATGTATGGATAATTGCTTGATAAATATTTCACTTTGTGCACAGCTGCTTGAGAGAGCTGTTTACATGTGTGATGATAAAAGGAGGCTCAGTTACAACATTAATGACTAGGGAGGCCCTCTGACTTCAACAATAGCCTGAGGTGTTTCTCTCTGTGTCAGGCAGTAAGCAAAACCCTACAGCTTCTCTCTCACCATTGGACAGGGCCTGTGATACTGAGGCAGCTGAGCTCTCTGGGTCTTTTGGAGTTCCTCCAATAATACCAGGCACTCCCAACTGCATAGTCGGAGAACCTTTATCAGGCAGCTTTGACATTGAGACATTATCAGGTAACTAATGCTAGGGGTTACGATTCACCAATGGCTGTTATTTGTGTTGAGGCTTATGAATGCGCTGTGGAAGCACGGCATGTTTAATTGCAGGCTATATACCATGTTTCCTTGTTGTTTACCCTTCTAATCCAGGCGGCAGGATGCTTTTGAGCTGCCATATGGGCTCCCTTCAGGACTCTCTGGGCTCCCTGCTTTAGTTGCGGATATGGTGAGGTGCAGGCAGCTTTTCAGGAGGGCTTCTCATTCTCCAATGCCATGGAAATGCCATGGAGTGCTGCTAATTAACACCATTTATTTTCTTTGTGCCTTTTTCTGTTCAGCAGAAACATGTTAACAATGCCTCTGAGAGGAGGACCTGATGTGTGTAATGTTAGACAGGAAGGAGCTTTGATAAGAGGGCTTGGTAGGGTGGTAGTGGCGTGGAGGAGATAGCGTTGCAGGGTGGTAGTGGTGTGGAGGAGCTATCGTTGCAGGGTGGTAGGGGCGTGGAGGAGATAGCATTGCAGGGTGGTAGTGGTGTGGAGGAGCTAGCGTTGCAGGGTGGTAGTGGTGTGGAGGAGCTAGCGTTGCAGGGTGGTAGTGGTGTGGAGGAGCTAGCGTTGCAGGGTGGTAGTGGTGTGGAGGAGCTAGCGTTGCAGGGTGGTAGTGGTGTGGAGGAGCTAGCGTTGCAGGGTGGTAGTGGTGTGGAGGAGCTAGCGTTGCAAGGTGGTAAGGGCGTGGAGGAGATAGCTTTACAGGGTGGTAGTGGTGTGGAGGAGCTAGCGTTGCAGGGTGGTAGGGGCGTGGAGGAGATAGCATTGCAGGGTGGTAGTGGTGTGGAGGAGCTAGCGTTGCAGGGTGGTAAGGGCGTGGAGGAGATAGCATTGCAGAGTGGTAGTGTTGTGGAGGAGCTAGCGCTGCAGGGTGGTAGGGGCGTGGAGGAGATAGCATTGCAGGGTGGTAGTGGTGTGGAGGAGTTAGCGTTGCAGGGTGGTAAGGGCGTGGAGGAGATAGCATAGCAGGGTGGTAGTGGTGTGGAGGAGCTAGCGTTGCAGGGTGGTAGGGGCGTGGAGGAGATTGCGCTGCAGGGTGGTAGTGGTGTGGAGGAGCTAGCGTTGCAGGGTGGTAAGGGCGTGGAGGAGATAGCATTGCAGGGTGGTAGTGGTGTAGAGGAGCTAGCGTTGCAGGGTGGTAGTGGTGTAGAGGAGCTAGCGTTGCAGGGTGGTAGTGGTGTGGAGGAGCTAGTGCTGTAGGGTGGTAGTGGTGTGGAGGAGCTGGTGTTGCAGGGTGGTAGTGGTGTGGAGGAGCTAGTGTTGCAGGGTGGTAGTGGTGTGGAGGAGCTAGTGTTGCAGGGTGGTAGTGGTGTGGAGGAGCTGGTGTTGTAGGGTGGTAGTGGTGTGGAGGAGCTGGTGTTGTAGGGTGGTAGTGGTGTGGAGGAGCTAGTGTTGCAGGGTGGTAGTGGTGTGGAGGAGCTGGTGTTGTAGGGTGGTAGTGGTGTGGAGGAGCTGGTGTTGTAGGGTGGTAGGGGTGTGGAGGAGCTAGTGTTGTAGGGTGGTAGTGGTGTGGAGGAGCTGGTGTTACAGGGTGGTAAGGGCGTGGAGGAGATAGCGTTGCAGGGTGGTAGCGGTGTGGAGGAGCTAGCGTTGCAGGGTGGTAGGGGCTTGGAGGAGCTAGCGTTGCAGGGTGGTAGTGGTGTGGAGAGGCTAGTGTTGTAGGGTGGTAGTGGTGTGGAGAGGCTATAGTTGTAGGGTGGTAGTGGTGTGGGGAGGCTAGTGTTGTAGGGTGGTAGTGGTGTGGAGGAGCTAGCGTTGCAGGGTGGTAGTGGTGTGGAGGAGCTATTGTTGCAGGGTGGTAGTGGTGTGGAGAGGCTAGTGTTGTAGGGTGGTAGTGGTGTGGAGGAGCTAGTGTTGTAGGGTGGTAGTGGCATGGAGGAGCTAGCGTGGTTCCCTGACTCTGACTCGCTCTGTTCTGACTGTATGTTGTGTGGTTTTAGATTAGGGAACTAATTTACTGGGGAAACAGATGGAAAAATACCAGTTTTCCTTTCATTCCACTGATACATGAAATGACGGTATAGTAATTGTGGAGGCTGGCCCAGATAAACATACAGTAGGTGTCAGGAACCGCTTGGCATACCACATGATTGAAAGGGAAAGGGGGATACCTAGTCAGTTGTGCAACTGAATGTATTCAACTGAGATGTGTCTTCCGCATTTAACCCAACCCCTCTGAATCAGAGAGGTGCAGGGGGCTGCCTTAATCGACATCCATGTCTTCGGCGCCCAGGGAACAGTGGGTTAACTGCCTTGCTCAGGGGCAGAACGGCAGATTTGAACCTTGTCAGCACGGGGATTCGAACCAGCCTTCCAGTTACTGGCCCAATGCACTAACCACTAGGCTACCTGCCGCCCCACCTAACAGTGGTGGAATACATGCACTTCGTTTGGTTATATTTTCAAAACAAAATGTGCATAATTTATCAGTTCCTGCTGGATGAGTAACAGTTGTGCCGGGACTATTTCAATAAAGGTCCTGTACATGGAGAGACATGTCATTCCCTGAGCAATAGTTCTCATAAACAAAGCATTAAAGAGGATCATTACATGTCATACAACGGAACAAGGTAGGCTGAGCTCTATAGTTATAGCTGGCATGCATAGGGAATCATTTCAATAAAATGTAAAAAAATATATATAGAAAAAATGCAAAGCTTAGCCTCTGTTTAGCAGGCAAGTTCCCTGAAAATACTATAATTTATTTACGAACTCTTCTGGGAGCAGTGAGTTTGTGAGTTATTGTTTGTACCTGGAATGACATTCGAATCCTGTCATTTGGACCCAACTGTGCATTCGGATTAATGTATGATCTATGAGCCGTACTCATACAGTGCCCAGATGTATAGTGACTAGCTAGGTTGCCAGAGACAGACAGACAGACAGAATGGGGCAGGAGCAGCGTTGTGAGCTGGTCAGCCCTGGGCTGGACTGAGCCATGGACAGACTGGATTTAATAGAGAGAAACTTGGTGTTTTGACGACTTGAAAGTACATTTATGAAGTATTGCCTAGCGGCATGGGGAATGTATCACTGAGCACCCACAGGGGAAGTTAATTTAGTTGTGGCATCTGTTGTGATAGTCAAAGCTCATCAACAGTCAGTCGAAGGAACACTAGCGAGGAATTCCAGTCAGGAAAATACTGCCTGTGCAAGTGCACAGTTCTTTAATACAGGCGGTGGTTCGTTAAACTGAGATCTCACAAATATTTAAAGGCCATTTTCTATCCGTTCACATGGAATTTACAGCGAGGGCAATCCAATTATCCCACAGGCATTTTGTTTTACTCCACCAACTGTAAAAATTGGAGTGCGCAGACATAGCTTTATTAGTAAGGACTATAAAATAAGAAGATCGTTAGTTGCAGATATGAAGTTGAGTTTAAAGCATCCTGTAGTTGTTGGGATTTGGGAACCATTAGCATCAGTGCTATGAAGCGCTATCTAGCTCTGACACTGTTGGGACACACTGTTATCCTTCCCCTTACCGCAGCCCTTTGAAGTGCCATGGCTGATAGTCGTATCAACACTGGTGTCATGTCCAATCAGACACTGAGACCCAAACGGTCTGGGCAGAGGGGTCTAGCCTTGCCAGCTTCAATTTCCCGCAGAGGCCAACATCGAGGTGGGTGGGGACACGACCCTGAGGAACTCTGCCCCTCTCGGGCAATTCGAGACAGCTGTGTGATGGGGAGGAGGAGAGAGAAGACGCCGGTGTCACGACCCCTTGGTGTGGTGTTCAAGCAGATTTCCCTGTCCTCCCTCCCTTCCAGCACAAATGTTGAAATACATCACTCCAGCACATCTCTCAGGGCTCTGATACCCTCCAGCAGATCAGCAATAAAAAGTTGACATGGCCCACAACTGTACACAGGCATCTTTCTTTGTGTACCTTTATTTAACTAGGCAAGTCAGTTCAGAACAAATTCTTATTTACAATGACGGCCTAGGAACAGTGGGTTAACTGCCATGTTCAGGGGCAGAATGACAGATGTTTACCATGTCAGCTCGGGGATTCGATCAAGCAACCTTTAGTTTACTGGGCCAAGATGCTAACCACTAGAGTACCTGCAGCCCCAAATCTTGTAGCAAACAAGATGACATCGATTTTGTCTGATACTAAAGTTAATTTCATTTCTCTCCATTTCCCTTACAGATCAGCATATTGGAACGACAAATATTTGACTTCCTTGGGTACCAGTGGGCTCCCATCCTCACAAACTTTGTGCACATCATCACAGTCATCTTGGGCCTCTTTGGGACTGTACAGTTCAGACCAAGATACGTGACCGGGGTGAGTTATATCTTCCTTGATTTCCTATGGAGTCATACATTAATATATTGGGATATTAATCTTGGGATAAGTGGTTTTATGGAAAGTGGTGTTATGAAGCAATTAATATATCTTACATGTTACCTATTTTATTTACAAAAGGTAATATTACATGTTCATATTTATTGATTGCATTTATATTTATAGTGAACAATAATAATGTACATAGTCTTATAACTGATATGATGTCAAGACCTATGACCATTGACCTACACAGTATACAAATAAAGAGAGCAGGAATACATATTAATTCAAGACTCTCCTACCTGAAATAAGTCTCTCATCTTGACAACCTTTCAATCAAACCATACATGTAAACTCAGCAAAAAAAAAAGAAACGTCCTCGCACTGTCAACTGCATTTATTTTCAGCAAACTTAACATGTGTAAATATTTGTATGAACATAACAAGATTCAACAACTGAGACAAAAACTGAACATGTGTCTAACAGAAATGGAATAATGTGTCCCTGAACAAAGGGGGGGTCAAAATCAAAAGTAACAGTCAGTAACTGGTGTTACCAGCTGCATTAAGTACTGCAGTGCATCTCCTCCTCATGGACTGCACCAGATTTGCCAGTTCTTCCAATGGGATTGAGATCCAGGCTCTTCGCTGGCCATGGCAGAACACTGACATTCCTGTCTTTCAGGAAATCATGCACAGAACGAGCAGTATGTCTGGTGGCATTGTCATGCTGGAGGGTCATGTCAGGATGAGCCTGGAGGAAGAGTACCACATGATGGAGGAGGATGTCTTCCCTGTAATGCACAGCATTGAGATTGCCTGCAATGACAACAAGCTCAGTCCGATGATGCTTTGACACACCACCCCAGGCCATGATGGACTCTCCAGATCAAATCAAATCAAATCAAATCCAATTCAATCCCGCTCCAGAGTACAGGCCTCGGTGTAATGCTCACTCCTTTGACAATAAACGCGAATCCGACCATCACCCCTGGTGAGACAAAACTGCGACTCGTCAATGAAGAGCACTTTTTGCCAGTCCTGTCTGATCCAGCGACGGTGGGTTTGTGCCCATAGGCGACGTTGTTGCCAGTGATGTCTGGTGAGGACCTGCCTTACAACAGGCCTACAAGCCCTCAGTCCAGCCTCTCTCAGCCTATTGCGGACAGTCTGAGCGCTGAAGGAAGGATTGTGCATTCCTGGTGTAACTCGGGCAGTTGTTATTGCCATCCTGTACCTGTCCCGCAGGTGTGATGTTCGGATGTACCGATCCTGTGCAGGTGTTGTTATACGACGTCTGGCACTGTGAGGATGATCAGATGTCCGTCCTGTCTCCCTGTAGCGCTGTCTTAGGCGTCTCACGGTACGGACATTGCAATTTATTGCCCTGGCCACATCTGCAGTCCTCATGCCTCCTTGCAGAATGCCTAAGGCACGTTCATGCAGATGAGCAGGGACCCTGGGCATCTTTCTTTTGGTGTTTTTCAGAGTCAGTGGAAAGGCCTCTTTAGTGTCCTAAGTTTTCATAACTGTGACCTTAATTGCTTACCGTCTGTAAGCTGTTAGTGTCTTAACGACCGTTCCACAGGTGCATGTTCATTAATTGTTTATGGTTCATTGAACAAGCATGGGAATGGGAAACAGTGTTTAAACCCTTTACAATGAAGATCTGTGAAGTTATTTGGATTTGTACAAATTATCTTTGAAAGACAGGGTCCTGAGGAAGGGACGTTTTTTTTTTGCTGAGTTTATATTATGGAGACTTAAAACCCAGGCATTTTGACTTGTCCGTCAGCCGTCAGAGAGCTGCTGTCATACAGCAGGGAGATTACCTTGACAGCCCCTCCTCCTCACCCACTCCTCCCCTGAAGAAATGGAGCCTCAACCCACTATCAGCCTCAGCTATCAAAGTCTATGCCTGTAAAGATAAATGGCTTTACTGTCCAATATTACTCTTGCTTATATCCGTTTTGGTAATGCTGTCAGAGCAGATGAATTTTTATTCTAATTTAACATGGCTCTTGCCAGTAGCTGGAGAAAGGCCAAATTAGGTTCCACTACACTCACCCATTTTCTGGATCTAATGTCTTGACAACATGTCAGATTATAGAGGCGGTAAAACCTTCCTCCGTGGCGGCTCTCCCCCTCTGTCAATGGTCTGGTGAATTAGGCCTGGAAACATATACACTTGTGCCCTAACACATTCATGGATTGCCCCCTACTGCTCCCTCCAACCTCCACCCCCCTGGGTTTAGAGACCATCACCAGCTCACGTACCAGTTTGGATTATGGCCCTAATTGAAGTCAATGGCTTGGCCTAGTCCTGCTCCACCTCACAGACGTGGGAGAATCATTATGCCGCCACACGTCTACTTCGAGAGACGTGTCAGCCAGACAGCCGCACTCCAGTTGGGAGGAAGGCATGTAGTATTGACCTTCAACCCTCCCCTCGGGCGTTTCAGCTGATTCACTGTATAAATTGTACGTACAGCATGTGCCGGCCGACATTACCTGTGACAGCTTGCAGTGGTATCTCCCCCTCTCTCATCCTCTCCCCCTCTGAGGCCATCTTGGGTGAGAGTCAGTCATTCCCAACACATTACCAAGGAGTCCCCATGACTACGGGAGAGGATAGAACCCCCCCCCCCCCCCCCCCCCCCTATCTACTGAGGCCCGGTCCAATGATGGGACAGTCCCCATACTACAGGGGTTTCCAAACCTTTCTGGGCCCCACAACCCCATTTTGATATCAAAGAATGTTTGTGACCCCACCATGTAAAAAAAAGAAAAATCATCACCGGTCAATGTTAACTTTTTAAAATGGGTCTATCGCAGTCTATTACAAATCAGTCTGACAGTACTTTAGACAGTATTTCAATCTGAAGGAAGTATGGTTTGAAGTGACTGAAATGCATCAGAAAATATATTGTTCAGAAGATCATCCGACAATAATTTTTTATGATTTTCTGTGTAGAAATGATCATCATTGATGATGTTATTTCCCCCCCAGTCTGATTTAGTGCCTGGTCTTGTCCACTCTGTTCTAATGAGTCCTGCATGGCTTGTGGGTATTGCAGTGGGAAACAGAAGTCTTGTCTTTTCAGTGATGGGGGTCATAATATTTTGGAGCTTAAACCATTCAAAAGATAGTGCCACGTTTGTAGGAAGAAACTGCATCTAGCAGCTACCGGAGGTTAATGACTTAACCCCGGTTCTATGAAGCGGAAATTTTATCTTGCGACCCCATTTTCAAATCAGGCGACCCCGTATGGGGTCAAGACCCCTAGTTTGGGAAACACTGCCATACTGTATCCCTTTCTGTAAATGTTCCTCTTTAGCTACAGTGTTCTATCCATAATATCGCACATCTCCATACCTCTTTGATCCATCAGGTTATACATTCATGATGATTATGATGCCTTTTCACTGAAATCCCAGAAACCTGCATGATATCTACAAAGATATTTGATCTTACTGTCATAAAGTACAAATTTTCTTAACAAGTCAAGAAAGTTAAGAACACATTCTTATTTACAATGATGGCCTAGGAACAGTGGGTTAACTGCCTTGTTCAGTGGCAGAACGACAGATTTTTACCTTGTCAGCTCGGGGATTTGATCTAGCAACTTTTCGGTTACTGGTCCAACACTCTAACCACTAGGCTACCTGCCACCCCACTTGTGTCAGCTATGGCTCCTGTAGTGATATTTGTCCTCGATCATGTGCATTTAACAGATAAGTGGATGCATATAGTTCCGGTGGCGTAAAGTGCTTAAGTATTCATACTTTAAAGTACTACTTAAGTTGTTTTTGGGAGTATCTGTACTTTACTTTACTATTTATATTTTGACAACTTTAACTTTTACTTCACTACATTCCTAAAGAAAATAATGTACTTTTTACACTGTACATTTTCCTTGACACCCAAAATGTTGAATGCATAGCAGGACAGGAAAATCATCCAATTCACGCACCTCTGATCTGGCGGACTCACCAAACACAAATGCATCATTTGTAAATGATGTCTTAAGTATATTTGATCAATTACATTTACTTTTGATACTTAAGTATATATAGAACCAAATACTTTTAGACTTTTACTCAAGTAGTGTTTTTACTGGGTAACTTTTACTTTTACTTGAGTAACTTTCTACTAAGGTATATATACTTTTACTCAAGTATGACCATCGAGTACTTTTTCCACCACTGTATATTTGGATGAGCTTTCTACATGTAATGCAATTGAGTTCCCATTTCCAATGGCCCAGTATTTTATTCTGGATCACCTGTCTGCTTTAAAATAGGATCAGATAAGCATCCTTTTATCTGAAGATCTCTCCTCTGCTCTGCTTATCAGACTTCACAGTTCTTCTTCTCCCAGAAAGTCGCTTCTCCCATTTTAATCGGGGGGAAAAAAACATGTGTTGTGATAATGATTTCCCATGCTTCAAAATAGCCTGCTTCGAAAAAAGTACATGATATGTCGATAGATGCGGCGCCGTGTCTTAGATCAGGGGTGTCAAACTAATTTTGCCCCCAACTTTCTTGTGAGTGTCCTTTCAGACATTTGGACAGTACTGGGATCTAAATGAGGACATACTGAACTGTAACATCATGTTTTGTGTTCTTCAGTGCCAATTGGACATTGAGTTGTTTCATTTTGACACATTTCAAAACGCTTTGATAAGCCTCCATCCCTATCTCTAAGGAGCCTCTACGCCTCAGCCCTCCCACACACAACACACAACACACAACACACACACAACACACACAAACACACACACACCTTCAATACCGAGAAGAGGTACTAAATGTTTGGCTCTGGCATGATTCAGATGTGTGGAGGCAGATTCTGTGTGAAGACATACCCAGCAGATAATTAATTACAAAGAAACACTATGATCCTGGCTGTGGAAACCCAGATACTAAGGAGAATCAAAATATGCATTTGTTTTTGGCGTGTTATTCTGAGCTTGACATTGCTTGTGGTGTTCTAATACTGTGATACTGTTTGTTCAGTGGTGTGTGCTTCTTCTCTCCCCCTCCTCTCTCTCTCTCTCTCTCACACTCTCTCTCCTCTCCCATAGTATGCAGTGTGGCTGGTTCTCTGGGTGACCTGGAACATCTTCATCATCTGTTTCTACCTGGAAGTGGGGGACCTCTCCAAGGTAATGTGACCTGCTGAGAGCTCTACAGAGCTGGAGAGCCTTTTATTATTACCTGCCAGAGGACAGAGGCCATGGATAATATGTCTTTAATGGTCTTTTTCGCATGCTATTTAATCATGCGTTACACATTACTTCGCTGTTTCTGAAAGAGATAGTTGCGAAGTCTGGTTAAGTCTCTTAAGAGCTTTCCACACCTGGATTGTGCAACATTTGCCCATTATTATTTTCAAAATTCTTCAAGGTCTAGGATTTTGCCTGTGCTTAGCCCCATTGCACAATTTTTTTTCCTGAAAAACTCCCCAGTCCTTAACTGCAACAAGCATACCCATAACATGATGAAGCCACCACCATGCTTGAAAATATGGAGAGTGGTACTTAGTGAGTTGTATTGGATTTGCCCCAAACATAACACTTTGTATTCAGTACAAAATTGTAATTACTTTGCCACAGTATTACTTTAGTGCCGTGTTGCAAACAGAATATAGGTTTTGGAATATTTTTATTATGTACCGGCTTCCTTCTTTTCACTCTGTCATTTAGGTTAGTATTGTGGAGTAACTACAATGTTGTTGATCTATCCTCAGTTTTCACTGCCAATAAACTGTTTTAAAGTCACCATTGGCCTCAATGGTGAAATCCCTGAGAGGTTTCTTTCCTCTCCGTCAACTGAGTTAGGAAGGACTATATGTAATTTAATCAATGCAAAATTCAGGCTGTAACACAACAAAATGTGGAAAAAGTCAAGAGGTGTTAATAATTTCTGAAGGCCTTGAAAATACGGTGTGGTTTGACGAGAACGCTGACATTTTTCCAAGGCAGAGATACCCGGCCCGAGACAGCGGTAGATGCATCCATTCATGCATAATGTGTATAAGTGTAGGCATAATGACAATCGCCAAATGTCCTTACACTTTTCGGTTCTTTAACAGATGTTTATTTTTATTAATCAAATGGCGGGTGGATAGAACACTGTTTGGCTGCTGGAATTCATTTGTGAGTAGACAAACGTGCGGAGGTAGCCTACAGTACATGAGCCGTTTTGACAATCAGATGAAAGATCATGACTGGTTGTGTTTATTCCACAGTATGAGGTAATACATTTGAGTTAAGTTCAGATACATCTTTACTACTAGGCCCACAAGAGATCATATTAAATTAATAGCGATTCTATATGTAATTCTATGATTAGGCCCATCCAAAAAGTCCATACACGAGGTCCCGTACAGGGAAAACAAATACATCTACTTTCACCCCTGGTTCAAAGAAATAAGGTAATACCGCAATATAGATGCAAATGTGTCTTCTCTCTCTCCCTCCACCTCTCGGTCCCTCTCTCTCTCTCTCTCTCTCCCTCTCAATATCTTCGGTCCCCCATGCTCAAACTTTCTAGTTTCAACTGGGAATTTATTCCATAATCTGTCGTCTGTTCATGTTTGTATGAGAAAATTGCAGAAGATGTAATTAAAATGTCAAAATGTTTAATATTGTACCCAATTAAAAGCCAAACCAGCCGTGTACCTTGATTATGACATTTCTTCAAGTGCTTTCATCTACTATGTTTTCATTTGGAAAATGAAACTGAAATGACTAATCCCTTAATGTTGACCACTGACTGAGCGCTTCTCATGATCAGATATTATCAGAGCTGTGGACATGAGTCAAGTAGAGACGTGAAGATTATATTGCTGTAGCTTTTGGTCACAAATGAGGCCACATTACATGCCATTGTTGTATCACCATTGATAAGGATTATTGTAGTGTTATTGGTCAAGCTAATTTGCCGGTAAGGTAGTTGTAGTTCAGTATATATCCCCATAGAAAGGAAAGAGAACAGGTGTGGGTATTTTGTCACACCATTTGGATTGTGTTTATCTGTGAGGAAGTCTCTTTGAAATGTCTGTACATTTCTTAGTCGATCGTGCTTCCTTGTTGCTCTGTCGTTACTGTTTAATCTTATCTGGGATCTATGGCAACAGATGGAGCTCTCACTTAGTCTCACAGTCTTCACTCTCCTATAGCCTGTGCCAAAATGGCTTCCTTCCTCCTCAATTGCCTTTGGAGGATTTGACAGTTTCACCTCAGAGATATCTTAGCACGTTTGAAAAGCATCAGGGAATGACATCTGTTGCATTATAGTTTTATTAACAGTCAATGTCATTAACAGCTGGAAAATGACATGGGTTTGGGGCTATATACACTTTGACAAACTCAGTCCTGGTATATCTGCATAGTACATTGCCTTTTTTCTCAGTGAGTTCTCCCTGCTGCATTTCAGCACTGCTTTTTTAAGTCTTCTAACTTGCCTGAAATAAATCTCTTAAAGAGAGAATGTTCATTGGCTTCCTCCACAATTCACCAGCGTCAGTTCCCACGAGTGGCCTTGTCACTTTTTTTCCTAGGGAGAAGAGGCACTGAGGCATCAACTCATCGCTCCTCATCGTTTTGCCTGACTGACGAAAAGGGCATCTGCGGCTTTGTAGTTCTGAGTGTGATTCCACTGCATGTTCTACATGGTGGTTCTTTTCAGGTACTTTAATTAGTAACAGTAAAGTGATAGTGTGTTAGTTAGTGTGATTTATTTGGCTCACGTTTAGTCGCCTCATGATTTATTAATGTAGGTGTAATGTGTTTAACCAGGAGAGAATCCATTGAGACCCACCAAGGCAGGAAGATCACACACAGAAACAAATTAAGATAAATAAATGGTACAAATCCCTGCGTATTCTTTTCATTACGTGGCGCAATCCTCCTTACAGGTCTCAACTCGCTCAATCAGCTAAGGGGGACTTGTCTAGGAGAAAGCCAATCGTCTATCAGGAGAGTGATTGACATAGAAATAATACGTGACTTGAGAGAGAATAAACAACAACCGTATTTTTTTGTAGCTCGGGCTTGGGCCTGTAGAGAGGAAGTGTCACCATGTTTATTTTACATTCATGTCAAATGTCTCAAATGGCAAACTGGGCACTCTTAAGAGTGCTCCCTTTCTGGATTGTGTTTGTGCTTTAATATGTGAATGGGTTAAAAGTGGCAAACTCTTTGGCCTGTTCACCAATTCCATTGGCATGCCCAGAGATATTCTGGGAATTGAATGTGGAGGCCATTGGCAGAGGACTGTTGGCACTGACAAGAAGTGACAGGGTAGAGCATGGGAGAGTGGGTAGAGTGGGCGTAGAGAGCCATGGAGCTCCAGTCTGAGCCTCAACCTGAGCCCAGGCAACAGTAAATAAAACGGTGTCCCAGCCATGGCAGCCGACAGCCTTCTAGCTTCAAGGCAAATAGTCACAGTCTGGCAGAGAGGAGGATGAGAGCTGATGCAATAAGAGCTGCTCACAAACGTCCCTCCCAATCTGGGACAGACAGATACACCTGGCCCACCTGGCCCAAAAACGGATAACGTCTCCTGTCAGCCAGGAATCTAATCCAGGCTGGAACAACCTGACATTTGCATAAACAAATAACTCCATTGAAATGGAGCTTTCTGACATCTTAGTATGGGATTCATGCCAAATATTGTGTGCCAAAGTTCTCCATATCAATACTGATCATGACCTCTGTATTTTAGCCTTAAGGCCTGAACAATATTGCTGGCTACATTATGCACAGTACTAAGCAATGGTTCAAGGTTAAAATCAAAGCAAAGGTTAAATGGAGAATGTATGATAGATTTGGCACCGATGTCTTCCCAGCTCAGTTGAATTAATGATACCTTTTTACTGTTTGTAAGAAGTTCCTATTGTGCTATGTCATGATGTTGATATATTTGCAGCCCAATGAAATATCGCTATGGTTGTAAGTGGCATGGCAGAGCCTCAGTAAATCCTTACATTGGCAGGTTATCTGTGTCTTTTTCCTTGGAGCAACTTTAAAAGCATGCAACTGGCCTACTTCCTGTCTGCACACTCTTCATAGTCTTCATATACAGGAAAATGCTGGTATTCTGATAAAGTGTCAGGTCTGGGAGGAATAGTGATTTATAGTCAATTTCACTGGAGAGGAGGGACAAGGCTGGCCTGTCAGCACCGGGCCCTCAGAACAAATGAGTTACAGTGCTTGTGCTAGCTCAATAAGGCTATTATTTCCCATCACCACCTATCACAGACTCTGAGAGCCGTCTAGTTTAGGAATAGGCTGGCCGGAGGAGCTTGACAGGGGAGCCGGACACTAGAACTCCAGACGCTACATGAATCACGGACACTCCCATAGAGTAGCCTACATCCCTTACTAACTTTGAACTTCTCACAAAACATAAGGGAACTATGTTGTTATAAAATAAAGGGAATTTAGAAAAGGGTGTTAATAGTTACAGGTGAGGTAATGCAGGCCTGTCACCAGAAACGGTTTGCTTTAGTCCTAGATAGGTAATTACTCATGTTATACCCTTTGGCAGTGCACTGACCCTGAATCACCCAACTTAAAATATCCAGTTGTTTAACTGAACCCGCTGGAGCAGTCCGAGCACTCCAATTTCCAGCATACATAACAGTGGTTACTATGTATTAGGTTTTTATGAGCCATGTTTCTGTCTCATAGACCCTTGATAGAACCCGAGTCTATTTCAAGAGGCTAACAGTGAAATGCTTACTTGCGGGCCCTTCCCAACAATGCAGAGAGAACGAAAATAGAGAAAGAGTAGAAAAGTAATAACACATAATAATAAAAGTCATAATAAATACACAATGAGTAACGATAACTTGGCTGTATACACAGGGTTTTATAGCCTTTTAAGGGTTATATCGATATATTGGCTTTCCTATTATTTGAATCGATCTGGCCTGGGCTGAATAAGTTATTAAAAGTACCCGAAGCCTGCCTCTTATTGAGCTGTTTATAGTTGGGGTGCCGTCATGGCCCTGTCAGGGTTTAATGTGCTGCTGTTAAGAGTTCACAACTCAGTGTCGGAATCATTTAACAAACCTCAAACCATTTAACAAACGTGTCTTCTCCTGGGTGATTAAAGGCCAAACCAACGACATGGACGTCACTTGATTGAGCTCAAATGAATTTGATCCACTCCTTGATTTCACTGAGACTCATTGATTCAATTTGGTGAAACATTCGGAAATATATTTGGACCAATCTAGCATGTACGTACACAAAGGCATAGCAGACGTGAAGATGTCAGAATGTGTTGATTGTATTGACCATTACCGGATCAATGCGTTAGAAGACAGACTGGGAACTAGCCACAAAGTTAATAACCGGACTAAATGCAGAGTAAAAGGCATGCTCCAGATGCCTCCCTGATGAATGCTGAAGTCTGCAGAGTGCTCTCAGTGTCATTAAAGATGACAATAAAAGTCCCCCCTCCAGTGTGCTATTCAGATTAGAATGACACTAATGCAGTGCTCCGACCATGAGGGTGCTTGGAGAGGCTTGTAGATGCTTTGCCACTGACTTGGCTGTATGTAAATGCTTCATTCTCCACCCCAACTCTGCCACTAGCCAATATGCCATAGTATACAGTGGCTTGCGAAAGTATTCACCCCGCTAGGCATTTTTCCTATTTTGTTGCCTTACAACCTGGAATTAAAATTGATTTGTTAGGGGTTTGTATCATTTGATTTACACAACAACATGCCTACCATTTTGAAGATGCAAAATAGTTTTTTTTATCGTGAAACAAACAAGAAATAAGACATAAAACAGAATACTTGAGTGTGCATAACTATTCACCCCCCAAAGTCAATACTTTGTAGAGCCACCTTTTGCAGAAATTACAGCTGCGAGTCTCTTGGGGTATCTCTATATAAGCTTGGCACATCTAGCCACTTGAATTTTTGCCCATTCTTCAAGACAAAACTGCTCCAGCTCCTTCAAGTTGGATGGGTTCTGCTAATGTACAGCAATCTTTAAGTCATACCACAGATTCTCAATTGGATTGAGGTCTGGGCTTTGACCCGGCCATTCCAAGACATGTAAATGTTTCCTCTTAAACCACTCAAGAGTTGCTTTAGCAGTTTGCTTAGGGTCATTGTCCTGCTGGAAGATGAACCTCCGTCCCAGTCTCAAATCTCTTGAAGACTGAAACAGGTTTCCCTCAAGAATTTCCCTTTATTTAGCGCCATCCATCATCCCTTCAATTCTGACCAGTTTCCCAGTCCCTGCAGTTGAAATACATCCCCACAGGATGATGCTGCCACCTCCATGTTTCACTGGGGGATGGTGTTCTCGGGGTGATGAGAGGTGTTCGGTTTGCGTCAGACATAGCGTTTTCCTTAATGGCCAAAAAGCTCAATTTTAGTCTCATCTGACCAGAGTACCTTCTCCCACATGCCTTTTGGCGAACACCAAACGTGTTTGCTTATTTTTTTCTTTAAGCAATGGCTTTTTTTCTGGCCACTCTTCCGTAACGCCCAGCTCTGTGGAGTGTACTGCTTAAAGTGGTCCTATGGACAGATACTCCAATCTCCTCTTTGGAGCTTTGCTGCTCCTTCTGGGTTATCTTTGGTCTCTTTGTTGCCTCTCTGATTAATGCCATCCTTGCCTTGGATTTGGTCTCCTTGCCTAGTGAATTTTGGTGGGCGGCCCTCTCTTGGCAGGTTTGTTGTGGTGCCATATTCTTTCCATTTTTTAATAATGGATTTAATGGTGCTCCGTGGGATGTTCATCTGTTGATCTGTACTCCTCCACAACTTTGTCCCTGACCTGTTTGGAGAGCTCCTTGGTCTTCATGGTGCCGCTTGCTTGGTGGTGCCCTGTGCTTAGTGGTGTTGCAGACTCTGGGGCCTTTCAGAACAGATGTCTATATACTGAGATCATGTGACACTTAGATTGCACACAGGTGAACTTAATTATGGACTTAATTATGGTGGACTTAATTATTGACTTAATTAATTGTGGACTTAATTATGTGACTTCCGAAGGTAATTGGTTGCAGCGGATCTTATTTAGAGGTTTCATAGCAAAGGGGGTGAATACATATGCACACACCACTTTTCAGTTTTTAATTTAGATTTTTTTTCTTAGTTATTTCTTTCATTTTACTTCACCAATTTTGACTATTTTGTGTATGTCCATTACATGAAATCCAAATAAAAATCCATTTAAATTACAGGTTGTAATGCAACAAAATAGGAAAAACACCAAGGGGGATGAATACTTTTGCAAGGCACTGTATATGAATTAGTGTTAAGAAATAAACCACACAAACTTCCCCTAAATCAACGTTCACATTTCAGTCATGTGACAAAAGTGAATACTTGAGCTTGTGTGTCAAAAAACATTGACATTAAAACTGTAATTTTGCCAGTACATTGTTTTGCTATAATCCAGGGGATTTACTTGAGTTAAAATTCTCTTTCAACAAGCAAGAAGTTTCTCCCATCAATCATTTCTCCGCGGGAGGCCAGTGTGTTTGTCCCACTGCTCCATCTGTGAGGGAATGTGTCACCAGCAATGTCAGTCAGTGGAAACAAACAAGCAAACAGACAGACAGACTCAAAATGCCACACTCTCTCTTTTAATGCCTATGGTTGTACAGTCTGTGACGCACTCACATGGATTCATATGACTGTAGAAAATACATAGATAGAACTGTAGATATAACACATATGATACAGATCCCATGGAATAGAAATAGACTATTGTCAGCTGTCTGCAAGTGGTCACCTTAATGAAAAATGATGTGCCAGTGTGTAATGGATGCAGGGACAATCAGAAACATAATACTTTTCCCATTCACCTGAGAGAAGGAGCCATCATCTGGGTGAGAGAGGGTAGAGAGATAAATGTGCTGATCAGTGTGGTGTGGTGCCGGCAGGGAAAGGGGTGATTTGTCCAAAGTGCCGCGATTGGCAGGGCTTGACCAGCAGGTCAGGTGGGAAGAAACTAGTCATATCCAACGGCATCGCAGCACAGGCAGGGACCAGGAGATTTCCGTCTCGGTAGAGATAATGCAGAGCAGGAACAAGCCTACAGGCTTCACTCAAAGCCAAGATGGGGCGAATAGCGCTGCAGCATCCCACAATACATCACTCCACTTACGGGTCTGGGACCTTCGTGGATGATGGGGGAGCATTTAAAGTAGGGTGCTTCTGTTGGGAGAATACATAGCCTGTATGGTTATCGTTGTTAGTATGTTTGCAATGTTCAGGTCTGATGTCTGACGCGTTAAATATCTACCCAGCCTAAAACAGCCACTTTGTCTTCAACCGGTCATTGAGTGACTGGGTCGAGTATCCAGCATCAAGGCCAATGACTTGCTAAAAGAAGTGATAGGGCTCTGAGGTAATAGTGCTCTTAAATGTTGCATGCTGGGAGAAAAACCGGTTTCATCCCTTAACCGTCTTTTTAATCTCCGGAAGAAAACGGCAAAAAGCATAAGCAGGAACCTGTCCAATAGTGCCATGAGGATCAGAAAACGATTTGGAATTTGGCATGGTGATATGAGATCAGTACTGCCTAAAGCTATATGAAGTGTCAACAGGCTTTTTCAGTCCCTTGGTACCATAGCAGCCTTCAATAGTCTGCTTCGAAAATGTGTCCTTATGATATCTTATGGTCGAAATAAACACGATGGCAACCCAGAGACGCCATCTTTAATTCCTTTGTATTGATATCTGTCTGATGGCGGTGACCTGAACACCGAAGGGACATATCAAATATTCAAATCTAATTAAAAGCACCTGACCTTTTAATCTGACCGAGAGGTTGAAAATCATAAGCGGTTCCGATGCCGTGTTGGTACAAACATAATTAAACACAAGCTTTTAGAATTTACAATCAGAGCTCTTGAATTATGATGACCCTTCCATTTGAAGGTCAACAAGTAGAGGAGTAACAGACGAACCAAGGGGGATAATTCAGACGTAATGAGAGAGAGTACTGTAGTTAGATGACCGAGTCAGGGACACAGGTAACCTGCAAGCTCAGACATGATTTAGAACAGACGGTTCCTTCTTACTGAATGTCCACACTCTCTCCGTCACAGATGAGCAAAGACGGCCGCTAGTAGGAACACTTACACAAGGTTCACTACAACAGTCAACCTCATCAAACACTGTGAAGCCGATAGTTTGTCACACCTCATTGGTGCCTTATGTTGGTCATTATCGCCAAACTGTGCTGGAGGTAATAGTGAAAGAGTATCTGTAGTATCCATGCTACTGTAGCTTGATGACTTGATGTATCAAGCAGTATGTGGATCAGAGTAAGTGTGTGTCAGGAAAAGAGAGATAGAGGACTGTGTTGCTGTCATATCTTTCTCTATCTCTCTCTCTCTCTCTTTCTTCCCCTCTCTTTTTCTTTCTTTCTTTCTTTCTTTCTTTCTTTCTTTCTTTCTTTCTTTCTTTCTTTCTTTCTTTCTTTCTTTCTTTCTTTGTTTCTTATTGGCATGGCAAACATATGTTTACATGTCATATTATGTCTATATACAGTGTTGTAGTGATGTGCAAATTGTTAAAGTACAAAAGGGAAAATAAATCAACATAAATATAGGTTGTATTTGTTCTTCACTGGTTGCCCTTTTCTTGTGGCAAGTCACAAATCTTTCTGCTGTGACGGCATGCTGGTATTTCACCCAATATGTATGGGAGTTTATCAAAATTGGATTTGTTTTCAAATTCTTTGTGGGTCTGTGTAATCTGAGGGAAATATGTGTCTCTAATATGGTCATACATTTGGCAGGAAGTGCAGCTCAGTTTCCACCTAATTTTGTGGTCTGCACATAGCTCTATTGAGAGCCAGGTCTGCCTTTGGCGGCCTTTCTCAATAGCAAGGCTACGTATGCTCACTGAGTCTGTACATAGTCAATAGCATTCTAGTTTGCTCTATTTTTTTGTAAATTGTTTCCAATGTGTCAAGTAATTATCTTTCTGTTTTATCATGGTTTGGTTGGGTCTAATTGTGTAACTGTCTTGAGGCTCGGTGGGGGTCTGTTTGTGTTTGTGAACAGAGCCCCAGGACCAGCTTGCTTAGGGGGCTCTTCTCCAGGTTAATTTCTCTGTAGGTGATGGCTTTGTTATGGAAGGTTTGGGAATCGCTTCCTTTAAGGTGGTTGTAGAATTTAACGGCTCTTTTCTGGATTTTAATTATTAGCGGGTATCGGCCTAATTCTGCGGTCTCTCTCTCTCTCGCTCTCTCTCTCTCTGAGTTGCATCTCTCATTCTCTCTCTCTCTCTCTCTCTCTCTCTCTCTCTCTCTCTCTCTCTCCCTCAGCACCATTACACAAATAGCAATTAGTTCACTGCCTGTTCTGTTGTAACATCAGGGCTTATTCCAAAGGTCAATCTTTATTGCTAATTGCTCTGAAGAAAATTGCACTTTTTTCTCACCCAAGACACCATCAAATTACTTTAATCAAAGCAAAAAATATATAGAAATACATATATACAGTCGGGCAAAAAAGTATTTAGTCAGCCACCAATTGTGCATGTTCTCTAACTTAAAAAGATGAGAGAGGCCTGTCATTTTCATCATATGTACTCTTCAACTATGACAGACAAAATAAGAAAAAAAAATCCAGAAAATCACACTGTAGGATTTTTAATTAATTAATTTGCAAATTATGGTGGAAAATAAGTATTTGGTCACCTACAAACAAGCAAGATTCCTGGCTCTCACAGACCTGTAACTTCTTCTTTAAGAGGCTCCTCTGTCCTCCACTCGTTACCTGTATTAATGGCACCTGTTTGAACTTGTTATCAGTATAAAAGACACCTGTCCACAACCTCAAACAGTCACACTCCAAACTCCACTATGGCCAAGACCAAAGAGCTGTCAAAGGACACCAGAAACAAAATTGTAGACCTGCACCAGGCTGGGAAGACTGAATCTGCAATAGGTAAGCAGCTTGGTTTGAAGAAATCAACTGTGGGAGCAATTATTAGGAAATGGAAGACATACAAGACCACTGATAATCTCCCTCAATCTGGGGCTCCATGCAAGATCTCACCCCGTGGGGTCAAAATTATCAAAAATCAAAAATCCCAGAACCACACGGGGGGACCTAGTGAATGACCTGCAGAGAGCTGGGACCAAGGTAACAAAGCCTACCATCAGTAACACACTACGCCGCCAGGGACTCAAATCCTGCAGTGCCAGGCGTGTCCCCCTGCTTAAGCCAGTACATGTCCAGGCCCGTCTGAAGTTTGCTAGAGAGCATTTGGATGATCCAGAAGAAGATTGGGAGAATGGCATATGGTCAGATGAAACCAAAATATAACTTTTGGGTAAAAACTCATCGTGTTTGGAGGACAAAGAATGCTGAGTTGCATCCAAAGAACACCATACCTACTGTGAAGCATGGGGGTGGAAACATCATGCTTTGGGGCTGTTTTTCTACAAAGGGACCAGGACGACTGATCCGTGTAAAGGAAAGAATGAATGGGGCCATGTATTGTGAGATTTTGAGTGAAAACCTCCTTCCATCAGCAAGGGCATTGAAGATGAAACGTGGCTGGGTCTTTCAGCATGGCAATGATCCCAAACACACCGCCCGGGCAACGAAGGAGTGGCTTCATAAGAAGCATTTCAAGGTCCTGGAGTGGCCTAGCCAGTCTCCAGATCTCAACCCCATAGAAAATCTTTGGAGGGAGTTGAAAGTCCGTGTTGCCCAGCAACAGCCCCAAAACATCACTGCTCTAGAGGAGATCTGCATGGAGGAATGTGCCAAAATACCAGCAACAGTGTGTGAAAACCTTGTGAAGACTTACAGAAAACGTTTGACCTCTGTCATTGCCAACAACGGGTATGTAACAAAGTATTCAGATAAACTTTTATTATTGACCAAATACTTATATTCCACTATAATTTGCAAATAAATTAATAAAAAATCCTACAATGTGATTTTCTGGAGAAAAAAAATCTCATTTTGTCTGTCATTGTTGAAGTGTACCTATGATGAAAATTACAGGCCTCTCTCATCTTTTTAAGTGGGAGAACTTGCACAATTGGTGGCTGACTAAATACTTTTTTGCCCCACTGCATACAATAGAATATATAGGGGAATGGAAATGATGCAGACAATTACATTGAAGGAATGCAGACAATTACATTGAAGGAATGCAGACAATTACATTGAATGAAGCTACAATCCATGTGCATTATTCAATCTGATCTACTGTACCCCCTGTTTGTTGCTTAGCTTTGCATTGGTGTGCAATTCTATAGGGTGTCCACACGCTTTGGTGATGAAATTTCTCTTTCTTATGTTATAAAATATATTTTTACCGAGACAAATAATATAATTCACATTCTAAATTGTGTAAAGGGTCTTTCTCTAACACATCATTAACATTATATCACAAAAGTTGGATTTCTGAACCTAATACATACGATAATAAGCACTGAGCTCTGTTGACATACATTAGAGGGGAAGGTTTTACATTTTGTTGTCGTCGTCTCAAAAGTTGTCTCCACGGGTCACAAAAAGCAAAATTAGCATGACACGAGCTGAATTACATGTAAATGGTTTTGAAAATAAAAAGCTTGGTACACACACTCAGTGCTCCGTTGACATTTCACAGACAGTTGCTTTTGTGAGAAATCCTCAACAAAAAAAGAAGAATTTCGAATGAATATGAAAAGTCATATTGTGCACAAGTCTACTAAATACTATATGTCTCCAAATCGATGTCCATGTTACCGCTATATTGTTTTTTTCTTGTCCTGCAGACTTGAGAAGAAAGATGACTAGTTCAACAGGAAAGTGAGCCTTAATTCTTGCACAGAATCCAGCCCAGCTGATGCAATGCAATCTTCCTGATATTTGGCCACTTTTTTCTTTTTTCCTTCTCTGGCCACCATTGATTTAGTCACTCTATTTCTGTCCGTCCTACAAGGATAAAAACTCCAATATACTTTTGAACGTATTATGATACATGAGGTTTGGACCATTGTTTTTCTTCGAGGATTACACAATGAACATATTATTTTACCCATCGCATTTTGTATTGGACACCCTGCATCCTGTAGCAATAGGGAACATGTAGTTGTTATTCTGTGAGCCTGTTTGATCATTTTGCACCACAGTTTCTAAAATTGAATAATACATGAAACTATAAAAGCTTTTGATAATGTGTAGTGCACAGTGTGCATAGCATTTCCTACGGTTCAACTATATCATAATAATAGATATCAATTTCTAAAGCTGCCTTGACTCGGCTGCATGTATCATTCTCCCTGAATGAATGACCTTCACCATAAATACAATTCTCTATCCTCAAGTGGACAGCACATTGTAAAGACAGCGCCTGCGGCTACTGTTCCAGAGAACGATTGCGCGGGAATGCATGAACAAACAACAAAACCAAACGGACACAAAATAAATTAAACCTCTTTCAGCTGTTCATATCTCGCTCATAAATCTACCTTAGCACATTCTCTGTAAGAGTGTTCGGTTCTGAACACTGGGGGCCTACTGGAGAGAAGTGAGGAGGAATGTAACAGAGACTCATTTAAATGTGACTGCTTACGCCTTATTTAAAGATCACTTCCAGCCTGTGTTCCCGAAGAGGGAAATTGAACACGTCAAATTTAACCTTTAGACAAATAATTTGGGATATTCTAATTGAAGTGAGAATATGACAATATCGCCATTGTCTGTGAGGGGAATGGATTGGTAAAATAGCAATTTGAGAGGGATGAACAATGAAAGTGTTCATTTCCTCCTTCCTATTTTACACATGTCTTATGTCTTTTACAGTGTTCTGCCTCTGCCCTCAAACGCAGTGTCCTTCATCAGTCATCTCAATCCCCAGGAGACACTGGCCAACATTCAAATAAATTGGTGTGAAGTCCCCCTCATTCGCTGATCATAGACATAGGGAAAGGTTTTGCATCTACAGTATGGACAGCGTGGATGAATATTACTAGTCATGACAGTTGCCATACCCATTGTGAGAGTCCTAGGGATAATAATCATGGCTGTAAGCACAGACAGCCCATATATTTGCATCATGCTCATGTTAATTTGATGTCTGTCTGATGATATTTTCTTGTTTGATAGCTTCTTACTCTCCGGAAGTAGGTCAGTCAGAAATAGACATTGGTGTGTCTGACTGGTTCCGTCTACTGATCTGTGTCAGTAGCATTTCATTGAGACGTCTGTCGGAAATTGAGTTTGTGAGAGATTCTGATACAGCGCAGTTGTCACGTTCTGACTTTAGTTCTTTTGTTATGTCTTTGTTTTAAGTATGGTCAGGGTGTGAATTGGGTGGGTTGTCTATGTTCTTTTTTCTATGATTTGGGATTTCTGTGTTTGGCCTGGTATGGTTCTCATTCACAGGCAGCTGTCAATCGTTGTGGGTGCTTATTTTCCGTGTCAGTGTTTTGTTCCACACGGAACTGTTTCGGTTTTGTTTTTTCACGTGGTCGTTTATTGTTTTGTTCAGGGTTCATTATTCTTATTAAAAAACTGGATGACCACTTACCACGCTGCGTATTGGCCCGATCCTTGCTACTCCTTCTCAGAAGAGGAAGAGGAAAACCGTTACAGAAGCACCCACCACCAAAGGACCAAGCAGCGTAGTAACGGGCAGCAGCAGCGATCTCAGGACTCCTGGACATTGGAGGAGATTCTGGACGGCAAGGGACCCTGGGCACAGGCTGGGGAATATCGCCGCCCAAAGGCAGAGCTGGAGGCAGCGAAAGCCGAGAGGCGGTGGTATGAGGAGGCAGCACGGCAGCGCGGTTGGAAGCCCGAGAGGCAGCCCCAAAACTTTCTTGGGGGGGGAGTGTGGCTAAGTCAGGTAGGAGACCTGAGCCAACTGCCCGTGCTTACCGTGGAGAGAGAGGGACCGGGCAGGCACCATGTTATGCCGTGAGGCGCACGGTGTCCCCGGTGCGCAGGCATAGCCCGGTGCGGTACATATCAGCGCCTCGTATCGTCTGGGCTAGAGTGGGCATCGAGCCAGGTGACATGAAGCCGGCTCAGCGCATCTGGTCTCCAGTGTCCAGTGCGGGCTATTCGCCGGGTAGGGTTGGGGTAGCATTCAGCCAGGTAGGGTTGGGCAGGCTCGGTGCTCGAGACCTCCAGTGCGCCTTCACGGTCCGGGCTATCCGGTGCCACCTCCATGCACCAGCCCTCCGGTGGCAGCCCCCCCACACCAGGCTGTCTCTCCGTCTCCTCCCTACAGGTGCTCCCGCCTGTCCTGAGCTGCCAGATTCTCCCGTCTGTCCTGAGCTGCCAGAGTCTCCCGTCTGTCCTGAGCTGCCAGAGTCTCCCATCTGTCCTGAGCTGCCAGATTCTCCCGTCTGTCCTGAGCTGCCAAAGTCTCCCGTCTGTCAGTCAGGAGCTGCCAGAGCCGCCGGTCAGTCAGGAGCTGCCAGAGCCGTCCGTTACTCCGGTGCTGCCGGAATCGCCCGTCACTCCGGAGCTGCCGGAATCTCCCGTCCATTTGGGAACCATTGCTAGGGTCCCCAGTCCGAGGTCCGCGGCGAGGTTCGCCGCGTTAAAGAGGCCACGGAGGCGTGGTAAAAGGCGGACAAAGACTATGGTGGAGTGGGGTCCACTTCCCGCGCCAGAGCAGCCGCCGCGGACAGACACCCACCCAGACCCTCCCCTATAGGTTCAGGTTTTGCGGCCGGAGTCCGCAACTTTGGGGGGGGGGTACTGTCACGTTCTGACCTTAAGTCTTTTGTTATGTCTTTGTTTTAAGTATGGTCAGGGCGTGAATTGGGTGGGTTCTCTATGTTCTTTTTTCTATGATTTGGGATTTCTGTGTTTGGCCTGGTATGGTTCTCAATCAGAGGCAGCTGTCAATCGTTGTCCCTGATTGAGAACCATACTTAGGTAGCCTGGTTTCACAGCAGTCCTTGGCGGTGCTGTAGGTTGGCACTGTCTGCTGTCATTTAGATAAGATGTGTTAACCAGGCTGTGGTTATTGTTTATGGACCTACATACTCTTAACCATGGTTGGTGGCATCTTAATTGGGGAGGACGGGCTCGTGGTATTGGCTGGAGGGGAATGAGTGGAATGGTATCAAACACATGGTTTCATGCCGTTCCATTCGCACCGTTCCAGCCATTATTATGAGCTGTCCTCCCCTCAGCAGCCTCCACTAACACACATGTATCCTAGTGCAATGGGCTATTCTTTAGGTCTCTTCTGTGCTGCGACACAGATTCCAAGATATTGTGTAATCGCATATTTTGTTCCGTTAGCTAGCCGAGTCATTCATTCCATGAAATGTAGTCTGAGACATAATAAACCAAGCTGCGTTTTTCAGTTATTATTTTTTCCCCTGCACCCAGTGCCGCCTTACGAATAATTATGTATTTATTTTGTGTTGTATAGCACTCCCTTTTCATCATTGCCTGGGCTTTTGTCTCTGTAGATTTAATGAAAGGCTTAATGACACTGAGCTCTCCCCCGGCGCGGCGTGTCTCAGAACTCCCTTTGATTCCCTGCTCCTGGCATATGTTTAGAATTAGCTTATAATAGAGAATACTAAACTGAAGGGATTCTGCCTTTATTTTCCCCAGCTGTTGCGGGTGCTTGTGTTGATGAAGGTCAAGGGTGATTGTCCATTGGGTTTCCACGCAACTCCTGTCATGTCAGGCTTCATCAGAATACTGTGACATCAGGGGGTCAGAAGCAGGGGAAGCAAGGGGGAGGGGTCATTGAGAGATTGCTTATTTCACGGGTCAATCTGAGGCTTTTGTCTAAGAGAGCCTTTGTGTGACTACTAACTGTGTTAGCCAGGGGCTCTCAGGGCTGCCTCTCAGGCCTGTCTGAGGACCATGCTCCTCGTTGCCTCCTGGCCAAGAATAGCAGGGATAGCATATTTCCGGAGGGGACCTGAGCAGGTATTGTCATGGGGATGACAGCCGTTAAAGATCAGTGAGCCAGCTGAGCCAGGAGCTCTCCTGAACCCAGACCTGCTCTCTCCTGTACATCTAATTGCAGCTAGGACCAAAATCAAAAGGGTCTCAACTGCTCTGATAAGCATGTAGGAACTAACCCAGGGTCAGTGAGGGCTCACCTGTCTGTTCCCAGCTACATACAGGGCACAAGGAAGACCATGTTTTATCTATTATAATGAGGCTTGTAATAATCATACTCGGAGGTGGGTATTGTATGTATTTCTGTTGTTAGTCTCCTTGCCTGTTTTCCAAAGTTACCATAGTCTGCGCAAATGAGAGACAGCCAACAACGAAATGTATGTGTCGTTCATTAGCATAGCCTCGTCACTGTGCACACACAAGGTATGGCATTGTGGCTCAGCTGTGGATCCTCTGCATTTAAACTCAAGGATGGAAAATAATCACCCTGTAATTCCCAAACAGGGAGTGGAATATAGCAGGCATTGGAAATGAAGCGGCTAATGATGAGAAACAGTCATTCCGGAGGCAGCAGTGTATCATGTGGAAGGGATCTGAGGCAATACTGCTCCCTGTTAGGCTCTTCAATATCCACTATCCGAACGTCTTACATTTTAAAAAGGAACACACCCACTGAGTTGAATAATAAATAGTATTTAACTGCATTTAACGGTTGATCAGGTTCGTGAGGGGAGAGGTCCTTTCTGTGCTGCTGTAAAATGTACTGCCAGTCCGAGATAAACACTATCAGTGTGTGGGCTTGGGCTTTTAGCTTCCTAGAAATCAGCTGTACCTTGTAGTTACTGTAATGGTTCCTAAAGATAGGCAGGGACTCCATGTTCCTGTAACGACAGCTTGGTATGATCAAGCTCCAGTAGTAATGAAGTGAAACAACTCTCACCATCAACCCTCTGTCCTTGGAGATTGATTAGTGTTGTTATTTTGATGTTCTGTAATTAGCCGTGTCGGTCCGATTATGGATGAGAATCAGTCTGACATTTGGAGAAGATCAGCTGCTAATTTCTTATTGACACAGTCACTGAGTCACAGACACAGCAGCGCAGTAGAGACTGTTGGATTCACCGGGGGGCCATTAACCTAGTTTGTTTTCTTAGTTACATCAGTTAGGTCTAAATAGGTGAACAGTCCTCATTGATGTTGCGGTGTATACCAAGATGGCTGACCATAAAGTAGCTTGTGCCAGCTGTCCACATCTCTTTAAACAAGAATGGATGCACAATAGAACGGCTTGAGTCAAAGGTAATGAGAATCCCCAGATCCCTTTCTTGAAGAACTCGCAGTCAGATGATTGTACCTCTTCTTTCTCAGAATACATCCCCACACCCCCATCCTCCTCACTCTCTTCATCACTTTAGGAATCAAGCTTGGGTAGGCATCGCAGCCCTACCGCAGACTGCCACACAAATAAGAATCCTGAAAAGCCTGTCAGTTGTTGGCCTGCACAGAATGTATTTTTTTTTATCCATATGTGGCTGTCGTGCTGTTGGTTTCAAGGCTCTGATGTTGCTGCTGCCACGGCTGGCTACACAAACGAACAAAGACACATGAAGACACAACCTGTCGTCAGTATGATAGCTTTGTTCAGTTTCCATTACTCTCTCTGTCTCCCTCTCCCTGTCTATTGTTTTACTACTATATATCCTACCCTTCCTCTCTCCTCCTCCCTTCACTCATCCATTCCCCTCATTCCGAGGAACAATTAACCTCCCGCGGGGTGTGGTGGAACCCGGCTGCCTCTCTCTCTCCTCCTCTCCCTTCGCCTCGCCTCTCCTCCGTCAAGGGAGTGGACCGACATGAACAAGAGAGGGAGCACCTATTTCTCCTCTCCGTGCTAGCAGGCTGTGTGCGAGATCTACACCTCTCTACCTCCTATGGAGCTCTCCTATGGATTCTTACGTAATGGCCATATGGCCCCATATGAGAGATGGGCGAGCTGGATCAGTCATGCCTTATCTCATGGCTCCCTCCCCCTGACTGAAATGTCAACACCACCACCTAAATGTCTGATTTGGTGTACGTCTTCACAATGGTGAAGGATTTGGATAGGTCGGTGCCACCCCCCCCCCCCCCCCTGTTTGCCTTTTAGAAAAAGCCAGGTAAATATATACAGCCCATCTCAGACACAACCACACGATTATGGAGGTTCTGAAACTGAATAAGGCGCTTGGCAGCTCCAAGATTTTCAAGAGACTTGTACACGAGTAAGGTGTCGTCCTCCTTCATGGAATGGGGCATTAGTTGTGTGTGCTAGATGCCTGATAAAGAGCTCTCTTTCCTCATACATAGTTATAGCATGTTTCTCCCTGAGCCATTCTCATGATAGCATCCCCATATAGTATTTTAGAGGGGTCAAACCAGTTGCATAGGAGACACGTGGTAATCACATGCTCTCATGACACAAGGGGATCTACTGCAAAGACATCTATTGCAATTTGTTTGTCACTATTAGTCACTTGACTCACACATGCCCAAGATGCAACCATTCAAATGTTATTGTCTCCATTTTCCATCTCTTCCCTGAATAGAAGGGTACAGTATTGAAACTGACAGATGGAACAGGAAAATGTAAAAAAAAAACATTTTTCTGAATGCCAGTCTTCTTCTTCCCTTTTTCTGGAAGGTGTGTACATACACACACACACACACACACACGCAGTAACCACACACACATTCTGGCATAATGACACCTCAGTATGCTAAGCCTGTCCAAGAGTGTTCCAGGAGGTGCTGGAGGATTCACAGGATTTGGAATTCCAATGAAATGTAAATTACCTTGCTGTGGGGAGGAGCTGCATGATGTCTCAGTTCACTCTCTGTGATCAGCTTTTTATTCCCCTCCAAAAAAGTGGCCAGCCAGCAGCCTTGGTCAGAGCACCTCCTATCATTATTGTTTCTTTATACGACTGCCTTTGTGTCACTTTAAAGAAAAAAAACTCCTTTAAGCATTGTGGAATACTGGCGAAGGGGGACACATGGGAAATGAAAGAGACAGCAAAGCAAGACGGTCCATGACTGTCTAATCATGGTACAGGTTTGGCGCTTGGCTCTGCTCGGCTCGGCAGACCCTTAGCTAAACGTGTGCTGCTCAGACACATCCAAAGATCTAGGATTAGCCTGGGATATTTGTTACCAGATGTTTACCCTCTTGTGAAATTCATGAAGCTATTAATTAAACTCACATGCTCTGATAAATATGAATGAATTAGCACTGGCTTAACTTAGATTACAGGGCTCTTGGCGTGTGGACTGGAATTGCTCAATGGACGACATTAGAATTCAGCAGCACCCTTGTAACACTACTGTTTGAGTAAGATAAATTGATATCATCTCTTTACAGCTTACAATAAGAACCCTGTTCATCCACAGAAAACAGGTCATGAGTATCTACAGGTAACTGGCAAAATAAAGGAAACACCAACATGAAGTGTGCTAATAGGGCTTCAATGCACCTTGGCATAGATTCAAGTGTCTGGAACTCTATTGGAGGGGATGCGACACCATTCTTCCACAATTCTTGTGTTTTGTTGATGGTGGTGGAAAACACTGTCTCAGACTCCACTCCAGAATCTCCAGGGGCGGGTGTACACACACACACACACACACACACACACACACACACACACACACACACACACACACACACACACACACACACACACACACACACACACACACCCTTTAAACCCCCTATGCTCCTTTGAAACTCCTCTTTCAAAGTCACTGAGATCTCTTCTAGCCATGGTAGCCGAAATAATGTGCAACTGGGCATTTTCATACATGACCCTAGGCATGATGGGATGTTCATTGCTTAGTTAAGTCAGGAACCACACCTGTGTGGAAGCACCTGCTTTCAATATACTTTTTATCCCTCATTTACTCAAGTGTTTCCTTTATTTTGTCAGTTACCTGTATATCTCTAAACAAACTGTTTCTGATAGTTATAGTGGACAAAAATATAAATACAACATGCAACAATTTGAAATAAAATTAAATTGTATTGGTCACATTCACATGGTTAGCAGATGATAACGTGAATGTAGCGAAATGCTTGTGCTTCTATTTCCGAGCAGGAAGTAATATCTAACAAGTAATCTAACAATTTCACAAGAACTACCTTATACACACAAGTGTAAAGGAATGAACAAGAATATGTACATATAAATATATGGATGAGTGATGGCCGAACGGCATAGGCAAGATGCAGTAGATGGTATAGAGTAAAGTATATACATATGAGATGAGTAATGTAGGGTATGTAAACATGATATAAAGTGGCATTGTTGAAAGTGACTAGTGATACATGTATTACATCCAATTTTTTATGATTAAAGTGGCTAGAGATTTGAGTCAGTATGTTGGCAGCAGCCACTCAATGTTAGTGATGGCTGTCTAACAGTCTGATGGCCTTGAGATAGAAACTGTTTTTCAGCCTCTCGGTCCCAGCTTTGATGCACCTGTACTGACCTCGCCTTCTGGATGATAGCGGGGTGAACAGCGGGGTGATAGCGGGGTGATAGCGGGGTGGCTCGGGTGGTTGTTGTCCTTTATGATCTTTTTGGCCTTCCTGTGACATCGGGTGGTGTAGGTGTCATGGAGGGCATGTAGTTTGCCCCCGGTGATGCGTTGTGCAGACCCCACTACCCTCTGGAGAGCCTTGCGGTTGTGGGCGGAGCAGTTGCCGTACCAGGCGGTGATTGTGCATCTGTAAAAGTTTGTGAGTGTTTTTGGTGACAAGCCAAATTTCTTCAGCCTCCTAAGGTTGAAGAGGTGCTGTTGCACCTTCTTCACCACGCTGTCTGTGTGGGTGGACCATTTCAGTTTGTCCGTGATGTGTACACCGAGGAACTTAAAACTTTCCACCTTCTCCACTACTGTCCCGTCGATGTGGATAGGGGGGTTCTTCCTCTGCTGTTACCTGAAGTCCACGATCATCTCCTTTGTTTTGTTGACGTTGAGTGTGAGGTTATTTTCCTGACACCACACTCCGAGGGCCCTCACCTCCTCCCTGTAGGCCGTCTCGTTGTTGTTGGTAATCAAGCCTACCTCTGTAGTGTCGTCTGCAAACTGGATGATTGAGTGGGAGGCGTGCACGGCCACGCAGTCATGGGTAAACAGGGAGTACAGAAGAGGGCTGAGAATGCACCCTTGTGGGGCCCCAGTGTTGAGGATCAATGGGGCAGTGATTCTATGATCAATGATTCTACTGAGTTACAGTTCATTATTAGGAAATCAGTCAATTGAAAACAATCTATGGATTTCACATGACTACGCTGGGGCGCAGACAATGGTGGGCCTGTGAGGGCATAGGCCCACCCACCGGAGAGCCAGGCACAGCCAATCAGAAAGATTTTTTCCCCACAAAAGATCTTTATTACAGACAGAAGTACTTCTCAGTTTCATCAGCTGTCTGGGTGGCTGGTTCCAGACAATCCCTCAGGTGAAGAAGCCAAATGTGGAGGTCGTGGGCTGGCTTGGTTACACGTTGTGAGGCCGGTTGGACGTACTGCCAAATTCTCTAAAACGATATGTTGGAGGCAGCTTCTGGTAGAGAAATGAACATTCAAGTCTCTGGCAACAGCTCTAGTGGACATTCCTGCAGTCAGCATGCCAATTGCACACTCCCTCAAAAAAATCTGGCATTGTGTTGTGTGACAAAACTGCACATTTTACAGTGGCCTTTTATTGTCCCAAGATTTATTGTCCCTAGGTGCTCCTGTGTAATGATCATGCTGTTTAATCAGCTTATTGATATGCCACACCTGTCAGTTGGATGGATGCTTTTGGCAAAGGAGAAATGCTCACTAACAGGGTTGTGAACAAATTTGTGCCCAACATTTGAGAGAAATACGTTTTTTTGTCCAAAAGGAAGATTTCTGGTATCTTTTATTTCAGCTTGTGAAACATAGGACCAACACTTTACATGATGCGTTTATATTTTTGGGGAGCTGATGCCCTGAAAGTGGCCACACAGTCCAATGCTCCTCTGTTTGCTTCAAGCAGCAAACAGAATTGTTTGTCATTGTGTTATTTCCAGCCGGTTGGCTTTGTTTGATGAGCCTGGGCTCCTGTCACTTTGGCTGGGGTGCAAATGGTCCTACCACACTCCCCTGCCTCCCAATGCTGCAGCTCTGACCTGCTGGCTGCCAGGGCCAGGCTCCACTGTGGGGGCTCACGTTAGCCCCAACACCACCCCACAATCCAGCAGCCGCTTCCCATTCCCCAATACACTTGCCCAGCAGATATCCACTCCCCTCTCTCACATTTGATCTTGCTCATTCATTTGTGTCCTTGTAGGGAGGGAGTCGGGTGTATGGATGGATGGATGAATTTGGGTGTATGGGGGTTTTGTGCTGTTGGGCTGTCAGGCTGCTGGGGGTGTTCCCATTCTCTTCCCCCAGCAGCCCCTGCACCTGCTCTATGGGAGAGAATTGGGGATGTAGCTAGACAATACTAGCCCCAGGCTTCTCTGGCCCTGGAGCCTTACCCTAGCTACCACACAACTCGATCCCATTACGTATAGGTCAGAAATGTTATTATAGTGATAGTAGAACCATTTCATAACAATTTTCCAAAGGTCTTTTCCTCAGTGTTGTAATTTTGATGTAGGTTGGGATGGTTATGAGTGGTGTGTGTGTAGTGATTGAAGGTGAAACATTCTGTAGTTCTACTCTCCATTTGCTTCCATTATGCTAGTGGCTATAGGCTACTATATAAAGATCACATTTCTTAATTGAAGAGCTGGCTAAGAATTACTTATTTTGTATATCTAACTTCACCATTTTAATGTGTTATATGCCTTCAGAGTAAATGCATTTTATTCCACCAATCTGAAACCCAACATTACTTTAAATAATGTGGCTCCAAACAGCAGTGAGAGGAGCAGATGCCCTGAGAATCATCTCTCTATGAGTTATCCTTTTCCACTTAATGAACTGTGGACCAGGGGCGGGTGTACACACACACACACACACACACACACACACACACACACACGCACACACACACACACACGCAAATGCACACACTGCACACATACCCACACATACAGTACACACACACACACACACACACACACACACACACACACGCACAATTCATCTCTGACTGTTCCATTCTCTCTGCTCCATTTGAAATGAACACATGCTGCATACATCATTTGGATGGCTTTCATATGCAGTTGTTTCTGCATGTGCAATGTATGTGCATGGCATGTGTGATGAGAGAAATGCTACACCACAGTGTGTGCCACAAACAGTATTTGTAATTGTACTACTATAATGAGGAGTTGTTCATTTCTCTCAAGGTGGGGCTGTTTTTTGCTTTGTGTGCACACCGGAGATGTGAGGGTTCAAGTCAGGTTCATAGTCATTCATCGATCCATCATCTCTTTGAAAACACCACTCATGAATTGGGCTCGGGTCCAAACGGGGAATAGAAAAGCTTTTACCTCAATTGAATAAGGCAGCTTTTGATTAATGCTGTTTAACAAATGATGATGCCAGACTTGATAGTTGTGGTTTTATTTCATTATATATCTCTTGCTGAAGCAGACCCATTATACTGAGAAAATAATTGCCAACATTAGTCAAATTAAGTTTCCACCAAAGGTGCACAACAAAAGCCATGGCTGCCAGACTCCAATCTAGTGGTTAATGTCTATAATTTACATACAAACAGTTATAAACCACAGCATAGCATCCTATGCTAGCTGATTTGACTCATCATACAGTATTGTATGAATACAATGCAGAATGTATGAATACACAGTATATGGTAAAATGTTGTTGTTGGTCTTCAATCATCCAGCTGCTCATTTTCACTTCAGGGATGAATGTTCCCCATTCACTTACAGGTTCCTAGTTGCATTGTATGCTCAATAAGATGATTGGCATTTAAACTATGTGAATCATGTATTTGAATGAGTGCTTATATTAATAAGCAACGGGTATATACTGAGGGTACAAAACATTAGGAACACCTTCCTAATATTGAGTTGCACCCCCTTTTGCCCTCAGAACAGCCTCAATTGGTCGGGGTCATGGACTACAAAGTGTCAAAAGAATTCCACAGGGATGTTGGCCCATGTTGACTCCATTGCTTCCTACAGTTGTGTCAAGTTGGCTAGATGTTCTTTGGGTGGTGGACCATTCTTGATACACACGGGATACTGTTGAGCGTGAAAACCCCAGCGTCATTGCAGTTCTTGACACACTCAAATCTGTGCGCCTGGCACCTACTACCATTCGCCGTTTAAAGGCACTTAAATATTTTGTCTTGCCCATTCACCCTCTGAATGGCACACCAACATAACCCATGCCTCAATTGTCTCAAGGCTTAAAAATCCTTCTTTAACCTGTCTCCTCCCCTTCATCTACACTGAGTGAAGTGGATTTAACAGTTGACATCAATAAGGGATCATAGATTTCAAATCAAATCAAATTGTATTTGTCACATGCGCCGAATACAACACCTTACCGTGAAATTATTAGTTACAAGCCCTTAACCAACAATGCAGTTCAAGAAATAGAGTTAAGAAAATATTTATTAAATAAAAAATACAAAAAATATACAAAAATTAAAGTAACACAATAAAATAACAATAACAAGGCTATGTACAGGGGGTACCGGTACCGAGTCAATGTGCTGGGGTACAGAATAGTCAAGGTAATTTGTACATGTAGGTAAGGGTAAAGTGACAATGTATAGATAATAAACAGCGAGTAGCAGCAGTGTACAATACAAAGGGGGTATATAGTCCGGGTGGCCATTTGATTAATTGTTCAGCATTCTTATGGCTTGGGGGTAGAAGCTGTTAAGGAGCCTTTTGGACCTAGACTTGGTGCTCCGGTACCGCTTGCCGTGCGGTAGCAGAGAGAACAGAGAGACATTTTTGGGGGGCTTTCCTCTGACATCGCCTAGTATATATGTACTGGATGGCAGAACGCTTGGCACCAGTGATGTACTGAGCCGTACGCACTACCCTCTGATTACTGATCACTTGGTCCCCTGGTCAGTCTATGTCACGGAAAGAGCAGGTGTTCCTAATGTTTTGTACGCTCCGTGTATTATTCAGTTGTCAGTCCTGGAGCATCTTGCAGTGTGTTGTTTGCGTTCCTGTGTATTGGTTGTGTCCGTCATAGATGAAGGTAAAGGCCTAATGGCTCAAGCAATGATAGCATCTTTGGTGGTTACAAGATGAGAGGGTCTGAATAATTAAACGAACACAGCGGGCCGATCTTTCTCAATTGCTAACCCGGTTGAAAGTACAAAAAAACAACAACAAAAAACAGAGACATCAAAACAACTACACTAAAAAAGCATAATATGCTAAGCGTTTCTCCTTCTCTTCTTAACAACATGCGACTTCCCAATGATTGATGTACAGTACTTTTAGATATGGAAAGAGGTGTCTTGGGGTGCTAAAGGCAGTAGCACTGCTTGGTTGAGAAGATCAAAAAGACGTCTGGAGAAATGGTAGATAGATGGGTCCTTTAGAATGTCCAATAGAATGAGTGTGTTTTCGGCCATCACATGTCGTCACCCAACATCCCATTACGACATTGTTGCATAAAATCAACATTCATCTTTTAATTGCTTTTATTTGGCCCAAACTTAATCAAGCTAATGAAGCACGCCCTCTAATCGACACTTGTGATTGTCTTGATGAGATGCCTATCTTCCACCATGATCATTTACATAATTTCCCCATCGCCATCTCCAGCAGCAGAGATCGACTCAGAGTCCTGCCTCGGTCTTCAGTCTATAGGTGGAGCATCATCAGTAGTAGAGATCTCATTTACTGATTGGTTGATGCAACTGTGAGCAGAGCCGACACTAGACAGCCAAACAATCTTTCACAACAATGGGCCTGTGGCCTGCCATGGCAACGGTCACCTTCTAGACTACACTGAGACTACACTGAGCTCCATGGATTATGGCAGCGTTAGTTGCAGAGTGTACTGTTTATTCATTTAAAACGGCACAATGTGTTTCACTGAAATACCCTCGTCATCCTATCATAATTCCCAGCATTGCTGGAGTGCGTTGTGCCTTTAATCTGTTGTTCTATTTTTGGGCCAGCATTATGAGAAAACAACACCGTAAGAAACCAGGCTAAACTATCTCTGTGTTCGAGGTGCAAACTGAGCCCAGTCCCCTTGTGTTCGTGCTCTTTTTGATAAGCTTGGTCTTTCGAGAGGATATTTGGTGTCAGCAGCCTTCATCCCTTGATACACCTGAAAGTCATTTGCGACGTCACGCCCGCGTCCCTTCTTGCTGTCATAGCTAGTTTGTGTCAAGGATACCCACACCTCTTCCAGTGGAGCTGGGAAGCGGGAATCAATCATAAATAGCTGTGTAAGTAATGGATGTAATGTATCAGTCGTATCTGTTGGGTAGATACGACTGACGATGACAGTGTGTACGGTCATATTTGTTCCAGGTGAGATCACCAGTTCTGGTTGAGGCTTGGCGGATCTTCTGACCGTCTTGATAATGTGTCACGATTGATTCCTGATGGGTTTTCATACCCACCATCGCCAGAGCCCTCTTGCAAAACACCTATATTTTACAGTTGCCAATGTAGCGCTTAACATAATCAGACCGCAAATCATCATGGCTCTTTAGGAGAGCCTTATTAAAATATTGCTTTGAAGCAGTTTGTGCAATTTAAATTGTTCCAGAATCCATTAATATTTACCAAGAGGTTTCTTTTCCTTAAAAAAAACAAAAAACACCCAAGTGCTGCGGGTCTGAATTAATAAGCTAGCTTTCCTAATGATTCATTTAGCTAAGCTACAAAAAAAATGTATCAAGCAGAAACTGTTAAGGATGAACGACATTATCTTATGACACTCATATCTCCAGACATCACAGAGGTGGGTGAGGATTTACAGTCAATGGATGAATCCTAATGAGAGACGGATCAGCCGCCTTATTATGGGTTAAGGTGGCGCGCGAGAGAGAGAGAGAGCGAGAGAGAGACAGAGAGACAGATGAGTACGAAAAAAGTATTAAAATGTATGCACTCGATACTGTAAGTCGCTCTGGATAAGAGTGTCTGCTAAATGACTAGGTAATATGTAACTACAGGGAAACACAGAGGACCTATTGGATGAATAAGCTCGTATTCTAGTGAAATGATATCGACTTGAGCTCTGAATGGCGATAAGCTCATTATGATCGTGTGATTAAATGTGCTCTTTCCATGACCGGGTGAATCCAGGTGAAAGCTATGATCCCTTATTGATGTCACCTGTTAAATCCACTTCGATCAGTGGTCACCAACCGGTCGATCTCCAAGGCATTTCTAGTCGATGGCCAAACATTTCTGTAAAAAAAAACGATAAAGCATTGCGTTCAATTTTTTTTATTTTTTATTGTCTCGCGCTGTTGGCGGTAGGTTCAATAGATTCAGCTGCCCTGTGTGCCCTGTGTTCTGATTTAGAACCGTTTCATGTGTCTGAAGGCACAAATGCGCCTTCCCGGCGGGCCCGGAGAGCAAATCAAGTGCACTGTAGGCCCAACGCTGGCCAATCGGATTGTAAACAAAAGTTCAAAAGCACAACAAAAAAATACCGGTATGATCATCTAGCCTACCTCAATTTTATAAATATAATTTAAACAAAAGGTCCGAACAACAATGGCAATTCAAGCAAAGCCAATATGCAGTGATAATGTATTGGCCCTACAGCTTACTGCACAAACCTCATTGCTATAGTACTGTTTTTTAATAGGTTAATGTTGCATAGGCTTGTGTTTTTAAAGTCATGTTAAAAGATCCCGACTTGCATTTTGACTCAGAAAAGTGATCTTGACTCAGAAAAGGTTGGTTACCCTGGTGTAGGGGAGGAGAATCATTTTGAAACCTGAGGTTCATTGAGACATGGATTGTGTAGGTGTGCCATTCAGAGGGTGGATGGGCATCCGGCCAACTTGACACAACTGTGGGAAGCATTGGAGTCTACATGGGCCAGCATCCCTGTGGAACACTTTCGACACCTTGTAGTCCATGCACCGACAAATTGAAGCTGCTCTAAGGATAAAAGGGGGTGCAACTCAATAGTTGGAAGGTATTCCTAATGTTTTGTACACTCAGTGCATGTTTCTTGTCATATCCCTCCACCCACATAACCTATCCAAGGCTATCCATAGACTCATTCTGTCTGGAGGGCCATAGGCCCCAGCCTGCCATCCATCTGGGTGCCAGCTTGAGCCCAGTGAAGTGTGGCTGCTTCCCACAGCCAAGGTGTCCCATCACACTCCAGTGAAACCAGGGCCCAGTTGAGTTGTTCTGCCCTCTATCTGCCCAGGGCCCTAAATCAAGGTGGCAAATCCTTCAGTGCACCGCCAGATCGTCCCAGGACCAATAAAGGAAGGAGGAACTGGCGTTTGTCACAAACCCCCCAGATGTGATGTGATATCCACTTGAGCCAGGTTCCATGTCTAATTCATCTTTCTGGTGAAGAAATCCACTAAGTTAGGAGCTGAAGGGCCCCTTCTTGAATTTGATGAGGTTTTCTACAACTAAACTCTAATGTGGATGGATATAATTTTCTCCCTCTCTCTCTGGATGAAAGCCGCGCCTATCCTCCCCCTTTGTGATTGTTCTTTGTTCTGCATGTCCAAAGTGGATGGTCTAGTGGTCCAGGGGTCCTGTTATTTGAGCTGGTGCCAGGCAGACGAGGGCCCACTGACCCCTGACCCTCCCTCTGTTGCCCCTTGACTCTGGCCCTGGCAGCTGCTGACACTGGAACGATCACGGCAGATTTCCTCCTCTTCCTCTGAAGAGGTGAAACAAGGATCGGACCAATACGCAGCGTGGTAGGTGTCCATGGTTTTTAATAAGAAGAACTAAACATGAACACAGAATACAAAATAATAAAGTGAACTGGCAATGAAACAGTCCCGTGTGGCACAAACACTGACACAAGAAACAGACACCCACAAAATACCCAAAGAATATGGCTGCCTAAATATGGTTCCCAATCAGAGACAACGATAGACAGCTGCCTCTAATTGAGAACCAATCTAGACAACCATAGACATACAATTTACCTAGACAGGAAACAGCCCCATAAACATACAAACCCCTAGACAAGACAAAACACATAAAATCCCCATGTCACACCCTGACCTAACCAAAATAATAAAGAAAACAAAGATAACTAAGGCCAGGGCGTGACAGGAACAAGCTCTCTAGAAGAGAGAACCCTTCTGTCTAACACTCGTTCCAGCCGAGCCAACAGTCTCTGATTGTTGCAGAGGAGATAAAGGACACTCTCGCTAAAGGACACAAGCCGATAACACAGTACACTGCTCGTTCTCTCAAGTATGACTGGCCAAGTTGAGGCAGCACAACATCTCATTCCGAACTGAACGGTAGACTCCCAATGTCTCCCAGCAGTGTCCTTGTATATTTATAGAGCACTGGTTTGTGGTATGTGAAAAGAAAATGTGTCTCAGAAATCAACGGGTTGTTTATCTCTCTGTTGGGTTTTCCTCTCCACACACACACACACACGTCCGATTGCTTTTCTCTGCTGCCAGTGTGGCAACCATCTGCAGGTGCAATTCAAATGGAGCGTGTCTTATTGAACAGCCATACCTCCTCCACCTCTGGCAACCATTCAGTATGAGGGTCCTGCAGCCAGCCAACAGAAAGGGATAGTGGACCCTGCAGAGAACCAGAGCCTACCCAAACAAAAGGTATTCCAGAGTTCATCCTATCATCTGAATGGTGTTACGACACCGGGGTTCTGGCATTTTCAGTTCAATCTTCCAATGGTCAGTTATAAGATGGAGGAAAGGCATCTGAAGGTGATTGCCATGTGTCCCATTATATTGAAATGGACTCTCGTCTGAAGATAATTTGCTGTGTGACGCGGAATAAGCCAAAGAATGAGTCCAAATTGTCTTCTTTCCTTCTTGCCGAGGTGTATTTGGTTGTCACAGCGATGTATGCCGTGACTTTTCAATGTTTTCCTTCTCTCCAATTTTCAGCTGTTACACCACAAACATTGGCTTTGGCACAGCCTGTTGTTGGTTGGGCACTCTGTTGTCATATGCCGTGTTACTTGCAGTTCTCTCTGCAATCAGCGCTTTCAGGCAGGTAGGAGAACACTGCCATTTGGCTTTCAATCTCTGTTTGACTTTTTTGAATGACCCACTCTATTGCCAATGCAGTGTTATAGCTTGCCACTTGCACTTTTGGGACTATTATATTTGCTCCATTGTACAGGGAAAATTTAATTATGCAGCTCAAGTATCTATTTGACCCAGATCTGCTGGTGGTCAGATACAGGATCAGAGTACAGGAGATGCCAGCAGATCTTGTCGCGATGTGAATGTTCTGGGGTCTCTAAACCATGAGGAACTCACTCTGTGCACCTGATTATTATATATGACAGGAGGCAGCAGGCCCAGACTGAGTTCAGCTACAGCAGTAATGACAGCACCAGGGAAGCATTGCTTAAAGAAATCCCCACTGGACTGCCCATTTAACCTGCTGTAGCAAAACTGCAAAACCTCCCCTTCCCCATCTCTCTCTCTCTCTCTCTCCCCATCTTTCTCTTCTTCTCTCTCTCCCTCTCTCTCTCCCCCTCTATCTCTTCTTCTCTCTCTCTCTCTCTCTCTCTCTCTCCCTCTCTCTCTGCTGTTTGCTTGATTGCCTTCTGTCTAAAATGATTCTGTTATTTGTCTCTGTGGAGTTTCTCCATTACCTTTAATGATCCATTTGCTCTCCTTTTCCCCTGAATGCCTGAATCACCAGATTCCAAGGATATGGGACTTCAGACCTCGAAGATGAAAAAAGGATCCTATGATTTTTATGAGGTGTTTTCTGCCAATAGTGTGTGCTGTGTCATCATTTGAGTTGACAAGTTATCTGTGAATAACGATTCTTCCTCTTGTTCTTCCGCTGTTTTTCAACATCTGTTTTTGTAGCTGTTAGCACACGTTGTGGAGCTGTAGTGTTATTACAACAACTGCATATTGCTCTTGTCTTTTCAGATAAGCACGTGCATGTCTCAGAGGCCTCTCTCTCTGTTGGCCATATGGGCTGTTTGTGAGAGGTGGTGCATACATCATTTGATAGAACTGAACAATCTAATTTGTTGCGCGTGCCTCCTCCATCCTCGGCACAGAAGGTGCTGTCCACACCTCCTCCCGATGGTGGCTAGTCACATGTGACGCACTCGCGCACACATGGCATGGCTCATCTGTGACTGTGTGTGATGACGGCATTCTTTGATGTCATGGAGCAATCCGTCCCCCGCTTGCCACCCCCTCCTCTGTGAGGACACAGACTCCATGTGTCGCCCAGGTTACAGTAGCAGACGACGAGAATGGGAAACAGACTTTCAACTGAAGGATGACGGCCAGGTTCTTACACCAATCCACCTTCTGCACACTTATCCCCTCATCACTGTCTTTGTCTCATTCTGCTCCTCTCTCCTTAATCCCTCTCTCTCAAACGCTTCATAATCTCTCTCTCTCTCTTTATTTATCTGATCTCATTCTCCTCATCCTCTTTCCCTCTCACTCTCTTTCTCTCCCTCTCATTCTCTCTCTCTCTCACAGTCTCTCTCCCTCTCACTCCCACTCGCCCTCTCACTCCCACTCTCCCTCTCACTCACTGTCTCTCTCACTGTCTCTCTCTCTCTCTCTCTCTCTCTCTCTCTCTCTCTCTCTCTCTCTCTCTCTCTCTCTCTCTCTGTGTGAGTCACCTCTGTAGAAAGGCATATAGACGAGAAGTTTCGGGGGAACTCGTCCTATTTTCCCGCGAGTGGAAGCGCCGCTCCATTGCCGCTTGATTGGCTGCTACCTTTGATCTTCTCCTCTCCTTTGTTTAGATCCTGCGTTGACTCCATCTCTCTATGGATATAAAGGGAGGGCTTGTGTCACACATAATGTGGCCCTGTCTCGCCCACATTTCATTCAGAAAGGCTATATGAACCATTGCCAAATACATTTCCTGTTAGAAGTTCGATTTCAACTTTTCTGAATGGGTTACCAGTATATTGATTACAGGTCTTGTATAGCCATGGCCTCTCAAATAAATGTTTCTATCACATTGAGCCGCATGAACCATTACTTTAATTCTCCCTCCAGTGTATTTTCCCTCCACATTGAATACAGTCAAGAGTTTAACACACAACCCCATTGTGATGAAATATCTTATTGTTGTGCTACAGTCAGTAAATTGCTTTCATAAACCTCCCTCCCTGTTCAGTGAAGAAATCAAATTGTAGTGAAACAATCTGATTCAGACATTGGAGCAGCAATTCCACACCCTTTCTGGTCCTCTTATCGAAATATAGTAATTCATTATGTAGACTTTGTGCCTGTGAAAAGTGGTTGTAATTGGATTTTTAGAACAGAGGGACTCTTGTATAGTGTCGATTTGCATCGATTTGATTTGATATTTTTATATGAATACGAGAGGCGTTCAGTTACAACATTTTAATTATTATTTTTTTATTTAACCTTTATTTAACTCGGCAAGCCAGTTCATTTATTTACAATGACGGCCTACACCGACAATGACTGAGCCAATTGTGCGCCGCCCTATGGGAGTCCCAATCACGGCTGGTTGTGATATAACCCGGATACACTATTCCTTCTAGTATAGAATTTGTTTTCGGAACGATTTAACATTTTCAACAGCAAATTATTGTGAAGAATGAAGAAACATTTGACTAATCCTTACATACACTTCACATAAAGAGTTCAATCGTGAGCCATAGATGAGAGCAATATGATTTATCTGCTCACAGTCACTTCCTAAAGCATAGCGACAGGGGTTAGAAAGCCCAGGCTCATTTAACAGGATTTCTAGTGGAAGTTAAAGCAGGCAGGCAAGCTCCAACCCCCCAAACCCCCTGACTGTGCCAGCCAGCGCATCCCTGTCACAGAGCAAACCACTACATCAAGCTCAACCTGCTCAAAAGGAGATCTTCTGAGCACTGCAGAGCCAGAGGAGTCTGCCTGGGAATATCAATGATTTCCCCAACCCGGGTAATAAATGGAGGAGACACACAACCCCGATGCGTTATGTATAAGAAGTGAATTACCACTCTAATATCCAGGCCGGTGAGCGGATCAATAAGATGCCAGAGGGGCTGATGAACAGCTACCTAGCGCCCGGGCTGGTCCAGAGGCCTCCCCTGCTATGCTCGGCTATTCCCCCCTGTGTTATTTAATGGTCACGTGGTGTAGCCAGCCGTGCTGCAGGAGGATAGCTTCATCTGGAAGAAGAAAGAGCTGCTTGTCCTGTCTTCTCTTTCCTCTCTGCTTTCATTCACATTGATGTTATGGTGAGAAGGCATGTGTCCGTGTGGTGCCAAACACTCAAAGGGCTGTGTTTGCAGTATTCACTCATGTTAACAATCGTCCATTGGTCAATGGAAGCCATGTTCCGCCGTACATCGCTCATACAAAGGAGGAATTTCACTGCAGTGGATAAACAGGATGGGATAGAGGTCTGGTGATTAGCCTTGGTGTCTTTGGAACAGTATGGCAGCGTCTGCCATTATTTTAATCGCACCAAATTAATTCACTTCTGTGCTAAATGAGCTAATTTCATGGTCCTGTGAACAGACAAAACTCCTCAACTGGCAGGAATTGTCTGTTGTGCAGCAGCTGGAGACGGATCACAATAGAGACCCTATGACGTAGACGATGTTTACAGGAGGGCTCATATTAAACTCTGGTCAGTATGAGCCATGCAGACATTCGAGTGGGTTCACTAAGTTTTACTACTTTTCAGTGGTTTGTTAACCGTGGCTGGGCTGATGCTAGCCTATACTGGACTCCTACAGCCCAGCTCTGAGATTACTCAGTGGCTTCATCTCAGTCACACTTAGCAACGGCTCAGACGCACAGTGCCGCTGTCACACTCCACTGCGCAATTAGCATAATCCTCGGGAACTCTGGGTGTCAGAAATGAACAACGCCCATGGCTGTGGTTGTTACTTACATTCCTCTCTCCCTCGGACTGTGCACATCCATATTCGCAGCCTCTCTTTATATACGCCAAACCCTCTTTTATTCATCTGGGGTTTGGAGGTAGGACTGCTCCGGATGGAGCCAGAGGCTTTAGTATCAGAGGTTTTGTGTTGAGTTTGGATCTCTGGTTTAGTGGTTGACAGTTAGACAGGGATTGCATACCATCTATGCATTACATATTGTACTATACAGTATATGTACAGGAGAGTCATGAGTTGAAAAGTGAAGTCTGAGTAAATGAGGGGAGAAATGTTGAGTAATACTCAGTGTATTGAAGTTAAATGTTCACTATACATCATACATGATTCCAAACGATCATCAAAAATTATTCTAAACCCCCAGTATAATAATGAATTAAAATGACAGTAATGTTGCTGAAGTGAAGATCATAATTACTCATGAGACTAAAACAAGTAACAGTACACATTCTGGCAAAAAAAGGGGTTTTCAACTTTCTCAGACATTCTCACCATTGCTGCAACAGATATCAAAGGTTGACACACACGACACCGTGGTCTGTATAGCACTCTAGATAGTTATGGTTCAGTATAGACAGTTATTGTTCAGCATAAATGGTTATTGTTCAGTATAGATAGTTATTGTTCAGTATAGATGGTTATTGTTCAGTATAGATAGTTACTGTTCAGGAAAGATTGTTATTGTTCAGTATAGATGGTTATTGTTCAGTATAGATGGTTACTGTTCAGTATAGATGGTTATTGTTCGGTATAAATGGTTATTGTTCAGTATAGATGGTTATTGTTCAGTATAGATGGTTATTGTTCGGTATGGATGTTTATTGTTCAGTATAGATGGTTATTGTTCGGTATAGATGGTTATTGTTCGGTATAGATGTTTATTGTTCAGTATTGAGAGTTCTTGTTCGGTATAGATGTTTATTGTTCAGTATAGATGGTTACTGTTCAGTATAGATGGTTATTGTTCAGTATAGAGAGTTATTGTTCAGTATAGAGAGTTATTGTTCGGTATAGAGAGTTATTGTTCAGTATAGATGGTTATTGTTCAGTGTAGATGGTGAGTGCTGACCCCCTGATGTGTTTGTTCTGACACATTCCTCCACAGGCAATTAGGGACACTGGCCTTTAGACAGGGGACCAGCTGCACCTCTGCCTCTTACCAGCCTCTCCCTGCCTCCTCCATGGCCTCTGCAGCAGTAATTGCTAGACACCATCTGAAATGCCAAATGAAATAACTTTGGAAGATTAGGACCAATGTCCAGTTCAACATCTGTCATGACTGAGACAGCCAGGGGTGTATCATTCTGTTCTAATTAGCGTAGACAAATTCAAATCAAATTAAATCCAATTGTATTGGTCAAATGCGCCGAATACAAGTGGTGTAGACTTTACAGTGAAATGCTTACTTAGGAGCCGATTCCTAACAGGGCAGAGTTAAAAAGTAACCAGCCTCCGACACATTGGTGCGGCTGGCTTCCGGGTTGGATGCGCGCTGTGTTAAGAAGCAGTGCGGCTGGTTGGGTTGTGTATCGGAGGACGCATGACATTCAACCTTCGTCTCTCCCGAGCCCGTACGGGAGTTGTAGCGATGAGACAAGATAGTAGCTACTACAACAATTGGATACCACGAAATTGGGGAGAAAAAGGGGTAAAATAAATAATAAATGAAAAAAAAAGAAAGTAACCCAATGAAAACAATAAGGATACCAGTACCGAGTCAACATGCAGGGGTACGAGGTAGTTGAGGTAATTTAGGACATACAGTATACACGTGGGTAGGGGTAAAAGTGACTGGGCAATCAGGATATATAATAAACCAAGTAGCAGCAGCTTAAAGTGCATTCAGTAAATACCCCATGATTTTTTCCACATGTTGTTATGTTACCAGCCTCCCAAGCTCTGTCAAGTTGGATGGGGAGCGTTGCTGCACAGCTATTTTCAGGTCTCTCCAGAGATGTTCGAGGCTCTGGCTGGGCCACTCAAGGACATTAGAGGCTTGTCCCGAAGCCACTCTTGCATTGTCATGGCTGTGTGCTTTGGGTTGTTGTCCTGTTGGAAGGTGAACCTTTGCCACATTCTGAAGTCCTGAGCGCTCTGGAGTAGGTTTTCTCTCTGTACTTTGCTCCGTTCATCTTTCCCTTGTCCTGACTAGTGTCCCAGTCCCTGCCGCTGAAACACATCCCCAGAACATGATGCCGTCACCACCATGCTTCACCGTAGGGAAGATAATCTTGTTTCTCTGGTTTGAGTCCTTTAGGTGCCTTTTGCCAAACTCCAAGTGGGCTGTCATGTACCTTTTATTGAGGAGTGGCATCTGTGATGGAAGCCGATTCTAGATTTAATTTTGGATTGGAGATGTTTAATATGAGTCTGGAAGGAAAGTTTACAGTCTAGCCAGACACTTAGGTATTTGTAGTTGTCCACATATTCTAGGTCAGAACCGTCCAGAGTAGTGATGCTAGTCAGGCGTGTGGATGCAGGCAGCGATCGGTTGAAAAGCATGCATTTAGTTTTACTAGCGTTTAAGAGCAGTTGGACGCCAGGGAAAGAATGTTGTATGGCATTGAAGCTCGTTTGGAGGTTTGTTAACACAGTGTCCAAAGAAGGGCCAGATGTATACAGAATGGTGTCGTCTGCGTAGAGGTGGATCAGGGAATCACCCGCAGCAAGAGTGACATCGTTGATATATACAGAGAAAAGAGTCGGCCCAAGAATTGAACCCTGTGGCACCCCCATAGAGACTGCCAGAGGTCCGGACAACAGGCCCTCCGATTTGACACACTGAACTCTATCTGAGAAGTAGGTGAACCAGGCGAGGCAGTCATTTGAGAAAACAAGGCTGTTGAGTCTGCCGATAAAAATACGGTGATTGACAGAGTCAAAAGCCTTGGCCAGGTTGATGAAGACGGCTGCACAGGACTATCTTTTATCGATGGCGGTTATGATATCGTTTAGTACCTTGAACCTGGCTGGGGTGCACCCGTGATCAGCTCGGAAACCGGATTGCACAGCGGAGAAGGTACGGTGCGATTCGAAATGGTCAGTGATCTGTTTGTTAACTTAAAATCATGTCCAATCAATTGAATTTACCACAGGTGGACTCCAATCAAGTTGTAGAAACATCTCAAGGATAATCAATGGAAACAGCTCAATTTATTTTGTTCATTTTAGAATTTGGCTGTAACGTAACAAAATGTGGAAAAAGTCAGGGGGTCTGAAAACTTTCCGAATGCACTGTGTGTGAAAGTGTGTGTGTGTATGGCGTCTAAGATAAATAAATGATAATAAAGGGTCAATGTAAATAGTCCTGGTAGCCATTTGATTAACTGTGTATGGCTAGAAGCTGTTCAGGTGCCTTTTGGGAAAAGGGATACCTGGTCAGTTGCACAACTGAATGCATTTAACCAAAATGTGTCTTCTGCATTTAACCCAACCCATCTGAATCAGAGAGGTGCGGGGGGCTGCCTTAATCGACATCCACGCCATCGGATAGAACAGCGGATTTTTTTCACCTTGCCGGCTTGGGGTTTCGAACCAGTAACCTTTCGGTTACCGACCAAACCAGCTTAACTGGCAGTGAGAATGCCAACTGGCAGGAATCTTCAGCAATTTTTAGGGTCTTCTTCTGACATGCCTCATATAGAGGTCCTGGATGGCAGGGAGTTCGATACCAGTGATGTACTGGGCCGTACCCACTACCCTCTGTAGCGCCTTGTGGTCGGATGCCGAGCAGTTGTCATAGCAAGCGGTGATGCAGCCAGTCAAGATGCTCTTAATGCTGCAGCCGTATAACTTTTTGAGGATCTGAGGGCCCATGACAAATCTATTCAGCCTCCTGATGGGGAAGAGTTGTTGTCGTGCCCTCTTCACGACTGTGTTGGTGTGTTAGAACCATGACAAGTCCTTAGTGATGTGGACACTGAGGAACTTCGTTGGTGATCAGGCCTACCACCGTTGTGTTGTCAGCAACAGGGTGTACAAGAGGGGACTGAGCACACACCCCTGAGGGGCCCCCATGTTGAGGGTCAGCGTTGCAGATGTGTTGTTGCCTACCCTCACCACCTGGGGGCCGGCCTGTCAGAAAGTCCAGGATCCAGTTGCAGAGGGAGGTATTCAGTCCCAGCGTCCTTAGCTTTGTGATGAGCTTGGAGGGCACTATGGAGTTTAATGCTGAACTGTAGTCAATGAACAGCATTCTCACATAGGTGTTCCTTTTATCCAGGTGGGAAAGGGTAGTGTGAAGTGCAATAGAGATTGCGCCATCTGTGGATCTGTTGAGGCGAAATGTGAATTGGAGTGGGTCCAGGGTTTCTGGGATGATGGTGTTGATGTGAGCCATGACCAGCATTTCATGTCATTTAGACAGGATACTTTGGTGTTCTTAGGCACATGGACTATGGTGGTTTGCTTAAACATGTACTGTAGGTATTACAGACTGAGTCAGAGAGAGGCCAGTTTGTCAGCGCATGCTCTGAGTACTTGTTCTGGTAATCCTTCTGTGAATGTAAACCTGTTTAAAGTTCTCACATCGGCTACGGAGAGCGCGATCATACAGTCGTCCGGAACGCGTCGTATTGGGGGGGTTGCGTGATTTCTTATAAGCATTCGGATTAGTGCGGATGTTGCCTGTAATCCACAGCTTCTGGTTGGGATATGTACCTATGGTCACTGTGGGGACAACTCCTCAATGCCATCGGATCAATCCCGGAACATATCCCAGTCTGTGCTAGTGAAACATCCGTTTCATCGGACCACTTCCATATTGAGCGTGCCACTGGTACTTCCTGTTTGAGTCTTTGCTTGTAAGCAGGAATCAGAGTTATGGTCCGATTTGCCAAATGGAGGGCGGGGGAGAGCTTTGTATGCGTCTCTGTGTGTGGTAGAAATGAGGTGAAATGGATTTCCGTTTTCCTGCATTACAATCACCAGCCACAATTATTTTTTAATTGAATCATTATTTAACTAGGCAAGTCAGTTAAGAACAAATTCTTATTTACAACGATGGCCAACTGGGGAACAGTGGCTTAACTGCCTGGTTCAGGGGCAGAACAACATAATTTTACCTTGTCAGCTCAGGGATTTAATCCAGCAACCTTTCAGTTACTGGCCCAACGCTTTAACTACTAGGCTACTTTCCACCCCACTAAATTATATGTCAAGTAATGTAACTGCATGTTAGTGTGGTCTCCTTCATTTTGTGATATGGGAGGATATTAAAGGATAACTGGATTCCTTGAATAGTGTTTATAATAATGTAAGATGTTTGACAGTGTGTGTGTGTAGCTCTGCTTTAAGTGTATCTGTGGACACAGGACACTTCGCTATTCCATCCTCATTAGCCACCAAGCCTCAGTATTCTTAAAGTTCACACTGAACGAATGCGTCTTTCCCATGGTGCAATTAATGTTGCGTGAAAGCCACTTGACACCTACTAAGAGTCTTTGTTTTAAATATCAACTTTCTCTGAATATGACTCATTTTAATCGGCAGGAAACACACGTATTCTGTTGCTTAGCAAGACAATTATTTCCCAATCTAATTCAGTGTATTCTGTTGGTTCTCCTTGTACCACACACACTTGCACAATCAGCCTAGTCGTAGTAATCAGCCATTGGTTCAGCATGTACTTGTCAAAGGAAATTCCAAGAAAATACTGAAAATACCCTTCTGAATTCTTCAACTCGTTCGCTGATGATAGGTATTGATCTTGATCCTTTCCAAATACCTTCAGATTGCTTTCTCTCAATGTCATTCTCCAGTTCTGATTACAGTCACCCCTCGAACATTCCTACAGAAAGCATACTAAGCACTGTGCAGCACTTGCCTCCGCATACTTCCACGAGTGCAAGGAATTCAATTCAAAGACACACCCAGGATTGTTTAGTGGTATTTGAATGCACACTTCGATAGGCATTCAACTGTAAATCAGCATATTGTGAAAGGAGAGAGAGGACACTCTTCCTTCCTGTTAGTGTTGTCAGGACACTCTTTCTTCCTGTTAGTGTTGTTAGGACAGTCTTCCAGTTAAACTCCTCTAGAACTTGGATTGAAGTCTTTAAATGCAGAAAAGCTGCTCTCTTGATCTCTTCCTGTGCACTGCGGGGAATTTTGCACCCCTGATACCATGGGAAGAATGAGAAATGCTCCTACTTCTTTAAAGTGGAACATCTGGGTGTCTTTCATAGCTGGCTGTTGTGCTTAACAGTGTGACTGTCCCTCTTTTGTGTTCAAACAACCAAATCCCCCCAACCAGGGCTAGTTAAGCATATATATTTTTTAGACCTTGAAAGTAGTGTTGCAGGAATGTATCTACAGAATAACTCACTCAAATGCCACTCTCATAAAAGTATACCCATCCAATTTGTAGGCCTTTGTAGTGTCAGTGCTTTTTAATGCTCAATCAATGTAATATTCGAAAGGTTGTCGCCAATTTGAATTGAATTCATTCTGTTTTTCGAAGGATTCTCTGGCTGATGAAACAGCAAGAGAGTACAAAGCCCTAAAAATGGAACCCACAGGGACGTAGAGAGCAAAGTAAAGCCTCCGTGCAACTCCTGTAATACTCCTCTTCGTTCCCTTCAGATGTAAGACAGATACTGCATATGGCTGATTCTCAATTATTCCACCTATTTCTCTGGCGACTTAGTTTCTTCTACTTTGTTGTCAGGGATGTGTTAGCCTATCCTTTTGCAGTCATCAAGTATGGACAACAACCGTTGGGAAAAGCCCAGTCATCATCACCTTACTATTTAGGAGGAGTAATAACAATCAGTCGACTCTCAGTGACACCCAACTCTCACGCTGTCCTTGTACTGGTTCCAGATGATGCTGAACCACACTGCCAGTCAGTCAGAGGGTAGTGGAGAGGTGTTTGGCTGCTAGTAAGGAAGGCAGCCCTGTACTACTGCATATGGAACAGTGATGAGCTGAGCTGAACACTCGCCACTCATTCTATCCCGCAACTTGACTGATGATGGATGCTGTTCAGCCACACGACTGACGTTCATTACAGCAGATACAGAGGCAGGGAGACACAGAGAGGTAGACAGCTGCAACCTGCCCCCCCCCCCCCCCCCCCCCCCCCATCTCTTTCTATTCACGTCTAGCAGTCTTTATGTTCCACTTGTCTGTCTCCATACGAGGAGGCATGAGACCACACCTGTCGTACGGCATGAGGCACCGAGCCGGACCGCTCTCGGTGCTAGGGGACAGGCAGAGGTGTGCTAGTCCAGCTAACGTGTTTAGGACGACTGTACATAAGATTGCACGTTAGAGCAGGCTGTTGTTCTATCACAGGTCAGGTACTCTGTAAGTTACAAGCATTTCTTTCATGTGTTTGTTTGTCCTTTATGTGGGTTTTCATGTAATTACAATCTGAAATAGTTGAGCAGTCTGGCACTAGACCTACCGGATAAGGCCTTGAGTTTCTGATTGTATTAGAGAGCCTGTTGCATCAATACCCACTCCTCAATGAAACAAACAAGCAGATAAAAAAAAGATCCTGTGGGTTTGTTGTTTGGCAAGGCTCCAGCCAAACGTCTCCCACTGATGCGTATTTCAAGATGAATTAAAAGCAGTTTACCACAACACCCACATCCTGCTGTGGACAAACACTGGCGCCATTTGTTGAGGCAGAGGAGTGATAGATCTTGATATGGCCTTTAAACAACAGGCAATAATGCCACTGACACCAATCCCCCAGATGACTCATTCCCTTCTGCAGGAGAGAAGAAAAGTAGGAGCTGGTTGACAAGTGTTGGTAGGATGAAAGTGAATTGGGTGGTGTTACTTGGTTTTGTAAGTGAGAGGGAATGTTTGTCTCAATGCCAAATACCAAGGTTTTATGCTAAAATAACTGATACACTGCAGAGCGGGCAATACTACAGCTAGGGCTGGAAGGCACACTTGTCTGATTTAAGCCGTGCTCTTAAATGTGAGTCGAAATGTCAAAATGCAGGTCTTTAGGGAGAGTTTAGCACAGACTGATAATGTGTGCATCGAATACATTCAGTCATGTGTTCGTAGGTGTGAGAACAGGGTAGAGGCTTGAGAGCTAGTAGGACCATTTCTGGGATGGATTTTGTCGACGTTTTATTCTCTCTTCATTCGTTCTAGCTTAAGGATGTGTGCACGCACACTTCCCTCTCAGTACCAACTCAAATTATCCTCTGCTTGATGACTCAAATGACCCGGGATTTCACAATTACTTTTTGTATACCGGAGTTTGGATCGCTAGCACTGGAAATGGCACAGAAAAACCTGATCCCTAATAGCCCTTTATTCGGTCACTTGATTGTAGAATTAATGGCATGCAAAAGCTGAATGCATGTTGGCTGAGTTTTACCCTCTGTATACTCTTGTTCTGCTCAGAATTAATAGCCTTCCCGAGATGCCGGGAAAGAGGCAGAATAAATAATTGTGTTGCAAAATGTTAAGCAAAGCTTTTAACTTAACCGAGAACATTACCAAAGCAGCACTAGCTCAATGCTTTTTCCACTCTAGAATGGTAGATGATTCTTTAAAACAAATTTCGTAATAGGCTTATTAATGAAAGTAAAATACACATTGCATTAAATTAGAATCTCAATCCCCTGTAGGCAATGCAGCCTTTTTAAAGAGTTGGGAAGTGGTAGCGTAGAGAAGTCACAGAGGGGAGGTTTTTCACCCTTTTAGCCATTGTTCCATGCCAACGAACACATTTTAGCTTGATTAGAATATTGTGGAGCGCTGGGTGTTTGACCTACGTTGTTAAATCACTGCCAGACTGACTGAGGTGTAATCGTGCTTAAGCTTGAGCACGTAATTGCACTGACTCCACTATGGCTGGGGAAGGCATCGGTAGTAGCTGAACACCTACAACAGAAAATCCATTGTAGATATACTCAAAACGTACTCGACTATCTAGCATTTCTACATAAAATAGCTCAATATGAATGTCACCTCAATATTAATGTTGTCCCCTTTCCACATAAACACCTGATCTACAGTACAGTAGTACCTATATATACGGTATTTCAACCCCCCCTCTCCTTTCTGCCAGCAGGACAGTGACCTGATCATGACCTTCAACATGTCCATGCACCGGTCCTGGTGGATGGAGAATGGTCCAGGCTGCAGGGTGACCCCGGTCACCCCTCCTCCGTCCTGGGCCCCGGAGGACCACCGCTACATCAGCATTGCAGGTTGTCTGCTGGAGTACCAGTATGTGGAGGTGGCCCATAGCTCCCTGCAGATCCTTCTGGCTGTAAGTATAGTAGCCCTCTGTAAGTATAGTAGACCTATGTAAGTATATTAGACCTCTATAAGCATAGTAGGCCTCTGTAAGTATAATAGGCCTCTGTAAGTATAGTAGGCCTCTGTAAGTATTGTAGGCCTCTGTAAGTATAGTAGGCCACCAGAACAGCTTCAATGTGCCTTGGCATAGATTCTACAAGTGTCTGGAACTCTGTTGGAGCGATGCCACACGATTCTTCCACGAGAAGTTCCATCGTTTTGTGTTTTGTTGATGGTGGTGGAAAACGCTGAGCGGCTCTAGAATCTCCCATAAGTGTTCAATTGGGTTGAGATCTGGTGACTGAGACACACACACCCTCCCTTTAAACCCCCTATGCTCCTTTTGAGACCCCCCTTTTAAAGTCACTGAGATCTCTTCTTCTAGCCATGGTAGCCAAAATAATGGGCAACTGGGCATTTTTATACATGACCCTAAGCATGATGGGATGTTAATTGCTTAATTAACTCAGGAACCACACCTGTGAGAAAGAACCTGCTTTCAAAATACTTAGTATCCCTCATCTACTCAAGTGTTTCCTTTATTTTGGCAGTTACCTGTATGTAGACCTAGTCTGGCTGCTAGTCTACCCGCTACACTCCCTCTCATCTCAGCAGGGGGACGGGTTGGAGCCTAGGCTCTGGGCATGTGGGACTCTTTTTGTTGGAGTTGGAAGACTGTACACTGACCTTGTTTCACATGAAGAGGCTTTTATGTTTGGGCTATGATGATGATACCCCTGTGAACCACGATATTTTGCACAGAAATGTTCATATTGTTTTCAGTTTAGTTAGGCTGTCTACCTGTGATATGAGGTAATGGAAGAAGAAGTTCATCGTATGCCTGTGCACAGTCATCAATGCTGAGACATGCCAATGGGATGTGAAACACACATTATTTTGTCTCGTATTACTAGCTGCCTACTACTGTAGTGACTAATGGCCTTGCAGCAATATTATAAGGCAGAAAATTGTCAACGGGAAAAACAACTCTTCATCTTTCTAAAAGTGTAGGCTTAGGCCTGGCGGCAGCTTTTAGTGGCTTGGCAGTGGGCCATCCCAGGGGGTGGCAGAGGAAACACAATTCCCTTATTGACGATTGGTTTTCCCTCCATTCCCCTCGAGAGTGTGTGTGTGTGTGTGTGTGTGTGTGTTTGTGTGTGTGTGTGTGTGTGTGTGCGTGCGTGTGTGTGTGTGTGCAGGGAAAACTGTCCCCAGTGTATCTTTCTTTCCCTCTCTCGCTCCCGCCACTTGTGATTATAGTCCTCAGGGTCTCAGTGTGAGCAGGAGATTCCCACAATGCACCAGGATATTTCAGAATGACTTAATGTACGCCGTGTAATTAGGGGAATGTTGATGTAACAGAGCAGGGAGTTGTTGCTGTGTCAGTGATCATGTCGAGGGTTCCACATAGATAGATCCCAGGAGAACACATTCTCTCCAGCCAGTTTGTGAAAGACAACCACCCGATACTTTACCTGCCTGGAGTTAGAACTATTCTTAAACTCTGTCAGACACTGTGCCACCTATTTTGGATTTGATTTCAGGGATACTTCTCAAGTATTATACGCATCTCAATGTATTTTACTCTGCACAATGGAAACCTTTCAGTCTTAAACCGAACACTTAAGCTGTTTTTGATTGAAAACAACCGTGAGATGGTGGATGATCATTGTTCCCTTTAGTGCATTGTATGATCTGTCTACTGTAGGGACTATTGCACTCACCAAACAAGGTTTGTGCATCGAGTCTACAGTATATTCCATCACATGTTCAGCGAGTCTCTCTTGCAGTACAGTAGAATAGATACATGAACACAATTCCAAACCCCAGTGAGAAATATGCTTAGAGCCTGTCAGATATTATGTAGAAAATGATTGGAATTATTGCAAGTTCAATAACGCTTAGTCTCCTAAACACAGGAGCTGGTTCAGTAGCATGGTGTCAAGAGAATGTTGGGTGTCAGGATCAATATGACAATGATTGAATTAAGTTCTCCCTGAAACATCGAAGGGGACTAGACGGGTGTCGGTGTCAGCAAAACCTTTGAGCTGCATGAGCGGGGGGGGGGGGGGGGGGGGGGGGGGGGTAGAGGGCTTCTTCATTACTACACAGCCTGCATTGGAGCCCAAAAATAATACAATGGTTTGATACTTCTTTCTGATATTCAGGTGCCATCTTTTAATGTTGCCGACATCCCTTTTGCATAGACTAGAAACACGTTTCTGTGAGGATAAAATGAGGGTCGCTGCACCGCTTTCATTTCAAAGGCTAAAATATGCTTGGAGAGAGACCAAATCCATTAAAAGTTGTATGCCAAAGCTACTGTCCGAAGTCTGTTATGTACTGTTATATAAAGTAAAACCTGGACCTGAGTGGTTCAGAGCACTAGCTTCTGTAGTGGAGGCATTTGGGAAGTGGTGTGTCGTGCTTTGTCATTATGGCTGATAGCTGTGAGCCAAAGTCTACAGCCATTCAATCTGCAGACCTGGCCACAGTGTCCAGTATCTACTGGACATTATACAAACCATGGAGCTAGAAACTAGACCACAGCATTACACATACCGGTATTCCCATAATAACTGTGCCATGCTGCCATAATGCATTTGTATTGTAAGCTGCTGTTGTCTTTGCGTAGCTTTTTACTAGCTTAGTGGAACGCATTGGGCTGAATCTAGAATCAATTTGCTAAATTACCTCCGATACTCCATTCACGCGGAGTACCCTCTGTAAGCGGCTTTGCGTTGCACTGGAGGTCTTAGCGACGGACATCATAATTGGGCTAAGAAACATTCCGAGGCACAATTGCATCCCAAACACACTTTTCCTATCTCAGACGTTCGACGTGGACGGAAGACTGTTTAATTGTGTCTGGCAGCACGAGGCAACAATGTCAATTTTCCCCAGCACCTCTTTAATGGATAAGGGATGGCTTTTGTTTCCTCGCGTGAGAATCTCAGGGAAAGAAATGACTGGTTCATTATCTTTCCCCCAAAATGAATGAGTGGCTCTTTGATCTGCTAACTGCGCAGACAACCGCCCTCTCTCTTCTCCTCCTCTCCTATTCTCTCCTTCCCCCTCTGCCAGACAAGAACACAATTGATCCACAACTTTTGGTTGTCCCTCTTCTTTCATTGAAGTACAGTCATTTGATAGGGTACAAAAGTACCCAAGTAATAATGTCTTATCTCATATGTATTAATGAAAATAACCTGGGAGGTTCATCTAATTCAGTAATATCTATGAAAATGGTCCGCAGTGAAAGGGCCTCCTTGTGTGAACCACAATGATGACAATAAAGAGATAATTATAAGGATTACAGAGGAAGCATTTTCTCTGTCATCCACGCACCCACCAACTTCTTTTTTTAGGCAGCTTCCTTGGCTCCGACAGAAGACGATCCCTAAGTCTCACTGTTATTCTGCTGCTCTCTTTTCTAGCGTCAGAGCAACAGAGCAGCACCTTCCATGAATGAGGTTTCTCTCAAAGCGGAGAATGGATGTAGGGGCCTCATCCGTTCATTTACAACCGGCCTAGACATTAGTATGGCGGTACGCGTCATTACGCCATAAGGAGGCCTCCGTCTCAAAGTAATTAAATAGTGCGTGGTACTAAGAAGCCTGCCTTGGATGGGACTGAGGAAGGGTTGAAATCGCTGGAGGATCTTTTGATGTTACTCCTCCCCTCTCCTCCAGTCCTCCCTGTCTTTGTTGTCTGAGTGAAGCTGTCTTTGTTTTGCTGTCAACATCAGACAGGCAGGCAAGTAGCTACGGACGATAAATAAGATGTTAATTGGCGCAGTGACCCTTTACCAAAGTAGTGAGGTCACTGTGACACTGTCAACATGAGACTGCTGGGCTTGGTGGCACTTAGCTGAGGGACCATATGGTATTTTCAGCTCTAGGGTTGCGAGGTTCGGCCCGAAACTGTGATGTCTCACTGTTCTTTTGCCACATCCCATCTGCAATTACACTCGGTTCCCACCACCATAGGATGTCATTATCTATGGAGAATGTGTTAATTTTCTTAGCTAGTCGGTGGAAAAATATCAGTTAAAGACATTCCTGATTGGGTTCCTTGTGGGATAAATTCATCTCGGTAGCACAGTGGTGCACCATGCTGTGGTAGGTAAGGTTGCTCTGGGAGTGTAATCACACAGCTCTGTGTGGGAGTTGAACCACTGATTATGGTTAACACTCTAGGTGATTAACGTCCTCCGTCTCACCTTCAGCACCATACCGTGGCGAGGTCCAGCCATGTTGCTTTGCACCATCGTCTGCTGCATGAACCTATTAGTGTAATGCAACACTGGATGAGAAGAGCCCCAGCGCACTCTCCCATGGTTGAAAATAACACTCACCCCTACCTACTGTTACTGTACAGAAGCAGTTAACCATAAAAATGTACAGTACACTGACATATACTGTGTAGGTCTCATGCCATCCAACCTCTTTTTTCACTTGTGTTGCTACTGTGATGATTTTTTTTGTTGTCTATAAGAATGGCTGCTTGTCAGTTATTATCTGCAGTCAACCTCTGGGAGATGACGAGTGCAGCCAGGAAGACGTTGATGTGTTGCCAGGCAGATTTCTCTGTTCTTCCTTCGCCCTGGGAGAGAACAGAGGAGAGGAGTACAGTGGCGTCGGGGCCAGGCGGTGCACAGAGCCACAGAGCAGAGATACAGCACACGCCACCAGGGTCCAGGGGAGAGCCTGGGGGACAGGGCTGGGGACAGAGAGAGGCGGCCATTTCATATGGCTGGATAAGCGGCTAAATGAGCTGTGTCCGGTACACAGTAGCATGGCTGACGCCTCAGAGCCCCGGGGCCAGATTCTCTAAGAACAGCGAGCCAGTCGACCCGAGGAGAGCCATGAATCAGAAGAGCTTCCACGTTCATTCTAACAAAACTGTTTGATGAGGAATGATGAAGGTATGACTAACTGTTCTATTCAAAGCATGTGCACAGACTGTGTTTGGACAAGGACATGGTTTAATGCAAAAGTAATTGAAGTAACCCTGATATGAACTGTCAGAGTCAGTGCCAGTGCTACTGTATTGCTGCTACTAATAGTTGCACATTTATATGCAGTAAAGTCACAGCTCTATGGAGTCGTAAGGGGACTCGGTCTGTAGAAAAGGAGCCAACTTTGCCATTGACGGGTGCCTCCGATGACAGGTGCCATAGGGCTGCAGTATATGTAGCAGGCTGAACGCCTGGCTAGCACCACTTACTGTCAAACCTTAGCTTTACAATTGTGTCCAGGCCCCCCATATCCAGCAAGACATTTCATAGACTCACACATAGACACACGCACACACACACACACACTGGGAGGAATAATGTTTTCTTACTGGAGGAGACAGCTGTTGGAGTCCACAGCCCCTCCACTCCTCCATCACATCCTCCAACCTGTACAGACACACGACAGGCGTCCTGTGCCCAGGGCCAGAATACACTTTAATAAATGAGACTATTAACACGGTTAATAGTGATGGTGATGTGCTTTATGAGAATATTTTCAATGACACTTGTAATGAATAATAATTACATCTGATGGTACTATTGCTTTTTCCTTGGTTAGGGATTCCGAGTGGGTCTTTGAATGTGAGTGTAATTGTTTAGAGAAGAGCTATGGCCCGGGTCCATTAGCTAGAAGATTAAAGGGACGCACGGCATAACCGTAAGTTTCCTATTTTCACCGATCACTCAGGCACTGTGAAAGCCCCTTTGTGTAGTATTTGCCTGGTTAATGGTAAATGCACTTCGTGATATTATTTACCCTTCTCTGAATTTAGCCTGTTGATGAAGTGGGAGAATTATCATAAACCCCTATGTGTTTAAACAATGTCATCTCTGCTTTGCTGCTGTGATCTATTATGGGAGTAGTGGAAATACCTTGTGTGTTTTATTCTCCATATGATCCCACCATTTTAATTTCCATTTATCTTCCTGTTGTTTGGCATTTCTGTCATGATGGGATGAAAATTGCTCTCTCTCCCTGTCTCTCTGTCTTCAGACATTCATTTCTATTCTATTTTTCTAACCCCTCTGTCACGGATCCCTTGGGAACTGTGTCATTACGCACACCTGGTCCCCATTCCCACTGATTGTAATTGTTTAAATGTGCCCTTTGGTTTCCATTGGGCTGTCGATTATTGTTACAATGTCAGTTGGTCCTGTGAGTACCTGTGCTGTGTTGTTTTGGCTTTCGTGCCACTTGTATTGTGCAGATGATTACGGGTTTGTGCGCTTGGGTTATTTATTCGAGGTACTCATGGGTTTCAACCCTGTGTTTTGTATACGTGTTTGTTTGGTCTTCGTCCCCGTGCCTTTACGTGGCACGCTGTAATTTGGGTAAATAAAAATCCTATTTCACATTCCTGCACCTGTCTCCCGATCCTGTAATACCAACGTGACAGAATAATGGACCATTAAGGGAGACATTGTGACTGGTCCGTCCAGGCGCCGCAACTTCAGCAACTGCAACTGGCCCGTCCGACGACGACGCAACTTTGGCAGCTGCGTCGGGTCCTGATCGACCCCGCACTGCGTTCCTGTGATCGTCCTCGGGGGGGGGGGGGATCTGTCACGGATCCCTCCGGAACTATCAATATGCACACCTAGTCCCTATTCCCATTGATTAGTAAGTGTATAAGTGTGCCCTTTGTTCACCATTGTCTCGTCGATATATTGTTACAATGTCCTTTGGTTGTGTGAGTACCTGTACTGTCTTTTGGCATTCTTGCCATTTGTATTGTGCAGATTAGAGGTTTCGTCCCGTGTGGAATCATTGTGTGCATGTATGTTATGGGTCTCGCCCGGTGCATTTACTCGAGGTACTCCTCGATCTTTTGTTTTGGGTTTCAACCCTGTGTTTTGTATACGTGTTTGTTTGATCTTCGTCTCCATGCCTTTACATGGCATGCTGTAATTTGGGTCAATAAAAAAACCTATTACGCATTCCTGCGCCTGTCTCCCGATCCCTTTATACCAACGTGACACTCTCCCACTGCCTTCAATGTTAATTTCAATGGCTATTGTTCAAAAAAGATTTCAGAATGGAAAGATGCGTATCTTTAGAGAAATCACTATTGAAGGGCTCTACTGGGCTCTCTGGGAAATATGAAGCAAACACTAAGCCAATTTGGTCAGAAGTAATTTTAAGAGGATTGGAGGAGGTATCAGTTATGGCGAAGGAATCTGCTCCTCTGATGCACCGACGATGGAAAAACACTTTGCTTTTCCTCATCCAAGTCTTTCAATGTCGAATTAAACAAAAAAAGCAAAGTCCACATTGATAGATGAATCCAATTCATTAAGCCAGGATAGGTGCTTCGCTCCAATTTCCGCTTCTTTCGACAATCAATTTCTCTTCGCCAAAGACTACACGTGTTTCACGCCTGTGCATGTCTAGAAAGCCATTTTTTTTAGCTATCAGTTCTGTGAATAGTGAATGTCTGTAATAAAATGGAACAGTTTTGACAGTGGCCAACACCTTGAAGGAAGTGAATCAATTGGCCTCATTAAATGTTAGGCCCTAAAGGCACACAGAGACCATGGCCGCACGGAATTGCGATCTTAGACTAATTGTTGTGTTGAAACAGAGTCATGCTCGGCAAATCATTCACGAGACATCTGTCAGTCTGGCTCACAACGTTATCACAGAGGCTTCAGTATCAATCTCAGGCCCCTTTCCCCATGTCTGTCTCTCTTCTTATTTGAAGCCTGTTTCTCTGTGTGTCTCTTCGTTCTCCACTCTCTGTGAGATGGGCTTGTTGTTGTGGCTGAATGAGTAACGGCATGGGCCTGTGTTGAGTGACAGGGGAGCTGATATTGTCGGGATCTCTGAAGTGTCGGAGCATCTCATCTGATAAGCCAGAGAGCGAGAGCGAGATCAACGGCTAGGGAGGGCGAAAGCGGCGCCTATTTTCCAAATGTCAGAAACGACATGGGACGCCGCTTGATGAGACCCTGTGAGCTGCGAGCACAGTGTTTCATTCAGCTGCTTTAATTGCGGGAGCCTTTTGCTCCCAACACCGACGACGTCCCATATCACAGAGCTGGAGATGATCAGTCTCCCTCCACACCACTGAGGTGATTGTTACCAGTGGACAAAAAAGGCGAGCTAGCACTGCACTGACGCTGCAGGGGCTGGGGCTGGGGCTGTCATTTGAATAAATGGTGGCTTCAACCCCCCCCCCCCCCCCCCCCCCCCCACACACACACACACACACACAGACAAGACGACAGTGTCTGAAATGCGTAGAAACGCTGGTCTTAAAGTCCTCAACTGCCATCCAATTTTTCAATCTCAAAGTTTTGTCCGTGGTACAGCGTTGTAGTGACACACTGACACTGTGTTAGTAGCAGCCTACAGCCTCGGTCACGACACAACATTGTCAGAGTAATAAGAAATAGCTGTCTATCATTGTGACGTGTAGGATACACTGTAGAGACGTTCAGCTCAGCTGCGTATGTCTTGACATGGGGCAGATTAATTGTAAGCTCTCCTCTGTCACAATAGGTATATATTGTGTTTGGCTAAATAGCAAACAGCCTCGGTGTATGAAAAATGGCGAAGATAGTGTGCTGACACATGTTCTTAATGTGTTGAATTATGTTGAGATATTCAGCTAGTGTTAAGAAGGCGTTTGACCCTGCCTCTGTCACACACTTCCTGTGTTATCCCTCCAGTGCCTAACACAAGTCCTGCTCTCTCTTCAATCTCCTCTCTTCCCACCTTTCTCTCCTCTCTTCCCACTGTGTTGATCTTTAAATCCCGTTGTCTATCACAGCGTTTGTCAGGATAGCACCTTTCACTTCAATCCGTTATGCCTCGTCAGGGAAAGAAAATATCTCGGACGTGTTATAAAATGGCCATTACTCACTCCGTGAGGGCTTTGGGAGGTCACAAAACCAATTATCAGGAAGTCACGCAGGCCGTACACCAAGTGACTTATGACCTCCCAATTTCTCACCATGACCCTCATATTTAGGAGAAAAGATGGGACATCTATAAATACAAATCTGTCAACCTTCACATGGGTGCATCAGACTTTACAATTAGAATTATACCGATAGTCAGGCGTATATTGAGCATCCCCGACTACCTTGCAAAGAATTTGTTTGCGTTCCCCTCTTTGCATAGAGGTCAAAACTACCATCAGCTTTACCATCTTCTTGGCAGACCGATATTAGCTGGCTTGCCATTAATTTGGAGAGTTGACGCTTAGAATACAAAGCAAGCATCTACTCAAGGCTATCAGGGCTCAGTACATTACAAAGGCTAGTTCGGCTTGGTATTCAAACAGTATTTTGGCCTAGATCAATGGGGAGATGTCTGAATGCATTATAGTAAACAAAGAGCAATTATGCTCCTAGCTCAGAGTTGGCTTTTACAGCAAGCAATCAATCCCTGGACAATGGATATGGGAGCTAAGGGCCACATAATGAATGATTATCAAGTGAAGGAAAGTATCTCTGCAAAGCCAATAAGGTTAGCCAATAAGACCAGAACCAATTAAGCAGAGTTGTCTATGTTGAGATGCTTTGCACATTAGCTAACCCACCTTGGGTCACTTCCATCAATTTAATACTGTAGTCGTGTGTGGGTATGAGTGGAAGCAGCATCAATATAGATAGAAGGATATGGAATGTACCTTTAATGGTCTACTCGAGACCCATACCTGTAACCCTGACCGGTGACAATGAGAACAAATAGTCCTTTCCTGTGTGGGTAGTGTTACCAAGCAGTGCAAACCCAGTAAAGGTCATTCCACCTTAACCTTCTGTCAGTCAACATGCGTGCAACAGCCATGTCACGTAACCAGCCTATTGAACAGAGTCGAAGGGTTCTCGTTTCAATCTTGACTCTTTGTCAACAGGAGTGCACAGCGAATAGAAATATGCGATAATGGAAGCGATTTCTCAATTCAATTCTATCTGGCCATGGCATGTTAGCCTGGCTGGTGGGACTTTAAACATGTCTCTCTCTGAGGTATAAAGGAAATGGGAAACTGTAAGAGGGAAATAATGGTCAAACACTTCACAAGCATCTCTGTGTGTTTGAGGCGAGAGGAGAGTGAGAGGGAAGCACCGCCCATGTGTTTATTGTGCTGTAACATTGCTATGTCAAAAAGTGACTCATTCTCCTCTATGGTTAAGTGCCTTCTCAATTGTGAAAGTGGAAAATTGGGTCTGATGAATGTCGTTGAAGAATCACAGTATCCTCACAGGAAAAGAAGACTTCTGTCTCATTTCTGATCATTTGGTACCACTGGGACAATGCAACAGCTATCCTGGAGTAAAAGAGCTCTCTCAGTACAATGCATTGATTTATCTCTTTGGATTCCCTAGAAATATCAGGGTAGCCATACAGGGCATATAATATTGTTAAAGATCATTATCAATGATTTCTTTAGGGAATGACTTAATAAATGTGACCTTTCAGTAGAGTTGATGTGTTTAAACCACCTACTCTTTCAACATTCAGTGATTCTGCTAAATGCGCATATTTCATAATTACATTACCAGGTTTGGGCAAGAGATTCAGACTAATGTCGAATAATCCTTCATATTCATGTATTTTTTATCTAGCGGCTTAAAATTGATTGCCTGTTGCTTAGTCATTTTACTTTTATTTGCATTATGCTAGTTTTCCAAAGCTTCGCATTTGGCTTATGATTTGTCTGGGGTACAGGGCAAGATACATTTTCTGCCACATAGAGCCATGTGTACTTACCGTCAGGCTTCTTTGAGAGTAAAAAGGTGAATATTTTAGGGCTTCCGGAACATTTGCACTGTGACAGAATGATCGGGTTTGGTGGAATCTCTCCTTACTTTGTGAAATATCTTCTTACTTCAAATATGTCATGTTTCAATTTCTCAAAACTCTTTCAGGCAAGTTTCTTTTCTATTCATCCTGTCATCTTCTTTCTGGAAAACTGCGGCCAACTGCGGTTAACTCGTTCGAGAGCATGAATGATTCAGCAAGAAAATTTGTCTCATTTATTATTGGAGAGGTTTGACATTTTTAGCATCCTCATTTGAATTTTTACTTTTTCAATTACAAGTATTTGATTATTGAAACCACTCGTATTGATTACAAAATGTATTTCTAATCACACAAAGGAGCGTGTCTGTTCCCAAATGGCACCCTATTCCCTATAGTCCATTACTTTTGATCAGGGGCTGGTCAAAAGTAGTGCATTATATATGGAATAGGGTGCTCTCCTCCTTCATTATGTACAATGATTTACACTACAGCCTATAGTATATAAATCTTTCCTTTGACCATTTTTCCTCCTCTCCTCTTACAAAATGATGCCCACCAGCCGAAGACTCAATAGAGAAGTCAATGAGCTTGGCCCTTGGCCATGATTAAGGAAGTAAACGGTTAATTTAGCTACCTAACAAGACCAACGCCTATGTGGAACTCACACAGCACAAGCTCAGGAGGTCTTTGCTGTGGAGCCTCTCCTTCTTCTGTAGGGAGACTAATTCAGATGAAGAGCCCGGTAGGTCGCCCAAGGAGGATTAGAATGAAGAGAACTCAATTGCTTTCTGCTCTAAGGTTGGCAGATTATTGAAGACACAGAGGTTTATTTTAATTACACCCAAAGAATGGGCCCAGCTCACAGCTGAAAGTCTGAAAGTTCTGTCTACATTAAATGGAACCTAATGAATTCTTCAATATCTTATTTTTTAAGGATTAAAAAATTCACTGTCAAACAATGATACACTGATGTATCAATATATATGAAGTTACACTAGGAGACATTCACTTGGGAATGCACTATTGAATGTAGTCTTACATTAGAATAACAGTAGCATTACTGGGTTTTTTTATTTATTTAACTAGGCAAGTCAGTTGATAACAAACTATTATTTACAACGACAGCCTAATGGGAACAGTGGATTAACTGCCTTGTTCAGGGGCAGGTGGACAGATTTTTATTTTGTCAGCTCTGGGATTTGATTCAGCAACCTTTCGGGTTACTGGCCCAACGCTCTAACCACTAGGCTACCTGCCGCCCATTTCTTACTGCATACTGTGGAGATTAAACTGTCTTTGATGGTTGTGAATGTGTGAGGGGTAATGCTTTGCCATCATTGAATTATCATGAATCCTGAATACATTGCTCAGGGCCCATTTTCCAAATGTTCTCCAGTCTTTTTTCTTCTCGGTATGGGGTTAAATACTAGGGAAACATTTCAGCAAGGCTTTCACAAGTCCTCAACCTGCCTGTGCAGTATTACCCACAGTGTATGCAGTACCTCATTTAGAGTGATGCATCAGCTTGCCATCCACAGCATCTACCCCCAACCGCTCTGATATGTGGCCAACAGAAAGCACCATTTTATAGGAACTGCTGAAATGCCATTTGGCTTTATTGTGATGAGTAATAAAACACACATTGAACCTTTAGCGTACTCTGTAAATGCCCCAAAATATATACAATCAGCATTTCCCTGAGCCAGGTCTGGTTTTACAAGAGTCTGTATGCCAGCAGTTGTCCTATTTAAAAGGTTTAATGGAGTCAATGTACTTAGATGTTTGCCCTTGATGTGTTGTAGCTTGCTTCCATTTCCTGGGGATGCAACCCCAGTAAAAAGCTAAGGTTCCACTGAAAGTCTGTTTGCTGGTGCAAGCTGTGAGATGTGGCTGCAAATAACCAGTTGTTGGCATGGTACGCAGCTCTGCCCCGTCTATAAACGCTAAGGAGCAAAGTCACCCGCAGCGAGCCAAGGAACACAGGAGGATGGGGTCAAGGACATGTGAATTACCTTTTGCACAAAGTGAGCCGCTCACAGTTTGAAATGGGAGTCTACACTGAGACAGAAATAGGTTGAGTGATGCCACATCAGCACCTGAAAATGGATTAAACTACAGGATTGTGCCCACTTTTTATGAGGAAATAGGTTAGCTGGGAAATGTCCTCCACATCAATAATTGTATGAAGGACCTTTGAAGTTATATTTTCCCTGCCGATCTCTAACATGGTTGGGTGAAGTAAAATATCTGATTATAATACTATAGATAGTCAAATGTGAGGTGTTGGAAGTGAGATGCAGGAGTAGGTGAAAAGCCAAGATCCAGGATTTCAACACATGCAATAGCATGCTCACATCTGTAGACTTTGTATAGCAGTGGAAGCTGCTGAGGGGAGGAAAAAATTGTTGGAAAAATTGTCCAACACTTGTTTACAGGCAATTTTACTTTTTAATTTGACAATTTACAGACAAAAATGTATTGTGTCATGCACAAAGTAGATGTCCTACCGTCTTGCAAAAACTATAGTTTGTTAAACCTCTTTGGGCTGAGATCCCGCTAACGGGGATAAGTATTTTACACCATTTTAAATAAACACTTCTTGTTAATCCCACCACAGTGTCCGATTTCAAAAAGGCTTTACGACGAAAACAAACCAAACGATTATGTTAGGTGAGTGCCTAGTCACAGAAAAACACAAAGGAGTCACAAAAAGCAGAAATAGAGATAAATCAATCACTAACCTTTGATGATCTTCATCAGATGACACTCATAGGACTTCATGTTACACAATACATATATGTTTTGTTCGATAAAGTTCATATCTATATAAAGAAACACAGTATACATTGGCACGTTATGTTCAGTAATTCCAAAACATCCGGTGATTTTGCAGAGAGCCACATCAATTTACAGAAATACTCATAATAAACATTGATAAAAGATACAACTATTATGCATGGAATTATAGATACACTTCTCCTTAATGCAACCACTGTTTCAGATTTCAAAAAAGCTTTACCGAAAAAGCACACCATGCAATAATCTGAGTACAGCACTCAGAGACCAAAACAACTCAAACAGATATCCGCCATGTTGTGTAGTCAACAGAAGTCAGAAATAGCATTATAAAAATTCACTTACCTTGAATGATCTTCATCAGAATGCACTCCCAGGAATTCCAGTTCCACAATAAATGTTTGATTGTTCGATAATGTCCATCATTTATGTCCAAATACCTCCTTTTTGTTCACACGTTTATAATTCACTGTATCACAATTCCAGTGGGTCAGAAGTTTACATACACTAAGTTAACTGTGCCTTTAAACAGCTTGGAAAATTTTTAAAAATGATGTCATGGCGTTAGAAGCTTCTGACAGGCTAAAATCAAAAGAAATCAGCCAAAAAATTGTAGACATCCACAAGTCTGGTTCAGCCTTGGGAGCAATTTCCAAATGCCTGAAGGTACCATGTTCATCTGTACAAACAATAGTACGCAAGTATAAACACCATGGGACCACGCAGCCGTCATACCGCTCAGGAAGGAGACGCGTTCTGTCTCCTAGAGATGAACGTACTTTGGTGCGAAAAGTGCAAATCAATCCTAGCAAAGGACCTTGTGAAGATGCTGGAGGAAACAGATACAAAAGTATCTATATCCACAGTAAAACGAGTCCTATATCGACATAACCTAAAAGGCCGCTCAGCAAGGAAGAAGCCACTGCTCCAAAACCGTCATAAAAAAAGCCAGACTACGGTTTGCAATTGCACATGGGGACAAAGATCGAACTTTTTGGAGAAATGCCCTCTGGTCTGATGAAACAAAAATAGAACTGTTTGGCCATAATGACCATCGTTATGTTTGGAGGAAAAAGGGGTAGGCTTGCAAGCCAAAGAACACCATCCCAACCGTGAAGCACGGGGTTGTGGGGGTGCTTTGTTGCAGGAGGGACTGGTGCACTTCACAAAATAAATGGCATCATGAGGTAAGCAAATTATGTGGATATATTGAAGCAACATCTCAAGACATCAGTCAGGAAGTTAAAGCTTGGTCGCAAATGGGACTTTCAAATGGACAACGACCCCAAGCATACTTCCAAAGTTGTGACAAAATGGCTTAAGGACAACAAAGTCAAGGTATTGGAGTGGCCATCACAAAGCCCTGACCTCAATCCCATAGAAAATGTGTGGGCAGAGCTTGCTCAGTTACACCAGCTCTGTCAGGAGGAATGGGCCAAATTCACTCAACTTATTGTGGGAAGCTTGTGGAAGGCTCCCCGAAACGTTTGACCCAAGTTGAACAATTTAAAGGCAATGCTACTAAATACGAATTGAGTGTATGTTAACTTCTGACCCACTGGGAATGTGATGAAATAAATAAAAGCTGAAATAATCATTCTCTATACTATTATTCTGACATATCACATTCTTAAAATACAGTGGTGATCCTAACTGACCTAAGACTGGGAACTTTTACAAGGATCAAATGTCAGAATAGTGAAAAACTGAGTTGAAATGTATTTGGCTAAGGTGTATGTAAACTTCCTACTTCATCTGTAGATTGATGCTTCTTATTGTGCATGTTATAAACAAAAAAAATGTATGATTAAAGATTGTACTATGATTAAAGATTGTACGATAATCGTTACAAATCATCTGAAAATCAGTCTGAAATTGAATATTTCATCTGTTGTTCATGTCCATATAGCCTAGGACAATGTGGTAAAGTACTGTTATTCCTTATTCCTTTTTTATAAAAAATTTCGCTTGCTTGCCTCACTTTTCTGGGGGGAAAATACGTTAAACAGTGAATCAATTTTGTCTGGCCTTATCTAGTTTCCAAAATGCAATAGCCATAGTATGATTTTGATTTCTAACAACCAATATGAAACCCTTTTTTTCAGTCAAAATATTTCTAATGCTGAAGAATGTTTCTAGTCAATCTCTCCGTGGCTGAATTGGTGCATTCAGAATGAATGGGACCGTTTTGAAACCACTCTCCTATTACAGCACATTGCATTGTCATGCCAGTTGGATTTCACAAGTGCTGCACATAGATTGAAAGTGTCCTCTGCCTCAACACTCCTTGACCTTTGAGCAGTGATGTGCACGTGATCCATGCATGCAACAGCACCCTCCAACTATAATAAGGCCAACATGCGATCGCTATCGTACCCGTGCAAAACATGCCACTCATTCAGTGTCGTGGCTATCAGCTGCACAACATAGGAGACTATTCATTTATAAGGCTCCTGATTCAATTAGCCTTTGAACAGTAATGCAATCAGTCATATTCAAAGTCAACTGGACAAAGCTGCTTTTTTGAAAGTGATGGTTATGAAGCTATGTAGTAGAGACGTGTGTCTGACTCCCACCCAGACAATAGAGAATGGCGGTGTTGTGTGTCTGTGTTTATTCTGAGGAGACGCGGCTTCATAATACTTGCGGTGAGATCAATCATGCCCCCAGACTTATTCTCAATTATTAATGGTTTCCTCAGTAACTCTGCATGTATTATTCAGATGTATAGAATCTAATTTTAACCTACCATCGGGAGTCATCGTCACAGTGGTATTTCCTACGGAGTAGAATGGTTTGTGTATAAAGGAGCCTTCATCATAAGAATACCCTTCTCTATTTACAGGAGACAAATTAGGTTTACGCCCTGTGACACGGTTCAAAATGAGATGCCATTGGGTAATCAGAGGAGCTTTGTGTGTGTGTGTGTGTGTGTGTGTGTGTGTGTGTGTGTGTGTGTGTGTGTGTGTGTGTGTGTGTGTGTGTGTGTGTGTGTGTGTGTGTGTGTGTGTGTGTCTTGTGTTGCTGTCTGATAATAACGCCCATGCGACAAACAAAAAACAGCTCCTTTGTCTCACCTTCTCAGTGCTCCTAATGGGTAAAGTGTGCAGTGTATTGTGTGAGTGGCGGGCCCCGGATCGTGTGTGGCATGTGTCCTTCACATCAGGGCACAGTATTATGCAAATGGCCCAGTCTGGAGATGTATTGCATCTGTGTGAGTGTTGGCCTGTGCTCCCAGCCAGCTACAGAGACAGAGCAGGGGGAGAGGGGGAGGAAGGGAGCGCCACATTATTTAGAGTAAATGAGGGCAAGACCTTGAAATATTCCTGGAATTTTAAATCTGTGGTTGCTCAGATTTATAACTGTGTCTGTTTATCGGGCAAGGAGGGGTAGAAATGAAATACAAAATAGCTTATTATGTCTTTATGCATTTTAGTTCAATGATCTGATTAAACGATAAACACAGATTATAAAGAAAGCCATGTTGGCTAAACTCTCCATCATGGTAGGGGCCACTATGATGAATCTCAATGTACACACTGCTGGTTGCATGCCAGCATGACCCTTAGACTCCAGACAGCGCCTGAATATGAGGACGGCACACCCATTATCCACATGGGTATCTATAGTGCTGTCTCGTGCATGGCCTCCTGTCTAACTGAATCCTATGTTACATTGAGAATGTCCATTCCTCTCCACTTACACGCTGACCTCAGCCTGACCCCCAGCATCTGTATCACGCAATCCAATCAGAGGCCTCCAATTCCTGGTCTATGAAATTACAGGCCTAAGGAAGAGCGGGGAAAGAAAGTAATATGGTTGTGTTGTTCTGAGGTGTGTTAGTGCCAAGAGCAGGGATATCTACTATACTACTGTGTTGTACTTTGGCTAAGACTTCAATGACATTTCCTATGTTCGCCTGGCTTTCTATTGTTAAACTTAATCCACTTAATCATTATATTAGGTGACTCATTTTAAACACAGACTTATTAAGAACCGCCAAGCCCACATGATTAGCCCCCGACCATTTAAAAAAAAAAAATGTTTGTGTAATGTCTCTTAATAAACCATGTTTTTCCATTGGCGATGCAGGGTTTCTCTTTTCTCTCTTTTTCCGTTGTCGTCTCTCTTCCTCTCTATGTGACCCGTTTCCTAGAGCAGAGTGATGCATTATATGTTGTACTAACACCTGTTCCCTCAACACAGATAGCGTTAGATGGTATTAGATTAGATGCTAACACCTGTTTCCTCAGCACAGAATGTTTTCCACTTGGAGATGCTCTTCTGATCTCTATCTTGTTCCCATTTTCTATCACTGGTGGCTCATCTTTTCCCACCAATATTATTTTGCAGCTCTCTGCAGCTCTTGAAGGCAAGGACACAAAAATCTATGTTTCCTCCACTGATTGTGCTATTCTAATTAGTCTCTTTCTCACTGTGAAATGTCACAACTCACAACTGCAGACTAACTTAACTTTCTTAATTTCTCTTTTGCAGCTTGTTGGGTTCATCTATGCCTGTTATGTGGTGAAGCTCATCTCAGAAGAGGAAGACAGCTGTGAGTATTGCCTTTCAACGAATATTGTAGATCTAGGAGAAATATACCTGATTCCTACGGTCACACATTTAAAGGCGATTATCATTTCCCTTTGCTTGTTATAATGATAACTCAGTGCCATCTCACCTCATGTGCCTCAGTTGCCCCGTTCACGTCATGTCGGAAACTCCGAGTTAAATTTCAAATGAACACAAGTTATTTGTGTATTGTTTGATTCTGATAATTCCCAAGTGGGAATGTTTCTACAAAGAGTATCAAGTCGCAAATTTCAGAGTTTCCGACATGACATGAATGTGGCAAGTGAAACGCACACCTTTGATTCATAAGCTTTACCTGACCAATCACATAACTCCAGTTACTGATGTTTTGCTACGACAGTACTAATGAGCCATTTTCCTGGACTCGCTCCATGATATAATATATAACTAGTTATTTTACGTCCAAGTAAATATATACAGTATGTCTGGCTCAAGGCTGACATCTCTGTATTCCTGCATTTACAGAGTACTTCATTTACTCTAATAACCGAGCATTAGCATGGACATTACTCTTCTGGTAGGATCTTTAGATTTAGCCAAGTTTAATGCTCCAACAAAGGTTTACATTTAAAAGTCCAATTGCCTTGCTCCAAGATACATTAATTATTTTCTTTGGCCTCTGCCTCTTTTTCACAAGATTAGAAAGCAAAACATATATTGGGACAGGAATTACTTTTTGTGTTATCGTCATTTAGAAATGAATATTGATTGCGCCAAGACATGTGCTAGTTCTCCTTGTTACCCGTCTTGATTTGGAAACATAGTATGTGCTGGAAAGAATGCATTTGCCAACCACCCCGGCATCCTAGATCAATACCATTTAGTTTTTAGCAATCTCTCTTGCATTCTCTCCATTTGCAACATTCGTCACCAAGCAGCAGCCATAAAGAGAAAGAAGGAACGAGAGGGGATAGAGAGCGAGAAAGAGAGGGGGGGGGGGGGGGGGGGGGTCAGAGAGGGGGGGGGGGGTCACATGAGGCGATTGTACATGATTGCACACTGTACATGCCTTCTCTATCGTTTTAGAACATTTTTGACTACAGTACCGTTCAAAATGTTGGGGTCACTTAGAAATGTCCTTGTTTTTGAAAGAAAAGCACATTTTTTTGTCCATTAAAAGAACGTGAAATTGATCAGAAATACAGTGTAGATATTGTTAATGTTGTAAATGACTATTGTAGCTGGAAATTGAATTTTTTGTATGGAATATCTACATAGGTGTACAGAGGCCCATTATCAGCAACCATCACTCCTGTGTTCCAATGGCATGTTGTGTTAGCTAATCCAAGTTTATCATTTTAAAAGGCTAATTGATCATTAGAAAACCCTTTTGCAATTATGTTAGCACAGCTGAAAACTGTTGTCCTGATTAAAGAAGCAATACAACTGGCCTTTTTTAGACTAGTTGATTATCTGGAGCATCAGCATTTGTGGTTTCGATTGCAGGCTCAAAATGGCCAGAAACAAAGAACTTTCTTCTGAAACTCGTCAGTCTATTCTTGTTCGGAGAAATTAAGGCTATTCCATGCGATAAATTGCCAAGAAACTGAAGATCTTGTACAACGCTGTATACTACTCCCTTCACAGAACAGCACAAACTGGCCCTAACCAGAATAGAAAGAGGAGTGGGAGGCCCCGGTGCACAACTGAGCAAGAGGACAAGTACATTAGTGTCTAGTTCGAGAAACAGACTCCTCCCAAGGACTCAACTGGCAGCTTCATTAAAAAATACACGCAAAACACCAGTCTCAATGTCAACAGTAGAGAGATGACTCTGGGATGCTGGCCTTCTAGGCAGAATTCCTCTGTCCAGTGTATGTTATCTTAATCTTTTATTTTTATTGGCCAGTCTGAGATATGGCTTTTTCTTTGCAACTCTGCCTAGAAGGCCAGCATCCCGGAGTCACCTCTCTACTGTTGACGTTGAGACTGGTGTTTTGCGGGTACTATTTAATGAAGCTGCCAGTTGAGGACTTGTGAGATGTCTGTTTCTCAAACTAGACACTCTAATGTACCTGTCCTCTTGCTCAACTGTGCACCGGAGCCTCCCACTCCTCTTTCTATTCTAGTTAAAGCCAGTTTGTGTTGTTCTGTGAAGGGAGTAGTACACAGCATGGTACGAGATCTTCCGTTTCTTGGCAATTTCTCGCATGGAATAGCCTTAATTTCTCCGAACAAGAATAGACTGACGAGTTTCAGAAGAAAGTTATTTGTTTCTGGCCATTTTGAGCCTGTAATTGAACCCACAAATGCTGATGCTTCTTTAATCAGGACAACAGTTTTCAGCTGTACTAACATAATTGCAAAAGGGTTTTCTAATGATCAATTAGCCTTTTAAAATTATAAACTTGGATTAGCTAACACAAAGAGGCCATTCGGAACACAGGAGTGATGGTTGCTGATAATGGGCCTCTGTACGCCTATGTAGATATTCCATGAAGAAATCACCCGTTTCCAGCTACAATAGTCATTTACAACATTAACAATGTCTACACTGTATTTCTGATCAATTTGACGTTATTTTAATGGACAAAAAAATAGCTTTTCTTTCAAAAACAATTAAATTTCTAAGTGACCCCAAACCTTTGAACAGTAGTGAATATTAACTTGAGTTTCATAATCACAGTTATTCATTTAAGATTGGATGCAGCATGCCTTTATTAAGAGTGTCCGGCTCCCCTAGGTCCTCCCCTAGGTCAGTACACTGACAACACTTTTAGTGTACTGACATTATACCTGACTGCAGGTTAGTGTTGTCGCAACCCAACATACAGTACCGCTCACCAGCAATAGGGATTCATATAAAACGTTTCAGTGGTGGTAGAAGAAGGCTTTGCCTCTGATAGCTGTGTGATCACCTTCAATATGCACACAGTACACTGAACATGGGAGCTGTTATGAGAGATATTACTAAGAGTGTGTGCGGTTTGGTTGCTCTCTCAAGCCAGAAAAAGACTGAGTCAAATAAGTGATGTGGCACTTAGTAGGCTATTTCCTCTACATTTAGCATGGGTATCTGAGTGTGGCTCTGCTGGAGCCCCTGTACAGGGAGCCAACACTAGGCAGGCAGGAGTACTAAACCATGACCACAACCAAACGTGAGTCTCTCAGCTAGCTGAGATTGCCTATCAGACCATGTCTCTCTCTCTTTCTAAAGAGTATCCCCAGACATAGCTTTCCCATCTTTAGAGCCCAAATGTCACTGCCCAGAATGGGGAGTACCTCAATCTGGCATATTATATAGCCCATCCTGGATAAGTAAAGGATTCCCTCAGGCATTGTTATGATAAAAGTAATTTTGGTCCCAATTAAGAGACAATTATATTTGCCACTCAATAATGGCAGTGAGAAATATGCCATTCAGGGGAAATGAAGCTCAAATTGGAATTTACCCTTGACAATCTCGTTGATGTATTTGATGTGTTCCGGAGTTGGAATTTAAAGAACCTGGGAAAAGCCCATGAAGTATAATACTCCATTTGCAGTGGTGGTGGTGATCATTTCAGTCATGTAGCTGTGTTTAATTTGGCCAAACACAGAGGAACAATATTGTTCATACCCTCCAGTGAATGAGAATGGTATTGATGGTTTGATCCCTGAAGCATGAGGAAACACTAATCTGGGAGCCGTATTGGCCATTACAGCTCTAATTAATATAGTACATGAAGCACCTCAGCGAAGGTAATGAACAGCTAAAACCAATCAACATGCTCACTCCGTAATTACAACTACTATCAAGGGTAATGTCCCAGGGTCCATTTAAAAGAAAGGATGGTATTTTAAATTATTTTGCCTCCAAGAGAGGAAAGAGGGAGAAAAGATGAGAGAGGGGGAATCAAGATGCAGCTAGCAGTGTGTTCAAGGTGCTGTAAATACTTTTTTTGCATTAATAACAAGGAAATTAGGTTACAGCTTCCTCTATGGGATTTGCAATCAGGTTCAGTGGACCAGAAAGGTGGAATGTCATGTTGATTGGCCCTCGGCGGCATTTCATTTGCCACTGCTTTGTCATAACAACTTGTTGTGAGTACTTAAGACAAAGCAATTTGGAGACGTAGATCAAGTTGTGCTGACTGCAATTCTCAACAATGCTGCCATTAAACCTTCCCCTATAGCTAAAGCCTACTGAATAAAGCCCAATCAATATGTGGCTATGTCTTTGGGGGAAGTGGTACCTGTATATCTCTGACTGCTGCTAGTGTTTTACTGGCATCTTTCAGGGCTTTTTGTATAGATATGAGCTACTAATAATCCACCTTAGCTATTAGCATCTGTTTTAGTGTGTTTCGTCATCAAGTGAGCACTATTTGTCACATTAGCATGGTAAATACAAGTAGCTGCAGGCATTTAACATTATTCCCTCCAGCAAAAGGAAAATATTAAAATAGCTTTTCATTACACACATAATGGTTCAGTCAATCGGTCACTCAGTGTAACATTCTAACAGTCTTATATATTCACCTGAAGAAATCACGCCCAATGATCCAATGGGCCAATGGATGCCGAGCCCGCCCTCAGAAGCCCCACCTTCCTGGCTATAATCCCGGGGCACACATTCATTTCCTCAATGCTTCGCTCTTCAGCTCCTCTGGAGGAAGAGCGTATCATGTAATTTGCTAACTTTTGAAGCACACGAAGACTACGAAATTCAGCTCCGACTTTGGTCTGTTAGTAGGGAGAGAGTACTCGTCCCAATAGATGTTACAAATTTTGACTCTTCTTATCGGTTTTTGTTTTTGTTAAAAACCCATTACTTTCTCCACTGCTTGTGTAGACAGTTCTTCCTTGCTTTAGTAAGATTGCCAGTGGTAAGAGTAAATTCAAAAAGGCTAACCAGCCGAGTTGGAACCTCCGACTGTGCCCTAGGGCATGTGGTTTCACAATGAAAATTAAAGATACTCATGAGTGCTTTCCTGTTTAAATGGAGGTCTTGACTCGGACCAGTTCGTGTGACCATTGTCTCCTCCTGTCTTCAACTTCCATTGGGCATCGGGCTGACGTTGTGAGAAAGATTGGGGCTTCTGACGAAGGGTTTCCGGTGAAGCGACCTCGGGAATGGGGTTGTCTGAGGCCGGGAGAGAGCAGCAGCGGTGGTCAGAGTTGATAGGGCTGTCATCACAGCCAAGTGAAGATCATTCCAGTTTCTCTGTCATTGATCAGATTCCCGGGGATGATATACTGTACTATCCCTGACTGGTTCTGGAGGGTGTTCAGAGTGTGAATCGAATGACATCAATCTATGGCAGCCTAAAGCTTTTGGATTCGGCCGGTGAGAGTGAACCATTGGTGGTTAATACGCCTTTGATGGAGCTGTGTCGTAGGGCGGCAGATCACCCGGGGGTGGATTGGCCGGCTTCTCCCCCACAGCAGAGTTCCTCTAGGTTTGGGGGAAGGTATCTACCTCCTGTTCCTGCAGCTGTGAAGCATCGCTTACCCCTGCTTACCCCTGAGCTAAAGGCGACCCGGGATTCCCCTCTATCGGGTTATGGGGAGTTCATGAATGTACAGGGTTTGGAGTAGGCGGGGCACGTTTGCACACCGCTGATGGATGCAAAGCTGGCAACTTACTTACCTCCATGGACTAACAAAGGGGCTAATCCTAGCACGGTACTTCCAAATAAACAGTCCCAGTTCTCGGGGGATCAGCTGGACAAAGTATACCAGGCCTAGGGTGTGGCAGCCCGGTTGTTGAATGTGGTCACGGTGCTGCAGATGTTCTGTATCATATCGATTTGCTGCAAGAGCTGAATAAGACTATGGAGGCGGGAAAGCCAGTTTCAGGGATCTTCGTCGAAATGCGTGCTACGGCTAATTTTGTACATCTGTCCTGCTGTACTATCCTGTCTGTAGGGGAAGTGTGGGGGTGACAGTGGTGGCTCAGCGACACCTCCAGTTGACGTTGTCCAGGATTCCTGAGAGGGACATGCAGATGTATTTGGATGAGCCAGTTTCGCAAACAAGGTTGTTTGGCTCGACTATGGAGTTCTTACAGAAAACAGGACGCAGCTCTACGTGTCCTTTTCCCACGAAAATCCTTCACAGGGGTGACGGGGCCCTCCTCACCAAGCATTTATGGTGGCAACAGTGCTCCCAAGTGGCTCGGTTAATAGGGGCAAGTTACTAGTTGCCGAGGTCCCCGAACCTGGTGTGCGCTGGATGTCAGAACGGCAGTATCACGAAAGCACATTATTTCAACCCAAAGTTCCTTGGTGTTCAGGGGTATCGAGAGGGCGGTATCATCCAGGTGAGGGCATAATAAAAACAGTTCCTTCCCCACATTCAGACACATGGTTGTCAAGAGTGGTGGATTCGAAAACAAATTATCGCAGTCCTCGGGGTGGAGCTCTGCCCCTTCAGGACATAATGTATGGGAGACTGGCAGCGTGCTCTGTCCAGTGGCGACCTACGCAGTTTCACAGTGGGTGATGAGGACGGTGGCGAGGGGTTGGCCTCTGATGGCCTCTATGATAGCTGGGGTGCCTCTGGGACTTCTGTTGATGCGTCTGTTTCAGCGCTGTCTGAGTGCTACACGCCTGGACGCAACTTGCCATTGCCATCGGTGGCTCAAGGTATCCCTGTCGTGCCTAAGGGCATTGACTCCTTGCAGTGGGTTCTCATGGGCCGGATATTGTCCCGCAGGGTGATCACCGCAAACGCTTCGTACTCAAACATTTTTTATAGTTGTTTATTAACCATTATTCTACCAGGTATATTGACAGAAAACATAGTGTACTACTTTCTCTTGTACACTTAAGGCTCGGAAGAGTTGCAGGGGAGAGGAGAAGAGATAAAGGTGCTTTGAAAGCTAGGAAAAAAAACTGTAGCTTGCAACATTACATTTTTTTTTAAAGCAGCTCTCATGGTAGAAAAGGTTGGAGACCCCTGGTAAAAGCCCATGGCACCGACCTTGGACCTAGCTTTGATCCTGGATGCTCTGTGTGAGCCTCCGTTTGAACCATTGGAGTCTGTGGACCTGAAGGTCCTTTCCTAGAAGACTGCCCTGCTCATGACATTGGCGTTGGCCAAGCGCGTTGGGGATCTTGACGCGCTATCAGTACACCCGTCCTGTTTGGAGTTCGCGGTTGGTGACTCCAAAGTTGTGTTACATCCTAATGCAGCTTTCGCTCCCAAGGTTAAGGCTATATCTAACAGGTCCCTGGCTTTTGAGCTGTTCCCTTTCTCATCTCCTCCATTTGCTCCCAGTGAACAACGGAGGTTGCATGGCCTGTGTCCGGTGCGCTTTACACATGTATATGGATGGGACCCTGGATGTCCGCGTTTGTGACCAGCTTTTTGTCTATTTTGCTAATCCAGCTCAAGGTAGGGCACTTTCTTGGATTGTCTCCCTGGCATTTGACAGCAAAGGACAAGGGAAAAGGATCGCCTAGTGATGTGCATGCTCACTCCACTAGGGGTTTGGCTGCTTCTAGGGCATTGATCCGGGGCATCCCCACATACCTTAGTGAGGTTTTATCACTTGGATGTAACTGCTCCCAGTGTGGCTCATAGTGTTCTTATGGCTGGGTCCGGGAGTGGGTGTTAGGCAGTGTGCAGGTTGCGCATTTATCCGGGTTACCACAGTTCCCTGCAGGTTTGAGCCTTGGGCTGCCTTGGGGTGCGGCAGAGCGTAAAGTGCGCATTATCAGGGTTACCATAGTTTCCTGTGTGTTTGAGCCTTTGGCTGCCGTGGCAGCGTGGGAGTACACAGTTTCCAGGTTACTGCAGGTTTCCTGTGTGTTTGAGCCTCAGGCTGCCGTGGTTCATCGGCTCTGATCAATGCTATGCAGCGCGTGTGCCCTTTGGACTTGGCCTGTAGTGGCAGATTGTCATTGTGCATAGCCAAGTTGCAGCTGGTTCTGGTTCCCTATATAGGGCTCTGACAGTTCAGGCTTCATGAGGCTCTGACAGTTCATGCTTCTCAGGTACCTATTAGGTAAAAAGGTGGCTTCTGTAACCAGTGGTGGACCTAATGATTTGGAGGGCCCAAGCAGAGACCAGTTTTATGGGTTTTATAGGAAAGACATGAAATTTAACTGTGAAAATGTATTACCTTTTAATATGCCATGAACACAACCACTCATGATTTTTTCATCTGATTATCAAAAAGTAGGTTACCTTCGCACTTTTATCCAAAATAATTACAGCATCCAAACAGTGCACTTTGCACCCGCCAACTTTTCTTCAATTGGCAAGTGGCTAAAACTATCTTACCGGAGAAAGCAAACGAAAGCAAACGAAAAAACGTACTATGCCGTACTCTTGTTGGCCAGACAGCATAATATACATGGGCTACACATACAGTGCCTTCAGAAACTATTCATACCCCTTGACTTTTTCCAAATTTGGTGTGTTACAACCTGAATTTTAAACGGATTCAAATGAGATTTGTGTCACTGGCCTACACACAACACCCCATAATGTCACAGTGAATTATGTTTTTATTTTGTTTTACAAATGTAATAAAAAATGAAAAGCTGAAATGTTTAGAGTCAATAAGTATTCAACCCCTGTGTTATGGCAAGCCTAAATAAGTTGCATGTTCTGTGTGCTATAATAACGTTTAACATGATCTTTGAATGACTAACTAATCTCTGTACCCCACACATACAGTACAATTATCTGTAAGGTCCCTCGGTCGAGCAGTGAATTTAAAAACATATTCAACTACAAAAACCAGGGAGGTTGTCTAATGCCTCGCAAAGAAGTGCACTTATTTGTAGATGGTTAAAACTGTAAAAAGCAAACATTGAATATCCCTTTGAGCATGGTGAGCTATTAATTACACTTTGGATGGCGTATCAATACACCAAGTCACTACAAAGATACAGCCGTCCTTCCTAACTCAGTTCCTTACTCAGAAACCTGTTCGCAATAAGCCACTAAAGTAAAACTGCAAAAAATGTGGCAAAGGTATGCTTGTCATCGGCAAGGTCTAGGGAGTTGTTTATGATACAAATAAATGGAATACAGCTAAGCACAGGCGGAATCCTAGCGGGAAACCTGGTTCAATCTGCTTTCCAAAAGACACTGGGAGACAAATTCACCTTTCTGCAGGACAATAACTTTAAACACAAGGCCAAATATACACGGGTGTTGCTTACCAAGACGACCAAGATGACACAAGTCAAGGGGTATGAATACTTTCTGAAGGCACTGTACATGTCCTCTGCCTTGATGACGATGGCAGTATTATCAGCAGCACCTGTCTTTTTACTAAAGAAATATGTTCACTTAAGGCAATTCTTCTGTAAAAATGTAATCTTTCTTTCTTTTCTCTGCCTCGCTCTGGAAGCGCCTCATTGCTGCTACTTAATTTCAATGAAGGTCACGTTTGAAATCGTATCGCGTGAAACAATGCACAGAAACTCTGTCAGGGTGGAATAGTCCATTATTTTGAACCAGTCAAGGTGGAATAGTCCATTATTATGAACCAGTCAGGGTGGAATAGTCCATTATTATGGGTGTCCGTGGGTGATTAATGGCACTTGTTTCTACCATTATGATAAAAACTTGGATAATATTAATATTGATATGAAACACATGTACACTATATGTATGGAAATAAATTATTGACGGGGGTTGGGGTACTCGAAACGGAGCATGGGTGGGATCTCAATCTGAGAAATTATATATTTTTGTAAAAGATTAGAAGTAAAAAAATATATAAATTATGCCCAGCTTATGAGGCCTCTTGATGATTTGAGGCCTGAGGCAAATGCCTCTTCTGCCTAATGGTAAATCCGCCACTGTCTGTAACCCCTTTTTAGAGCTGGTGTAATCTGTGTGTGCTTGGGCTGCCGTGGGTCTCCTTGTTTGGTACCCTCTGAGCTGGCTTGGGGTGTGATTGTATGTCCCCATAGTATGTTATACCGAATGATTGACTGAAAGGGAATGTACAGTTCTGAATACAACTACTGTTCCCTGAAGGAGGGAACGAGGTATAAGCCGTCAGGGGATTTGGGCACGCTGAAAGCTGTACTGAATTGAGGAAATAAATGCGAGCCCCATTAGTATATCCAGGAAGGCGGGGCTTCCAAGAGCGGGCTCGGCATTCATTGGCCCATTGGTCATGAAGTGAATATGATTGGCCGTTGACTCCCTCCTTCAGGGAATAGTAGTTATACTCATAACTGTACATTTTCCTGTGGTTATATATGAACTTTTACTCTGCAGAACAATACTGATACAATAGAATACTTAAGTGCTAAAGCTACATTTAATGGGACTTTTTTTTTCAAGAGGATGTAGTGCAAGCCTTTATTGTTCCTTAGCCTTTTATTGAAATTTGCCTGATTGAGATGTGGCCAGTCTATCTCCAGATTTTAAATTGGGCACGTTCTGTCTTACCTCTGCAGGTCCTCTGATAAGCCTGATCACAGTACAGAGGTTAATGCCTACAATAAAGGCCAACAAGGATTTAGAGCTTTTGGTGAACGTCCCCTAAAATGTACCATTAGAATGATGATAATGCCCGACCTTCCATCTCTTCCTATTCAAGGTGCTGGGGGGGAGGAGAGCTCATCAGGAAATGTATTTGGCTTATCTCAGTGTTTCATTTGTCTTAAAAGACTCAGATGCATAAAGACATCGGATCGTTATCGCGCTTTAGCACCTCCGTCTTTTTGGTTGAGGCCCAGATACCTAGACCTGCAGGCCGGTCTCTGTGGAAGGCTGGGCTTTAATCCTGTCCAGTTTGTTATTCTGTGTGATCTGCTAATCCAACAGGCCATGCTCCCCGAGCATTGCTCCACCGCAGATATCGCCCCTAACCAGCCCTTAGACGGTCCGGACACTGATCATCCACTGCCTGGGATTATCACAAAGACACAAGCACGCACGCGCTTATTTAGAGACACAGACGCGCGCGCGCACACACACACACACACACACACACACACACACACACACACACACATGCCTTTGTTTGATCTCACAGTAACCAGATGTCCTCCTTTTCTTCTTATTTCTGTGTCCAGTTGATTTTATAGGAGGGTTCGACTCCTATGGTTATCAAGGACCTCAGAAGACATCCCATTTGCAACTACAACCCATGTACATGTAAGTGCACTGTAGCTACATCTCTTCACACCTCCTATTACAGTCCTTCAGAAATGTTTTCCCCTGACTGTGGCTTATCTGGGTGCCAAGTTCACTATATTGTCACACTTCAGTCTATAAACTGGAAAAATAGGACTAGGCTGAGGACATTACAACGCAAGGCAGAGAGGAGTCTCATATATAAATAATGCTAGTGTCAGTACAGCTTAGGCAATAGCTTGGGTCAACAATGAGGGATGGACTGTTTGTATCTGGACTCCTGAAAGGTTGGGATTGTCTTGAGAGTAAATGAGGAGAGGAACATGGGATGTTCAGTCTTTGAGAGACTTGAAAGGATTTCCCTACTTGACACTGAATGAATCAGAGATTTTGTTTTATAATCCTGTGTACAGTGCAGGCTGGTCAACATATAATACACAGGAAATAGACAGTAATCCACTCCTACAGTATAAAGAGTTATCCTCGAAAGCGGGTCTCATAGGTACATTGAACATGAATGTGGATATACAATGCACAGGAGGTTGGTGGCACCTTATTGGGGAGGACCAGCTCGCGATAATGACTGGAGAGGAATTAGTGGAATGGTAACAAATACATCAAACACATGGTTTCCAGGTGTTTTTTTTAATCACATTTCTCTGGGGGTCACATGAAGCAATTTTTGGGGGATATACTGTTCTGTGCTCATGGCCTTGTGTGTCAGATGAGCCCCACAGTGGCAGGAACAGAACAGCCTGGGTATCCCCTGCCTGCCTCTCTCTGTGGAGCACAGGCCTCAGCTGACTGGCCCAGCTAAGTAACACTAATCGTAGGGGGAGAAACACTGTGAAGCAGTGCCAGGATTTAGAGCAGGGTGCTGACATGTCTACTAGTGAGGAGAGGGGGTTGGTGGGAATAGGTAGGGAGGAAGAGGGGGGGGGGGTAACAGCCTCTTGCCCAGCCCAATGCCTACATTTGGTCATTCAGTGGTGACTACAATGGAGTGTCTCCTAAATCTTAACCTGCTGTCTGTCACTCTCAGACAGCAATGAATGGAAACACAGGGAGGGGAGGGGACAATGAAGTGCACATAGGGTGTGTGGACATGTCCATTGTCTAATGTGAATGGAATAGGATGTGTTGTATCTGGCCCATTGTTCAAATCAGTATTGTGTCATCTGTTATTAGCTGCTGGTTGTACAAGGTCAGCTGAGTTCAGGTGGGAGTCCTCCGTCATTTAAGGGAGTAGGGTTTAGACTTGTACTCAAGGAAACACTTCAATCCTTCACCAACATAACTTCTCAGTTGTGTCATGAACGTTCTGCCTATACTTCTCTATAATAACTGGGCAGATAGGTGGCTAATTCCAGGGTAAATCACTTTGCCGTCATCACATCAGACAAGAACCATCATTTTATGATCATAATTTCCTGTATTGCGCAGGGAAAGTGTGTAACTGTCGGTAGGTCAGCATTTAACACATATGGCACACATTATGGACATATGGATTCATTTGTAACACAGGAGAATGGAGAAAAAAACAGAAATGTCATTAAGAGCCATTCTGTGGTTTTATGACACCCAATAGGGAAGACAATATAGATTATAAATCATTTGCGCCAAGATAATGATATGGTAGATGTACTACACATCATCTTCAATAGTCAATCAGTCTTCACAGCTGATGCACGTTAACAATCGTTCTTATTGGATGTGACAACTGTGAATTACCAAGGTCTTTAGAGAATAGTGGCAGGTGTAATGATTCATGCTTTTTTTTTCGTGATTTGCTTGTTTTAACATGAACATACAATATGAACTTGTATTTGAATTTGTCTGTGGCAATGTGCTTTCTTGGCACTGACTCATTTTTCTCTTTCTCTTCACAGGTCAAAGTAACAAGGACAGCTGCCTTATGAACCAATCAAATAGAGAGCTACAGTTCTAACTTATTGTCTCATTTCGTAAATGTCTTAAAATAATACAGTGTCTTACAAACTGTGTGGAGAATGTGAGATTCGACACTTTAACCTCAAAGACTCCGACAAACACACTGGGTTTTCTTTGTCTCTGCTCAGCCTCTCTGCTCAGTGGGGGAGTCAGTCTGGGTCTGGACTAGGGGCCAGGCAGGTGCAAGAGCGCCCTCCTGTGGCTCTGTTGACCTTACAGGACGCATATCTCTCCATACTGGTTCTTGCTTTCTTTATGACAGCTGAATAACTGTTATATTGAGGGAACAAATTGCTTTGATGCCCCTGGACAGTGTTCAAAAGGACCAAGATTCCGGACAAAGGGAAACAGTTGGACTTGTGCCAAGTTCTGAGAGCACTAGCTAAGTGGTGCCTGTGTTCCGACTAACTTGATTAGAAATACTCTCTGCTTAAGGAATGTTCAATAACTAATCACTATGGCTTTAGTCATCAGAAGTAGTTTTATAGCTCCCTTATAAAGAGTTGATTAGAATCAATGTACATGTGAAACCATGTGTTTACAATACATACACTTGCGCCGTTGGAATTCGATCTGAGTTGGGCAATTGAATGGGACAAAACTTTGACGGGATTGAAAAAGCAATCAGGTGTTGTTTCTTGCGATGGATGTATTTGCCTTGAATGTGCCAAGAACAAGCGTTAAAGATGAGTTAGACAAGGTATTGGATGCTATCCAGAGATACATATTTTTGGAGCTCGTCTCGGGGACATCAGTTCAAAAGTTCATTCGGGGATAACACAATATTTGTTTTGCATGAGGTGTCAAACTCTGTTGCATATTTAATCTCTGAAAGCACTGGACCTCATCCCATACTAGGTAGAGGTGACAGTTGGCCTTTCTGCAGATGTCTTTTCTCTGTAAGGTTATGTGAATTTTGTGCTTTTTTTAAGACAGCGTGGAGACATGAGTCTAATGACAAAGAGAAAACAAAATGTAACTTCTTTCAATTCTAGAATTTTTTTTTAACATGTGACAGTGTTTACTCTTTTATAGTTGACTAACAATATATTATAGAGAGCTTGGAACTAGAAGGTTTTATCTGCATTTTTTTAATCAAAATTGAGTTATTGACATAGCCTTGTTCTCTTCAATGTTCTCTACATATATATAAATACCCCAATTCATGTTGTTAAGTTCCAAATAATACAATAGAAAAATAGCTGACACTATTCAAAGCAATGAGGGTTCGTAACTATAAAGCCAATTATCTCAGAATAATCTTTTTGCAGATAGAACCTTGTAGTCCCAAGCTCTTGTTATGTTGTGTATAAGTGGGCCTTTCTTTTACTCCTAACTGTATAAAGTGTCAAGGGAAACCTTGGGAACAATATCTTGCTGATAGTGGTGTGGTGTGAGGACTAGAAGGAGGTGTGTGGTAGAGTTTGTGCTGTGGCTGAAACGTTGTGCTTTTGTCTAGTGGACAGCGTGGGAACCCCCTGAACCAACCAGGACTGCCTCAGTTCTTTCATCGTCGTCTTAGCCTCATCATACTGTAACTGTTCTACTGGAGGGAGCCTTTTTCCCGTGAGCAAAACAATTTGTATATCTCCCACCATGCATAAATCCTTCTGCTCTGTAGACCTTAACTCTATATCATGGGGCCTATCTATGTTTTCTATTTCAATAGTGTGAATCTGTTGGCTCTTCTGGAAATGAATGAGGTAATACTAACAGGTCTTCCAAGTGACTGAATATTGAAATGGAAGCTTTTATTTCCCCCTCCGCTGTGATCTATGATGATAATTTTGTAAATGTCACCTCGAAATACATAAATGCCTAAAATGCTGTTCTAAACTCAGGCAAGTTTAGCTTCCAACATACACTTACTACTTGTGTTTGAACCTGACCAAATGGTAACAGCCAATAGAAAACCTGAAAACACAAAGATTCCAAAGCTAAGCATTATCCTCTTCTTCATAACATTTGTGTCTGGGACAGTATGATATTGATATTCAACTGGGTAAAAGCAATATGGTCTCTAGTATGCTTCCATTCATTATAAGTCCCAGATAAGAGTAAGTTGTGTTTTATCAGTGAGTTTATCTAATATGATTGGATAGTGGATGTACTGTAGTGACACTGGTGGTTACCAACATAGTTACTTACTGCTGAGATTGTCCATCACCCCTTGATTACAGAGATTATTCAAAGTTGTAAATATAACACAAATTCTCAACCAGGATAACGTTTTTGACAAGATGTTGTATAGATCTGAATTAGAAATAAAATCATTTGATTGCATCTTGCTGTACTGTATTCTAAGTTCCTACGTTCAAAGGGAGCTGTATAATACTGTTGCAGGCACTCAATTGCTCATCATAGAGGCTTTCCTGAATACACTATTGGTTGTTTTGCTTGGGTTCAGTGCTCACTTCTACTTCTCAATAGATTTAGCAATTTATATTTATGTTACTTTCAAATTGACTGTAAATATAATAAAATCTAACTGTGGAAAAGTCCAATTAATTTTCTCATTTGATTTCCGAGTACTTTCACTTCCTGCAATGCCTTATGTAATCACTGACATCCTACTTTCTAATCTCTCATCTGAACAGCGAGATGTGCTGATACAATAATGGTTTGGAGTGCCTAGCAACAGCCTGTACAGCCGGAAGGTATCATTCATTACAATTTTCTACAGTATGTGAGGCAAACTGTTGCCAGCCTCAGCCCATCCGTCCTCAACACCGCAGACATAACGGGGGAGGGTGTGAAGCTAACCTGATGCTGCCATCTATAATTTATTTGTTCCTCTATTTTACTAAATGCTCCACTCTCGTATACAATGTTTAAAAGACCCATGTACTTTCCCTGTGCCAAGTATAATGCTCTGGCAGGAGGCTATTGATTAAAACCTTTGAAGCAAGCACATGTGGATGTAAAGATTTTCCTCTCCTATACATATGTCTGCAGGTTTACCTTCCACCTGCCTGAGTTTTCTATGAAATATCCCTTTATGAAAGATAGCACAGCGTGAAGCTCATTGTTACCTGAGACCTATACAGCTTTCTATAGTAAACAAAGCTTGCCCTCTGGGAGAAGAGGAAATACTCTGCCAACTCCTCACTGGAAATTGGATCTTTAACCAATGAGGCAATTGGAAAGAGAATAATATCCTGATATGATACAGGAGCTGAGCTGTGGTCGGGGGAGAAATCAATCCTTGACACTGTTGCATTTTTATCTGATCTTTGTGTGTGTGCGTGTTTGTCTAAATATACACCAATTATAGAAAGGAGACTGTCTGTACTTGGAAACCACCGCGGTAATGCTCACAGAGCAATGGTCCCAACACACACAGAGCTGGCTGGAAGTTCACTGAACGCTCACTCTCTCGCACACAAAATGAAATGTCAAAGACTCACCAATATTCACAGCCATCTGTTCAAGAGAAAATGCAAAGTAGTCTGTGTTAAAACCTCCATCAGAGTCACACTGCAGCCAAGCTCCAAGCTGACCAAAGATGTGCCATCATGTGACAGATTGTTTTATCAGAGAGTCATGTGAGACCTACCAGTGTTAGAAAATGATGAATACGGGGGGAAAAAAAGCATATCGGCTCCTATGCTAAATAGTACTGAGAACATCAGGGACATCTTTAGAGCTCTTTTTTCTGATGACATAGGCATTCCTACCCATTAGTGTCTGTCTCCTCTTTGCCTCCGTCAATCATTCTGTCTGGGCCTCCTGCCACAGGAACCATGTGTAGTTGAGAAGTGTATATGATATAATGAGGTTGGGAAGCCTCAGAGCGAGTAATGACTGATCATGAGCCATATCACAGTATTACTTTGTTTCATTGCTTTTCCCAGTGAGGAGGATTTCAGAGTCCAAGTCAGCATCTCCGCTGTATTTTGAAAGTAAATTATGCCATTTAAAAAAATGGTATTTGCAACATTAACAAGCATGCTTATAAACAGTTTAATACACAATACACTGTTTAATGTTCACATATTCATGATACTACCTATCAAGAGGTTATCTTGATGAACCTAGTTTTGATAACAATATGGTATTAGTCATTTTACTACCAAGCTAACATATCCACATGTTTACAGTTGGCTTCTTAAATACAATATTAGCTCTATGTGTGAAAGTTGTTTGTCTTAGCTGAATTTCTCCCTCTCTGCACTGTATGTTAATCATGCATATATAAAACGCAGCCCCAAGGGTCCATTTGGCATTGGAAAAATCGACTCATTTGACCACAGGGTTGATTCAGCACGTATCCATTAGCCCTGGTGGCCTAATATGAAGGTAATTTAGCCCTGAGCCCTTCTGAAGAAAACTGTACAGTCTGCACATATGCTTGTCTTTTTTACGTTTTCTATATCGACTTGCAAACCAGATTTCCTCTGTCGCAGTTACATATCCTAAATGCAAATTCCCCAGTTGTGATGTTGTGTTATAGACTATACTACCCTCTTCTGTTGACTGTTGATGTTGTCATTGTGCCACTGGACCACACATGTATTGCTGATGATTATTTCATTGGCAAATACATAAATGGAATAAATATATTCAATTGTGAAATGAAGTGCCATCACTTTCCGATTTTGAATTGTTTTATTGAACGCGTCTAGTAGCCTGAATTGGCAAGTGTCATGGTAGAAGGTATTATAATCTGACCAAATATGGATATTATAATTGGAATACCGTAATTTTCTCCAACTCTTGAGGTATTACTCAATTTGTGGAATCAAAATGTTGTCCTTTATGACTTCTTGCTTCAGGTGCGTCCATAGATTGATTAGGTGCGCCCTTTGTGCACAATGGCGTATAAATGACAGATCATGCAGTGCCAGATTGTTTCTACCTTGGTTGGAGGTAGCCTGTCGCTGGGCAGACAAGGATCCCCCAGACTGCACTATCAAAGTAAAATAAAACCAAAACGTAATAGGTGGATATGTATGAAACCTTCTTGCTTGTTTTTCATTGACAAATGCGCTGCCGTTTGCCACAGCCAAAGAGCTGGATGTTTGGATGAAGTCAAACAGCTACCACGTTACGGATTTATTTTCTCCCACACGCAGACCCGGAAGCAGAAATACAGACTTGGGCTTTGTTTTGTTTTGTTAGTATCTGGACTGGAGTTGGAGGGGAAGCGACAACGTGTGCATGGTCGGGGAGTTATACCTTGGGAATGGAAGATGAACACATTTCTCTCAATGTTTACAAGTGTACAATGCCTAGTTTTGTCAGCAGTTATGACGAAGAGACAGTCTGCAATCCATCAGAAGTGTTTGATAAAGTTGAGACATCAGGCACAGATTTGATTCAAGATGCCTGGGAAACAAAGATCCGAGCACAAGACGGGGCATCGGAGACGCACAAACACAGACCTGAGAGAACGAGTTGTAAAGAAAATGTTGAAGGATACAGTTTCAGAAAACCGACTGCAGTGGATATTTTGAGGAATTTCGGGACGACGAGATCCCCCCCGAATTCCAATTACAATTCAGCAGATGACCAAAAAGAGCCAGAGGATGCCGTGGTAGAAATTGTTTTAAATGAACGAATTAATTATGTGGACCTTGAAAAGTCAAGTGGTAGTGAAACGAAGGGTGGAGAAGAGCAAATCGCAGATCACACAGAGGGATTAACGTCATCCGATTTGGATGAAGTCGATGTAACAGATTCTGACGAAATTTGTGAAAGTAGCAGGGCTGACGACGATGTCGTACAGTTGAAGGAACATGTTTACTGTACGGTATACTGTATTGCAAACGATAACTACAGGAAACCGGCTGACAATGCCGGAGAACACCAATATAATGGGGCGATAACTCCGTCAACATCAAACGTCGCCACAGAGCCATCCACGGATTTGCAGCAGCAGAGCGATTTGGAACTAGGCCACCCCTCTGTCCCGGAGCCATACACCCTATCGAACCTGATTGATCCTAGAACTCTGAACAACTTTTACAACGGGGATTACAATGTATCAATTGTCTTGACCTGTCGCATCTGTCTGGACGACAAGCACATAAAGCCGCTACATTGTTGCAAGAAGGCTGTCTGCGAGGAATGCCTGAAGAGATACATCAGTTCACAGGTATAAACCTGGCATCACAGTTCACTGAAGGCTGTCTCCAGCGTCACATGTTTTCTGTGTCAAGCCGTTTGGATGAAGTGTGTGTGTGTCTGTGTGTGTGTGCGTTCAATAGACACAGGGTAAATCCGCAACCCTTTTGATTTGAACGAAACCATAGTTGCCCATTGTAGAGGTGCTAAGAGAAATGTATTTTTTGGACCTGAATGCCAAAACATTCAAGAGATAAGGTGCTCAAAGGTGACCCATTTTGCATACCCCACTATAACCATGAGACACCCATGTCTTCCTCACTGGAAAAGATAAACGGTTGAGATTGACATAATTTAAAAGCTTAGTGTTGTCAACATTTTATAATTTCTGGAAAAAACGTTTTTTTATTTTTTTGAAATGCATTTTTTAACCTTTTAATGTAATCTAATCTAATCTAATGTTATCTAAAAACGCATAAAAGGCGATTTGTTTTCTTCATATTTGTATATATTGTAGCTTTGACCTTATTTGACATCATCTGAGGTTTTTGTGTTGTTCCCGCCATCAGTTGAGACACAACATGCTCTTGAATACACGGTGGGTGTCATGTTTTGGCTGATAAATATACTAAAATAGTCAGAAAATAAACATTTCAACATTCAAATCGTACCACAAAGACGGTTGGAGTTCCACACAACAGATAATGTTGTTTTAAATTATACTGTCAATCCCCCATAGGAAACCTATTGAAATCACACACCATTTAGCCCAGGGGCTGTTGGCTAGAGTGAAGTAGCCAAGACCAGTGTAGGCACATTTGCTATTTAACGCAACAGTTTTTGTGAAAAAAAACTATTGGTAGAGTTGAAAATGCGATAGATACACATTAAACTTTACATTTTTATTCGGTACATGAAAACTGAAGGGAAGCATTACATTTTATGTGCACTACGTCATGACGCACTTTATATCTGCATAAAGTCTGGTAGAAACACACCACTGGTGGGAAAAATGCACATATTCTCTTCATGCTGAAATTAGAATATTCCCATGAAAATCTGTCGCCAATTTGATGGAAATGTAGCTAGTCACACAGAAAGAGATAGGGCCTATACATATTCAAACGAGGCCTACCTGTTGTGATTATTGTGGGTTTTCACAACACAAATGTATGTTTACCCTCATTGGATTAGCTTTGGGATCATTTGAGACACTCCCTAGCTCATTGGCATGTCAATAGCTTATCCAGGTGCAGTATGTAGTGGTATGTAGACATTTGGCTGCCTGTGTCGTACTGTATACCCAATGGGAGCGTTGGTCCATGTGCTCAGACTAGTTACCACGAGGAGGAACACCTGCTGGGGCAGTCAGCTGGGAGAGTACTGGGGTCTAGTATTACACTGTACACCATGTGCTCAACTACCTGAGGTAGATCCAGTCAAAGTAGTCTGTCTCCGCTGCAGCCTGGAAGAGAGACAAGTAATTGGGATGTAGGTTAGTATAGTGATAAATTAACAGGTTTAACAATTTTCCATCTTAGTATTAGTGTTATGCCTATGTGCCAGTATTTTGCTGGGCAGCTTGGGGAGAAGGGATGGAAGGAATATCCCATTGTGTTGTAACTGTGCTGCCTGTCTCAGCCATTGTTTTCCTTGTTTAGGGAAGCCATGTGCTTCCTGCTTGCTGAACCTACTGACTCCTCATGTAAGGAACAATCTGCAACAGTGCTGTGCTATGGAATTCAACAGGATAACTAGGCCCAACTCTGTGCTACTGAGTGTAAAGTGAAGGGATATGTTAGGCATTCCCCAGAGAATGTATCCGTGTCCCTGTCTATCCTTGAATAAAGTGTGGGATGACTATGGTATACAAAGTTTCTATGGACGGCTAACACAGAAAACCTGTGTGTGGTGTCTGTGGGTGGTTTGCACAGATATGGAGGATGTAGAAAAAACAAGTAAAGAAATTGACTAAAGAAATTGCAACATCAGTGAAGGCACTGACTGACTGCCTGCAAAATGGATTTGTTGGCTGAGTGCTGTGGGTGTGCTGTCTATCCTCACGGCTGATGGCAGCAGCGGAGGTAGGGTTGGAGATTGTAATGTGTGGCTGTAATTGATAGCTTAATCCAGGGGTTCCCCAGCGTTTTATACAACCCCGCGATGTTAACAACAAAAAAAAAAAAAGTGATGTGATCAACGGCCAATGTTTACTTTAATAATTGTGGCTATGAGAGTCTACTACAAATCAGTCTGACAGTACTTTTGACTGTATTTCAATCTGAAAGTATGGTGTGAAGTGACTGGAATGCATCAGAAAGGTATTGGGAAGTTCAGAAGATAATCAGGCAATAATGTTGCATGATCTTCTGTGTAGAAAATATGTTAATTTTCCACAGTCTGATTTAGTGCCTGCCCATTGGGCAAAGACTTCATTTCAACCCCAAACATCTGTGATGACGTTGAATCAATGTGCAAAAACTGATTGGATTTGCAAAGAGTCATTAGCGTAGCCCAAATTTGAACATAAATCCAATGACATGGTGACATTTGTTGTTGATTTCACATTGAATGTGTTAGTTGACAACTCAACCAAATGCATACAAAAAAAAATCACAAACGCAACATGTAACAATTTCCACAATTTTACTAACTTACAGTTCATATAAGGAAATCAGTACATCAAAAATACATTCATTACGCCATCGTTTATGGATTTCACATGACAGCCATGGGTGGGCCTGGGAGGGCATAGGCCCACCCACTTAGGAGCCAGGCCCACCCACTGGGGAACCAGGCCCAGCGAAGCAGAATTCGTTTTCCCCACAAAAGGGCTTTAATACAGACAGAAATACTCCTCAGTTTCATCAGCTGGGTGGGTGGCCCCAGACGATCCCGCAGGGTAAGAAACCGGATGTGGAGGTTCTGTGCTGGCGTGGTTATGGTCGTGAGGCCAGTTGGGCATACTGCCAAATTCTCTGAAATGACATTGGAGGTGGCTTATGGTAGAGAAATTAACATTCAGTTCTCGGGGAACTGCTCTGGAGGATGTTCCTGCAGTCAGAATGCCGATTGCACACTCTCTCAACACTTTAGACATCTGTGGCATTGTGTTGTGTGACACAACTGCACATTTTAGAGTGGCCTTTGATTGTCCCCAGCACAAGGTGCACCTGTGTAATGATCATGCTGTTGAATCAGCTTCTTGATATGCCACACCTGTCAGGTTGATGGATTATCTTGGCAAAGGAGAAATGCTCTCTAAAAGGGATGTAAATAAATTTGTGCACACAATATGAGGGAAATACGTTTTTTTGTGCATATGGAAAAAATATCTGGGATCTTTTATTTCAGCTCATGAGGTAAGGGACCAACCAGCACATGTTGCATTTATATTTTTGTTCAGTGTAAATCAAAACTACACGTTGAGCTGGGTGATCTAGTACTCTCTGTTCTAATGGGTCCTGTGCTTGTTGGCATTGTAGAGTGAAACAGGACACACGTACACATTCCAGAGTGTCTTATCTTTCAGTAATAGGGTCCTAATATTTTGTAGCTTCAACCGTTCAAAAGATACAGCCTCATTTGTAGGAAGAGAGCAGACCTCTAGCGGCTACTGGAGGTTACTGCCGTAACCCTGGTTCTATGAACAAAGTGTGATTATTATTATTTGTTATTTTTTTCAGGGTTTCAAATCAGGCGACCCAACATGTGGCCGCGACCCCTAGCTTGGAAAACGCTGGCCTAATCACAGAGCTCTGTCCCTGTAGCACCTAATGAAATCCCGTTGCTCTTCCACGAGAGGCTGTGTGCTGCTGTGTGTTCTCTCTGAAGACGATGTCAGTTGGCCACCAAGACGGATCTTGTTATTGTCGTCTATGTAGCATCAGATTGCAGACTGTTCCTTGACTCAAATCCAATTTAGTCCTTGACTCATCAAGGTCAGGATAGGGACTGATACAGCACAAGAGCATTTCCATGTAAAAGACCCATCAGCGCCAACATACGAAGTTCATAGGAGCATATCAAATTTGGGTGTCAAATGAAAGCTGAGAGTCAATATTTTTGGGGAAATGAAAGCATAGATACATTTTTCAACCATTTTCCATAAGAAAATGTTGGCATAAGCAAAGGCTTCGATTTTTGGATAAACAGAAGGAAAAGGGGGTTTTAGAAAATGGCTTAAAAGGTATCACACATACATCAAAACACAATGATGTTGACGTAAAGACCCTACCAACTCATATCAACACATGTTTAGTTTTGGAGAAATTGTTTACCTTCTGTAAGTTTAAGAAATGTTGCCTTGTGCCTTGAATTCTGTTACCAAAAGCCCACATATTTTTGCATTGTAATTTCAGAAAATGTTCATGATACAGTATATCTGCACCAGTAGTGGGAGTATAGTGTTTCACAGTATTACTTACCCGCAAGTGTTATGATTAGCTGTGATATTCGCCTATTGATTTCTCCTGCTGGTGCGGCATCTGTTGTCAAAATGGTGAAAGCTGTTTTGACTTTGTGGTTCTCTGGTGGAAATCGGGTAAAACGGCCAATGTTGAAAAAATTCTACACTGTTCGTTCAGTTTTTTGTGTATTTGAGAAAGCAAACACTTAATATGGTAGGGAATCATTGTACCTTCTAAATCTCTGTGAAATATATTTTCAATAACAAGGCTCAAGCACGAGTCTCCGCCATGTTACGGGGAAATGGGATGCCATGTTACGGGGGAGATTTGTTTTTAATGTAGCCTAGTGCTATTGCAATTCACCTAGCTTCCACATACTGTAGGGGAGAAATTCTAGGTGTAGCACCTTTTAAGATATTTGCTCATTTCTCTCCCTCATGAGGAGGGAGGATAATGAAGTTCACAGAAGTAAAAAGTAATAGTAGACCTACCCATTAGTTATAGTGATTTTACTGATATCAAATTTGTTTATGAATTATTAAGAGATTAAAACTTGTTTCTGTTACCACGTCGGTAACAGAAATACTGCAACTAAATTAGCCTCAATGGGAAATTATAATAGTCACAAACCACAATGGGGTCACCTGCTACTGTTGTCCCTTCCACTTGCATACTGTTATGTTCAGCTCATAACTGTTTTCTTTCTTTTGTCTGGCGGTCAAACCAAGTGTCTTCGTCTGGACAACCCCTCTCTATCTCTCTCTCTCTGCCTTTCTCTGAACCTACCATGTTTCACAAGTTTGGACAGTACAATACATTACTGAGTACAGCACAGTACAGTACAGTGAGCAGAGCATTAGTGAGCAGGTGTACAATAGTTACAGTGAGCAGAGTTACAGTGAGTTACAGTGTACATTAGTTACAGTGAGCAGAGTACAATAGAGTACATGAAGGAAAAGTAGAGTAGAGAACACTATGTTGTACTCTACTATACTGAACTACACTCTACTTTACTGTACTCTACTGTGCTCTGCTTTGCTGTGCTGTGATGTCCAAACTTGTGAAACATGAGGAGAATAACGTTCATATGCATATCTGTGTAGTACAGATCAGGGACCCATGATGTAATTCCGTTACCATAATTCTGTTACCGGGTGTAAATCCATTTCACTTACTGTAGTTCAATAACCAAAATACATTTTGTTCAAACTCAAGGTGAACTCAAGTATGTCATAGCTGACACCCAATTCTTTCTGCAGACATCTTTGAATCTTAATTCGGAGCAGATATTTACAGTACCTTCAATAAATTATTCAACACCCCTTGACTTTTTCCACATTTTGTTGTGTTACAGGCTGAATTTTAAAACGGATTAAATTGAGATGTTGTGTCATTGGCCTAGAACACGCAATCCCATGTCAAAGTGGGATTATGTTTTAGACATTTTTACTAATTCATTAAAAATGAAAGCGGAATCGTCTTGGGTCAATAAGTATTCAACCCCTTTGTTATGGCAAGGAAGTAAGAATTTCACCAACAAGTCACATAATAAGTTGCATGGACTCACTCTGTGTGCAATAATAGTGTTTAACATGATTTTTGAATGACTACCTCTTCTTCGTACCCCACACATGTAATTATCAGTAAGGTCCCTCAGTCAAGCAGTGAATTTCAGACAGATTCAACCGCAAAGACCAGGGAGTTTTTCCACTGCCTCGCAAAGAAAGGCATTTATTGGTAGATGGGTAAAAATACTAGAAAGCAGACAATGCATATCCCTCTGAGCATGATGAGGTTATTAATTACACTTTGGATGGTGTATCAATACACCCAGTCACCAGAAAGATACAGGCGTCCTTCCAAACTCAGTTGCCAGAGAGGAAGGAAACTGCTCATGGATTTCACCATGAAGCCAATGGTTCACAACAGTTAATGGCTGTGATAGGAGAAAACTGAGGATGGATCAACAACATACTCCACAATACTAACAATACCCTAAATGACAGAGTGAAAAGAAGGATGCCTGTACAGAATAAAAAATCTTCAAAAATGTGCATCCTGTATGCAATAAGGCTCTAAAGTAAAACTGCAAAAAATGTGGCAAATAAATTATGTCCTGAATACAAAGTGTTATGTTTGGGGCAAATCCAACACAACACATCACTGAGTACCACTCTTCAAATGTTCAAGCATGGCAGTGGCTGCATCATGTTATGGGTATGCTTGTCATCGACAAGGACTAGGGAGCTTTTTTTGATAAAAATAAATGGAATAGACCTAAGCACAGGCCAAATCCTAGAGGAAAACCTGGTTCAGTCTACTTTCCAAAAGACACTGGGAGACATTCACCTTTCAGCAGGACAATAACCTAAAACAAAAGGCCAAATATATAGTGGAGTTGCTTACCAAGACAACATTGAATGTTCCTGAGTTGCTTACTTACAGTTTTGACTTAAATCTTCTTGAAAATCTATGGCAAGAAAAAGGCTGTCTAGCAATGATCAACAGCCAACTTGACAGAGCTTGAAGGTTAAAAAAAGAACAATAATGCAAAATATTGTACAATCCAGGTGTGCAAAGAAAGCTCTTAGAGACTTATCCAGAAAGACTCACAGCTGTAATCGCTGCCAAAGGTGATTCTAGCATGTATTGAGTCAGGGGTGTGAATACTTAGGTAAATTAGTTATTTCTGTATTTCATGTTCAATACATTTGCAAAAATGTACCAAAACATGTTTTCCCTTTGTTATTATGGGATATTGTGTGTAGATGGATGAGGGAAAAAAGTAATACATTTTGAATTCAGGTTGTAATTCAACAAAATTAACGAAAAGTCCAAGTGGTATGAATACTTTCTAAAGGCACTGTAACAGAGTTTTTGGAAAACGTGGTCACATAACAAACCTTAAAGAGATTTTACAGTAATTCCGTTACTAAAGTGTACATCTGCACAGTTCTTCCACCAAATGAGCCTCTGTACATTTTTCAGTGGAAATTGTTCAAAGTAGTCCCATGTGCATGGAGTTGTACGGTTTGTTAAACATAGAAATTCATGTTTTTTTTGTTTGGCATACATTTTAATTGAGAGAAAGAAAAAAACTGGGTCAAAGAGTAATTCCGTTACCGTGGAATTCCTCCATGTTCACATGGGCTTCTTTAGGGATGAATTGGCAAATTCAATTGTTTCCAGGCTGTAATGAGCAGGCTGAGGGTTTCAGGGGCAGCAGCACAGTCATCCTGTCCAACCATAGTTTATGTGGTTTGCTGCTGCTACTGCTCACAGTGATATTATTATGCTGTAATAGCTGTATAATTCAAAATGTGCCCAATTGATTAGGCACTGTGTGGACATTGTTGTGTCTAATGGATGTAATTGGGGAATGACAGGGCCTTTTGTTCTACTGTTAGGGTTTGTCTTGCGTTCTTTGGCTTGGCTTTGGCAGTTATGAATCTGCTTGTGCTAACCTGTAAAACCTGCCTGTTGAAATGGTTCTCCTGCGCCAAACAAAGTGTAATGTCTGTTACAGTACATTAACACGTTAAACACAGTAACTTCAACTGCTTGCTTCATAAAGTGGCAGTGTCTGTCATGCCTATTGCTTTTCAGTGCATTAAACCTTGATTTAGAGGATTTGCTGTTGGCTCTCTTAGGCTCAAATGCTCTCAGACTTGTGCACTGGTTTCTAAGCGTTTCCAGTGACCTGTGGACAGTACATTCTATGATTCAAAGAGTTTTAGGCATTCCTTGCTTTGTGTGAGTTCTATGGATCCTATCCTACAGTTTAGGCCTAGTTGCTCTCCAAAACTTGTCCAATAATTGGCCAAAGTTTTCTGTCTCAACCGATGTGGGCTTGAAGTACACGCCTACCAGCTCTTGAGTCCTACAGTGTCTTTTCTTCTCCCTTTGGAGGAGTTCTGATAGCTGCTTTGCCTGCAATGATTAAAACTGTCATTGCTTTTAATATCTGTATTTGTATTCCTGTTAGGGTGACGTCTGGTCTGATGATAAAAGCCTGTATGTCTTATAGTCTGAATATAATAGGCTGTGTGAGGGGCCTCCCAAGTGGTGCAGTGGTCTAAGGTACTGCATCGCAGTGCTAGCTGTGCCACTAGAGATTCTCGGTTCGAGTCCAGACCGGGAAACCCATGGGGCGGCGCACAATTGTCCCAGCGTCGTCCGCGTTAGGGGAGGGTTTGGCCGGCATCGCACACTAGCGACTCCTGTGGCGGTCCGTGCGCAGTGCACGCTGACACGGTCGCCAGGTGTACATTGTTTCCTCCGACACATTGGTGCGGCTGGCTTCCACATTAAGCGGGCATTGTGTCAAGAAGCAGTGCGGCTTGGTTGGGTCATGTTTCGGAGGACGCATGGCTCTCGACCCTCACCTCTCCCGAGTCTGTACGGGAGTTGCAGCGATGAGACAAGACTGTAACTACCAATTGGATACCACGAAATTGCTCTCAATTCATGTGATGCTGCCAGATCAAAGGGATGGAAATACAAATAGTTAAATCTCCTCACCATGTCTTGGGTGCAAAAAGGCACTGCATTTAAATGGCTAATTCTTCTTATAATCGAGCCACAAGCGTATCCTCAGTTCCTCCTTGCTTTCTGAGCCCTGTCACAGCCGAGCCACGTATTGTCTACTTCCGACTCGTTTTTTTCCCCTTTTGGTTGATTACAACATATTATTACTTCCTATTTCCTTTGATTAAGGGACTCGTTGTTATTGACTCGCCATCTTTATATTGTAGAGGAAACTCCTATCAGGCTTAGTCTGTCTAATTGTGTTAAATAAACATGCCTCAATGAATCTCAATGAGAAGAGGCTGATAAGTAGTTGTGTGCCGGTCAGTCTTTGACGATTGCAATGTTCTGACCTTCTGCCAGGATCCAGGAAGGACGTTATCCTGCCCTCTAGATCCGGAGTGATGCCACGTGTCTCAATCCTGTCCCTCACATTGGCTCAGAGGCGTTACATACATGAGCTTGGCATACCACTGGTTTGTCATCCCTGTCAGAGAATATGAAGACTTTCCTCTCAGTACATATCAAAGTATTGCAGATGCTGCAAGACACATTGTTATTCGCTTGTCTTTTTGCATGGTTACGTAATAGTATCCCTAACATCTTATTATGACGAACACGGACAATATAACACTGGTAGGGACGTGACTGATTCTCCAAAGCTGTGATCAAACCGACGCTGAACGTTTGAGTATCTGTAGATTCACGTCAGCATCGCAAATCGTTTCATGAGCATAGCTGAAGTGTGACATAGCATAAGGAAGTATAGAAGGGGCCACCCTAGGTAGTATTCACTGTGTTGCTTCTTGCATTGTCACATTGCTACCAGTCTTATTTTGTGCCACTCCTCTACCAAAGCTGGTTCCACCGGCTCAGGGTGAACACCATGGACAGGTGTGTGTGTGTGTGTGTGTGTGTGTGTGTGTGTGTGTGTGTGTGTGTGTGTGTGTGTGTGTGTGTGTGTGTGTGTGTGTGTGTGTGTGTGTGTGTGTGTGTGTGTGTGTGTGTGTGTGAGTGAGCAATGGACAGTGAGAAAGAGACCTCTAGCCCGGGGGGGTCGCCTGAGGACAGAAGCCTAATAAAGTTAATCTGCACCTCTGGTCATTAGTGAAATCAGGGCTAAAATTAGGCCTAATAAAGGGATGAAAACGCACTCCCGGAGATCGCTCATTATTATCTCTGCTAGACTGTGGTGGACTACAGTTTCTCCTCTGCTCACATGTGTTTGGCTCTGAAGCAGCAGGGCAGTTATACTAGGCTCCCGAGTGGCGCAGCGGTCTAAGACACTGCATCTCAGTGCTAGAGGCATCCAGGCTGTATCACAACCGGTCGTGATTGGGAGTCCTATAGGGCGGTGCACAATTGGCCCAGCGATGAACTAAGGACATGCATCTGGCTCTATTACAGGGGAAGTCGGAAGTTTACATGCACTTAATTTGGAGTCACTCCACAAATTTCTTGTTAACAAACTTTCGTTTTATCAAGTCGGTTAGGATATCTACTTTGTGCATGACACAAGTAATTTTTCCAACAATTGTTTACAGACAGATTATTTCACTCATAATTCACTGTATCACAATTCCAGTGGGTCAGAAGTTTACATACACTAAGTTGACTGTGCCTTTAAACAGATTGGGAAATTCCAGAAAAATAATATTTAGAATATTCTGATAGGCAAATTGACATCATTTGAGTCAATTGGAGGTGTACCTGTCGATGTATTTCATGGCCTAACTTCAAACTCAGTGCCTCTTTGCTTGACATCATGGGAAAATCAAAAGAAATCAGCCAAGACCTCAGAAAAAATTGTAGACCTCCACAAGTCTGATTCATCCTTGGGAGCAATTTCAAGGAAGAAGCCACTGCTCCAAAACCGCCATAAAAAAGCCAGACTAGGGTTTGCAATTGCACATTGGGACAAAGATCGTACTTTTGGAGAAATGTCCTCTGGTCTGATGAAACAAAAATAGAACTGTTTGGCCATAATGACCATTGTTATGTTTGGAAGAAAAGGAGGAGACTTGCAAGCCGAAGAACACCATCCCAACCGTGAAGCACGGCGTTGTGGGGCTTTGTTGCAGGAGGGACTGGTGCACTTCACAAAATAGGTGGCATCGGGAGGTAGGAAAATTATGTGGATATATTAAAGAAACATCTCAAGACATCAGTTAAGTTAAAGCTTGGTCGCAAATGGGTCTTCCAAATGGACAACGACCCCAAGCATACTTCCAAAGTTGTGGCAAAATGGCTTAAGGACAACAAAGTCAAGGTATTGGAGTGGCCATCACAAAGCCCCATAGAAAATTTGTGGGCAGAACTGAAAAAGTGTGTGCGAGCAAGGAGGCCTACAAACCTGACTCAGTTTCACCAGCTCTGTCAGGAGGAATGGGCCAAAATTCACCCAACTTATTGTGGGAAGCTTGTAGAAGGCTACCCGAAATGTTTGACTGAAGTTTTTACAACGATTAAATGTCAGGAATTGTGAAAAACTGAGTTTAGATGTATTTGGCTAAGGTGTATGTAAACTTCCGACTTCAACTGTATATGAAGAATTTAGCCATTTAAATTAGGCTTTTTAAAATACAGCGTCGTTCGGGTTTGGCCGGGGAAGGCCTTCATTGTAAAAAATACTTTGTTCTTAACTGACTTGCCTAGTTTAATAAAGGTTAAATCAAATAAAAACAAAAAAACAGCACTAGATCACTAATGGTATGCCCTGGCGAAATCCAGGGGCACACTGCTCTTAGAGGAGAAGGTAGATGTTATAGGCCTATATATTTTTCACACCTTGCCACTGCTCTAGTGTCCCTGCCGTGTTGGCTGACAGGGTCACTGTCCTGTGGCCTGGTTGATGGGTGTAGAGTTGGGCTCCAGGGTCGCCCAGGGGACACCCTCGTCACTGGGCACCACCTTCACAGGTGGTGACTCTCTTACTGACTGTCTCGTCTCATCAGCATCACAGCCTAGCTCGTCCTAAGCCTGTGACCTTGTCTGTGCAGGTTTAGCCAATAGCTGGGAATTCCCAATGCAAGTCACAACACAAACATCCCACATATTCACTTCCCTTTATTTACACACACAGTAGTTATTAGTGATGGGGGGGGGGGGGGGGGGGGGGAATATTGATACAGTCACATTTTTCAATATTATTTTTCAACAATATTATATTAACTTTGGCTCAAAGTATTGATTTGTAAAACAAAAAATGCTACTGTAGGTAGCGTTAGCTAGCGCTAGTCGGTCAAAACTCCAGTATGTTTTATCCTATAGCTCGTTCTCCATCTTCTTTTTTAAATAGTGAGCCAACATGTTTTCAGAGGTTTTATTTCCGTGACAGTCGTAGTATCGAATCACAATACATATTGTATCGGCACCTAAGTATCATTATAATATCGTATCGTGAGATCCCTGGTAATTCTCAGCCCTAGAAGATACGTATATCATGCTGGTGCCCATACAGGGTTAGTTACATTAGGCCAGACATATTATTAGAGGAACCAAGCCTGTAATGAATAAATACACGTATTACATTTTTAGCTAATACATGTTATTTTGTCCAGACCAGTCAGCTGGACTAAAGTCAAATGAAGGTCCCCACTCCACAGGAGTTGGCTGACTTCATAGTTCCGGGAAAGAACAGTGTATTACTGATATCCCACTGTTTCACCAGATTATCATCTCAGTTGCACTGTGACTCCTCTTTCTTGGAGAGTTTTCGATCAGCTATCTCTAAAGAACAGTCTGTGTTTTGTTCTCACTTTAGGCCTACCTAGTTCTGACCACCAACCTCTCATGTGAGCTCATTGGGCAACAATGGCTGAGCTGCTGCTGCGGTGCACTTAGCAACCCCAGAGCAGAACAGAGTAGACAGCCTGGCCCTGAGGAACTGAGCTGAGTGCAGGGCCAGTAACAGCCCATAGGGCCAGAGGTCAGACTGTCATAGTGTTAGGAGCATGCTCAGTCTGCTGGGCATTACCCCAGAGGTGTGCTGTGTCACTCTCTAGTCTAGGGGTAGGCAACTAAATTCAGCCGTGGACCGGTTTTTGTCAGAACAAATAAGGCCAAAAAGAGATTTGAAAATAACAATATTTTCCTAACTTGATTACATTGAGACATGATCACATTTTTATATATATATTTGTGGGAATACTTGGGAACAGATTTCCTAAATTAAGCAAATTTTTTGCTGGATTCCTGGTGATTTTACAGTGTATTTTGACAAACATTTTTAAAAAACACGTTTTTAAAACTCATGTGTCAGTTTTGGCCCACCTGTTGCTGACCCCCTGCTCTAGCGTCTGCTTAGTCTACTGTATGTACTACAGGCCTAGCCAGCAGAGGATTAGTTAGATCAGAGCAGCAATACTGTGTACTAATCCTCTGGGAGGCCTGGACCTGGCCTGCCCTTCTGTCTGTACCATCCCTTCGGTGGTAGTGGGGTGGAGGCTAAGACTGTCACTGAGACCTTGTACTAGGGCCCTTCTTCCTCTGTTGTTTTCCACAGCTGTAGTAGTAGGCCACTACTGTTGTTCATGGAAGCCTTCCAGCTTCACCCAGGAAGTCCCAGTCTGACACCACGTCAACGTGAACAATGTGGGCGGAATGAAACCTTATTGATACCAGAAATCTCTCCTCGCTCCCTGCTCTACTCCTGCCTCTGGGAACCAGTGGAGGTCACAGAGGAATGAGAGCATTGAGCCCTCTCTTAAAACCCAGATCCTAAAGAAAGACCCCCCCCCCCCATTCACACATTCACACACTCACACACACAGTATTTATATTATAAGGGTAGTATGGTAACAATTAACTTTGCCTTATGTCAGTTAGCCTACAGTACCTGCCAGGCCATGTACAATGAGTGTATAAAACATTAGGTACACCTGCGCTTTCCATGACGGACTGACCAGGTGAAAGCTATGATCCCTTATAGATGTCACCTGTTAAATCCACTCCAGTCGGTGTAGATTGAAGGGAAGGATTTTGAAGCCTTGAGACATGGATTGTGTATCATTCAGAGGGTGAATGAATGTAAGTGCCTTTGAACAGGGTATTGTAGTGGGTGCCAGGTGCACCGGTTTGAGTGTGTCAAGAACCGCAACGCTGCTGTATTGTATGTAATTGTATTGCTTTGTCTACCCTTCATCTTCATAACACATTACGCAATCCAGTAGCTTCATGTATTGACAATATTTGATAACCGGATCTAAGGCCAATGGCAATGTGTTTACATGTAACGTATGACCACTGTCCATTCGGTAGATGATCCTAATTTGTCATACAGCATTCTGTAGAGTAGATCAGGAACCACGTCTCTCTTCATTGATCTGTGTAATGTCTATGTCTGCCCCAGGTCAGGGTGGGCAGAGCGGACATCGTGTGCCCCATCACGGAGTGCAGTGGTTACCTGGAGGAGAGCCTGGTGGTGTCCCACCTGGGCAGCGAGGAAGTGGCTAAATACAAGTACTTCCTGGAGTTGAGCCGGGTCGACTCCAGCACCAAACCCTGTCCCCAGTGCAGCCAGTTCACCTCGCTGAAAGGACGCACCCCCAGCAAGGCAGACCACAAATACAAGGTGAGAGAGAGGGACTATACTGTTCTGAGATCAGATATTATACAGAAGGACTGAGCCCAAGTAAAAGGTGAGTACAGGGCCTCTGCTGTTTCTAGCACGAACCCTGATATTATACAGTAATAATAAGAAAATATCTGAATTACATGTCTTTCTGAAGAATGCATATAATCTGACCTTGTGTACTGCTTTGGGAAACGCTTGGGTTCCTTAAATCATCGACAAAGTGCATCATTGTGCATAATTAATGATGGAGGCTTTAGTCTGTGCAGACAGGCACATCTATGCACTGTATGCCGTGCATCTAGCCGATCACATGTCTATGCCCTCTGCAGATCCAGTGCACCAAGTGTCAGTTTGTGTGGTGTTTCAAGTGCCAAGCCCCATGGCACGACGGTTTGAAGTGCCGGGACTACAGGAAGGGGGACAAGCTGCTGCGTCACTGGGCCAGCGTCATCGAGCACGGCCAGAGGAATGCCCAGAAGTGCCCCCGCTGCAAAGTGAGTGACAGGGCCAGGAGAGTTTACAAAAATAGCAAACCTTGCTCCTTGAGGGAGATTTAGGTTGACAGTTTTGCAGCAAAACGATGGTCCTTAAAAGGTGTTCACTTGACTAGGAAGGTGGTGTTTAAAGTGAGCAAACACAGCAAGCCCTGTATCTCAGAAAAACCTGCTAATTGTGTTTAAAGAATCTCAAGAGAGGACCGACAGTTCTCCAGCCCTTTATGTCTACATTAGGTTATTAGAGATGTGCTTTTCAGGTGTTCTCCAGCCATGACACTGTCCTCGGTGCATGTTCCCTCTCTCTCTCTCTCTCAGAGCTTCAAACACAGGGTTAGGAAAGAGAGAGACAGAGAGATATTGTTGTTGTCTTTGTCTCCCTAGTCCACTTGTAACGATGGCTAGAAATGAAGCATTCCAGGAAGTCATAAGACTGAGCCTGGGGTCAGAAAGTCCATACCAAATTAGATTTGGAGAGCAACAACAGCAAACACAACACAGGACTGCTGATTCTTCAAGGTGGTGGGATCCATCACTGATGTGTAGGCTGCGAGCTGTCTGTCTGTCCATGGCAGCACTCTCCTCTCAATGTACTGTCAGTCGGCATGAGTCAGGGAGAGGGGTTGAGTGAGGCTCAGATATCAGGACAAAATGTTTCATTATTTTTCCTTAAAACAAGCCAAAACACTTTGTCCGCCACACAGCTTGAAGTATAGGCTACAGCCTGTGTTTTATATTCTGAAAAGACCTTCGATGAACTAACTGATAGTCTCGTAATTGCTACATATTCTCAAGAGTTATTCATTTGTGCAGAAGTTAGGATCTCACTTGAGACGAACAACGACTTCTAAAGGCTTTATAGATGGAGCATTCACGAAGTCATATGTCGCTCCCCGATGATGTCACGCTCCCCAGATCCACATCCAGAGGACGGAGGGCTGCGATCACATGAACTGCACCCAGTGCAGCACCAACTTCTGCTACCGCTGTGGGGAGAAGTACCGCCACCTGCGATTCTTCGGGGATCACACGTCCAACCTCAGCGTGTTCGGCTGCAAGTACCGCTACCTTCCTGAGAAGCCCCACCTCCGCCGGCTGGTCCGGGGGTCCGTGTGTGGTGAGTCTACCCAGCCTCAGCCCGGGCCCCAGGGGCCCTTAAAGACTTCATAGAAGGGACACATTGGGATTCACTAAGTTATTAACCATTACATTTTATGGCATATAGAAAATATAGACCCTCTAGTGCTGATTTAAAAAGATGCTCTGATTAGCAATTGTAATTTTTTGGCCTTATGCCTGACTGCTGAATGTAGTTATGACACTTCCTGTGACTTTCCTCCTTTGTCTCTGTGATCAGACTCAGAGAGATAGATAGGCAGGCGGGGGCGACGAGGAAACTTCAATTACCATGTGGGTGGCCTTTCATCCTCTTAATCAAATCCCGCTGCTTATGAATAATTCACACAATAATGAAGACGATCAAAACGGCATGTACTAGCTTGTTGCTGCTGATATGACTCTTTCATAAACCCGTTTTCGCTATACAATTACTGCCTCTGCTAAAAGTTTGCATTGTTGTCACGGCTCTGAAGTCAGAACAATACCGGCGTACTATAGTAGCAACCACAGAGGTTTGCATGACCCTTATCAGCAGAACGTCCTTATCTGAGGTTACGCGTGTCTCTGTGACCCTGCCTGCCGTCTCTGAATAGTAAACAGCTCTCCCGAGAGATGCAGTAGCTTTCTAAGAGGTGTTCTGACTGCAACTCGGTGTCTGTCGTATCCCCAGGGGCTCAGGCAGTGTGGCGTGTAGTGACATGCGGGGCCTCAGCTGTTGCTCCCCGAGTGGGGTTAGCTAAAGTTAGTCAGAGGCTGCAGGTTGCCAATGGAAACATCTGACACACGGTTGACTGTGGGCTAATGTGGCCTTCAGAGGGGCTCCAACTACCTTCTATTAAGGCACTGCTCACACAACTCACATTCTATTGTTTTGACAGCCTTGACAATGTTGCCCCCATATTCAGGCGCAATACTACAAACAACTGTGTTTGTTTTTATTAGGAAGACCCCATCTGCACCCCTATCCTATTTCAACCAATGTTTGATAGCCTGTTGAAAATGTTGATGTGCTGTCTACGAGGCTGCTATTCCAAACTCCCCTGTCCTCCCCATGCATTTTCATGTGTGTACTTGTCCTGACCCGTTATGAACATCTGTGTTGTCTCTTCTGTCTTCCTCCAATCCCAGTAAGTAAAGTGGTGGTGGCCCCTGTTGTCGTAGTCTTGGTGATGGTGGTTGGAGCCTTATCCCTGGTCGTAGGTAAGCACTGTTACATCCTGTTCTAATCCTCAAGAGAACTTGACACATTAGATAACCAGTGGTGCTTTAGATATAATCTATAATGTGTTACTTTCTCTTGGGTCAGGTAGGTACATGTTGTGTGACTCGGCTTGTCCAGTGGCTGTGGTGTGCTGGCGAGGGCCACCTGTGTCTTGGTGTAAACAGATAGAAGCGGCTAAGTGTCTGCTTTTTCAGATAGCTCTGCAACACTGGGCGGTGGGAGAATGACACGCTGATATAAAGCTGTTGACAGTCACTTGTTAATCCGGCAAAATGTTAAATGTTGTTATTTACGTTGGATAAAAGTAAACACTCAAAGCTATTTCACACACTGCAGTTGAGGAACAATGGGAAAGTAATTCTGCTTTGAAAGTTGATGAACTTGTTATCCCACCTTTGAGAAAATGGCCCTTGAATGTTTTGCTACACCTACTGGAGAGCTCCCCTTTGTCTACACCCATTCAGCATCGTTCACACCCTCTAAAGCCTTAGCCCCACCCATCTCTTTAAGGATTCTCATGTGAGGCCATGTGCTAAACAGAGTGGGTAAGGTGGTGTAGTAAACAACCGAAGATTTCAAAAACTCCAGGTAAAAAATACACTTTATCTAGTCCTTGGCCTATATCCTAGTCTGACTTTTGTGCAGGTCATGTTGTTCTTCACATTAGCATCTCTGGTAAAAACACACTATATCAAATACTATCAACGTTTATTTGTCACATGCACAGGATACAGAAGGTGTAAATGGTACAGTGAAATAGTTACTTGCATAGTAGCAATATCAAAATAGAAAGCTTCCAGATAAAAAATATTGTACACTGAACAAAAATATCAAATGTAAAGTGTTGGTCCCATGTTTCAGGAGCTGAAATAAAAGATCCCAGAAATGTTCCATATGCACAAAAAGCTTATTTCCCTCAAATGTTGTGAACAAATTAGTTTACATCCTTGTTAGTGAGCATACCTTTGCCAAGATAATCCATCCACCTGACAGGTGTGGCATATCAAGAAGTGGATTAAAGGGAAAAGGGGATACCTTGTTAGTTGTACAACTGAATGCAATGAAATGTGTCTTCCGCATTTAACCCAACTCCTCTGAATCAGAGAGGTGCGGAGGGCTGCCTTAATCAACATCCACATCTTCAGCGCCCGGGAACAGTGGTTTAACTTCCTTGCTCAGGGCAGAGCGACAGATTTTTACCTTGTCAGCTTGGGGATTTGATACCGGCTACCTTTCGGGTTACTGTCCCAACGCTCCTACCCGCCAGACTACCTGCCCCCCCCTTCACAGGTGCACCTTGTGCTGGGGACAATAAAAGGCCACTTCCTTGTGGGAATTGTCACATCATTTGCATGCATTAACTGTCAGTCATTTCACTGAGTTTACTGCTCGCTCTATATATTAACCTGCCTGTTCTCTCCTGCTCTGCTCCGCTCTCTTCTCAGGCCTCGTGGCCTTCCCTATCTACTACATCTGTAAGAAGAGACGGAAGCGCACCCAGGGGACAGGCCGCTGGCTCTGAGCTGAGGACCATGACAGTGTGGTCAGGACCCTGCTCCAGAGGCGTGGCCCAGCGAGGGGACACAGGGTTGGGGGAGGGGTCCTTCCAACACGCCCCACTAGTTTCTAGCCCCAGCCTGAGAAGAACCATGCTTTAGAGTGGGCTCCTCTCTTTACTTTATGTCCACCACAAAACTGTCTGTGGCTCCTCCTCCAGCCTGTGGATCTGAAGGCTCACAGAGCACACAGAGCAGTCTACTACTGTTCCCTCCCACTAGTGACCAGGATTGCTGAGGAGAGGCCAACTGACAGGCAGGTACAGCCTCTGGTATCAAGAAGCCACTCAATTTCTTTTAGAAAAGTTTGAGGTTATTTATTGAATGGTTTTTAGTACTGTTGTTTGGTTTTGTTTTTTTGTCTGGGCTCATATAGCATGGATAGTGAAACAAAAACACATTGGATAGAATGAGAAAGAGTCCCTCAAGGTGTGTGGGTGAGTTTATCACCATTCTATTGGTTACGCGTACAGTAGAATGCCTTTTGCGGACCCTGAGAACCTGCAAATATCAGGGATTGTATTGTGGTGCATACATAGATAGTTACATCACATCAAGCAATTGATTTCTCATTGTTAAGGACCAATCCCTAACTGTTTCCTGTAAGTGAGATTCCGGCTCCATTCAGCCGCTTCCGCCACTGCCAACCTCGGAGTGCTGTGCCCACACACACACACACACACACTGGTATTTGCATCGTCAACAAAATGCATTTAAGTCTTTTTCATTGTAGAAAACAGTGGGGACAGCACTGTTTAAATAACTGCTGTTTGATGCCTAGTAATCATTTATCAATAATCTCATCCATACTTGCAAAGTAGGGTTTTACCCTATCTCTGTTTTACTAAGTGTTCTATTGTCCTAAATGATCCAGACAAATGTGGTCCAATTTAACGAATGGGAGAAGTCTGAGTGTTCACAGACAATAACCGAAAAGTGCTTCATGCATTGGATACATTTTCTGCCTCCTTCAATGGTCAATATCAGATGTTTTCTGTGAGAATAGATCTAAAAACACACTTAAAACATATCTGTGGAGGACGGACCAATGGACAGACAGACTGTAAGAACCGTAAATGATCCAGAAGTCATGGTTTTGTTATTTACCTTGAGGAGCCTATTTAAGGAACTCACTTTCAAACTCACTAGATTGCTTGCAACAACCACTTTCCCATAGTCTTCCATTATTTAAATCTAGTTAAAGTGTCGTACATGCTATTTGTATATGAATGTGTCCATGAACTTCATACTAGTCATGTCAGGGGTTTTTGTTCACATCAAATGTGTGTCTTGACATCATTAATAATTAACTATCGTTCATTCTCCATTTTAATATAAAACACTGATTACAATAGGGAATGGTAATTAACCTAACACCAAGTCAATTTGTGCACAACATCAGCACAGGAAAAACAGTCGTGTTTGTAACACAGATGACAATCAAGTATCTCTTAGACTTAAAAAAAAAAAGTGGCCTTTGATGTAAGTACCCTTTTGAAAGCCACACAATAGACCTGGAGCTGTGCCAGGGGAATGGTGGATTTTATGAATCTTAAAAGGATGTAACTTGGCAACATTGGGCCTGTCCAACATTTTCCCCCCCTATCCCCCCAAATCCCCAACCTTCTCACTGTGGGCGCTGTATATATCAGACATTCAGCTCTGCATTGATTATTATTGTGTTATTAATGACACAGACTATGATGATGATGATGATGATGATGGAGATCGATGAATGCTCGGTCACTACTTACCGTGTGGACTTCAGTTACCACAATGTCAAAGGTCATGGACAGAATTTGAACTCTATTAGGCTTTTGTAATTAATCTCAGGGAGCATTCTGTTACCATTCTCCACGGCTGTCTTTCCCTGCATGCTCCTGTAGCTGCCACTGTACTATGTGATCAAAACATGTCACACATATTGTTTGTTTTTACATGGTTTTAAAGATGTATCTTACCTGACGCCAGATATAATTTTGAAAATTTTTCTCACCAAGTCATCACCTGGATAATACAGTTGAAGTCGGAAGTTTACATACACTTAGGCTGGAGTCATTAAAACTCATTTTTCAACCACTCCACAAATTGCTATACAAACTATAGTTTTGGCAAGTTGGTTAGGACATCTACATCGTGAATGTCACAAGTAATTTTTCCAACAATTGTTTACAGACAGATTATTTCACTTATACTTCACAGTATCACAATTCCAGTGGGTCAGAAGTTCACATACACTAAGTGGACTGTGCCTTTATATAGCTTGAAAAATTCCAGAAAATGATGTCACGACTTTAGAAGCTTCTGATAGGCTAATTGACATAATTTAAGTCAATTGGATGTGTACCTGTGGATGCATTTTAAGGCCTACCTTCAAACTCAGTGCCTCTTTGCTTGACATCATGGGAAAATCAAAAGAAATCAGCCAAGACCCCAGAAATTATTTTGTAGACCTCCACAAGTCTGGTTCATCCTTGGGAGCAATTTCCAAACGCCTGAAGGTACCACGTTCATCTGTACAAACAATAGTACGCAAGTATAAACACCATGGGACCACGCAGCCATCGTACCGCTCAGGAAGGAGACGCGTTCTTTCTCCTAGAGATGAACGTACTTTGGTGCGAAAAGTGCAAATCAACCCCAGAACAACAGCAAAGGACCTTGTGAAGATGCTGGAGGAAACAGGTACAAAAGTATCTATATCCACAGTAAAACAAGTCCTATATTGACATAACCTGAATGGCCGCTCAGCAAGGAAGAAACCACAGCTCCAAAACCGCCATAAAAAAGCCAGAATAGGGTTACAACTGCACATGGGGACAAAGATCATACTTTTTGGAGAAATGTCCTCTGGTCTGATGAAACAAAAATAGAACTGTTTGGCCATAATGACCATCGTTATGTTTGGAGGAAAAAGGGGGAGGCTTGCAAGCTGAAGAACACCATCCCAACCGTGAAGCATGGGGGTGGCAGCATCATGTTGTGGGGGTGCTTTGCTGCCGGAGGGACTGGTGCACTTCACAAAATAGATGGCATCATGAGGTTGGAAAATTATGTGGATATATTGAAGCAACATCTCAAGACATCAGTCAGGAAGTTGAAGCTTGGTCAGAAATGGGTCTTCCAAATGGACAATGACCCCAAACATACTTCCAAAGTTGTGGCAAAATGGCTTAAGGACAACAAAGTCAAGGTATTGGAGTGGCCATCACAAAGCCCTGACCTCAATCTTCTATAAAATTTGTGGGCAGAACTGAAAAAGCATGTGCGAGCAACGAGGCCTACAAACCTGACTCATTTACACCAGCTCTGTCAGGAGGAATGGGACAATATTCGCCCACAATAAATGTATTGTTGGAAGCTTGTGGAAGGCTACCCGAAACGTTTGACCCAAGTTAAACAATTTAACAGCAATGCTACCAAATACAAATTGAATATATGTAAACTTCTGACCTACTGGGTGATGAAAGAAATAAAAGCTGTATTAAATTATTCTCTCTACTATTATTCGGACATTTCACATTCTTAAAATAAAGTGGTGATCCTAACTGACCTAAGACGGGGCATTTTTACTAGGATTAAATGTCAGGAATTGTGAAAAACTGAGTTTAAATGTAGTTGGCTAAGGTGTATGCAAACTTCCAACTTCAACTGTATATTAAGATGCCATTGTTTGATGCCACTTTTAGTGTATACATGTTACATTTTAATCTGACATCGGATTGGGTAGGTGGAGGATCCACCTCGGACGTCTGAACTCGCCAGGGGGCTTATCGGCTGGCTGAAGCCCCTATTCGTGCCATTGTGGCCTGGTTACCATAAAAATATGACTGGTGCCTTTACAAAGATCATTGATATAGGCTTGACGGTCTCATCTCTGCTCCAAAAACGTCTGTAGCTTGCACAACTGAAATGGTAAATTTCTCCTGATCTACCCATTGTAGATGTCAATTATCTAGTAGTTTAAAGCTACAACAACACCAATAGTCGTTTTTCATGTATTGGTTGGTTTATGAAATTCAAATGCACAGATTTGTATTCTACTTTTGTTTGTGGTTCTTCTGTGCTGCTGCACCACTATCTTCACAGTTCATGTCATTCACGTTTAGCTGTTTGTGTCAGATGTAATTGTGGAGTCATTAAAAAGTGATGGTTAAAACGCCAAAAACATATGTCTTTTTTTTGTGTGAACAATTGTTTTTATTGGATCACGTCAAAGGCAATACAATCAACAAATGAACCTTGGGGAATTGGACACGATGCAGACAATTACATTGATGGAAGCTACGATCTATAGATATGGAATATTAAAGCTGATCTACCTCCTAAAGAAAATAGTTATAATAATCTACCTTCTTCCTGTATTAAGCCAGGCAAACCAATTGATGGCTCAACAAAAAACACTGTCTTGCACTTACCAACTGTGATGTATAGTTTTTAAAAGATCTCTGGCCCTTCCCTCCCTGACCAAACCCCATTCCATCCATCCACAAAGATGTCCTATTCAGAAGTTGTTTTTACAGAAACATGATCACCCTTTATTTCCGTTAGTGCTTGCCCCCTCTGAGAGTAGCCTACACCACACCAGCCCGGCCAAGCTGTTTTGTTATCTGTCCTGTCCACTCTATCTTCCCTGGATGGACAGACATAGGAGAAGTCCCAAATGGCACTCTATTCCCTTTATAGTGCACTACTTTTGACCAGGGTCTATAGTCGACCACTACAGTATATAGGGTGGCATTTGGGATGCACAGGCAGCTCCCCAACGTCATGTAACCCAACCGGGGCCAGTGCTTACTCAGCAATACATAGCTCTGGGATCAGCTGACCTTGCAGCTGTGGTGGCCACTGAGAAAGTGAGTCATGACTTCTAGCTGGTTATGGACCCACAGGTCAAGAGGAGGATTCCTGGGGGATGGGGAAGTAGTTATAACAGGGCCTTCAAACAGCCAAGCTCTGTGGCTGTGGACTCAGCTCCCAGCTGGTTCCTTCCTTCCAATCGGGATCATCTGATTTATTGTGTGTGATTAGAATGCTGTGAACAGCTGTGTAAATATACAGCACTCCATATCAAACAAATTCAACAACACAGAGGCTCAGCAGAGCTGAAAAAGCTATGAAATATACAACACATTTAATGAGAATTTCCTGTAGTTAGTGGTTATGCTTTGGCAATATTACATACAGTAGTAATATAGGCTTTTGTTGCTGTTCTGCCCGATGCAAGGGCCTCATGTCACAATAATAAACCAATGTGATCTGAATCATTGTTAATCATAATGAAAATTCCATTCAGTCAATTGAATATCCTGCCTCCTGTTTCATTCTGTAATGTGGCCTTGATGTCTGTCTGTGGGACTGTTTCCTCATGGTGTGGGGCTGTGCTCCTCTGTCTTCATACTAGCTGACACAGACATCCTGTTGACAGAGCTAAGACAGAATAAGACTTGGCAGAGCTGCAGAGGGGAGCTCAGCTGCCAGTACTAGTACATACTAGTACCACACTGATTCCTGGTACAGCATAAAATAAAGCACATCCATATTAAAACTCCCAGTGAATTACAGAATTTCATATGGTGTTTTGATAAGACAGGGAAACATTTAATCTTTAAAATCCGTTTGAAATTACTTTCACGGAAAGATTACAGCTTCAGAATGCAAGGTTTTTCAAAAACACATCAGAGCTGAAAAGAGCAGCTGCTGCTTTGAGGGAGATGTGTTCAGTGCTGTTTCTAGGCATAAGCGGTATAATCGGCTTTTTTGTTTGTTTTGGGAGTAAGTCGGGGTCTCAACTTTGTAGATACACTATACAGTATATACAAAAGTATGTGGACACCCCTTCAATTTAGTGGATTCGGCAATTTTAGCCACACCCATTGCTGACAGGTGTATAAAATTGAGCACACAGCCATGCAATCTCCATAGACAAAAATGGCAGTAGAATGGCCTTACTGAAGAGCTCAGTGACTTTCAATGTGGCACCGTCATAGGATGCCACTGTTCAGAAAGTCAGTTCGTCAAATTTCTGGCCTGCTAGAGCTGCCCCGGTCAACTGTATGGGCTGTTACTGTGAAGTGGACATGTCTAGGAGCAACAACGGCTCAGCCACGAAGTGGTAGGTCACATAAGCTCACAGAACGGGACCGCCAAGTGCTGAAGTGTGTAGCGAGTAAAAATCGCCTGTCCTTGGTTGCAACACTCACTACCGAGTTCCAGGAAGCAATGTCAGCACAATAACTGTTCGTCGGGAGCTTCATGAAATGGGTTTCCATGGCCGAGCAGCCGCACATAAGCCTAAAATCGCCATGCTCAATCCCAAGCATCGGCTGGAGTGGAGTGAAGTTCACTGCCATTGGACTCTGGAGCAGTTGAAATGCGTTCTCTGGAGTGATGAATCAGGCTTCACCATCTGGTAGTCCGATGGACAAATCTGGGTTTGACGGATGCCAGGAAAAAGCTACCTGCCCTTATGAATAGTGCCAACTGTAAAGTTTGGTGGAGGAGGAATAATGGTCTGGGAATATTTTTCATGGTATGGACTAGGCCCCTTAGTTCCAATGCAGTGAAATATTAATGCGACAGCGTTCAATGACATTATAGACAATTCTGTTCTTCCAATTTTGGGGAAGGCCCTTTCCTGTTACAGCATGACAATGCCCCCGTGCACAAAGTGAGGTCCATACAGAAATTGTTTTTCGAGATCGGTGTGGAATAACTTGACTGGCCTGCACAAAGCCCTGACCTCAACCCCATGGAACACCTTTGGGAAGAATTGGATCTCCAACTGCGAGCCAGGCCTAATCAGTGCCCAGCCTCACTAATGAGGTTGTGGCTTAATGGAAGCATGTCCCCACATCACTGTTCCAACATCTAGTGGAAAACCTTCTCAGGAGAGTGGAGGCTGTTATAGCAGCAAAGGGGGACCAACTCTATATTAATGCCCATGATTTTGGAATGAGATGTTCAACGAGCAGGTGTCCACATACTTTTGGTCATGTAGTGTAGATCATAAAATACACAACGTGCAATTTCAGAATGTGGTAGTGCATCAGCAGCTATGCCAGTCACTGACAGTCACTCAATTAGCCCATGTCAGCAAACATTTTTATAGATTGCTAGGTAAGTTAGTCTAGCCAGCTATCTAAACCTTATAGTAATCAAGGCACGTGCCCAGGGGCCCTGACCCCTAGGGTGCCCCCATTGATTTTGTTAGTTACTCTCACTCAGATATCATATGAACCTGGCATAAGTCATGGCAAAACATGTAGAATTGCAGGAAATTAGCAGGCCAAAGTCCAAATTGGCTGTATTGTAAAAATGTATGAAAAAAAAGAATGAATGATCAAGAGTTCCAGTTGAAGATGAATGGTGCATTGCATCTGAAAGACTGATATCTTGAGAGTCTTATCTTCTATCAAATGTTTTGCTTCTTAGAAAGTGAATATATTCAGCATAATTTTGAAAAGTATAAATAAAATGTCTACTGCTACATTTTTACCTGGCCCTAATTGTAAATAAATAAAATACAATATTGTTGGTTATTGAAAATATATTTCACAGTGGTTTAGATGGTACAATGATTCTCAACACTTGCTTGTTTTGTCACATAAACTGAAATTAGGCTAACTATTAACATTTTAGCAACCAGGAAATGGCAAAGTAATTGTTGAATCTGTTTAATCAAAATTCATGTCTATCATCTCATGTAACTAATTTACTACAGGAGATACTACCCTGCTCTGACAGACGAGGGTGTAAATTGGTCAGATATTCTCAAAGCCTAGAATCACAAAGTATCAGCAGGTGGCGTCGTTGCATTCTGTAATGAAACTACCCAAACTAGCCTAAATAAGTAACTTGGATACATTACACTTTCACTCCACCGGAAACATTGGGCAATCATGTATTTAAGTGTACATGAAACTGACAGTATTTTAAGATTACATTTGAGTTTTTCTGTCAAGAAATATAGTTCAACATATTGCATATTTGGCATCATCAGTCTAAATCATGTGCCTAGTTCGACACGAAAGAGTATTTGAACTCTGAAGACGTCACAACGCTGTTTCAGTAATTGAGCACACCGCCATTGGTGAATGTTGGAAGCCCCGCCAATGGAGGCGGTGCCGTAATTGACAGTGAAGGAACTGGCGTAAACATTGGCGTCTGACAGTACAGCAGTGAGCTGCTGTATCTACGTTAAAGCGTTGTTTCAGAAGAACAATTCATATTTACTTCAAGTAGCCAACTGCATCACACTGCTTCGAATGGAGACCAGACAACAGGGTGAGTGAGCGTTCAAGCTCTCGAAAAATGTATAATAATATGTTACACATTATGGATTTTTGTTGTTGCATTTATTCAATTGTGTATTTAGCTTATTTGTTATTTACAGGATGAACGAAAACTGTTGTTACTGAATTCATAGTTGATAGCCTTAATCTTAATTTAAAAAATATATAAATAACCTTATTAAGCAGTTTAACTTTAATATGTGATGATAGTCTTGGTAGGTGAAATTAAGTGTAAACTTTTAATAAATTCTACCTCAAAAGACAAAAGTGTATCAATAGAGTAGCCATTTTCGACCAGTTATCACATGACGCATCTACTTAATGGAACACGTGGTTAACGTTTCATTTCTGTCCAATAGAGAGCATTAGTAATGCCATCTTTTTGTAGGCACAAAACTCCGCCATGGTTCGTTGGACAAAGCCTATGGGAAAATGAATGCAGTTTTTGTAAGGTTTTGGGATAAACGCCGAAAATAAGGTCTGTGGTAAACACAGGTTTAGGAGATCTTATACATTTTTTTTCAATAAGATGGTCTTCATTTTTCTTCACTTTTTTATTATTTTTTAATTTTTGAAGCATTTATGACATTTAATAAAGCACATAAAGGCTTTCTAATTCACAAAGATAATTTTAACTGACAGATATTGTTATATCATAGAACAAAACATATAAGATCTCCTAAGCCTGTGTTAATCTCAGACCTTATTTTCTACATTTATCCCACAACCCTATTCTTTCCCCGGTTCATTTTCTCAATAGGAATTGCTGAAAGAACCAGGGGTAACATATTTTCCGGTTTTAGGACTACAAGGTGGCGAGCTCTATGTGTAACATCATTGCAACATGGTAATAAAACATAATGTTCATTTGGATGCAGTATTGCTCTGTCCTTCTGTTAGGTTCAAATATATTTTGCAAACCATGACTGGCTCAAGGCCACTTATTTTCCCTTCCCACCGTGACCACCTGACCAAATAATTGAAATCTTGTGACCATAGATATTCTGCTTTGAAGAGCCTTTCTTTGTAGTTGGCCCTATTATCCAAATAGCAAGATGGCTGTCTTAACTTGTGCACACTAGATTATCAGTTGAATACTGGCTATTATAATCAACTTTCTGGTTCAAACAAGGTATAGGCATTGTTTTTTATCAACCTCAGGTTATCAGGTTACAGTCAGCCTGAATGAACACTGTAACCTACACTATACACCAATTGTGTGCGTGTGTGTGCGCTCCTGTGTTTATGTGTAACTCACTATTTTGTATTTCACCCCATTCATTGCCTAATGGACATCAAATGCATCGTCATCAGAGTTGTACTCTAGTGTACTGAGCGACTCTAGTGTACTGAGCGACGGTGCAGGGGAATGGGGTAAGACCTCATATTCAGATGAGTGGGTTATGCCCAGTGGGTTTGTGGTGCATCTGCAACCTGAAAGTGACAGGCCTTTGATCTGTAGACTAGACTACTTCCCCTGTTATTGGTAGTATTGCAGTAGCTGTAGTATTTCTGGCCCACGTTGGAACAGTGAACCTGTGCAGCATCAATTGCATATTTTTTTTATACTTTCAGGATTGTAATAGCATGTGCCGATAAATAGAATGATTTGGATTTATATCCATTCATTTGTCTTGATGCTGCACAATTGAACCAGAAAATAGGCCAATGTCCTCTTGATATGTTTCTTGGCTCCGTAGATGGACAGACTCCCATTTTAGAATACTCCAGTTCTCTTGCAATCAGTTGCATGCTGTGTTTGAGCTGAATGTTTTAGGTCTTGTGGTGTTTCCAATGACTAAATGTTCCCTGTACGCATAGAACCTCAAAGGATCTGTAAATGAATGGCCTAACAAGGGTCAACTTCATCAGGCAAAGCATGAAACGCCTCTGATTTTGAACTTTTTTTTATCATCTGCGTATGTGATAGAAATGTTTCGGGACATTTGTTTTACAGCATTTCTTCTCTTGGTATGAACATGTTATAGGCATAGACTATATGGTTAGAACTTGTGACTTCCCCGGACAAAGTAGCATAGGCCTATCTATTTTTATCAATTATTACTCATTTCATTAAAGGAATGTAATCTTTCCCCCTTGTTTCTGCTACCAAATGAAGAGAGAGGACAAGGACATCTCAGGACAGGTATGCTTGCTTCTCTGTTTAGCTGACTGCCCTTCACAGAAATGTTCACGTGATGTGGAAGTATACAGTATCCCTGATTCATGTTTAAATAGGTCTCTTTATTGTGAGGGAATGAATGATTGACCCACTTTCACCACACTTTGGCCACAAATTGGACAAAAACACCCCTGACAGTGTTAATTCCAACGATGCGTTTGAGAGCAACCATTTGATGTAGTTGCAGTCAAAGGACTATCTGAAATGGGATCTTTGACTTCGCTAGATATCGCACTGCTTAATTCTGCCGTGGCTGAGGTGAAGGACTTTGGTAAATCTAGTTGGATAATCCGAGGGGAAAATCCCACTGATTACTACAGCCAGGCCAGAAATGACGTAACAGGCCAAGATGACAGCCTAAAATGGAAGCAAAAATGGGAACTAATTTCCAGATAACTTAATCTGTTTATTTACTAAATGCTACATTTTATTTACCATGGTTATGAGCAATCTCGTTATTGGTAAGGGGACTGGGGATCATTTCCAGTAACATTTCCAGTTGTGTTTGTCTGACACACTTTGTTAAGCTTATAGGATTTGCTTCCTCAGTCAGTACAGAATGCAGGTCATTTTACTGCATGAGTCAACTCATTGAACATCGTTGAGTTAGAAGGGTGATAATAGTCCATAATGAGATGAGAGTGCTACTATGTACAAGGCGAGAGAGGATCAGTAAATGTGTCATCAAAATGGAAGACAACCTGCTTTTCTTCTTTGAGAGACACCCACTGTGATGTCATCACTTATAGCCAGATAGTTTACCTTGGATGACAGAGACTTTAGCACAGCTAGAGCAGCCACAGTGTGAGAGGCAGGCCTCTCAGTTCGCATTTAGGTTTCTCTCAGGTCTCCACGCAGATGACTGATTTTGTGTGAACAACCCTATGCTAGCCGTCACTGCTAACGACTGTATCTGTGGATAAGGGTTGTAGAGTAAAAACAATGATGCCTTTGAGAACCTAGCATGTGAAAAATAGTATTTCTCCAGCTCTGGCCCCTGTGCTGCTGAGTATGATGAGTGTGAATTGGGTGCGGATGAGTTGTCACGCCACAGTCACTGAGCCGCGGGGCTCCTACTTTAAGGACAACGTCGTGGTCGAGACTCGGAAAATGCCTTCAGACAACCCAGACCAGCTGACCCGGACTCGGAATGTGACAATGCCATTTTTTGGATGGGGCCGCAGATTATCTGAAATAGATTCCCAAATCAGAGAGAGAAAACGAGGATGGGTGTCCTTTTGAGAGTTAATGTAGTGTTACTGAACCCCTACTGATTGTGGTGTGGTTCTGTGTTTATTCCTTGGCCAGAGTCTGTCTCTCTCTCTCCCTCAGCCATGTATGTGATGGTTAATTGAATCAGACTGAGGGGCGGGGCCGAGGTGAGGTTTAGAGTCATCGGTGTACCAATAATATGATGTTCAGGTGACATGTTGTCAAAAAGGAAAGTCACGAGCCCATCAACCCACTCTTAATAAAAAAATGTAACCTTTATTTAACTAGGCAAGCCAGTTAAGAACAAATTCTAATTTTCAATGACGGCCGAGGAACAGTGGGTTAACTGCCTGTTCAGGGGCAGAACGACAGATTTGTACCTTGTCAGCTCGGGGATTTGAACTTGCAACCTGACTAGTCCAATGCTCTAACCACGAGGCTACCCTGCCGATCCAGTCAAGCCTGCATGGTTTCCTGTTAATGCTCTTTGATATTGATTACCATATAGATTTTTTAATGAACCTGAGCCAATGTTAATGTATAATAGGGACCTCTTTCAGTGCCCCAGGAACAATGCTGATGGATGGAACCTCACATTGGCAACACAAACAACATCACTTTTGTACGAGTGTGTGTATACTGTCTGTCATTTAAAATGAGTCAGCCCGGTGTTGAAGGATTGATGTGTCTTAAGGACAACACAAGGATTCAATTAATGATGATGATGATGATTGGGCTTGCTCGTCTGCATGGGAAGTTGCTAAGCAACGCACTCTTAACCCATCACAGTGAAAACATAGAAACAGTTGTTCAAACTGAAATTGTCCCATTCTAGAGAAATAGGATAAAGTCGTAGAGTAATTAACTTTTACATTTGAGTCATTTAGCAGACGCTCCTATCCGGAGCGACTTACAATTAGTCCATTCATCTTAAGATAGCCAGGTGAGACAACCACATATCACAATCGTAGTAAGTACATTTTTCCTCAATAAAATAGCTATCAACACAGTGCAAGTAGGAAAAGACAAGTCCAGGCTATTATTATTATTATTATTAAAATACGTCTACTATTAGAGTCACTGAGGCCTGGCAAGATGACAATAGAGAAGAGAGTGATGAAGAGTGCTAGAATGTATACTGTGTACACGGTGGGGCTCCAAGCGAAGGGATCCTCTCCAAAGGCTTCTGATGAGAAAGTGATTGGGTTATGTGGCCAAACTGCATCACAAGCTCTGTGCCACGCCACTCCAATCATCTGCTGATGTAATGAGAGGCCAGGCCTCAAAGATGTGACTCCTGCTTGTTTGTTGTCCTCTTTGTCTTGACAAAAACATCCTCTACCTACGGTCATCTTAGGACGCTGGTCCCTGCTCAGTAACATCTCTTGGGTTTAGATGTCATGTTATAATGTTATATTTAAGGGGGGGGGGGGGGGGGTGGTAAATGTTTTGTTATACCCGTTTATTACGGTCTAATATACCACGGCTGTTAGCCTATCAGCATTCAGGGCTCGAACCACCAAGTTTATAATATGTTATAATGACCTGGCTTTATGTTGCTGGTGATTGAAATAGTATCATAAGCTCAGAGCCTTTCACCCAGTTGTATTACTGTAGCCTAGTATAGAATTTAAAGCCAGAGTCTCTTTACTGTAATATTATATTATGCAGTTACAGGGACAGACATTTGAAGTTACACAAAATTAGGCAGAAATTGGGTAAAGCTATACTCCCAATTTGAGTTCAAATTCACTTTATTAATGGCTGATTTAATCTGCTGAGGGTACACCATGCCAGGGCTTTGGCCATTACTTCATCAGTCAGATATTGATCAGACACTCAGTGCTTCACATACCAGGAAGTTGTTTGTCTGTTTTAGCTTGTATTGTAACTGGAAACACACGCACGCATGCACGCATGCACGCACGAACGCATACACACACACATGTTGTCATGTAATTAGATCACCATTAGGTTCCATAAGCAATAGATATTCCCCCTGAATATTTTATATATATATATATATATATAAAATCATATAAGAAAATAAAAAAATGTAATAAAAAAACAATAAGCAATAGATTTGTGCTCCTATTTAGTCATACACATTGATTAATGAATGTTTTAAGTAGAGACAACATACAGGGCGGTTACTCTAGCAGACAACTGGTGGCCTTATGGAAGGGGATAAGCATGACTTTTCTTTAAACTATCCAGAATATATCTTAGCTTAACATGTATAAAAATAAACAGGATTGGAAATGGAAGCTCGAGTGTAGATAATTACAGTCAGTGTCTCCTAAAGATGGTTGTTAAACGTGTGGTGAGGTCATAATGGGAATATTGCCATTGTCACAGTGATGGAGGGTGGCGTTCAGGTTAAATCTGTCCGGACTGTGGTCGTGTTACGATGGCAACAGATCGGGGGGTATGTCTTGCCGTAGCCTGAATCATCTCTTCGAGTTAGACGATTTGAATGGGTGCCTGAGTTTCTTTTGTTATTTGCAAAAACATACTTTATGTGATTGTCTCTCCACTATACAATGAGTGTACAAAACATTAGGAACGCCTCCTCTTTCCATGACAGACTGACCAGGGGGAAGGTATAATCCCTTATTGATGTCACTTGTTAAATCCACTTCAATCAGTGTCGATGAAGGGGAGGAGACAAGTTAGAGAAGGATTTGTAAGCTTTGAGACATGGATTGTGTATGTGTGCCATTCAGAGGGTGAATGGGGCAAGACAAAATATTTAAGTGCCTTTGAACGGGGTATGGTAGAAGGTGCCAGGTGCACCGGTTTGAGTGTGTCAAGAACTACAGAGCTGCTGGGTTTTTCAGACTTAACAGTTCCCCGTGTGTATTAAGAATGGTTCACCACCCAAACGACATCCAGCCTACTTAACACAACTGTTGGAAGCAATGGAGTCAACATGGGCCAACATCCCTGTGGAGACTTTTCGAGACCATGCCTGACAAATTTAGTTTTTTCTGTGGGCAAAAGGGGGTGCAACTCAATATTAGGAAAATGTTTGTTCACTCAGTGTATATGTACAGTACCAAATTTGGACACACCTACTCATTCAAGTTTTTTTTTTCTTTATTTGTATTATTTTCTAAATTGTAGTTTAGTAGTGAAGACATCAAAACTATGAAATAACACATGGAATCATGTAATAACCAAAAAAGGGTTAAACAAATCGAAATATATTTTATATTTGAGATTCTTCAATGTAGCCACCCTTTGCTTTGATGCCAGCTTTGCACACTCTTGGTATTCTTTCAACCAGCTCCACCTGGAATGCTTTTCCAACAGTCTTGAAGGAGTTCCCACATATGCTGAGCACTTGTTGGCTGCTTTTCCTTCACTCTGCGGTCCAACACATCCCAAACCATCTCAATTGGGTTGAGGTCAGGTGATTGTGGAGGCCAGGTCATCTGATGCAGCACTCCATTACTCATCTTCTTGATCAAATAGCCCTTACACAGCCTGGAGATGTGTTAGGTCATTGTCCTGTTGAAAAACAAATGGGATGGTGTATCGCTGCAGAATGCCGTGGTAGCCATGCTGGTTAAGTGTGCCTTGAATTCTAAATACATCACAGACAGTCACCAGCAAAGCACCATCACACCTCCTCCTCCACGCTTCACGGTGGGAACCACACATGCGGAGATCATCCTTTGACCTACTCCGCGTCTCACAAATACACGGCGGTTGGAACCAAATATCTCATATTTGGACTCATCAGACCAAAGGACATATTTCCACCGGTCTAATGCCCTTTGCTCGTGTTTCTTGACCCAAGCAAGTCTCTTCTTCTTATTGGTGTCCTTTTAGTATTGGTTTCTTTGCAGGAATTCAACCATGAAGGCCTGATTCACACAGTCTCCTCTGAGCAGCTGATGTTGAGATGTGTCTGTTACTTGAACTCTGAAGCATTTATTTGGGCTGCAATTTCTGAGGCTGGAAACTCTAATGAACGTATCCTATGCAGCAGAGGTAACTCTGGGTCTTCCTTTCCTATGGTGGTCCACATGAGAGCCAGTTTCATCAGAGCGCTTGATGGTTTTTGCGACTGCACTTGAAGAAACTTTAAAAGGTGTCTTCAAGTAATGATGGACTGTCGTTTGTTTCTCTTTGCTTATTTGAGCTGTTCTTGCCATAATATTGACTTGGTCTTTTACCAAATAGTCCTATCTTCTGTAAACCACCCCTTCCTTGTCACAGCACAACTGATTGGCTCAAATGCATTAATTAGGAAATAAAATCCTCAAACTAACTTTTAACATGGCACACCTGTTAATTTAAATGCATTCCAGGTGAATACCTCATGAAGCTGGTGGAAAGAATGGTTACTACATGATTTCAAATGTGTTATTTCATAGTTTTGATTTCTTCACTATTATTCTACAATGTAAAAAATAAAGAATAACCCTTGACTGAGTGGTACTGTAAGTCTGAAGTGTTCTACATTTTGGGGGTTGTTTTGTGTTTAATCGTCTATCTCTCCTCAGGTTTGCTGGACCCAGAACCTCTAACAGAAGTAGATGAAGAAATGGTGTCAGAAGTGGACCTCTACAACACTGTGACCGATGAGGAGAGGGAGGAAATATTGAGTGAACTCACTAAGGTAGTCCCTCCCGTCAGCACTTTTCACCTCTCTGTTTTTCAATGTTTAGCTTGGCATGTTGATCGAGTTGGATTCAGGAAGCGCTGTCTTGGAGATACATTCTGTTCAACCTTAGAGGGGAGAGATGGTTAAGAAGTTGGTACACTGATCTCTCTCACATAGGGAAACTGTGTTGGACCATGGGAGAGAGATATATTAACTGGAAATAGGAGCGGAAGTAGAGGGCATTATGAGTTATGTAAATCTTGGCAGCTCTTGCAGCAGAGCTTTTTTGCATAATATGAGTCGGCATCAATTAGGATTTGGGTTTACAGTTGTTACTCTTCATCACTGTTGTTTCCCCTGGTGTTGACCTCAGGCCAAATACACTAAACTGTGTTTTAAGGAAGAGCCAGTGTTCTGTACTTCAGTTCCCTCAATTTACCACCATATTATTATTATTATTATTATTATTATTATTATAGTTATATTACCAATACGTATATGTAGCTGAAATTGCCTTTTGTAGCCATTTGTAGTATAGTAAGCTTCATCCAAGAAATATACTTTATTTGCTGATAAGGAGTGGGATATAACACATTTTGTCCATGTGTTACCTTATTTGCTTTATGGATAATTCATTTGGAATACTTAAGCCCTAGGGGAAATTAGCATCACTCTCCTACTCTATCTCTCATGTCTTTATTTCTCTCTCTCCTCTCCTTCTATGTTTATGCCTCTAGTTAGAGGAAGAAATCTCCACCCTGAGGCAAGTGTTGGCCTCCAAAGAGAAACACCACTCAGACCTCAAAGCCAAACTGGGGATAACACCACTCAGTGAGCTCAAACAGAACTTCAACAGGAGCTGGTATGACATGCAGACTTCCACTGCGTGAGTACCCAACATCCACCCTCTAGATGTTTTGCTCCTGTCACCAGAGATTGTCTTTATGGGCGTCACAGAGTGATGAATGTATGGATCCGGTCTGATCAGGCTCATTGAGGCAGATAATGACAGGGAGCAAGCGGCCTAATGGTGATGTGACATCTAAAGCAGCACAGTGCTACCTGACTGGCTGCCTGGCCCAGGACACATCTATCCACGGGGGCAAGCCAGTAAAAACAAGCAGCAGCTTCAGGCTCATATAGGTCAGTACTGTGTATATATATAGCCATTTTCAGTGAACAGCTATACAATAGGCCTAGATTTCAGTCCTCCATCTCTGCCTGCATCTGCAGACTGGCCTTGTATGTCCCTAGCTATTCAGTTACCAGAGTCACGCTTTAACTAGGCGCTCAAATGGGCAGAGCACCCTTCTCCAATCACCGTTACCATGGTGAGAGGGAACTGCAAACCGCTAGGGTCAAGCAGATCTGGTGGTGCTGAGAGATCATTGGCTGGAGGGAGAGGAGAAGAATGGGCCTCCACTGTTGAAATGCCACGACACACTTCCTCAATCTCCAGTCTCTACACTAATGCAAAACCAAGGCAACAGGGCCAAGTGTAAAGGAGGTGAGCAACTCCGTCATAACGGCCGAGCTGTATCTATTGTCAGTGTGGTTTGTTGTTGGCATCAGTTGATGTTAGGTGACAATATTTCTCTTTCTCTCTCGGGCTTCTTCTCTCTTTTCTTTTCTCTCTCCTCTCTCTCTCTCTAGTCTTTCTCACTTCAGGCGCCACACTAGTTAGACTCAGTACCTAAGTGAGCTGGCGGACCACATTCTTCTCAGAATTACCTTCCACAGCAAAAGCGTTAGCCAGATTAACACATTGCACTTAATGCATCTCACAAATGCAGTAAGCTCTTTGTCTTGAAATAGCAGGACTCAAATCCGATAAGGTGATGGCATGGGCTGGTGCTCAGGGAAGTGCAGGAGTTTCTCAGGTTTCCATGCAGTCTGTGTGTAATGCACTGAGAGGTAATCGGGCTCTAGGGGCTGGGGATGTGAGAGGTTGGAAGCCAGGCACTCTGCAGACTAGCAGGCTTTTAGAACTAGAAAATAAAGAGGAAAATCAATGGCTTCTCTTTGTAGGCCACTGCCCTAACAGTGGTATAAGCTGTACAAATAATCAAAGCGATGCGCTCCTCTGTTTCCCAGAGATTCTGCAGCATCAATAGGAGTTAAAACATGGGGAAACACTGAGTCTTTGTTGTCTGTGCCATGCTCCCCTCATCCTGTTTTTATAGATGTATGAATCCCTGACTGATTGGGATACTGAGCTGGAGTATCAGTTACACCCTGGCTCCGGCTCTGACTATGAAACTAATCCGTGTGTGTGGAGTGAACAGTGCTCCGGACAGGGACAAGAAGAGAACAGGTGTGGCAGTCCTGTGGTATCCTGTCCTGTCTGTTTTTGATAATCACTGTATTGTCTTTTCATTTGTCCAGGTACAAAAAGACGTCGGAGACGTTGAGCACGGCAGGGCAGAAGACGTCAGCAGCTTTCACCACATTGGGAACAGCCATCAGCAGGAAGTTTGGGGATATGAGGTACAGTGTCACTGGTGCCTATAGCAACCACACAACAACATCAACATCTTTCATATCCAATCAACTGAAGCCTTACACTACGACTACATCTTTTAGCCTACAGCTATTGAGACAGAATACAAGGTGGCCTCCAGTCAGAATGACCACCCTCCTCCCTCATCTCCACTTTTCTGCAGCCAGTCTGTCGTGTGCCCAATCCTAATTGTTGCTGGGGTTGACCCAGACAGTCTGTTGCAGGGGGCATGTTTGTGTTGCATAAGCCCAGAGTAAGCAGCTTTCTGCAGGCCAGATTGGATGCGGGCCTGGGGTGGAGTGGGGGGGGGGGGGGGTCAGTAACCCTCTGGGTGTCTGCTGACCACTCTCTGCCGTGAAGACCCAGAGTTCTGACTGGGCAGGGTGGCACAATGGAGATCCATTGCTGGCCTGTATGCTGGCTTTGCAGGTGCACACTGGGGAGCTATCATATCATAGACAGCTGGCCCCGGGTTCACTAGTAATACAATACTTGACTAGCCATGACAAAGAAAAACTGATTTACTGTTATGCCTGTCCATGTCATTTAGTGTGTGTTGTAGACGTGTCAGTCTTTGTTTTGTTATTTTAATGTCGTCATCATTATTGCATGATAATAACAAAAGACTCACCACCGCAGGTTTATAATAGTGTATTAACCAACCAACGTTATGTATAAAATCACGTTGAACAATGATCCAGAGAGACAAATAGATATTCCTTTGTGTATTACAGCATGTTTGGCCTTGAGTTAATGTATCCCAGAAGGTATGCCACCTAGTGTGCATGTGTGTGTGCATGCAAATGAGTTTGACCCTGTGTGGACTATTCGTGTGAATTGAAAATACAGTAGAACACGTTATTTTCATGAACCCTGTTCACTATGTTGCCCAGTGAAATAAAAAAAATAAAAAAGGTGTGCCCTGGCTGACTTGCATTGGTTGAAATATGCTAAACCAAACATTTAGCTATGAGGAACCATGGAGAGCAAGGTACAGTATGTTGCCTGGGGTTGAAGTTTGCTGTGGGCTTTACTTGGGTGACTCCCTTAGACTTACAGACTGCAGGTTGTTTGCATTCTAATGCATAGTGTATACAGTACTGTAAGGATACAGTATATACATTATATGGCATGATAACCAGAGCTTTGATGATTTAATGATTGGTTAACTGTGTGTTTGAAGTGTGTGCCCGCGCTGGATCTTTGAATTTGGCTTTTCTTGAATAGAAGTTTAATTAAACTCTGTCGTGATTCCAAAATGAAGTAGCCTAATGTAAAGTGTTGGTAGGACACTTGATAATGTCAGGACAAATGTCTTAAATGTCTTTGTTTCTTCATCCTTTTCTATGCATCCAAAGATCAAATTCACTTGGGTAAGAAATTGTGTTTTAGTGTTATTGGTTGTATTATACCTCTGATTTAGAGTCAGATATGCGTGACTGCACTGAAACTAGTCAGAAGACGGACTAAGGCCATTGCTTACGTAAATATGAGTGGGATTTAAGATATAATGGTAAGAAGATGACTACCAACTGAATGGGATCAATTCCAGGGATGCCTTGATTTGATTAGTCAGACACAGTTAGTTCCAGTGCAGTCACATCATAACCTAGTGTGAATGTGTATACACGCAAACCTTATAGTGAACTCCTCAGATCTGTAGCACACTGACCAGTAGGCATGCATGACTTTGACTGTTGTTGACCATAGCATGTTTTACTTGTGGGCGGTTCAGTATAGTTACAGTTTTTAGATCATTTGTCTTTCTCTTTTGTACCTTCTGTGGATGTAGCATTGCTAGTTCTCTGTAGAAGTTGTTAGTCATATACACATGAATGAGTCATCGATACGATATGACAAAGTTGTCTAAGAACATATATCATATTACAATATAAGCCATTAGATTCCTCTAAAATTTCTATATATTTTCTTTTTAAGGCTATCAGATGATGGGTAAATCTACATTATAGAAATGCCTAGAAAGTTGCCCTGCTGAATTACTGTAGACTAGAGGGAGTGCTTGCTGTGTGTGTGCGTGCGTGCGTGCATGTGTGATTGCGTGTGTGATTTCTGCTGTCTGTAAATTCATGTTAATGATTTAACTCCTCTCTTACCTGGGCCATGCTCTCTTGGGACAGCTACTCTATCCGCCACTCAATGAGCATGCCCGTTATGAGGTAATTGTGTGTAGCCTACTTTGTGTGTAGTGATAGACATAACCCTCCACTAGATCCCAGTCCTTAGCCACCCACCCATTCTCGTTGTCTTAAGGCTGAGCGTTTGTAAGCATTGTGAGTAGAATTGGTATTGGTTCAGAATTTATAGGTGAAACAGGCTTGCATTGTAACATTGGCATATCCTGCTGCAATCATCAGGAGAAGATTCATGCATTTCTAGCTATCTGACCTGTTTATCCAAAGATAAACGTGTGGAATCGTAACACTAGAAAAAGTGACCTTTCTATAACACTGATGAGCATACAGGACTTCTCCCAGTGTTTTGTTAACAGAGCACTGTAAGTAACGGTAGCTTTAGCAGAGCACTGTAAATACAGACCGCTTTAATAGAGCACTGTAAATACAGACCGCTTTAGCAGAGCACTGTAAATACAGACCGCTTTAGCAGAGCACTGTAAATACAGACCGCTTTAGCAGAGCACTGTAAATACAGACCGCTTTAGCAGAGCACTGTAAATACAGACCCGCTTTAGCAGAGCACTGTAAATACAGACCCGCTTTAGCAGAGCACTGTAAATACAGACCGCTTTAGCAGCGCACTTGTAAATACAGACCGCTTTAGCAGAGCACTGTAAATACAGACCGCTTTAGCAGAGCACTTGTAAATACAGACCGTTTTAGCAGAGCACTGTAAATACAGACCGCTTTAGCAGAGCACTGTAAATACAGACCGCTTTAGCAGAGCACTTGTAAATACAGACCGCTTTAGCACAGCACTTGTAAATACAGACCCGCTTTAGCAGAGCACTGTAAATACAGACCGCTTTAGCAGAGCACTTGTAAATAAAGACCGCTTTAGCAGAGCACTGTAAATACAGACCGCTTTAGCAGAGCACTTGTAAATACAGACCGCTTTAGCAGAGCACTGTAAATACAGACCGCTTTAGCAGAGCACTTGTAAATACAGACCGCTTTAGCAGAGCACTGTAAATACAGACCGCTTTAGCAGAGCACTGTAAATACAGACCGCTTTAGCAGAGCACTGTAAATACAGGAAGCTTTAATAAGTGTACACAAAAGTACAGGTACAGTATGGTGGCTCAGATAGATATAAACATACATGTTGTATACTAAAGTAATAGTATTGCATGAAACTGAACTGCTTTTCATCTCATTAGGAACTCTCCCAGTTTCAAGTCCTTTGAGGAGAAGGTTGAAAGCACCGTTTCCAACATAAAGGTAATGTGAGACATAACACATGTTGCTGTCAAAGCAATGACAGAGATTTACGTAATGTTGAAATAAGGCCCGGATTCAATCCGAGCGTGCTTTGTCCGCAATGCGCGTATTAAAGACAATGTTCCCGGGTTTGCAGAGGAACACATTCACGGTAAACGCTGTCTCGGCTCAACCTGAATTTACCTTTAAATGGCACGATTGCGGACAAAACAATCGGATTGAATCCCGGCCTAAGTAAACTCAATATAAGGGAGTAAACATTATGGAGGTCTTTCTTGTTAAGCTTCACTTCCTTTAGCTCAGGAAAACTTTTGGCTATTTTTACAGCTCAGCTAATTGAGGTTAAACACTACCCTCAGGAGAACAATTGCTCCACTTTGAATGTGCGCATTTGAGCCTGATGTCGTAATCTCTGGTGTTTCTAACAACCCATGCTGAAAGTTCAAACAGATTCTCGACAATAGCCTATATTAAAATGTTGTTTTGTGTGTGTGCGTTTGTGTGCCTATGCATTTCTGTGGTTGTTTTTGGATTTGGAGCAGACCAAGGTAGGAAGCCAAGGAGGTGGAGGGAGTTTTGAGGAGGTGTTGTCTTCAGCCGCCCACGCCAGTGCCCAAGAAACCCCCAGCAACAACCTGTCTGAGAGCAGTGATCATGAGCGGACCTGCTAGACCAGAGCCTGAAACAACCTCCCCAGACCAGGATTAGCACTATACTGCCCCTCACTGGCCCAGAGGCCACATTACATTACCTGATGAGGAGAGCATGACAAACAGTAGGCCTATCTATCCAAAGCCACATCAAGTACCAACACAAATGTGTATTATCTAATGGCTTCTTAGCCTTTGTGTTTCCAATCTGTAAAGCACTCCTGCCCTTGATATTTTATTACTATGAATACAGCTATTACCTTTTGTATTTTAATAAAAATAAATGTGTTCCGTTTATATCAATGTATTTGATAAACAAAAAGTAGTGACTTTCTTCCCAGTACTAAAACAACATTTTCATGATGACACCTACTTTCCAAGAGTGGACAGTCACATAAAACTATTGGGGGAGAGAATTATATTTGAAACTAATACTTGAAATTGCAAGTACTGGATTTGTAGGCCTATACTGCACTGTAAATGGGGACCAAAGTAAGGCCTCGTGCTGAAAATCTACTGAATACACTGTCATCCCAATGAATCACACTAATATCTCCTTTATTCCAACCGTGCACTGTTTGCACTTGAGCCTTGATGGGGTCTCCTAAATCCGGACCTAAATTATACTTATTATCACAGCAGTCAGGCAGTGTAGATGCTTTGACACACTGTGGGATTAAATGTCTATTTTTAAATGTGGTTATTTCTTCTGTTTATTACTGCTAATCTTCAATAATGGACCAAACAGCTGGTTTTCTATTTACAGAATTAACTTTTGTCACATGATTTTCTCCTTGTGTTTATTGTTCAAGTTGATTTTTCTCGGTTGCTGTGGTTTTTAACTTAATTGTGACTAGACGTTTGTCAGACATTTAAGTGATAATGTTTTCAGACATTTTGGCTACGTTTTGTCAACAGCAGAGTTGCCCTCTCCTGAATGTGACTGTTGTAATACCCAAAGGTTAATAACAGTTGTTATAGTCCCTGTGCAGTCCTGTGTAGCTCGGTAGGTAGAGCATGGCGGTTGCAATGCCAGGGTTGTTGGTTCGATTCTCACGGGGGACTAGTATGGGGGGGGAGTATGAAAATGTATGCATTCACTACTGTAAGTATGACTTAAATGTAGTCTAGCAACTTCTGCTTTTTTTTTAAACAAAACTGTATCCCAGTAAGATAACACACTATGAATAAACTGTTTTTTGCAGTATGACTATTAAACAATTTGTTGCAAACCAATCTAAGGTTGTTTGTTGTATGTTATGACATTGAAATAAATACCATGAGTTAAATTACATGGTACTAATCTACTAAAACAAAACACTCAAGAACACAAATTGTATTAAGACAGCCCAAACACATTTTGAAATGTACTGTAATTGACAAATAGCATCCCATTGACTCAAGTACTTAAACTAATGCCTTTGTACAGAACATGTGAGACACTATTTTCGGCTAGCGTTAAGGCAGCACTAGTGTCAAACGCACGTTATTCGTGTGGAAACGCAGCCTATCCAGCCGTGCCGCACATTTCCCATATGTGCATGGAACAAGATGTGATTTGGTGCCTGTATACTTAATATTTAGAAACATAAAACACTACTGTTTTTTCCCCATTTTCTTTTATTAAAAAGAAAGCATAGCCTCCCCTCTCAATGAAGGCTGTTTTCTTTTTGTCCTGCCCAATGTAATCAAGTAAGACCGTCCAAAAAGGCTGTGTTAGGCTGGTGAGACAGCTTGGAATACATCTTAATCGCCAAAGCTTTATTAAATTATCAAGTTCGATAAGAGCAAAACAGTGAGCTGACTTTCCCTTTTTACGCTACATGACAAAAAGTATGTGGACACCTGCTCGTCAAACATCTAATTCCCAAATCAAGGGCATTAATATGGAGTTGGTCCTCCCTTTGCTGCTATAACAGCCTCCACTCTTCTGGGAAGACTTTCCACTAGATGTCGGAACATTGCTGCCGGGACTTGCTTCCATTCAGCCACAAGTGCATTAGTTAGGTCGGGCACTGATGTTGGGTGATTAGGTTTGGCTCGCAGTCGGCATTCCAGTTCATCTCAAAGGTGTTCGATGGGGTTGAGTTCAACGCTCTGTGCAGGCCAGTCAAGTTCTTCCACACCGATCTCGACAAACCATTTCTGTATGGACTTCGCTTTGTGCATGGGGACATTGTCATGCTGAAACAAGAAAGGTCTTTCCCCAAACTGTTGCCACAAAGTTGGAAGCACAGAATTGTCTATAATGTAATTGTATGCTGCTGTAGTGTTAAGATTCCCCTTCACTGGAACTAAGAGGCCTAGGTTGAACCATAAAAAACAGCCCCAGACCATTATTCCTACTCCACCAAACTTTATAGTTGACAGTTTACTACCGCCAGACCGGCGATCATGAGTCATGATGGTAGTCAAATTCCATGTGACCATTTAGTCACAGTAATTAGGCTTCTCCAAGCCCTGATGGTCATTAGTAGCCCACCAAACGTGCTAACTAACAGCACTATTGTCACTCTAATCACTCTGACATCAATGCAAATGTCATCCAAAATCAAATAAAACCCTTCATGTTGTGCAACATTTAAAATCAAATTTTATTTGTCATGTGCTCCGAATACAACAGACCTTACAGTGAAATGTTTACTTACAGGCCCTAACCAACAGTGCAATTTTTAAGTAAAAAATAGGTATTAGGTGAACAATAAGTAAGGAAATAAAACACAACAGTAAAAAGACAGTGAATAATAACAGTAGCGAGGCTATAGTCAGGCACCGGTTCTAGGGCTATTTGAGGTATTATGTACATGAATGTATAGTTAAAGGGACTATGCATATATGGTAAACAGAGAGTAGCAGCAGTGTAAAGAGGGGTTTACATTGATTACCTGTTCAGGAGTCTTATGGCTTGGGTAAAAGGGTAAAAGCTGTTGAGAAGCCTTTTGGTCCTAGACTTGGCACTCCGGTACCGCTTGCCATGTGGTAGTAGAGTCTTTGACCATTTTTAGGGCCTTCCTTCCGCCGAGCAGTTGCCATACCGGGCAGTGATGCAACCAGCTCTCGATGTTGCAGCTGTAGAACCTTTTGAGGATCTGAGAACGCATGCCAAATCTTTGTACTTTTTTAGGAATCGGGAGGATAGAGTTGTGGTCGGATTACCAAATGGATTGCGAGGGAGAGCTTTGTACGTGTCTCTGTGTGTGGAGTACAGGTGATCTAGAATTTCTTTCCCTCTGGTTGCACATTTAACATGTTGATAGAGATTTGGTAGAACTGATTTAAGTTTCCCTGCATTAAAGTCTCAAGCCACTAGGAGCGCTGCCTCTGGGTGAGTGGTTTCCTGTTTGCGTATTTCCCTATACAGCTGACTGAGTGCGGTCTTAGTGCCAGCGTCTGTCTGTGGTGGTAAATAAACAGCCACGAAAAGTATAGCTGAGAACTCTCTCGGCAAGTAGTGTGGCCTGCAATTTATCACAATATACTCTACTTCAGACTTCTACTAGAGACTTCCTTAGATTTTGTGCACCAGCTGTTGTTTACAAATCTACACAGACTGCCCCCCCCCCTCTTACAGGTGTGCTGTTCTATCCTGCCGGTGCAGCGTGTATCCCGCTAGCTGAATATCCATTTCGTCATTCAGCCATGATTCTGTGAAACATAGGATATTACAGTTTTTGATGTCCCATTGGTAGGATATTCGTGATCGTACCTCCGTCTAGTTTATTGTCCAATGATTGCACGTTGGCGAGTAATATTGACGGTAACGGCAGCTTTCCTACTCGCCTTCTGCAGGTCCGGACGAGGCATCTGGCTCTTCTTCCTCTGCTTCACTTCCTTTTGCAAATAATTGGGATGTCTGCCCTGTGGGGTGTTTGGAGAATATTGTGTGAGTCCTGCTTGTTGTTGTTGAACTCCCTCAAATACTTTGGAGAAAATATCCTTTCTGTTTTATTTGTTTAATTGTATTATTCATACTATAAAATAATGTCAAAATAATGAAGAAATCTAAGCAAATCTTGTTGGCTAAATGAACTAGTGTAGCCCACAGGCATTTGGCATAAGCCAGATCAGGGCCTAGCATCAGGACAACTCAAGAGTATGCTATTCTGTTCTTCTGAAACAGACTACATTTTCTTCATATCATGTTTCTTTAGACCTGTCTAAAATAAATAATGGATTTATTGTGATGGATTACACTGTAGATGTTCCAAAGGTCTACATCAGTGGCTTGTGTGTGGAATCCAGGTGATGCAAAATGTTTTAATGTTAATTAACGGCAATTACCTTGAGACTGGCAGTTATTTGCTTGACAATCACCGGCTGACTAAATTTAATGACCGCCACAACCCTAATTTGGGCAGGTAGTGTTCTCCTGTCATCCGCCAAACCCAGATTCGTCCATCAGATGGTGAAGCGTAATTCATCACTCCAGAGAATATTTTTCCACTGCTCCAGAGTCCATTGGCGATGAGCTTTACACCACTCCAGCCAACGCTTGGGATTGAGCATGGTGATCTTAGGCTTGTGTGTGGCTGCTCGGCAATGGAAACCCATTTCATGAAGCTCCCAACGTACATATTTAGGTCTCAAGGTTTTACTCACCTGAGGTAGCGTATCTCATGATAAGCTGTAGACCATACTATCTACCTAGACAGTTTTCATCTGTATTTTTCATAGCTGTCTACATACCACCACAGACCGATGCTGGCACTAAGACCGCACTCAATGGGATGTATTCTGCCATAAGCAAACAGAAAAACGCTCATCCAGAGGCGGTGCTCCTAGTGGCCGGGGACTTTAATGCAGTGAAACTTAAATCCGTTTTGCCACATTTCTAATAAGAATGTTAAATGTGCAACCAAAGGGGGGAAAAAACTCTAGACCACCTTTACTCCACACACAGAGATGCATACAATGTTCTCCATCACCCTCCAGTTGGTAAATCTGAACACAATTCTATCCTCCTGATTCCTGCTCACAAGCAGAAATTAAAGCAAGAAGCACCAGTGACTCGGTCTATAAAAAAGTGGTCAGATGAAGCAGATGTTAAGCTACAGGACGGTTCTGCTAGCACAGACTGGAATATGTTCCAGGATTCTTCCGATGGCATTGAGGAGTACACCACATCAGTCACTGGTCATCGGCTTCATCAATAAGTTAATCGATGACATTGTCTCCACAGTGACCGTACGAACAGTGCCTTGCGAAAGTATTCGGCCCCCTTGAACTTTGCGACCTTTTGCCACATTTCAGGCTTCAAACATAAAGATATAAAACTGTATTTTTTTGTGAAGAATCAACAACAAGTGGGACACAATCATGAAGTGGAACGACATTTATTGGATATTTCAAACTTTTTTAACAAATCAAAAACTGAAAAATTGGGCGTGCAAAATTATTCAACCCCCTTAAGTTAATACTTTGTAGCGCCACCTTTTGCTGCGATTACAGCTGTAAGTTGCTTGGGGTATGTCTCTATCAGTTTTGCACATCGAGAGACTGAAATTTTTTCCCATTCCTCCTTGCAAAACAGCTCGAGCTCAGTGAGGTTGGATGGAGAGCATTTGTGAACAGCAGTTTTCAGTTCTTTCCACAGATTCTCGATTGGATTCAGGTCTGGACTTTGACTTGGCCATTCTAACACCTGGATATGTTTATTTTTGAACCATTCCATTGTAGATTTTGCTTTATGTTTTGGATCATTGTCTTGTTGGAAGACAAATCTCCGTCCCAGTCTCAGGTCTTTTGCAGACTCCATCAGGTTTTCTTCCAGAATGGTCCTGTATTTGGCTCCATCCATCTTCCCATCAATTTTAACCATCTTCCCTGTCCCTGCTGAAGAAAAGCAGGCCCAAACCATGATGCTGCCACCACCATGTTTGACAGTGGGGATGGTGTGTTCAGCTGTGTTGCTTTTACGCCAAACATAACGTTTTGCATTGTTGCCAAAAAGTTCAATTTTGGTTTCATCTGACCAGAGCACCTTCTTCCACATGTTTGGTGTGTCTCCCAGGTGGTTTGTGGCAAACTTTAAACGACACTTTTTATGGATATCTTTAAGAAATGGCTTTCTTCTTGCCACTCTTCCATAAAGGCCAGATTTGTGCAATATACGACTGATTGTTGTCCTATGGACAGAGTCTTCCACCTCAGCTGTAGATCTCTGCAGTTCATCCAGAGTGATCATGGGCCTCATGGCTGCATCTCTGATCAGTCTTCTCCTTGTATGAGCTGAAAGTTTAGAGGGACGGCCAGGTCTTGGTAGATTTGCAGTGGTCTGATACTCCTTCCATTTAAATATTATCGCTTGCACAGTGCTCCTTGGGATGTTTAAAGCTTGGGAAATCTTTTTGTATCCAAATCCGGCTTTAAACTTCTTCACAACAGTATTTCGGACCTGCCTGGTGTGTTCCTTGTTCTTCATGATGCTCTCTGCGCTTTTAACGGACCTCTGAGACTATCACAGTGCAGGTGCATTTATACGGAGACTTGATTACACACAGGTGGATTGTATTTATCATCATTAGTCATTTAGGTCAACATTGGATCATTCAGAGATCCTCACTGAACTTCTGGAGAGAGTTTGCTGCACTGAAAGTAAAGGGGCTGAATAATTTTGCACTCCCAATTTTTCAGTTTTTGATTTGTTAAAAAAGTTTGAAATATCCAATAAATGTCGTTCCACTTTATGATTGTGTCCCACTTGTTGTTGATTCTTCATAAAAAAATACAGTTTTATATCTTTATGTTTGAAGCCTGAAATGTGGCAAAAGGTCGCAAAGTTCAAGGGGGCCGAATACTTTCGCAAGGCACAAGGCACTGTACATACCCTAAAGGCTATAGCTGCCGCTTTCAAGGAACGGGACTCTAACCCAGAAGCTTATAAGAAATCCTGCTATGCCCTCCGACGAACCATCAATACAGGACTAAGATCGAATTGTACAACACCGGTTCACTCATCGGATATGGCAGGGCTTGCAAACCATAACAGACTACAAAGAGAAGCACAGCCACGAGCTGCCCAGTGACACAAGCCTACCAGACGAGCTAAACTACTTCTATGCTCGCTTCGAGGCAAGTAACACAGAAACATGCATGAGAGCACCAACTGTTCAGACTGTGTGATCACGCTCTCCGCAGCCGATCCTCCACATCGGCTGCGGAGAGCGTGATCACACAGTCTGAACAGCTGGTGCTCTCATGCAGGTCGAAGACCTTTAAACAGGTCAACATTCACAAGGCCAGACGGATTACCAGGACGTGTACTGCGAGCATGCGCTGACCAACTGGCAGGTGTCTTCACTGACATTTTCAACCTCTCCCTGTCCGAGTCTGTAAAACCAACATGTTTCAGGCAGACTACCATAGTCCCTGTGCCCAATAACACTAAGCTAACCTGCCTAAATGACTACTGGCCCGTAGCACTCACGTCTGTAGCCATTAAGTGCTTTGAAAGGCTGGTCATGGCTCACATCAACACCATTATACCAGAAACAATATACCCACTCCAATTTGCATACCACCCTAACAGATTCACAGATGATGCAATCTCTATTGCACTCCACACTGCCCTTTCCCACCTGGACAAAAGGAACACCTACGTATTTGAGAATGCTATTCATTGACTACAGCTCAGCTTTCAACAACATAGTGCCCTCAAAGCTCATCAATAAGCTAAGGACTCTGGGATTAAACACCTCCCTCTGCAACTGGATCCTGGACTTCCTGATGGGCCGCTCCCAGGTGGTGAGGGTAGGTAACAACACATGCGCTGCGCTGATCTTTAACACAACTCAGGTCAGGTCCCTCCTGTACTCCCTGTTCACTCATGACTGCATGGCCAGGCACGACTCCGAACCCATCATTAAGTTTGCAGACAACACAACAGTGGTAGGCCTGATCACTGACAACAACAAGACAGCCGATAGGGAGGAGGTTTTACAGCTGCACCCTGGTATAGCAACTGCTCGGCCTCCAACCGCAAGACACTACAGAGGGTAGTGCGTACGGCCCAGTACATCACTGGGGCCAAGCTTCCTGTCATCCAGGACCTCTATACCAGGTGATGTCAGAGGAAGGCCCTAAAAATTGTAAAAGACTCCAGCCACCCTAGTCATAGACTGTTCTCTCTACTACCCCACGGCAAGCGATACCGGAGCGCCAAGTCTAGGTCCAAGAAGCTTCTAAACAGCTTCTACCCCAAGCCATATGACTCCTGAACATCTAATCAAATGGCTACCCAGACTATTTGCATTGCCCACCCCCTCTTTTACACCGATGCTACTCTCTGTTATTATCTGTGCATAGTCACTTTAATAACTCTACCTACATTTACATATTTCCTCAATTACCTCGACTAACTGGTGCCCCCGCATATTGACTATGTACCAGTAGCCCCTATATATAGTCTCGCTATTGTTATTTTACTGCTACTCTTTAATTACTTGTTACTTTTAAACTGCATTGTTGGTTAGTAAGCATTTCACCTGTTGTATTCGGTGCATGTGACTAATAAAATGTAATTAGAACAGTTCTAGAGGCAGTTTGGAACTCGGTAGTGAGTGTTGCAACTGAGTAGAGACGCTTCAGCACTCGCCTGTCCTATGAGCTTGTGTGGCCTACCACTTCGCGGCTGAGCCGTTGTTGCTCCTAGACGTTTCCACTTCACAATAACAGCACTTACAGTTGACCGGGGCAGATCTACCAATGCAGAAATTTGACAAACTGACTTATTGGAAAGGTGGCATCCTATGACGATGCCACGTTGAAAGTCACTGAGCTCTTCAGTAAGGCCATTCTACTGCCAATGTTTCCTATGGAGATTGCATGGCCGTGTGCTCAATGTTATACACCTGACAGTAACGGATGTGGCTGAAATAGCCAAATCCACTAATTTGAAGGGATGTCCACATACTTTTGTATATATAGTGTATCTATGTATTGCAGGTAGGCCTACATTATTTTAGCCATGCTTTAGAGGTGCATAAAACCGCCCAGTGTCTAGACTGACCATTGCATTAGGTTTTGTCAAATAGAGCCCAAGGTATTTGCAGTTTATATTGATTAGAACATGTAGGCCTACGGGAATTATCTCAAATAAATAATGTTATAGTCATAAGTAATAATTATAACCAATGGTTTTAATGAAGCCTCACAGCTTTAAAGGTCAAACAACTCAAAACAAAATAGGTGCATCTTCTGATGCATCACGGGAATTGTACAGCCAAAATATGTGCACATCCAGAAACGTTCAATATAGACAAATTACTTTCAAAGTCTTGTCCATCTATGTAAAATAAAAGTAGCACTTTGGGAGTAAAACAGGGCACACATTTGTTTTCAAGGATAGCCCATTTTTTGCTACAACTCACCAACCAGAACCAGGTTTCCATGACAACATTCTACCACATCATGTGAGGATCAGTTAGAACAGTGGCTACCACAACATCATTGACACAAGCGGAATGTAGCATCATTCAGTGGAAATGTTGAAGTCAGGAGGAGTCTGTTCTTGGTTTCTTGGACTCTGAGCTCCCAGACGACCCATCACCTCCAGCTGCCAAGTGACCAGCTCTCTCTTCATTTAGACTCTTCACAAACTGGATTACCTCTGGGTGGTGGAATCGGCCTGAGGTGGATGGAGATTAAAAAAACAAAAATTACACCACCTTTAGATAGCCCATAGAGCCGATCATCAGCCCTCACTACTAGGTTAAATGAGATATAGTACCTACCTTGTGTAGAATCAAAAAACTCCTGTAGCCTGCCTGGTTTCCCCTCCAGCTCCTCATACTCGTGGGCCTGCAGAATCATCTCTAGCAGGTCAAACTCTTTCACCAGCTTAGCCTCAGCGCTCGTCTGGCTCTCGTACTCCTGGGGACACACAGTGTGGGAGGGGTTTGAGCAGTGGTTTAACTGAGCTGGAGCTACCCGGAGCTGCAGCTCAGGCACCTTCGTTTAAAGAAAAAAGTAGGATAAAAAGTAGAATCATAAAAGTAGGATAAACCAAGGTTCGGATTATGCCAAATAGGGTAAGGGTTATGGAAGCTAGGTTTAGGCAAGCACCTTAATTGGGGAGGACGGACTCGCGCTAATGGCTGGAGCGGAATTGTATCAAATACATAAAACACATGGTTTCGATGTGTTTGATGCCATTCCATTTACTCCGTTCCAGCCATTATTATGAGCCGTCTTCCCCTCATCAGCCTCCACTGTAGGGAAGTTAGGGTTAGAGTTGTGGTTGAGGCTGGTTGTGGACATGAAGCTAGGGTTGAAGTGGAACTGACAGCGTTTTAACTACTTTGCAGATATGAAACAGACATACAATCCTAATATCAGTCAAACATATCAAATTCCCGGGTTTATGCTACAAAACCAAGTTTATAAGAGCTTTTCCAAATAGGCTCTATTTGACTCAAAATTCCATGACGTACACTAAGGCATTGTTGTCAGAATAGATTGATGCAGTTCAATGCATGGTTAATATAATTCATAAACTATCAAAAGAAAGAAAGTCGCACACTCCATATATAAACTCCCAGCAATTGAATGGTGTTTACCAACGTTTCGGCATCACTGTGCCTTAAGAGCCATCTTTTTTTGGTGTCATTTGGTTAGCTAGCAAAAAATGTAAATCGCTTTGCTAGTTAGCTATGCTCAACTTGAATGACTGTTATCTAGTTAGCATTTCTCTTGCGTTTGTAAATTCACTCTGGCTATCTAATCCGATTTCAGATTTCACTCTCGTCCGAATGTGCCAGAATAACTGATGAATTTACAAACGCGCAACACCCACTGAATATGACCGGTGTCAGTAAACGTAGGCAAAAAAGGTTAACAGTCACCAACGCTCTAGATAACATGTAAAGAGCCTAACCAGCTCTGCTAGGGCGAGTAAAATGGTCAGAGAGAGGTGTTTTCTCATTTGTGTCAGGAAGTAGTTAGCAAGCTAGCCAAATTTAGCCAGTTAGCTTGGGTGCTTGACTGCCATTGTGAGGAACGCTCGGATCAACCCTACTTACTCCTCGGCCAGAGCCTCCAGTGTCAAATGTGCAGTGTGCGCTCTGAACACTTATCTATTTGTCAATCAAATGTATTTTGCATTGATCAAATGGGCAGGCAGGCAAGTACCCATTCAGTTGGCAAAAAGTAGGTTGAGATAAGCACGCATTTGGCAGGCAAGTTGCAGAAGGACGAGCAGGCAACTATTCCACCATCATTAGTGCAATTTTGATGCCCAACAAGCTTAAACATTTTGAGAGAGTTTATCTAATGTTCCCTATATTTTAGTTAATCTCGCTCTGGCTAGAATTAGTTTCTGATCTCGTTGTTGCTGATGTGGATAACTGAGGGATAGAGCATACCGTTTCAAGGTTGTTTGATCAAAAGGACTGAAAAGACTCCCATAGTATTTACATATTTGCAGAAATCCTTTCAGGTGTATTTTGTGGCTTTTGGCGAATGTGTTATAATGATCTAAAGTCGCGCTGTTACTACTAAACACACAGTCCAGTTCGAAGTACATGTTGGCAGGCCTTGATGGCAAATGGCTTATTTGCATAAAGGCCTTCTGAAGTTCAGATTGGCTATGACGCACCGGTCTGCGTTGACTCCAGTCCTGGACGAGACAGATGTTTTAATTAGGTTCTATTTACTGCAATTACTATTACATTCCCAAACGCATGGCAGCTCACACACTCTATATTTATTGTTATAGTTCTGCCCCTGAGCAAGGCAGTTAACCCACTGTTCCCCGGGTGCCGAAGACGTAGATGTCGATTAGGGCAGCCCCCCTCACCTCTCTGAATCAGAGGGGTTGGGTTAAATGCGGAAGACACATTTCAGTTGAATACATTCAGTTGGACAACTGACTAGGTATCCCCACCTTTCTAAGAATTTATGAAAATGTGGAAATGACCATATCTAAGTGCTCGCTTGTCAGGAAAGAAAAAGAGTCATATTTTTCCTGGGGGTGTATATGAACACATTTTAATAAGATTTCATGTTGAGGGGCCTCCCGAGTAGCGCAGCAGTCTAAGGCACTGCATCTCAGTGCTTGAGGCGTCACTACAAACCTGTGTTCGTTCCCAGGCTGTTTCAACCGGCCATAACTGCAAGTCCCATAGAGCGGCGCACAATTGGCCCAGCATTGTCTGGGTTAGGGAAGGATTTGGCCGGTGGGGCTTTACTCGGCTGATCGCGCTCTAGCAACTCCTTGTGGCAGGCTGGGTACCTGCAGGCCGACTCCAGTCATCAGTTGAACAGTGTTTCCTCCGACACATTGATGTGACTGGCTTCCGGGTTAAGCGGGCTGGTGTTAAGAAGCGTGGTTTGGCGGGTCATGTATCGGAGGACACATGACTCGACCTTTGCCTCTCCAGAGCACGTTGGGGAGATGCATCGATGAGACAAGATCGTTATTGGATTGCAATTGAATATCATGAAATTGGGGAGAAAAAAGGGGTAAAATACAATTATTATTAAAAATAAAAAAAAGTCCCAAAAATATGATTGCATGTTGCTGTCAGTTCCACTTTAAGGTTAGGGTAACCTATTGTGCTTATAAGCCTGGGTTATCTACAATTCAACAGCCTTAGTGGGAGTGACGATAGAATTCTGTGGGCGTGACTTACTGAGAAAAATGTTGGTCATCATTTAATTTTAGTGAATCACATGTCTCCAAGGCGGAATGTAAACTGAGGTGCACAAGACACGTACAAGGAAGGGTTAGGAGGAAGGTGTTGTGGGAGATGATTGAACACATACTACAGGCACATAAAGGTGAATGTAGCAAAGTGGAAAACCGCTATGACTGACCTCCCAGAGTTCATAGATCTCTTTCCTCATGCCCTCCTGGAGAAGACCAGTGAGGTGCCTCATTGCTTCCTGAGAAAGGACAGATTGTCATTGGCTGATATTTCTGAGGAATTTACAAATCTACAATATCCTACATTTTGACACCATGGAAGGTTTGTAAGAATAACCTACCTCTTCCCTTTTGTGTTTCTCTGCTTTACTAACGTTGTCTGCAGGTGCAATATCACCCACAATGCATTCTGCCATGTCATGAACCAAGGCCAACTTCATGCACCTACGAGAGAAATGTAGGTAATTCATTACAAAAATGATTCCATAAAGACCTGAATCAAATATAATAATTCATTGTAGGCCTTACCTAGTAATTAAGCGTGAAAAAGTCAAAGAAAATAATGCAACGTTTATAACAAATTATACAGCTACGATGTTTGAAGTTTGAACATGATCTAATGTACAGAACAACTTTACCTTTCTTTATTGACGTTGTGATCTGCTATCGTCAGAGCCATCATGGACATTCTGTACATGTGGTCAGACACACTCTCCGGCTGTTTCACGTTCCTGTACACCCAGCCCGTCCGTGGCACGCGCTGCAGGATGGAGGTAAAGAAATTGTTGACAAAAAGCAGCCATAAAAAAAGGTAGGGTAAGTTATACTATTCATTGACGTCATGTAAACAAACGTGGGTTGAAATTGTGCTTTGTCACATTAATAGTGTCGTTAAATAAACCTTATCGTAATCAATGGCTTACTTTCAGTTGCCCAATAAGTTTCATAAATTGCAACATATTTTTCATGCTGTCGGAGTTTATGGAGGCGGCCATTGGTATCTTGTCGAACCGGTAGTAAATAAAAGCATGGCCAGAAATGTGTGCAATGCTCAAATCTTGCCAATAGATGGAATCATAAACAAGGCAATGCACAAACCATAAACCCAGCACTGGCAGAACTGGTGTCTTATTAGGCCTAGTATACTAGTTGACATTATGTACAGATTGTTTATTTGAAAATGAATTACATTTCTAACACATAAAAGGCATCATGCCATTTGCACACACTGTATATAGACCTTTTTTTTATTTATATTGTGTTATCGACCGTACCTTGTTCTCAACTAGCCTACCTGGTTAAATAAATGTGAGAAAAAAAAAATTATAATAATGTTTTTAAATGTTAACAAAGTTATTTTTATGAGCAATAACGCCCCCCATATGATACATTACAATTTTACTATTTTAAGCTGTAAATTGAAGGTCCATGGGGAGGTGTCATAATACCCATATAACGTATGGCTGTCATACAAGGAAATGGTTCCAATCGATTTTCCACTATTCATTTTTCCTATAGGAGATTTTAGAAGCACTTAAAATAAGGGCTGTGATTCGTGTAGGCTTACCCTGGCGTGACATTTCTATAACCATGTACATTTCTCTCGAACAAGGTGACTTTTATCATAATATTCGTCTCTATTTACTCTTGAGATTCGAAAATGCTAATTAACGTCAAAGTAGACAACATGCAAAACTACAAATCCCTGCAAGCTCCTGCACGTCATCTCTAGCTGACACCTTTGCTAACAGGTATTGTGTCAATTTAAAATGTTATCAAGACAGTTCACAGAATTGTCAATTTAAAGAAATGTAGTCAATTTATTAATTAGTACATTTAGCTCAATCCAGAGATTCTTACCTTTGCCTCTCTTCGGCAGTCTCGTCCAGATCATCATGGCACTTGTAGTTCTTTATGATAGCCACATTAGCAGCTAATTCGCATTTCGTTTTGGGGGGTAAATACAAATATATATATTGTCCTAGAGCGTTTTACACAGTTCTCAAAACGTCCTGCCAGGGTAAACCTACACGAAACACAGCCCTTATTTTAAGTGTTTCTAAAATCCCCTATGGGATAAACGATTGGAATCATTTCCGTTTGACAGCCATACGTTTAATGGGTATTATGACACCTCCACACCTTCAATTTACAGCGCAAAAAAGTCAAATTGTATCGTATGAGGGGGGGGCATTCTATTGCTCATAGAAATCACTTTGTTAACATTTTAAAAATGTGTTATTCTGCGTTTTATATGTTAGAAATGTAATTAATCTCCCGCTAGGTTTTATGGGTATTATGACTCATACGGTGGTACTCTATGCAGCCGTTTATATCGCAATATCAAATCATTTCTGGGTAACAATTAAGTACCTTCATATGATATTCTTTTCTACTTAAAATGGTCAAAATTCAACAACAATTTATTATTAGCTGTTATTGGCAGAGAAGTTTGAAACTCTCTTTATTATTGGTCGATTATCTAATTTACCGCATGGTGACGTCATCAGGCAGACCAAAACTCCCATCTTTTCAAACAGCTCTTATACTAAAAGGGCATTATTATAATTTTCAGAATTTCACATAATGTGGACATATATATAAAACACAGGAAAATCATGTTTTTGACTACACTGGCCCATTGCACGGAGGAAAGTTTGGCTTAATGCCCAGGAAATGAATCTTCTAAACAATATATCAGGAATCTCTCATATCAGAAAAATGCCTTTAACTTTGCATTATGACGTCTGACCTATACACATAGTTTCCCCGAATGTGTAAGAACTAACAAAGTTTCTAAAGGAATTATCTGTTTGATAGAGTCAGATTCATTTTGTAGAAATTACCGATAGTGTGTTCATCATTTCAAAATATCTACAACGTGTAGAGTATTTTGACTGTCCTTCTGTAGCTGTTAAATTAGTTTCCCCTGTGTCTTTAGAAGTTGTGGCCTTGACACGTATGATGAGGCATACAATATGTCTGTTACAGGAACATTAGGATTCCATTCACATTACATTACTGGCTTCTTACTCCAAACCAAAAATCAATACATTACATTTTAGAGCTACAAAGAGAGAGTGGGGAGACAGGTGAGATATCTGGTGGGATATTGTGATTTTTGTGTTCTAAATTGTTGCCAAATATTTAACCCACGACACTTGGACATAGAATACCCCACAAAATGTCGCCATCCCTAAGTTGTGCCTCTCAGGATCTTTACAACCAAGCAGCTGTGAGCCTATATTTCATCATGATGATGGCAAAGGATATGGGTCTTTTCCTCCCTTCTGGGTTGTAAATGCTATATCCAGGGTGTGTGTGTCCTGTCAGGGAGACACGGACAGTCTCACTTCCTCATCTACCTGTGCCACCACACTTCCTCCCCACATGGTTTCCTCCAGGCAGACACCCTATCTGGGGGCATGGTAGACAATACAGACCCAGCCTGGAAGGGGCTCTCTCTGGGGCACGACTGAGGGTCAAATGGGTTTATTGGATGATGTGACCATCAACGTCAGCTTTTATGTGGATTGTAGCGCAGCAGTAATTTAAGTATCAGACAACTCTTGTTTCCCTTGTATAGTAGTGCCTATGTTTGAAATGATAGACTATAGTCAGCTCATATCTGTAATTGTTCCCAACATTGGAATGGGTTGATGAGTCTGAGAAATAATGCTTCAAAAGTTTTCATGGTCATTAGCCCCTAAGCAGACTATTTTGTTCACCTTTCTGAGTCATTACCGTTGGATTTCTAAGCTGCTGACAGAGTGCCATTTGTTCCCCCCGAGTGTGGTTTCATCTTCAAGATGGAACAAGTTCCCAGGTCAGACAAAACCCTTCTCAGTGAAATCATTCAAACATTGCCTGCATTCCTGTTAGTCAAGAAGCCGTTCATCTGCCTACAGTTTTGCTAAGAATCTCATAAACCAACGGGTGGCTGATTCCAATTTACCCCAGGGCATGTAGAGAAAGACTACCTTCATAGGTCAATGTGACGACTGTCAGACAAGAACAACATCATGTTGTCAAAACAATGATAGCTGCTGCACTCCTCCCTTTATTTACAGGAAACAAGGATTTCCTTCCTCCCATCCATCCTCTATTCTGTGGGATAGAAAATAGACCCAGCCAGTTGACCAGAGGGACAGCTAGGCTAGCTACAGACTGCTTATCTCTTAATGCGTTGTCCCATCCTCTATTTTGAGCTTTTTGGCTGTGTTACGGTTTGGGGCTTTTAAGACATCCTCCTAACCTTTGACTCCTCAGTTTGACCCTAGTGGCTCTAAATTTAGGACCTGACACTAATAATGGTCTGGGAAATCTTTAGGGGGATTTTGCAGCTCTCTGGTTATCCTGAGAATCCTCTCGGTGAGAGTGGTGGTGACATAGAGGCTGTCTGGACGTTGGGACACAGCAGACTAGTTTCTCGTGAGAATGCCGTACCGCCTTGCGTTTGGCGTGCGCGGGGATGTTTACGAAGAGCGCACGCGTGAGCATCACTCAGCTGGGCGTGTTGAAGACCACGAGGACTTGCTCTCTGCACCAGGCTATTATTGTATCCCCCATGTCTTCCTCCCTGGCTGGCTACTCTGCTATCTATATCACTGCTTACTGATCTAGCCACGGTTGTTGAGTGACATAGTAAAGAGCAGGCCCCTAAACTCAGGGAGAAGACACAATTAGTAACACACTTCAGAGTTTCACAAATCTTTTTCCTATTTGATTTAGTTTATGCTCGTGGCATTTTAGTCATATTTTGTGATGAATTTCAGTTCCAATTGGATCAACTTATATTTTACATTTGTGTTTATTTATTTTCTGTTCTCACAACCTAATGGTGGTATTAAAGGTTGATTAAACCAGAGAATGTCAGAAATGCAGGTTGTGTCTGGTCTTGATCTATTGATGTGATATTTGGAATGTTAAGCATACTTAGATATGCCTGACTAACAGGCTATAGACAAGACTTCTGGCCAGGAGGGCCTCACGAAGAATTCAATAAAGTAGTGTGCATCCTTTTTGCTTGGGTTACCTCGACAGCAGGTAATACATCCCAGGCCCTGGAACCCCCAAACTGCTCTTTCTGGGTGTCAGAACATGCTGTTTGCCAGAGCGCAGCTTCCTTCCAGTCAGCGACCAGCAACAACAACGCTGCTGTGGAAAACCATGGTGGCAAATAGCATCACTTGCACTGCTTTGTCAGTTCTTTGTGTGGAGAGTCTGTAAGACAGAGGAGGGTTGTGTCCCTGCAGGCCATGTGAATGGGGAGAGGTTAGGGCCAGGGCAGGTGAAACATGAGACTCAGCAACACTGCTGACTGCACCTCAAAAGAGCAAAGCACTGCCTTGAAGTGAGCGACCTCGGGCCGGTCATAAACAGAGTTCACAGGGAAAGACGGGGAAATCTGTATTTTACTGGGAGAGGAGGAGAGGAGAAGAGGACTGACTGGGGGCTCACACATGGCTTTCCTCTCTTCTCTGGGAGAGGAGGAAGAAAGGGACATTGTAATTAATGGCTCCTCTCCTTTGATTTAGAGACTTTGAGAGGCTGAGTATGTTAGGCTCATTGAGGAGGCCCAAAGCACAGCTTAGTTCACTTACGGAAAGGGGAGGGAGGTGGAACTTGCAATGTCCATAAAATGTTGTATTTATGCATTTGAGAATACATTGTTGGCGAATAAGGATAGGTTTATTATCAAAAGGTTATGATAACAGATACGTATAGTGCATTCGGAAAGTATTCAGACCCCTTGACTTTTTCCACATTTTGTTACTTTACAGCCTTATTCTAAAATTGATTAAATCGTTGTTTCCCCCTCATCCATCTACACACAATACCCCATAATGACAAAGCACAAACTTTTTTTTGTTGTACATTTATAAAAAATTTAAAACTGAAATATAACATTTACTTAAGTATTCAGAGCCTTTACTCAGTACTTTGCTGAAGCACCTTTGGCAGCGATTACAGACTCAAGTTTTCTTAGGTATGACAGTACAAGCTTGGCACAACTATATTTGGGGAGTTTCTTCCATTTTTCTCTCCAGAACCTCTCAAGCTCTGTCAAGTTGGATGGGGAGTATCGCTGCGCAGCTATTTTCAGGTCTCTCCAGAGATGTTCGATCGGGTTCAAGTCTGGTCTCTGGCTGGGCCACTCATGGACATTCCCGAAGCCACTCCTGCGTTGTCTTGTCTGTGTGCTTAGGGTTGTTGTCCTGTTGGAAGGTGAACCTTCGCCCCAGTCTGAGGTCCTGAGCACTCTGAAGCAGGTTTTCATGAAGGATCGCTCTGTACTTAGCTCTGTTCATCTTTCCCTCGATCCTGACTAGTCTCCCAGTCCCTGTCGCTGAAAAACATCCCCACAGCATGATGCTGCCACCACCATGCTTCCCCGTAGGGATGGTGCCAGGTTTCCTCCAGATCTGATGCTTGGCATTCAGGCCAGAGAGTTCAGCCTTCGTTACATCAGACCAGATAATCTTGTTTCTCATGGTCTGAGAGTCCTTTTAGGTGCCTTTTGACAAAATCATGTGCATTTTACTGACAGGTGTGTTCCTTTCCAAATCATGTCCAATCAATTTAAATTACCACAGGTGGACTCCAATCAAGTTGTAGAAACATCTCAATGGAAACAGGATGCACCTGAGCTCAATTTCGAGTCTCATAGCATACTTATTTAAAATTATATTTGTTTTTAATTTTTTATAAACTGACAAACATTTTTAAAAACCGGTTTTCGCTTTGTCATTATGGGTTATTGTGTGTAGATTGATGCTTATTTTTATTTTTTGAATAAATTTTAGAATAAGGCTGTAACGTAACAAAATGTGGAAAATGTCAAGGTGTCTGAATACTTTCCAAATACTCTGTATATCTTTTTTAACCCTGTATTTTCCAAAAAGGAGTATAGACATGTATAATCATCCATCGGAAACTGAAAACAAGTTGTTGTTTCTATCCAGGCGTAGTTAGGAGTTGTTATTCACTGGTAACTGAATGGGGAGAGTGATTGTTTTTAGATTTATTGGCGGTGTGACAGGACGTTTAACCCTGCATTTGGTCTTACGAAGCAGCCCTTTCAGCTGCTCTGTGGGGTGCGATGCGTCACAGTGGGCTGTGCCTGTGCCACTGAATACCTCGGAGGGAGCAACACCCAGCCCAACACCATCACACCAATGGGCCTCAGAACAAAAGGATTTACGGAGTCTGTTTGTGGCATTTCAGTACAGTGTGATGGATGTTTTGTTTACAGCCGTTGTTGTTGATGTGTTGTTTTGAAACTTGTTCATTCTCATTTCCAATATTCTCATGTCTCTCTAAGCATATCCAGTGCTCTTCAATTCCAGAGGATTTATCCATTTTGAAATGGATACAAAATGCAAATTATTTGATGTTGTGTACTGTATTAAACTTTACACCTAAATGTTGATGTTCAACTATGAGGGCCAAACCCCCCCCCCCCCCCCCCCCCCCCCACACAAAGGTACGTAAAAACATAGGCTGGCCTGTCTGTAACTAACTCTACCTCTGTTGGCCTTGGGTGACCCACTTCTCAACTCTGCGTCTCAGATAAAGGGACAGAGAGGGAGCCGAACATAGCGCCAGGAGGCTTCTGGTCCCACGGCTCCAGCCCCGCCAGATCACCCTGATCCAAGCACAGTGCCAGCCCTCTGGGTTGCTGAGAGAGAGCCCTCGCCACCCCTTGCCACCATGCCTCCTCCCAGGCTGCACACACAGAGCGCCACTGTCTGCCGTACGTACCCACGGCCTGACTGGCTGGCTGGCTACTGCCACCGGCCCCGTTGCGTAACAGGCTAATCTATCTACTTGTACTGTTTTCTCTTGCTCTTTTTGTAGTTTTAAAAGAACAAAGCTGTTTGGGTAACATTTGAGAGATTGGAAAAAAGAAGGGGGACTCAGTGTGGGGACTTTGGGTATTAGAGCTGGGACTGGACTGTCAGTCAGTCAGAGTAGCCTGGGAAAAGGAGCTGGAAGTCAGGGTGGGTGAAATCTCAGGTCATGACGATTTAGCCTACGAGCATGTGATGGTGTGTGCCCAATGGGCCGCTGCTGCCGGCGACTGCAACCATTGAATCAGACAACGTCTGAAGTCTCTCTCTCACATTTGAACAGCAGCCTTCAATAACAAAGTGTGGAACAGCGCCGGAGCCCCCTGTGCAGACAACCTGAATGGGTATTCAGGGTGTATTATAGGGTCGCAGGAACAACTTTCATCTTTTCAAACTGTTGTGGCGTTCCATCTGTCACCATCAAAAGGAGCTCCTGCCGTGAGCCACAAAAACAAAACAACTAGCGTTAGCATTTCAGGATCACTGCTCAGGAGTTATGGCAGTGAAAGTCATACCAAAAGCACGATTTAAAGATCACAAGTCACAGGCTTGTTATTTTTTCAAACCGTGCTAAATAGATGACCCCAGTTAATATCCACTGCTGAGGTGACAACAGTGTTGGAAGCAGGAGTTTTACCAAACTGGATCCTTTAACAGTTGCAATCGAGGGAGAAGGGCCTTGGTCAACGTGGTGACCAATAATCTGATGGTCACTCTGACAGAGCTCTAAAGTTCCTCTGTGGAGATGGGAGAACCCCCCATAAAGACAACCATCTTGTGTCAGAATTAGTACAGGAAATGACTGTTGCAAGTCATCAGTGTCAATATGTTAATTATACTGAACATGAAACCATACATGCTATTTAAAGGATAAAGTCATGAGAAAGTTTTCCAGATAAGCATCTCTACAATATTTGTGAAAACGTTGTTGTCAGTGTGTCTACGTGCCCCAGCTTTTCCTTTGAATTCACCCAAATTAGGTCATTAAAATGATCAAGACTTATCTTAATTGATAACAAAGCTTTTCATTTGGGTGCACTGCTGTACACGTTATCGTTTCACAGTCTGTGGGTGTAACCACCTTTTTTATTTAATTAAATAAGAGATCAAATGGAAGTGGGAAAATTCCCCTTACATAACTTTCTAACTATCATAACTCCGCCAACTTGCTATTTAAAAACCCTGTGGGGACATCAAAGAAAGACAGGGTCGACTAAGTACATGAAAGTCACATTTGGATTGGCATAAAGATATTTCAAGAATTTCAGTTATGTGCCAGGTGATAGTTCACAGTCTTAATCTGTAACTGTCTATATTTGCTCTGCTAACTGTTGATGATAATGGACCTGCCATTCATTGTAACTGTACGATAAAGGACCACCGATGACATATAGTAACCAGGTGTACTGCGGTAATCTCAGCAATGCTTGCTGTGAAAGGAAGCAGGCATGGAGATAAAAGTGTGTGTCATAATTATACCTTATTTGGAAAAAGATTCAGCTTTATTTCATAAGCTGACATGCAGTCCCTCCAAAATACATGTGGTGTATGATTTGTAACAGAGGTGGGACCAAGTCATTGTTTTGTAAGTCTCAAGTCTTAGCACTCAAGTCCCAAGTCAGGTCCCAAGTCAAGACAGGCAAGTCCGAGTCAAGTCTCAAGTCAAGACTGACAAGTATCAAGTCCCAAGTACAAAACTTTGACTTTCGAGTCATAAAGTCATAATGTGCTCTTCACCAAACGTAATACAATTTTATATTTTTAACAAGAGTAATAGTTAGTATATTACATTTACGCATGATTACGCATTATTTAAAAAATATCTATATATTTATTACTTTCCAAATGTTTTATTTCCATGGAAATACATGGGTAGCCATGAGAACCCCCCCCCCCCCCAATAGTGATCAACTGTTGAGGATCGCTATGGGGGGCGATGTGGGCTTGTACACAATCACCCAACCTTAGCACACACACACTCTCTGTGTGTGGTTACAGTAGGCTAACGTATGTCAATGGTTTTAGGAACAGCAGTAGCATCAGGCAGGATTTAGGCTACCAACTGCCTAGCTCAATCTTGGGTTCAATGATCTTTCCAGGGGCTCCAACTGAATTCACCCCCTGACGTTCCTCTGCACTGCCACGCACAACTTTTTCTCAGCTGGCACAATTTGATTGGCTGCTGTCCGATTCAAACTGTAATTCGTTAAATGAAGAGTTGATGCGCTGCACACTGATTTTAATTGCATAATTTTTTATATTTGGACTATCAAGTCAGGTCGAGTCAAAAGACTCATGTCCAAGTCAAGTAACGAGTCATTGGTGTTAAAGTCAAAGTCGAGTTGCGAGTCATCATATTTGTGACTCGAGTCTGACTCGAGTCCAAGTCATGTGACTCGAGTCCAAGTCATGTGACTCGAGTCCACACCTCCGACTTGTAACACTTCAGTATAAATATTGTTTTATGGATTGCTGGTTTAAAAATAATACTTCAAAATAATAGAAGATTTATCCTTCTGGAAGGAATACTGATCTTTAGTATGATAGTTCTCAAAAATACAGTAAATCAGCTGTCTCCTTTATAACAGAAGAATTACAGTATGATGCATTGTCTGTATTGTGGAAGCCAAACTCTCTCTCACACAAACACACACACACACACACACAAAACATGGAGGAAGTGTGTGTACTATATCCTGTCGGCGTTGCTCTCATTGGAGGGGAGCCAGGGGGAGGTTAAAGCAATGGGAAACGGCCCCCTGCTCCCCCAGCTCCCCTCTGTGCTGTGCTGCTTCGCCGGCCGCTGTGAGCCAGGGGCCCTGCATGGTCGCAGTGAAATAGAGAAGGAAAATATGTTATATTTAGAACCCGGCCCGTCCACGCCGCCCCAGACGAGAAAAAAGGGCAGTCACTTAATAAATAAAAGGGCCTAGAGCCTGAGAATGATGGTGAGACCGACCAAGGAAAACAATGTGTGAGTCAACACGGAGCAGCCTGTGAAAACAAACAGAGCTGATGAGAACGTCGCTGGTCCTGAAAGGCTCATTAGAGGCCAGATGCAGCCTTTCCCCCATGGCTCTCAGCACCCGCCGCTTCCTTGCTCGCTCGCCGCCCCGTGCACCCGGCACCGGCAGCCCAGCGGCATGACTTCCCAACCAAGCCTGCCTGCCTGCTCAGCCCCCATCACTGTTTCCGACAGCACTTTATTTATTATAATAATATACAGTGAGCTCCAAAAGTATTGGGATAGTGACATTTGTGTGGTTGTTTTGGCTCTGCACTCCAGCACTTTGGATTTGATATGATACAATGACTATGAGGTTGAAGTGCAGACTATCAGCTTTAATTTGAGGGTATTTTCATCCATATCAGGTGAACCATTTCTAAATTACTTTTTGTACATGCGCCCTTACCATTAATTTCCATTGAGCACAGAATAATCTGAAACACAACCAAAACAAACAGCAAATGCATCCAACAAATTTGTAGAGTCACAAGCTTGATGTAGTCAGTTCTATGAAATACTTCACTTTATACTACTTAAATACACATGTAAGTGAACTTGTAAGTAAATACCTTTGGTCCCCTAAAATGGAGGTACTATGTACAAAATGTGCTGTAATTTCTAAATGGATCACCCGATATGGATGAAAATACCCTCGAATTAAAGCTGACCGTCTGCATTTAACCTCATAGTCATTACAATGTTTGGAATACAGAGCCAAAACAACAAAAAATCACTGTCCCAATACTTTTGGAGCTCACTGTATGCCATTTAGCAGACGCTTTTATCCAAAGCAACTTATAGTCATGCGTGCATACATTTTACGTATTGGTGGCCCTGGGAATCAAACCTACAACCCTGGCAGTCCAAGTACCATGCTCTACCAACTGAGCCATGCAGGACCACAATACGTATTCAAGCTCCATGTCAAGTCTCTACATCCCCCTCAAGACACCCAACACCTCCTCTCGCCTGCCCTCTCTCGCCTGATGAATGATAGCACTAAATCATTGGCATGAGCAGCGAGCTCCGTTTTTCTGTGAGCTTTCTCTCACTCTCTAATAAAGATGTATTCCTATGACACTGACTGCTCCCCTCCCTCTTTCTCTTTGTCAATTCCCATCTTTTGTTTTACCAGTGTTTGTTGTGTTAACTTCAAATGTTTTTTTGTTGGCAGACATTTTTTATATCGTTAAATATTTGTCTAGTGTTTCAGATTTTCCATGAAATATTACCTCAAATGTATTAGAATACTAATTAAATAGATGTTGTTCAAAAAAAAATTGAATTAAGGATGTTAAAAAGCTGCTTTTCTCTGTGACCCAGCTTGGCTTGTTAGGAATACTTTGGATATATACATGTCAAAAACAGCTGATTTTGATCGTTCAGTCAATTAGACGTGCATACACTTGGATGTTTTGCTCCCACGTGGGAGCACCGGGGCAGACTTCCCAAGCCTGTCAAGTCAAATAGTATGGAGTCGGTCAGGATTTGGAGGCGCATGATGGAACTACTAGGGCACTTTACTATAACAGCAATAAATGCAGACAGATTATTTCACAAGCGTGAGTCATTTGTCACTATATTCCTGATACTGTTGTTGTTAGCTAGCTAGCTAGATAGTCGTGAAGCTTGCTAGCTAGCTTGCCAGTGCTGCTACCTACAAAATAAATTATTGACACTCGTGATGAAGATGAGCAAAAATTACTGTATGGAATAAATCACTCAAATCCTGAGCTATATTGCATGTTCAGTTTTATTTTATACTGGTATGATTGCTCAGAGGTAGAGATTGTATTAACAAGTAATAATATTTTGTCTCTCATTGAGAGGTCAAAGTTATTGACACCCATGTTATGGGTGAAAAAATGCTTCCTTTAACCGGAATTAACCTTAGCTACAGTAAGTTTGCTATTTAGCAGTTAGCTTCAGTGTTGTTAGCATCGGATAAACACGGCAGTGAACATTTCCCCTCCCACCGTAATGAAGCTCAGCAGAGTTTGGAGCACGAACTGGGATACGTTCAGAGGTGAATGGGAGGACTGTGCACTAGCCACGGGACTTCTGGAATAGGATAATGATGTAGTGACTGCCACTTTGAGGACTATAATTATAGTTGAATGCCGACATGTACACAAACACGACCTGAACCTAACAGCAGCTCAGCAAGGTAACAGCAAAAGCTGTTCTTGATGCTCTTGAACATTACTTTAAGCGAGCAAAGAATGTTATCCACAAGCATTATGTTTTCTGCTGTTGCAAACAGGAGGACGGGGAGTCCATTGACAGCTTTGTCACCAGGCTAAGGGAAAAGGCAGCTACATGTGAATATGGTGCTTTTAAAAAAATGAACTGATCAGAGATGAGATTGTGCTCGGTATAGATGATGAGGGCAAGCGCAGACGTTTGCTGAGAGAACGTGACCTGAGACTGGTCTTGGCACTGGAGACATGCCATGCAGCAGAGCTTACTGATATACGGATAAGGTCCATGGAGCTAGAAATATGGACAATGTCAATGCTACATTCAGGCAGCCAATAAAGAAAATCCCCTTTGCCACTGCTAATGCTAATATTATAGCCAACTCTGCAATAGACAGCCCCAATACGTGGAGATAGTGTGGCATTTCTCATGGATGTGGAAAAGAACACTGCCCATCCTATGGGAAATGTGCAAATTCCGTGGCACAGCTAATCACTTTGCGAGGGTCTGCATGAAAAGCAAGAGAAAGGAGGGTAAAGTGCACTCCATGGAAACAAACACAGATGAACGGCACAACAGCATTGAGAATGATGTATATGCTAGTGAGTGCATAGGGGCAGTGAGGGCCAAAGGAAAAAAGTGGTTTGTCTCTCTACAAGCAATGCCAGCTATTCAGGCCAGTTGATGATCTCTTTAGGCCTGTTTGTGACAGAGTGTGTTGTGCGTTGCCAGAAACACACCCTTGAGTTTGAAATAGTTGAGACTAGTCAGCAGCCATTACTGGTAGGGTCCACATGCGAGAGCCTCAGGCTTATTAACTTCACCATCACAGCAGACCTTAACACTATAGACAAAAGTCCAGGCTGGGCCCCTGAGCAAAGAGACAGTGCTGAGCAAATACCATGAGGTCTTCAACACACCGGTCGAGTCAGTTCCCGGCGAAGTCCACTTTGAGTTGGACGCAGCAATCCAGCCTGTAAAGTGTGCACCCAGCAAAGTACCAGTGGCCATGAAAGCAGCTGCGAAAACTCAGCTTGACAAATACGAAGTAGATGGCCACATCACATCCGTCACTGAGCCCACAGACTGGATAAGTAATATGGTTATCATCAAGAAACCAGACAAGCTACAGAAATGCATTTATCCTAAACACTCAACCGGCCTCTGCGACGTTAACATTACATTATGCCCACGTTGGAGGATGTTCTCTACAAGAGTTCTTCACGCTCGTGAACACCAGACATGCCTTCCTGCAGTGCAAGCTCGACGAGCCCAGCAGCGACATGACCACCTTTTGGACACCCTGGGGCAGGAAAAGGTGGTTGAAGCTCCTGTCTGGGGTCTCCGTGGCTCCAGAGGTGTATCAGCGAATACAGCACAAACTGCTGGTGTCGAATCCTGCCACGATTCAGAGTGACGCGAGCCAATATGGACTGGGCTGTTGCCTCATGGTGGAGGGCCAGACCGTGGCATTCACCTCTAGGACACTCACTCAGACAGCAGAACTATGCCCAGATAGAGAAGGAGTGCCTCGGCATTGTGTTTGCATGCCAACGCTTCCACCACTACCTGTGCGGCCGCAACAACATTACCACAGAGACAGATCACAAGCCTCTCATTGCTATATTCAGCAAGCCTCTCCTGGACGCCCCGAAACACCTGCAGAGCATGCTACTGGCTCTACAAAGCTACGACCTCAAGGCTGTGTATAAGCCAGGGCTGGAGATGTATGTGAGTGACACACTCAGGAGGGCTTCTGCATCAGGCACACACACACGCTCCATGAATGAACAATACACAATGTGCAGCTTACGAACAGAGCAAGTGGATGTTGAACACATCCACCAGACTGACTACCTCACTGTTCCGGACCAGTGCCTTGTACAAATCAGACAGCACACAGACGGAGACAAGCACCTCCAGGCATTGAGGTCTGTGATTCTGATGGGCTGGCCCGACTGCAAGGAAGAAACTGCGCTAGCCGTCAGAGAATATTGGCCAGTCAAAGAGGAGCTCAGTGTTCAAAGTGAAGTAATATTCAAGGGTCAGAGAGTCGTTATTCCCCGGTCCCTGCACCCTAAGATGTTGGCGTGTGTACACTCAAGTCACGTTGGAGGTGAGGCCTGTTACAGACAAGCACGTGACACACTGTATTGGCTAGGTATACAGAGTGATATGAAAAACTATGTCAGTAAATGCACAATCTGCAATTAATACACCATTGAGCAACAGCGAGAGACAATGATGTCCCACGAGCTACCAATGCACCCCTGTCAGATAGTAAGTCTAGATCTCTTTCAGCACAGTGGAAAATAATTTCTTCTGTTTGTCGATCATTACTCAGACTTCTACGAGATTGACCTCCTCCCCGACCTCATGGCACGGCGCTTAAAAGCAGCTCTGCCAGTAGCCAACACTCTCCTGGAGCTCTGTGTGGTGACAGACGTGCTGGAAAAGCTTCATCACAGAAGACAGGTGTCCAAGTTTATCAATGACAAATCAGCAAAGGATTTACCTGAGCTCAGGGTTGGGTGAAGCGGTGCAGATGAAGCCACTACCAGGGGACTGGACGGACCACACTCCTACTTGGTCGAAGTGAAGGGATCACTGTATTGTCGGAACAGGGCTGACCTTTGGATTGCTGAGCCAGCACCTACTCAGAACCCTGATGGTTGTAGGGGTTGCCTGAGGCACTGGGCGAAGAGCCAGGGAACACAGGGAAGAGCCAGGGAACACAGGGTGGACGCTCCATTGCCCATTAATACTCCCCTCAGACAGTCAGGTGACACACGTGTGCATGATCCCCGCAGTCCTCACAGGAAAGTATTTTCACGCTGTGGGCGGTTGTCCCAGCCACGTAAAATATTTAATCTGTAGATTTTCTATTATAGATTGTTGACAGACAGAGAAAAAAATCTATATTTAAAATAAGAAACAAAAATGGAAAAAGTGAACAGACTATCAAAATGTGTTGTTTATTTTATACATGGGAAAAAATTGTTCATGTTGGATATTATTACTAGGTTTGTTTTGTTAGTAAATTGACAACTCCTGTCCTATTTTATAAAAGGGAAGATGTTATTGGTGTAAGATCCTTTGGTAAATGTTAATTACTCCCAACGCCAGTGTTTTTACCAGTGTGCTTGATATACCCATATGTATTGCAATGTGCTGAACAACACTGGTTACTCGCATCAATGACTCTGTCTCATTATTTAATTTCCAAACAACCCCTGCAGGAGACTGCAGACCTGACGGCAAAGAAAAAGTGTGGCCTAGCTTGGTAGGATACCTAGTGCCTGTCAGAACAACAAACTTAGGGTCTACTAGGAGACTGTGGACCTAGAACAGCTAGAACAACTGAGGACCTGGTGCTAGGGACTGAGGGCCTAGCGCAGGTAACTTGTGACCTTGTAGGGCAGGAGGCTGAAGACCACGGGGGCTAGATACACTGGACCTACTTGAGGGGCAGGACACTCAAAGGCTGGACACTTTACACCTTCCAGGTAGCCAGGAAACTGAAACTCTGACTGTACTGGGAAGGAAGGGAACTCTGACCCTACCGGGAAGGAAGGGAACTCTGACCCTACCAGAAAGGAAGGGAACTCTGACTCTACTGGGAGGGAATGGAACTCTGACCCTACCAGGAAGGAAGGGAACTCTGACCCTACCAGGAAGGAAGGGAACTCTGACTCTACCAGAAAGGAAAGGAACTGTGACCTTATCGTGGTGGCAGGGAACTGGACATCTAGGTCAGGGGCAACATCAGGGGGACTTCTGCTGGGTCACCCGGGGTGATGTCTGGCGGGTCCCCTGAGGCGAGGTCTGAAAGGCCTGGAGGTAGCAGGACCCTCGGGGCTGGAACTCGCACGGTGCTGGCAGGCAGGGGTGGAGAGGCCCCAATGTCCTGGCTGTACTTGACATCTGCAGTAGCTGCGGTCTGTGGCTCCATCTTAGGAGCAGGCGAAGCATCCACCGCTGGATTGGGCTCCAGGCCAGGAGCGGGAGAGGCAGGTGGAGACTTTGTGGTTCCAAGGCAGTAGACAGTCGAACCCGAGTGTCTGCCTCGACTAGCAGAGGATCCCCACTAGGACGACTCCGCAACGGCATCTTGAACAGCCCCATGGCAGCAACTGGGTGTGGCTCCACAATTGGAGCGAGAGTCGCCTTAACTATTGCTAGTCAAGGCGCTGACTGACGAGGGTGCAGACCTTGGTGCAGTGGACTGTGCACTCTGGAGTTGTGTCTATGTTTTATGAGTTGCAAAACATACTGGGAGGGATCTTAGACCATTCCTCCATACAGAATCCTTCCAGATCCTTGATATCCCTCGATTATGGACTGCCCTTTCCAATTCAAACCAGATGTTTTCAATGGGTTTCAAGTCTGGAGACTGATTTTGTTGCCAATTAACCATTTCTTTGTGGATTTTGATATGTGCTTGGCCAAAGAGCTCTATTTTCCTTTTATGTGTGCCCTCCTGAGACCATGTCTCCCAAGTCTCAAGAAGGATCCTCCCCACCGGAGAATTTGAAGAAAAAAAATGAAAAAGCTGTTGGACCAATCACACATGGGCTTGTCTCGGCCGAAGAGAATGATGTCATCATCAAAGCAAATTTCAAGCATTTTTTGAAAGGGTTTGTTTGACTGAGTGGTTTTTCTCTAATTTATGCTTTGGCCACAACTACAAGTAAAGGACGAGTCATTAACATTATTTGGGTATGAGCAACAAGAATATGAGGTTTTAAATGTTTTTATTTTTGTTGGGCTGTTACTTTAATGTTTAGAGATTTGATTGCAACACTGACATTTTGAAAGGCAAAATGAATGTCTTAATTTCTCTATTGTAGCACTTTGAAATACTTTTTCAGATCAAAACAAGCAACATCAATGAGACATTTTTATATTATGTTATTCTCTCTGTCTCTCCCTCACCCACAAGACCATGCTCCTTTCAAGATTCTCCAAACCAGTTCTCTCAGATCCATTCAAATTGTGTTTCTTCTATCAGCCACTCACCCACACAAGGAATCAATCTGCTAGTATGGGAAATGAGAATTGAAACTCCACAACAAAACCATTTCCAATATCAAGGGACATATTCTAAAACTAATGAATAGGATTACGGCTTCATTTTCTCCAGTCTCTCATTAATGATTTGTCTCTTGCACTAATTGCAAACACAAATCTATGGACCTTCTTGACAGTCAGTCTCTCTCAGAGCAATGTCTTGGGCAATTCCTCTGCCACTTGCCATAGCATAGACATGCACCCAAATGTACTGCAAACATGCAACCTTTTCTGCTGGTCAGGTTGGCATTCCCCCATTTCCCTGGCCTGGCCTGTGGCTGTATGCTGTGTATGTTGTGGCTGTATGCGGTGGCAGTAGGGGCGTAGGTCTCAGTGGAACAGAGGAAGTGTGTGTCAAAGCCATGTGGGAACCGAAGTGCCGTGGAAACGCTTCCAGATCTTGATAGTGGTGAGAGAAGGTGGAGGGGTCGCCTGGTATCAGCCGAGGGGATCACCCTGCACAACAGTGGGAAGGGCTCTGAGCGTGCTCACTTAGAGGGCCATTGTGCTGCTCCGGCCCCAGGCCCCAGCTTTAGCCCTAGTGCCATGGCAACGGGCAACAGTGATGTAGTGCAAAGTTATGAAACGTTCAAAATGGCATGGAACACCATGAGTCAGCATATGTGGATGGGACATGCATGCTTTTCACCATAGGGTCAATGTGTCCATGAATACCTGGAGGCCTGACAGAGGCCTGGTTGGGGCATTGGGTTGGTGTCGTACAGTTCAGTGTCTATGGTGTGAAGAGTACAGTAGTAATACCATGGCCTAGTCTAGTCATTCTACAGGGGTGTTTGTGTGCTACTGGCCTGGATTCCAGCAATGCTACGGTGTGCAGCTACTGTATCTATAGGTCGGTCAGCTGTGGAACTAATGCAGATAGAGATGTGAGAGGGCAGCTGCATCTAATAAATGATCTGGACCAAAGGGCATCTCATAGCCTCTCTGCTCCCCATGAGGCCAGGACACGAAAACATTCCTCTACCGAATTGAGAGGTTTGCGTAATAAAGCAATACGAATTTCTTCAAATCTCTTATGAAATCATATAAAAGATTTGCAGCGCTTAACTTGATCGTAAAGCACACATCACTGTGGATTGTACATGGTCATCACAGGAGGCTGGCGGGAGGAGTTATAGGAGGAGGGGCTCATTGTAATGGCTGGAATGGAGTAATTGGAACGGAGGCAAACGTGGTTTCCATAGGTTTGATACCGTTCCATTTATTCCATTCCAGCCATTACAATGAGCCAGTCCTCCTATAGCTCCTCCCACCAGCCTCCTATGATGGCCATGTACTGTAATAACCACCAGACAGTAAGGTATTCTGATAGCCTACACTACAGGGAGAAGGAGCAGTGTTCTCATGTACAGGGAGGGTCTGGTTCTGGTTGGGTGCCCATGGGGATGGCATTACCCGTCCCATTTGTCCCCCAGGGTCCTGGCTCAAAGGGCTTACCCTAAGATAGCGCCTGGCCGCCTCGCCACTACCCATTCACATGAACATGGGAGAATCACAGAATAAGAAGCCAGAAAAAACTAATAGATAGGAAGTCAATCAAGATAGCTGGGTCTCTGATTTAGTTAATTTGGCTACATTTACTGTCATTCAGAGGCAGATTAAAAACATTTTTGAAAGATTCCCAGACGTGTTAAGGATCTGGATGGCTGGAGACACAGATTCCAATAAAAATATACTTTTTGATGAGGAGATTTTCTAAATATACTTTCTATTTTCTCATTTAGAAAAAGAGCTTGCAGTGTTTGTGTGTGTGTGTGTGTGTGTGTGTGTGTGTGTGTTTATGTTTAAGCCAGTCTCTGTCTGCTTGCATGTGTGTCTGTTTTTCAAAAAGCGAGAGAAAGAGAGAGTGTGTTGTGGGAGAAAGCAAGTGTGTCTCCAGAGACAATGCTGTTGTTCGTGCAGGGAGCGCAGCAAGCCGTGGAGGGAGCTTCAGTGGGAATGTCACCTGATCCATGCCCCGGGGACGACCTCAGTGGGCTGCCGCTGCACCGTGTCCGAGGGGAGCGAATGCGAGTGACAGGCGTGGGCCCCTGTTACAAAAAGGCCTCTGTGATTTGGGTGGAGGGGCAGCTTAAGTCACTGACGGACGGCCCCGCTCCCTGGGAGTCTCAGGCTGGGGAGCCATGAGAATGGTCATGGGGAGAGGAGAGAGTTGGGGGAGAGGGCGTCCTGGAGGACAGCAAACACAGGCAGACTCTCTCACATGACCCCCCCCTCTCCTCCTCCTCCCAACCCATCGCACTTAACCCCTTGCCAGCTCCACACCTCTTCTCTCTCTACTCCCCCTCTTTTCTCACACTGTGCCTCCCTCTCATTCTGTTCTTCATGTTCTTCATTTCCTCCCTCTCTTCTCCTCCTCTCTTTTCTCAAGACCTGTTCTACAGATGTCATTACATGGGAAGAGTGAGAATAGAGGACATTGAGTTTGTGGTACAATAGAAGAGGGAGACTAAAGAGGGGTAGCAAGAGATACTATGCACAAGCCATAGTGGGAGCCAGGCTTCACTGAGGGGCCAAGGCAACACACTGTCTGCCTAGCAGTCAGAATAAACAAACAGGAGTCAGCAAGCTGACTTAGTGGGCTCAAACACACTGGCTCAATATGTGTGCAAAGGGCGATTCCACTCCAGGAAGACCCCAATTTTTTTGGGGGGGGTATCTCAGATTTTTCTTGCAATTCTCACATAGAAACTTAATTGGGAGGAAGGATGTTTGATATGTGTTTTACATTTTGTATTCACACCCCTTGACTTTTTCTGCATTTTGTTGTGTTACAGCCTGAATTTAAAATAGTTTAAATGTACATTTTTCTTCTTCTACATTTTTCAAAACTATTAAAACATTTTAAAGCTGAAATGTATTGAGTCAATAAGTATTCAACCTCTTTGTGTTGGCACGCCTAAGTACTGCAAGTTCAGGAGTCAAAATGTGCTGAACAAGTGGACTCAATCTGTGCACTAACTCAGTCGGTGTGTAATACTCTGTGTGCATGGGCTTACTCTGTGTGCAATAATAGTGTTGAACATGATTTTTGAATGACTACCTCATCTCTGTACCCCACACATACAATTATCTGTAAGGTCCCTCAGTCGAGTAGTGAATTTCAAACACAGATTGAACTACAAAGATCAAGGAGGTTTCCCAATGCCTCGCAAAGAAGGGCACCTATTGGTAGATGGGTGAAAAAAAGCAGACATTGAATATCCCTTTGAGCATGGTGTTGTTATTATTTACAGTGCCTTGCGAAAGTATTCGGCCCCCTTGAACTTTGCGACCTTTTGCCACATTTCAGGCTTCAAACATAAAGACATAAAACTGTATTTTTTTGTGAAGAATCAACAACAAGTGGGACACAATCATGAAGTGGAATGACATTTATTGGATATTTCAAACTTTTTTAACAAATCAAAAACTGAAAAATTGGGTGTGCAGAATTATTCAGCCCCCTTAAGTTAATACTTTGTAGCGCCACCTTTTGCTGCGATTACAGCTGTAAGTCGCTTGGGGTATGTCTCTATCAGTTTTGCACATCGAGAGACTGACATTTTTTCCCATTCCTCCTTGCAAAACAGCTCGAGCTCAGTGAGGTTGGATGGAGAGCATTTGTGAACAGCAGTTTTCAGTTCATTCCACAGATTCTCGATTGGATTCAGGTCTGGACTTTGACTTGGCCATTCTAACACCTGGATATGTTTATTTTTGAACCATTCCATTGTAGATTTTGCTTTATGTTTTGGATCATTGTCTTGTTGGAAGACAAATCTCTGTCCCAGTCTCAGGTCTTTTGCAGACTCCATCAGGTTTTCTTCCAGAATGGTCCTGTATTTGGCTCCATCCATCTTCCCATCAACTTTAACCATCTTCCCTGTCCCTGCTGAAGAAAAGCAGGCCCAAACCATGATGCTGCCACCACCATGTTTGACAGTGGGGATGGTGTGTTCAGTGTGATGAGCTGTGTTGCTTTTACGCCAAACATAACGTTTTGCATTGTTGCCAAAAAGTTCAATTTTGGTTTCATCTGACCAGAGCACCTTCTTCCACATGTTTGGTGTGTCTCCCAGGTGGCTTGTGGCAAACTTTAAACGACACTTTTTATGGATATCTTTAAGAAATGGCTTTCTTCTTGCCACTCTTCCATAAAGGCCAGATTTGTGCAATATACGACTGATTGTTGTCCAATGGACAGAGTCTCCCACCTCAGCTGTAGATCTCTGCAGTTCATCCAGAGTGATCATGGGCCTCTTGGCTGCATCTCTGATCAGTCTTCTCCTTGTATGAGCTGAAAGTTTAGAGGGACGGCCAGGTGTTGGTAGATTTGCAGTGGTCTGATACTCCTTCCATTTCAATATTATCGCTTGCACAGTGCTCCTTGGGATGTTTAAAGCTTGGGAAATCTTTTTGTATCCAAATCCGGCTTTAAACTTCTTCACAACAGTATCTCGGAACTGCCTGGTGTGTTCCTTGTTCTTCATGATGCTCTCTGCGCTTTTAACGTACCTCTGAGACTATCACAGTGCAGGTGCATTTATACAGAGACTTGATTACACACAGGTGGATTGTATTTATCATCATTAGTCATTTAGGTCAACATTGGATCATTGAGAGATCCTCACTGAACTTCTGGAGAGAGTTTGCTGCACTGAAAGTAAAGGGGCTAAATAATTTTGCACGCCCAATTTTTCAGTTTTTGATTTGTTAAAAAAGTTTGAAATATCCAATAAATGTCGTTCCACCTCATGATTGTGTCCCACTTGTTGTTGATTCTTCACAAAAAATACACTTTTATATCTTTATGTTTGAAGCCTGAAATGTGGCAAAAGGTCGCAAAGTTCAAGGGGGCCGAATACTTTCGCAAGGCACTGTACACTTTGGATGGAGGCCAATGGTGACTTTAAAACACTTACAGAGTTTATTGGCTGTGATAGAAGAAAACTGAGGATGGATCAACAACATTGTAGTTACTCCACACTACTAACCTGGTTGACAGAGTGAAAAGAAGGAAGCCTGTACAGAATAATACATTTTCCAAAACATGCATCTTGTTTGCTACAAGGCACTAAAGTAATACTGCAAAAAATGTAGCAAAAGCAATTCACTTGTTGTCCTAAATACAGTGTTATGTTTGGGGCAAATCCAATACAACACATTACTGAGTACCACTCTCCATATTTTCAAGCATAGTGGTCGCTAGATCATGTTATGGGTATGCTTAAAATCGTTAAGGACTGGGGAGTTTTTCAGGATAAAAAATGAACGGAATGGTGGTAAGCACAGGAAAAAACCTGGTTCAGTCTGCATTCCACCAGACACTGGGAGATTAATTCACCTTTCAGCAGGACAATAACCTAAAACACAAGGCCAAATCTACACTGGAGTTGCTTACCAGGAAGACAATGAATGTTTCTGAGTGGCAGAGTTACAGTTTTGTCTTAAATCTACTTCAAAATCTATGGCAAGACCTGAAAATGGTTGTCTAACAATGATCAACAACCAATTTGACAGAGTTTTCATAATTTTGAAAAGAATAATGGGTAAATGTTGCACAGTCCAGGTGTGGAACACTCTTAGAGACTTACCCAGAAAGACTCACAGCTGTAATCGCACCGAAAGGTGCTTCTACAAAGTATTGAATACTTATGTAAATGAGATATTTCTGTATTTAATTTTCAATACATTTACAAAAACATGTTTTCACTATCATTATGGGGTATTGTGTGTAGATTGGTGAGATTTTTTTTCTCATGCTGTAACAACAAAATGTGGATTAAGTTAAGGGGTATGAATACTCTCTGAAGGCACTGTATACACGTCTCCTGTAAAACCAGGTCTGGGCCAATTCAATCCGGTCCGCGGGAGGTTTGAGTAAAAAATATAAAACGTTGAAAAATAATTATTATTTTGGGTAAAAAAAATACTCCAGGCCAATCTTGAATGTCTAAAACTAGATAGAAAGTATTTTGAAATGACAAAGAACCTATTTATTGAAATAAATTATTATATTTTCAAATAACTGCCCTTTTTCTGGCCTGCAAATTGCTTTTAATTTTTTAAAATTTAATTTCAGCCCCCTTTTTCTCCCCAATTGTTAGCAGTTACTATCTTGTCTCATCGCTACAACTCCTGTACGGGCTCGGGAGATACGAAGGTCGAAAGCCATGCGTCCTCCGAAACCAAGCCGCACTGCTTCCTTCTTAACACAGCGCGCATCCAACACCGTGCACCTGGCGACCTGGTTCGCGTGCACTGCGCCCGGCCCACCACAGGAGTCGCTAGTGCGCGATGAGACAAGGATATCCCTACCTACCCTCCCGACACTAGGCCAATTGTGCGTCGCCCCATGGCGAGTGCAAATTGCTTTTGACGAACAAATAGTTTCTAAAACAAATCAGTGCTGCCCTCCACTGAATTTTGACCCTATGATCCGTGAATCGTGATACAGACAATATCTTGGTGTCATGATACTCCTTATTGTGTTCTCTCAAATTTGAAGTATGTCTAGATTCTGAAATACAATTTTTCACATTCATTTATTCAACATGAAACATATTAATATGAATAGCTAAAAAGTACCCTTTGTGATTTAAAAAAAACAATATACTCTACAAGTACATCACATTTCCAGAGTGGGTGCTCTGCTACTTTTGAAGTTAATGCGAAAATTGATTAAAAGGGAACTCTGCTGGTGATTTGCTGAATGTGATTGGTTAATGACCTATAATGTCTATTTCTATGTATAAAATTAGTAATGTCTTCAAAAATGTAATTGTACTGAATTGAAGAGTATATTTTTCCAAACAATAAATCAAAAAGGGTACTTTGGATATATTAAAAATAATGTGGATGTTGTCATTTCAGAATTTAGACATACTCCATCATTTAGAGCACACTATAATGATACCAAGATGTTGTCTGTATCATGTGTGGTTCACGGATCATAGAGAGGTATGTATAGGTCAAAAAGGGCCTAAAATGGTCACATTCATCATGACTTTCTCAAAACCGGTTTGTGATACAAATGTAGAAAGCATATCAAGCATCCTTCCTCCCAATGAAGTTTCGATGTAAGAATTTTCATAATAATCTGACATACCCAAAAATACTTTCAGGCCTTCCTGGCGTGGAATCACCCTCAAATAAATATAGTGGATGCCACAAGTTATCATTTGTAGGAATGTCACCAAAGACTGAGGATGTATTGTGGATTCACACTAATGTTCAGTGTGCACTGTGGGTTTGTGAGTAGTGTACATTGGTTGATCTTTTGCCCAATTATTGGTCTTTTAACCAATCAGATCAGATCTTTTGCCAATAATTGGGAAAAAGATCAGAATTGGGTTGCATTTGTAAACACAGCCATTATGACCTGAAATGGTTTGATTTATGTTTGACAACCTGTCAACATACTGTATATTGGCAGGCTTACATTGTGAGGATTTAGCTGCACCTAATTTAGGTGCACCTATAATGTTGTCAAGCTAGCAGTAGACTAGTTGAAAGTGTGTGTGATCTAGGTATGAGTATTGTTTCTTGTGTGTGGTCTTGAAAAGGACCGGTCATATACAGTATCGGCACAAATTAGAGAAATAGCACTTGGCGTTTTCTCTACATTGCATTTACTTTGTCCATATTCTAACTGAATGATGTTTCATTATGTTTCATTGTGGCTTCAAGATAATGATGATGTTGGTTAAAGGTGGCAATGTTAGCTAAACAAGCCCAAGTAGAATCGGGAAGATAATTTATTCTCGTGGGGAAATGTTCGCGCCACTACGGCGTTGTAGTTTTACATTATGGCATCCCACCACTTTTCCTGTTGGTTTGTCAAATGAATAACTCTCTTTCATTGGGTAACGTACAATTATCCTCCTCTATCCCAACGAGCAAGGAAAGCAAGCCACAGAGATTTCTCAATGTTTTCATTGTCAGGGAAAGAGCTGCTGTAGTACTAGACGACTCGCACTACGCAGTACAGGGAGAGACTGGCGACCACACGGAGAGAGAAAATCACCATAACCTTTGGGGAACCTGGTTATCCTAACTGTAAAATGATGTATCTTATATACTGTAGAGTCAGGATTTTCCTGGTCAAACCCTGTGGTCAGGAAAAACTCATTTGGACCCATGTAATGCCTTATATAGTAAAACAGTGATATTTTTGTAACATTGTTTTCTACTCCATGACCGATCACTTCTCAGCATGAAGGTGCGTGCCACCACTAATTAAGGGTCATAATGTTGGATATATTTTGACGGGTGGTGCCCAGATCAGACGTACAATGAATGATCTGAGTATGCCATGAGATCCATTTGTCACAAAGTCCCCCACCCAAAAATCATAACTGCTCTCCAACATTATTTAATCTGGCAAACGTGCAGGGGAAAGGACCCAGCCCAGGCTTGATAACAGATAAGGTGAAAGAAGCAATGTGGCGGCCACTGATTAATCCACACTTTTACATTCCTGTACAGACTAGAATGGCCTTACAGCGCAGGCAGCAAGCAGACGGTTTGGCTTCCAACACGGCTGGATCCTTTGACATGTGAGGAAAAGGCCAGCTGGGTTGTTATGCTTCCTCACTGTCAGAGCCCCATTACTGCTGCAGAGCTGCTCTTTAGGAACACACTGAGCCTGATTTATGCTGCCTTTGTAATGCCAACTACCAAAGTAGTGAAGGAGAGGGAAAGTGTGTGTGTGAGTGTGTGTGTGTGTGCACGCACGCGGGTATGTGTTTGAGTTTGTGCGCGCGTATGTGTATGTGTGTGTGGTCTTAAATGAGGACAGGTCATATATAGTATCAGCACAAATAATATCACTTAGCTTTGTCTCTTCAAGGATTGTTGCTTTGTCCTTTTCGAAATGGATTGCTGGTTCAAGATGTATAATTACACTAAGATGATGATGAACCTTAGCTCCTTCCGTATACAGAAAATATACCCCACATAACAAGAATATGTCAATCTCGACAAACAGAAAATACAGCCTTCCCTACCTTGTAGGCTTACCAACTATCGAAGGCTTGGTTTGACAATCTCCAAATGTCATTCAACTTTTTGGTGTTTTGTAACAGATGTCTCTTTGCATTCATCAATTGACCGCTACACAATTTGGATTGATTGATTTATTTTATTTGTCAGTAAAAACAAAAATACATACAGTACCAGTCAAAAGTTTGGACACACCTACTCATTCAAGGGATTTTCTTTATTTTTTACTATTTTCTACATTGTAGAATAATAGTGAAGACATCAAAACTATGAAATAACATATGTGGAATCATGTATTAACCAAAAAAGTTTTAAACAAACAAAAAAATATATTTTATATTTGAGATTCTTCAAAGTAGCCAAAGTAGCCTTGATGACAGCTTTGCACACTCTTGGCATTATCTCAACTAGCTTCATGAGGTAGTCACCTGGAATGCATTTCAATTAACAGGTGTGCCTTGTTAAAAGTGAATTTGTGGAACTTAATGCATTTGAGCCAATCAGTTGTGTTGTGACAAGGTAGTGGTGGTATCCAGAATATAGTTTATTTACCTTTATTTAACTAGGCAAGTCAGTTAAGAACAAATTCTTTTTTTCAATGACGGCCTAGGAACAGTGGGTTATCTGCCTGGTTCAGGGGCAGAATGACAGATTTGTACCTTGTCAGCTCGGGGATTTGATCCAACGCTCAACGCTCTAACCACTAGGCTGGTCACTACGCTGCCACCCCCATAGCCCTATTTGGGAAAAGACCAAGTCCATATTATGTCAAGAACTGCTCAACTATGCACAGAGAAACAACAGTCCATCATTACTTTAAGACATGAAGGTCAATCAATCTAGAGAATTTCAAGAACTTTGAAAGTTTCTTCAAGTGCAATTGCAAAAACCAGATGAAACTGGCTCATGAGGACCGCAACAGGAAAGGAAGACCCAGAGATACCTCTGCTGCAGAGGATAAGTTTATTAGAGTTACCAGAATCAGAAATTGCAGCCCAAATTAATGCTTCACGGAGTTCAAATAACAGACACATCTCAACATCAACTGTTCAGAGAAGATTGCGTGAATCAGGCCTTCACGGTCGAATTGCTCCAAAGAAACCACTATGAAAGGACACCAATAAGAAGAAGAGGCTTGCTTGAGCCAAGAAATACGAGCAATGGATTTTAGTGGAAATATGTCCTTTGGTCTGATGAGTCCAATTGTGAGATTTTTGGTTCCAACCGCCTTGTTGTTCTGAGACACAGAGTAGGTGAATGGATGATCTCTGCATGTGTAGTTCTCACCGTGAACCATGGAGGAGGAGGTGTGATGTGTGGGGGTGCTTTGCTGGTGACACTATCAGTGATTTATTTAGAATTCAATGCACACTTAACCAGCATGGCTACCACCGCATTCTGCAGCGATACGCCATCCCATCTGGTTTGCGCTTAGTGGGACTATCATTTGTTTTTCAACAGGACAATGACCAATAACACACCTCCAGCAAGTGTAAGAGCTATTTGACCAAGAAGGAGAGTGATGGAGTGCTGCATCAGATGACTGGCCTCCACAATCACCCGACCTCAACCCAGATGAAATTGTTTGGGATGATTTGGACCGCAGAGTGAAGGAAAAGCAGCCAACAAGTGCTCTGAATATGTGGGAACTCCTTCAAGACTGTTGGAAAAGCATTCCAGGTGCAGCTGGTTGAGAGAATGCCGAGTCTGTGCAAAGATGTCATCAATGCAAAGGGTGGCTGCTTTGAATAATCTCAAATATTACATATTTAGATTTGTTTGGCACGTTTTTGGTTACTATTCCACATCTGTTATGTCATCGTTTTGATTTTACCTTTATTTAACTAGGCAAACTAGTCAGTTAAGAACAAATTCTTATTTTCAATGATGGCCTAGGAACAGTGGGTTAACTGCCTGTTCAGGGGCAGAACGACAGATTTGTACCTTGTCAGCTCAGGGATTTGAACTTGCAACCTTTCGGTTACTAGTCCAACGCTCTAACCACCCTGCCGCCCAATGTAGAATAATAATATTATTCTACAATTCTTTATTTACGAAATAAAACCCTTGAATGAGTAGGTGTGTCCAAACGTTTGACAGTGTGTGTGTATACAGTGCATTCAGAAAGCATTCAGACCCCTTTCCCTTTTCCACATTTTGTTCCTTATTCTAAAATGTATTAAATAATTTGCTTACAGAAATATCTTATTTACATAAGTATTCAGACCCTTTGCTATGATTGAAGTCCACCTGTGTTAAATTCAATTGATTGGACATGATTTTGTGGAGGCACACACTTGTCAATTTAAGGTCCCACAGTTGACAGTGCAGAAAATAGAATGTAGAAAATAGTAAAAATAAAGAAAAACCCTTGAATGAGTACGTGTGTCCAAACTTTTGACTGGTACTGTATATACACAAAGATTGATAGAAGTGGCCAGGATTGCACAATAATGTCGGGGACTTATTTCCATTGTGGTCCTTATTTTTACATACACCTTAGCCATATACATTTGAACTCAGTTTTTCACAATTCTTGACATTTAATCCTAGTAAAAATACCCTGTTTTAGGTCAGTTAGGATCACCACTTTATTTAAGAATGTGAAATGTCAGAATAATAGTAGAGCAAATTATTTATTTCAGCTTTTATTTCGTTCATCACATTCCCAGTAGGTCAGAAGTTTACATACGCTCAATTTGAATTTGGTAGCATTGCCATTAAATTGTTTAACTTGCGTCAAACGTTTCGGGTATCCTTCCACAAGCTTCCCACAATGAGTTGGGTGAATTTTGTCCCATTACTCCTGACAGAGCTGGTGTAACTGAATCAGGTTTGTAGGCCTCCTTGCTCGCACATGCTTTTTCAGTTCTGCCCACACATTTTCTATAGGATTGAGGTCAGGGCTTTGTGATGGCCACTCCAATACCGTGACTTTGGTGTCCTTAAGCCATTTTGCCACAACTTTGGAAGTATGCTTGGGGTCATTGTCCATTTGGAAGTCCCATTTGCGACCAAGCTTTAACTTCATGACTGATGTCTTGAGATGTTACTTCAATATATCCACATCATTTTCCTTCGTCATGATGTCATCTATTTTGTGAAGTGCACCTGTACCTCCTGCAGCAAAGCATCCCCACAACATGATGCTGCCATCCCCATGCTTCACGGTTGGGATGGTGTTCTTCGGCTTGCAAGACTCCCCCTTTTTCCTCCAAACATAACGATGGTCATTATGGCCAAACAGTTCTATTTTTGTTTCATCAAATTAGAGGAAATTTCTCCAAAAAGTACGATCTTTGTCCCCATGTGCAGTTGCAAACTGTAGTCTGGCTTTTTATGGAGGTTTTGGAACAGTGGCTTCTTCCTTGCTGAGCGGCCTTTCAGGTTATGTCGATATAGGATTCGTTTTACTGTGGATATAGATACTTTTGTACCCGTTTCCTCCAGCATCTTCACAAGGTCCGTTGGTGTTGTTCTGGGATTGATTTGCACTTTTCGCACCAAAGTACGTTCATCTCTAGGAGACAGAACACGTCTCCTTCCTGAGCGGTATGACGGCTGCGTGGTACCATGGTGTTTATACTTGTGCGTGCTATTGCTTGTACAGATGAACGTGGTACCTTCAGGGGTTCGGAAATTGCTCCCAAGGATGAACCAGACTTGTGGAGGTCTACAATTTTTTTCTGAGGTCTTGGCTGATTTCTTTTTATTTTCCTATGATGTCAAGTAGAGAGGCACTGAGTTTGAAGGTGGGCTTTGAAATACATCCACAGGTACACCTCCAATTGACTCAAATTATGTCAAAAATTGTAGACCTCCACAAGTCTGGTTCATCCTTGTGAGCAATTTCAAATGCCTGAAGGTGGACTCTACGAGGTGTCGAAAGCATTCCACAGGGATGCTGGCCCATGTTGAGTCCAATGCTTGTGTCAAGTTGGCTGGGTGGTTGACCATTATTGATTCACAGGGGAAACTGTTGAGTGTGAATCTCAGCATAGTTGCAGTTCTTGACACAATTTTGTGCCACTGGAACCTACTACCATACCCCACCCACCCGAGTCACGGCCTGTTCACCCCGCTATCATCCAGAAGACAAGGTCCATACAGGTGCATCAAAGCTGGGACGGAGAGACTGAAAAACAGCTTCTATCTCAAGGCCATCAGACTGTTAAACAGCCATCACTAACATTGAGTGGCTGCTGCCAACATACTGACTCAAATCTCTAGCCATTTTAATAATTAAAAATTGGATGTAATAAATGTATTACTAGTCAATTTAAACAATGCCACTTTATATCATGTTTACATACCCTACATTACTCATCTCATGTATATACTGTACTCTATACCATCTACTGCATCTTGCCTATGCCGCACGGCCATCGATCATCCATATATTTACATGTACATATTCTTATTCATTCCTTTACACTTGTGTATAAGGTAGTTGTTATGAAATTGTTAGATTACTTGTTAGATATTACTGCACGGCCGGACCTAGAAATACAAGCATTTCGCTACACTAGCATTAACATCTGCTAACCATGTGTATGTGACCAATAAAATTGGATTTGATTTGATTTTTATTGGTCAGTCACAGATATGGCTTTTTCTTTGCAACTCTGCCTAGAAGGCCAGCATCCCGGAGTCGCCTCTCCACTGTTGACGTTGAGACTGGTGTTTTGCGGGTACTATTTAATGAAGCTGCCAATTGAGGACTTGTAAGGTATCTGTTTCTCAAACTAGACACTCTAATATACTTGTCCTCTTGCTCGTTTGCGCTGTTCTGTGAAGGGAGTAGTACACAGTGATGTACAAGATCTTCAGTTCCTCTCACTTCTCCGGACAAGAAGAGATTGACGAGTTTCAGAAGAAAGTGCTTTGTTTCTGGCCATTTTGAGCCTGTAATTGATCCCACAAATGCTGATGCTCCAGATACTCAATTAATCTGAAGGCCAGTTTTATTTCTTTTTTTAATCAGGACAACAGTTTTCAGCTGTACTAACATAATTGCAAAATATTTTTCTAATGATCAATTAGCCTTTTAAAACGATAAACTTGGATTAGCCAACACAACGTGCTAAACACAACGTGCCATTGGAACACAGGAGTGACGGTTGCTGATAATGGGCCTCTGTTCGCCTATAAAAAAATCTGCCCTTACAATAGTCATTTACAACATTAACAATGTCTACACTGCCTCCCAGGTGGCGCAGTGGTCTAGGGCACTGCATCGCAGCGCTAGCTGTGCCACCAGAGACTCTGGGTTCGCGCACCAGCGATGCCGACACAATGCCGGGCGCCGTGCGCGCTAACCAAGGTTGGGTGGTTGAACGTGTTTCCTCCGACACATTGGTGCGGCTGGCTTCCGGGTTGGATGCACGCATGACTTTCGACCTATGGGAGTTGTAGCGATGAGACAAGATAGTAACTACTAATAACTACTAATAAAAGGGGGAAAAACAAGAAAAAAAAAACAATGTCAATTTGATGTTAATTTTAATGGAAAGTTATTTTAATGGACAAAAAACATGCTTTTCTTTCAAAAACAAGGACATTTCTAAGTGACCCTCAACTTTTGTAGTGTATATCACTACTGCCAGGGCTAAGATTTACAATTGTGTGTTAAAGTAGTGCGCTTACATTAACTGTTCTGCTTACATTTGACCATCACTTTCACATGAATTGTGGTGCAAAAAAAATCCAATATTGGTGCCAATGAATTTCTATTGTGGAAAAAAATGTCCAGAGGACTTGGCCACTGTCCACAGAACCATTGTACTGAACTCCCAGAACCCCAAAGACGAATGTCAAGATGGTAATTCAATTAAAGAGTAAACCTTGTCTCCCATACAGTGATCCAACATTGTCTGTGTGGATGAAAGTCACCAATAACCACAACTTCTCATGCTACTTATTTTTAGATGTGATGGGAATAGTGGAGATATGGCATTTATGAAGGTCTCCTTTCACAGTGAACACAGTTTCCCAGACTGTAGGACTGGGATTGGCAAAAAAGTAGTGTGTCCATCTTCCAACCTCGTCCATGACCATGTCCCAAACTCTTGAGGTCAGCTTTCAACTGAAGCCATGAAGACACTTGTGCTTTTGATTGAAATGACCTCATGCCATCAGAGCTATTTTTTTTGACCTGCATGCTTTAGGTAGCATGCACGCACACGCATACACACACATTTACGTCCTGCTCTCGCTTACTTTCTCCTGCGTCCACACTGGGAATTAGTCACGGAGCAGCGACAGCCACTTAAGCACTCCTCAGTGGGAAGAGAACAGAGCAGGTCTGAATGGCCGCAGGTGGCGTTGGCCCTCTCCACACAATGCCAGAATCAATTTGCTGGTGATGTTGAGCATGGTGCGAGAGGAGAGTGCTGCCAAACTGGCAGTGAAGGAGTGGGCAGTATAGGAAGTCAGCACGCAGACAGGGCCCAGTTCAAAGGAGAGTTGCCCTGGAGGGAGACTCAGCTCTCTCTCTCTTTTTTTATTTTCTATTTCTCTGTCTCTAGTTCTCTCACACACTCTCACTCTTTTTTCTCTCTCTCTCTCCCCCTCTTACCCCTCTCTCACTGGTGCTTGTCTGATGAGATTTCATCTGCAGGTATACCCCTCAGCCACCTGGAGAGACGTCTCTTCCTCTGCCAAGCGTTGACATCCTCAAGTGTGCCCGGACTCTGTTTGGCTGCCTGCTCTAAATACACTGCTGTGAAACTATCTCACACTCCACTCAGTCCTTTTCTCAATCTGAAAAAAAAAGAGCGTGTCTGGGACTAAAACTGACCTGGAAGTGAAGTGCATCACAACAAAATAACTCTGGCCTTGGATAACAACCTGAAGTCCTAATTGAAATGTATACATACAGTAGAACAATACTAGACCTTAATTTTGTTTAATTATTCTCAGACAATTAAATTACATTTGAAGGAGGGGGGGGGGTGGGGGTGTATTTGGCTAAATTAATCCCTATTTCAAAATGCCATTGTACAATGTCAATGTGTAAGAAGGGGCAGCTGTCCAGTCTGTAGGGTTGATGTGTGGTCTGTGTTCAGTATGTCAGCTTTGCGCAGGGCCAGCAATACATTAGCACAGTGACTTAAACTGTGACTCCCAGGCCTTCTGGGATAAACATCAGGTTTAGGGTTTCATTTGAATGACCAGACAGCTCTTCCAGCAGATAACTGTGGATGAAAGTGATTAAGAGTTTATAAATAACCTGTTCTTTGTGGGGATAATGATGTACTGTACAAATACTGCAAACTGTCTGACTAAATGTAGCGGGGGAGGTCAACTGATCAAATTAGACATATGTAACTTGGCAAATGTATAGAACTACAGGCTACATGATACATTTTAAACGGATAAATAGCCTCTAATACATTGCTTTATCTCTGTGATTTTTGCAGTACTGTACTTGCAGCAATACAAGGTACTGTACAGCTGCATACTGTATTTGAGTGTAATATTGACATGCTAAAAAAAAGAATCCTGCTGATTGCACTGTGAAAACAATGTCAGTGGTAATACCAGCATGTTGGCTGTCATCACTGGGTGGACATTTGTGTTTCCTAACTCTGCAAAGCAACACAGGGACACATTTATGTTAGAGTTCCTGGCTGCTGACTGAGACGGAGGTGGTGTGATCAACATGCAATTACCATCACTCCTATCGACCTCATCTGCTTCAGCGTGCCACCCTAATTGTGTTGTGCTGGAAATGGCGCCTTGTCCTATCCAACAACCTGCCACAACCATGTCACCAAGGAAACTAGCAGAAAACATGGGGCCCGTCTCACGTTGGGCTTCCCATAGTTAAATATTCAACAGGTGGCTGAACAGATGCGTACCTGGAGCCTATATAGGGCCAACATTAAGTTAGTTCCCCCGGAGGTTTGTGCTACATATTCTGTGATAGCCTACAGTCAACTCCTGATAACGGCACTTCAGATGAGTGCCAACTCTTCTGTATCAGTCATAGCAATGTAAGTAGGTTTAACTAAAGGATCATTAAAATGAATGCAATTGAATAATTCACTCTGCAGTCTGCACCACAACCACAGTTGTTGTTTGTGTTTTTCATTTTCTTAAAACTAAGGACTTAGTGACTGACATTTTGAGTGTCTTAGACAGTCTCACTAAGTAATCAAATGGAATGATGTCTCCAAGATGGTAGTACAAGATGATGTTGTAAAGTAAAACTTTAGTTTAAACTTCTCTTGATTTACTTTTTTTTTTTTTTTTTTTGTCAGTCGACAAGATCTCATTGGAAGCTCCGACCCAACTTCAATTACAAATTCATGAATACTATGCAAACGCTACCACTAATTCTGCCATTGTGAGCCAACGAAAGGAGAAACTAGAAATGAAACAAGGGGGAGAAGTTAATCAAGCCTTTTCAACCACTTCATAAGACCCATTTCAAAAGACCCTGCAGTAATGTCTCACTCTGCACGGTGGTCCCGTTTTGTGGGACCTGATTTTGAAACACGGCTCCGAGCTACAAAGGCTTTACTATTTGCTCTGCAGCATAAATTAGAAAGAGCACAATCAGAGCAATTGCAGCCCAGAGTCTGAGCTGCGCTCTGGTCACGTTCTGAACTCTTGTCTTGGGGACTTTCCCAAAATCTTGACCCTGTATCAATGGAAACTGTATCAGTAATTCAGTAATTAAACATGGCAAAGAGGAGGGTGATGTCAGCTGATCCAAGGAGGGGCACAGCCATCAAGGTCTTTCCCACACCCCTGTCTCTTCTGGGGAATGTGCTGAAGATCATATTCCGCACCCTGCGCCCCTCCGATGCCATCTCTGGAACGTGTGGGGTTAGGCGGCCACAATACGTGCTCTGACAAAGGTCGCACTAATAAAGGGGGGAGTCGTGTAAGTAGCTGGTTCACTTTGCATAATCAGGAGCTGTGCTGACGAGCTCAGCCTATTGTGCCCATCCTCTCCTGATTCACTAAGTAGGCTGATGTTTTGTACGTGCCTGAAAGACAGTGATGCAGTCACATGAACTGCGGTAATCAACCTTTTCTTCATTAAACGTGACAGAATTACACACTTCTATCATTGACCATCACCGACCGTTGAAAGACGTAAACCATAAAGGTTTACATGGTAGATTTAAATATTTAGATGCAGAGAAGCGAGCCAAAAGCTTCATTCCAATGGTAATTTGTAATGAATAATTCTGATTTCATTATAATAACAAATCAGAGACAAGAGAAAACAGTCTTGCTTTGTGACTGTCTGCTGTATTGGCCCTAAGGTATAACCATATCCTGTATAACCACATAGTTGTTATACTCAAAGCAGTGTCTCACTGAATGAGAAAACATGACATCCCCGTAGCCTTCATCAATGTTTCTATTGCCTTGCATATCTTCATATATTACATCTTTCAAATGATGGGCACATTGTTGAACCAAGTGCAAACAAAACCATTCGAGCTCTTACTATTGCTGTATTGTGATGGACAGTCAAATGCAATGTTAGTGTTACATTATTCCCAGTAGTGCCAAAGCTTGATTACAGGGTAATGTAGCATCTCTTGAGAAGTCTTTTGAAAGGTTGGTCACAGCTGTACCTTAGGGACCACAGTTGTTGTTTGTCTCTCACCACTCTCTCCCTTCTCGCTTTATAAATAGATCAGAACAATGACTCACAGAAGACGTTGTCTATTTTGTAGACCACAAAAAGGGTCACAAGCGAAAACCTCTTCACATTCAGCAACTTATGCCAAATCGACCGTAAAGTTGTTTTGAAGGCAAGGACAAAGAAAGAAACACAGACACAGACTTCAGAAATGCAGACTTCATTTCTACCTTTAAAATTAGATACAGTAAGAGATTTAGGCCACCAAAGATCTGTCAGACAGTGATATAGAAAAAGAGAGTACAAGTCTATAATCGGGATGGGTTCGGGGGCGTGTGGTGGGGTGGTATGCTGTTCATGGAGCAGCAGTCGGTTCAGGTGTGGACAGATGGGTAAATGCCAGCTCATAGAGTGGTGTGAACATTTGACCTTTCAGTTCGGGTGAGGAGGAACGCAGCTCGTTACAGTGCTGACCAGGCTTCCATTAGTACTGGCCCTGACACTGCCCCCCACACTATTAACAGCCGGTCCCCAAGGGCCCCAATCACATGTGACTACAAGGGTGGCACGGCGGGGCCTTCAGAAGGCTGTCAGCCTGGAACGGAGGTACAAGGTGACTGATGAGGGATTGACCCAGGCATCTGACTGACCACCCTCAATGCTCCCGGCTCTACCCTTTCTCCCCTCTCTCAGGGTGGCAGGTAGCATGGCGGTTAGAGCATTGGGCCAGTAACCGACAGGGTGAAACATCTGTCGATGTGGCCTTGAGCAAGGCACTTCACCCTAATTTGCTCCGGGGTCGCCGTACTACTATGGATGACCCTGTAAAACACAGGTGTCAAACTCATTCCACGGAGGGTCAAGTGTCTGCAGGTTTTTGGTCCTCCCTTGTACTTGATTGATTAATTAATGTCACTAAATAGTAAGGAACTCTCAACACCTGGCTGTCTAGAGCTTAATTGAAAGGAAAAAACAAAAACCTGCAAACACTAGGCCCTCCATGGAAATGAGTTTGACACCCCTGCTGTAAAACAACACAGTTGACTGCACCTATCCGGTGTGTGACAATAATTATGTATTCATTTATTTTACTCATACAAGCTTCACAGCTCAGCACGTATTGAACACACAGGTTTACACCCATTACAATTAACCTTTGACCCCTGCCAATGCCCTCTAGAACACAGTTTGGGAAAATGTTATGTTTGAAATACACTGATATAGCAGAGATTTTTATGGCACCTGTGATGTTTTGGAAATATCCAAATCAGAGTTAAGTTCAATGCCATACATGGCAATGACAGTGTAATGGGATATATATATATATATATATATATATATATATATATATATATATATATATATATATAGATATATATATATATATTACGCGCACATGCACACACGCTGGGACCTCTGTTGCTACTTGAAAGTCTCCTCTGACTCTGAGAAAGTGTGTCCCAGACTTTATTTAGCCCACAGAGGAATGTCTGCCTCTACCATTTGATACCACAGAGTTTCTCAGCACTCAGAATTCCCAAGGTGAGTCTAATGTTTTATGGGGTGTCTGAAAGGACGAAAGGGATTCTCTCCAACCACTGTCTCCTAAAACAGGAGCGGAATGACATTCACTGGAAGACAGAGGAGGCTTTTCCTTCAAGTGTTAGACACTCATAATGACATCAAACGAAGTGCATGACTCCTGGATAAATAATAGAAATGCTCATGAAATTACCAACATGGCCAGCTGTCCCCTTCTGGAATGCTTCTTTGGTTAAATCCTCCATTTCACAAAATATATATATATATATTTAATATGGTAATAAACAAGTTTAAAAAATCATTATTTCGTGTAATAATTATTGCTGTCATAAGTATTTTTGGCACAGTGTAGCCTTAACTTGTAGAGTTTTTGAGGACCAAGCTGTGAGGAGAATAATGTAGGCTCAGCTGTGGGCTACAAAGTGCATAACTTCTGCAAGGAGTAGGCGGCAGGCCTGTTTCTTATAGTATCACCCTACAGAAAGACAGTTCACAGACAACCAAGGGAATGTGACAGAGGAAACCCGGATTCCAGGTGGGAAATGGCAGTATAGAAACCCAAATACCATGGCGTGTAGCGATCAATGGCATCCTTGTCAATGATCAATTAGCACAAGGTCGGCTGCGGTATCCCCGCAGGTTTCCCACTGCCCTGCCGCCGCCCACGCGCCCGCCTCTCTCCCCCCATCTGGTGTTCTCACAGGCTCCCAGCGGCTGGCCCGGGCACATCTCATTAAGGAGTTATGTGTAACACAAACAAACCAGCTCTCTCAGAGTGTTTATCTCATGGCACAGAGCACTGTGTGCCCGCACATCAAAGACTGTGGGAACAGACGACGCTCGGCGCAGCAGCTGCACTGGGATCCTGTCCACACCCTTCCTGTTTGCCGCGGTCTACCTCGGGGCTATTATTTTCCCAACGGCCCTGCGACGATAACCCCCCTACTGCCGTGGACACAGCTCCGCTGCCAGCACCACCTCCCCGCTCCATGCCTTTGCTCCCGACCGCACCACGTCTCTCCGGGGCTCAACGGCCCACTGTGATGTCTGAAGCTGGCTGGCATTGTTCTCAGGGCGCTGGGGTCATAAACAGAGGTTTGATCAAAAGTTAATTAGCAATGTCAATTGAAAATATTTGCCTCGACGCAGTGTAATGGTTATTAACTGGAAATGAATTATTTACAATCTGAAAATTACTTTGCAGAGGAAGATTTATAGAACAGATTTACAACTGACTGTATAGCATGTGAAGCTATCTTTATTTTAGTGCCTGTACACAAAATGAACTCTGGCTGCATGTCACGCCCTGATTTGTTTCACCTGTCTTTGTGCTTGTCTCCACCCCCCTCCAGGTGTCGCCCATATTCCCCATTATCCCCTGTGTACTTAAACCTGTGTTCTCTGTTTGTCTGTTGTCAGTTCATTTTGTTCGTTCATACCTACCAGGGTCAGGTCAGGCAGAGGTCGATAATCCAGAGTAGTGGGGCAAAGGTACAGGCAGGCAGGCAGGGTCAGGGCAGGCAGGAATGGTCAAAACCGGGAAACTAGAAAACAGGCACTAAAGCACAGACAGAAGCAAGGGAAAAACGATGGTAGGTATGAACGAACAAAATGAACTGACATACAAACAGAGAACACAGGTATAAATACACAGAGGATAATGGAGAAGATGGACAAAATCTGAAGGGGGGTGGAGACAAGCAGAAAGACAGGTGAAACAGATCAGGGAGTGACAGTACCCCCCCCCCCCCCCCCCCCCCCTCTAGGTACGCCACCTGCCGTCCTACCTGGGCGCATACCTGGTTGAGCGGGGTGCCGGCGTTGGAACTGGGTCCCGAATGTCCCAAATGGAGACCCAGCACCTCACCTCTGGACCATAACCCTCCCAGTCAACCAGGTACTGGAATCCCCTGCCCCGAGATCGAACCTTCAGGAGACGTCTCACACTGCTGGTTGGCCATCGAAGAGATGGGGGAGAGGGGTGGGCCTAGAAACAGGAAACAAAAGGCTGTGCGACATGGTATTAATTCTAGACACAGGAAAGGTAGGAAGTGTACGGAGGGTACGGGGCAACAGAGCACAAACAGCAGAGGGGCTAATGATCTTGGAGCGGGGGGGAAGGTCTCCGCTTCCGGATGGGTGTAGCTGCAGGCATGTAGCCGTGGGGCTATAGTGGCGTGCCAGCGCATCGGGCTTGACCTTCTTGGATACATGTCGGTGCCATACTGAACCCCACCCGGGGGTCCTGGTACTCTGCGAGTCTGGCGGAGATGTCCGGGGCAATTTCCAAGCCCCCAGGAAAACATCCCGGGGCAGGCAGAGCTGACTTCAGGCAATGATTGTGGCAGCACGGACTCCAGACCATGATGGCACCAGTAGCCCATGATGGCATCAGTAGCCCAGTCAATAGATGGATTGTATCGCTGGAGCCAAGAGAATCCCAATACCAAGGGGAACCTGCGAAGACTCAACTAACAGGAATTGGATCGTCTCACTGTGGTTCCCTGACACTCGTAGGTTGATGAGCGTGGTATGGTGGGTGACCCGGCCTATAGGAGCGCCCATCCAGCGCTCTAACGTTCATGGTGATGGAGAGGGGTTGAGTGGGGATGCCCAGCTCGGACGCCAGGGTAACGTCCATAAGACTCGGGCCCCCGAGTTGATGAGTACCTGGAGAGACTTGGACTGGTCAACCCACAGCAGGACGGCATGGAGAGGGGGGCAAGTAGGGGGAGAATAAAAATGATTAATTAAAGACCCACCAGAGTACTCACTCCAATGAATGAGCTAGGTCTCTTGAAGGGACAGGTAGACACATAATGGCCAGCAGTACCGCAATACAGACAACTCTGGGTGTCAAGTCTGCATATACGTTTGGCTGGAGACAGCCAAGCCCTGCTGAGCTGCATTAGCTCGTGAAGAGGTGAATCGGCAGTCTTTGGAGACTCTTGAAGGAACTCTGGTAAGCTCGGATCCTCTCGGGGACGTAGACACCAGGGACTTCATCAGATGCAAGGTGGGTTCCTTGAGTGAGCGATTGGGACCGCAATCAGACCTATTCTCCCTCCTACATTCCCGTAGCCTACCATCGATCCGGATGGTTAAAGCGATGAGTGAGTCGAGGTCCATCGGTAGTTCCCGGGCTGCAAGTTCGTCCTTTACCTCCCGGACATCAGCGTGATGAGGTATGCTATCTTAGAGGGGTCCGAGGGAAGGAGAAAGGCTACAGCTCCATGACAAGGGAACAACAGGTGACCGACTCTCCATCGAAGCGCTCCAAGGGAGGTAAGCGGGGTTCCCGGGAAACCAGGGTGACGGCCCTGCTACATGCCGGGTTACTGAGGGGCTGGGAGGTTACCGTCGTGGTAGGCTGCCTAGTAGACAACCCACTGAATTGCTCCCGCAATGTGTACAATGCTCAGTCGTTCGGCCACAGCCTGGAACCCTGCCATCAGACCGCGAAGCAACTTCTCGTGCCTACCAATGGTGGCTCCTTGGGAGGAGATGTCATTGCGGAGTTGGTCCAAGTCTTCTAGGTCAGTCATGATCAGTTCGTACATGTCATGGTCAGTTTGTACAGGTAGGACGTACCTGGAGGGGGGGAGGGGGGTACTGTCACGCCCTGATCTGTTTCACCTGTCTTTCTGCTTGTCTCCACCCCCTCCAGGTGTTGCCCATCTTCCACGTTAACCCTTGTGTGTTTATACCTGTGTTCTCCGTTTGTATGTCAGTTCGTTTTGTTCGTTCATACCTACCAGCTTATTTCCCTTGCTCCTGTCTGTGCTTTAGTGCCTGTTTTCTAGTTTCCCGGTTTTGACCATTCCTGCTTGCCTGCCGTCCTGTACCTTTGCCCCACTACTCTGGATTACCGACCTCTGCCTGACCTGACCCTGAGTCCGCCTGCTGTTCCGGTGTCTTACACCCTCTCTGTATTATTGACCCCTGCATGCCTTGACCTGTCGTTTGCCTGCCCCTGTTTAAAGAATAAACTGTTGTTTCTTCAACACTGTCTGCATCTGGGTCATACCTTAAAATGTGATACCACATATTGGTCCCATAAAAACAATAACCAAACTTGAATTTATGTTCTCTTACTTATTTCATTTTTACCCATCTCCAGTGTCTGACATCAACTGCAGGCTCCGTGGTGTACCCTGAGTGCAATTTGAAGAATGAGTCATAAAAAAAAGTTACAGAGCGCATAATATCCAGTAACCCACAAGTATTCCCAGTGACATAAAAATGTCACAGCTTAGAGGATGTGTTTATGTGTGTCCTGTGTTAGGTCTGTGTGACCCCTGCCCTGACCACCTCCTGGGGAGGCCATGTTTCCTGTGGGTGGCGGTGCGTGGCAGGTTGTCCCCGGTTACAGGCAGGAGGAGAGGCGTCAGAGTGTGCGGCGCAGACCCAGGTGAGCCACTTCAAAGACCCGGAGTTGTGACCTCCACCCTAGAGCCCCACTACCACATCCAGGTCGCACTCACGCATGACCCCTCCTCTCCCCAGGAGCATTGTCCTCTCTCTCAGACCTCCGCTGAGGGTCAGGAAATATTAGTCTTGGTCATGATTGGCACACACAATAAACACACACACAACACACTACACACATATCATGGTGACAATCCCAAAACTGAGTGTAGTGTTACTGTAGAGTTATTTGACACTCAGGGATGTTAATTTGTTCATATTGGGTTTGCAGTTGAGTATTGAAAAGGTCAACTGAACACACATGTTAAATCTCATCTTTGTACAAATTCCCCAATGTTTCTTCTACAATTGTACTTTCTCACACAGTTTGTCTTCCAGTAGCACAAACCAATCCGTTTGGTCTGTGTCTGACCCGTGTGACATGAACAAGTAGGACAGGAAATACACAGCAATTATCAAATGACCAACAAGTGTCTGTAACCTCATGTTCAGACATTTTTCTCCCACACTTCTCAACATTGCCAATGTAAAAGAGGTTCCTTTTGTCATTTTTTAGGGCCTGATCCAGTAAGTAGGTTCTCTTGCTTTGTGCACAGAAAATGAGAAACAGCAATAACACCAAAGTCCATTGGGAGAACAAATAAGTAGGCTGGGACATAAAAGTGGCATTTCAGATGAGAGGAGTGTTGTTTCATACATCAAACACTTATTTTCTAGTGTTACTTCAAATGGTACTTTTGGTCAAGGGCCCCTGATCTTAAAACATTAAAGCCATGCACAGGCTGTGTGGGCGGTGTGTGTGTGGTGGCTACTGGCACCTGCTCTGCCAACACTACTGGCTCTCACGAAACCAGCCCTAATTTCCATCTCAAAGGGGCAAGTTGTGAGAGGAAAAACGTATTATCTGCTTTTTGGACCAGATCTTTGCTTGAAACCAAGAAGGGGCCCAGTTTTACCATTATACCAGCCATTTTGACTACAGCCTCCAAACAGAGACAAAACCAGAGCCACAACAGGAGGCTAGGTGAGAAAGAAGAAGTGTGAAGGAGAACTAGCTGAATGTGATGCAGGATATGAGGTCATGAATGTGTGGAAGCATCCACTCTGGGCCCAGTATAAACAGTCTTGTTCTGAGAAGTGCAGAAGCCATGAAACGTGTCAAGAGTCGGCTTCCGTTCCCCTCCATTGTCATTCATCTCAAACTGCAGTGGGTAGATATGACAACCTTGACTAAGCCCCCCCCCCATTCCACCCTACTGGACTCTCATCTTTGAGGGAAAGGGTTTAATTGAGGGTAAATAGCCACCAAAAAAAACTGAACACTACCCTTTTGTACTTGTTGGTACATTAGATCACATTATCATTATCGGTGCTAATATCTGTCTAAGTGAGAGCTGAGTGCTGATAGCCTCTAGTCTTTTCTCAGCCAGGTCAGTAGAGTGGTCCCATAGTGCCGGTGAAGAGAGGACCTTCTCTTAACCCTACACGGCCCGTTCCCTACAGGCCTTGGCTTGAGCCTGGCCTGGACTCGGAGCACACTGAGGCCCCTCTGTGTGGTGTGCCAGCACTCTGTCACCGCCCGTTATTTACTCTGTCCCCTTGGCAGTCAGGCCCGGTCAGGTTACAGTCTGGGAGAGAGGAGGGGCAGTGGCTTCGTCTTCATCAGTGGACCTGAACCAAGACCAGCAACCAGATCCACGACAGGAAAACAAAGAGCGTGGTTACGAACAATGGCAGCGACGGCCATTGGCTTGGCGCCGGAGGCACACAGGGCTGCAGCACACCTCTGTGCAGCCAGCTTGGGTCCCATGGACTTCTCTCTACCAGTTAACCCTGCACAGATGTTTAGTCAATAAGAAGAATAGAGTGTGCCATTATGCCTCATAGATTTGTCAGCTTATCCTGTTGCCCAGTCTAACAATGGGCAGCCACTTCCAGGTCCATTCACTGCCCAAGTTTCACTGAGATCATGTAAATAGATTATTCCATGGGGCCACTAATCTTCTGGTCCCATATCCTTTTATGAGGTAAGCATTGCTGGTCAATACGTTCAACAGGAACAAATGAACAGATAAATCATTCATGCTATCTACAATCAAGCCATTATTGCGTGAGTGTTGCTCTGGGGTTAGGGTCTTTTAAATGATAAAACAGAACTAAGTCCTCTTTTAAAGCAACTTTAAAGACTTTTGAATAATCAAAAATGGCCTTGACGTCAAAGTAGTTAAACCTTAAATCATTGTTTTTCTTTCCTTTAATTTCCAGGTACTTTTCTCATACAGGGTGATACATCCTCCTAGTCCAGGCACGAGATATCTATTTGCCAGCCCATTGGGAAAGAGCAGTGGCTATCTGGGAGACGTCATGGACACCTCTTCCTCTCCCTGCGTCTCTCTGTGGTGGTCAGTGTGAACAGCCTTAGATTCTTCTGGGTGATTCACAGGCCCGTTGATGACAGGTATTTTCCAAGCCTGGACCTCTACAGCCACAGCTGCCCCTCCCAGTGTTTCCCGCGCTGAGTGTGTGAAGAACCGCTGGACGTGTGGGTGATCGGGGCTTGCGAGCACCCGGCCACCCCCCAGCCGCCCCCACGTGCCCCGATAAGGGAGCTGACCCCTCTGTTGTCACATTCTCCCAGAGATTAGCCACAGTGGTTGGGGTAGATTGGACCGGACTGCCAGGGAACAGAGAACCAGAGAGGAGGGGCAGGGGTCAAGCATGTATGGTAGTAATGTTTTTCAGCTCCTATCTCTGATAATAAGGATCCGCCCCTTTAAAAAAAATGATATACCCAAATCTAACTGCCTGTAGCTCAGGCAAGGAAGCAAGGATATGCATATTTTTGGTACCATTTGAAAGGAAACACTTTGAGGTTTGTGGAAATGTGAAAGGAATGTAGGAGAATATAACACAATAGATCTGGTAGAAGACAATACAAAGAGAAAACCAACCTTTCTTTTGTATTTTTTTTGTACCATCATCTTTGAAATGCAAGAGAAAGGCCATAATGTATTATTCCAGCCCAGGTGCAATTTAGGTTTTGGCCACTAGATGGCATCAGTGTATGTGCAAAGTTTTAGACTGCTCCAATGAACCATTGCATTTATGTTCAAAATGTTGTATCAGACTGCCCAAATGTGCCTAATTTGTTTATTAACAACTTTTCATGTTCAAAATTGTGCACTCTCCTCAAACAATAGCATGGTATTCTTTCACACTAATAGCTACTGTAAATTGGACAGTGCAGTTAGATTAACAAGAATTTAAGCTTTCTGACAATATCAGATATGTCTATGTCCTGGGAAATGTTCTTGTTACTTACAACCTCATGCTAATTGCATTAGCCTACGTTAGCTCAACGGTCCCGTGGACAGAACACTGATCCCAAAGAAGATAAGGTGTAGAGCTGTAGGGTCTTCCCAAAGTGATGGGGGACCGTGAAAAATTAATCTTGAATTAGAATAGAGTTCATCTCAAGTCTGGCCTGAAATAGATGGCCATTCCCATGATGCAGCTAGACTTCTAGATTTTTTGCTGTCATATGGAAACTGTTATTGCTTCTTATAATATTTATCATATTCATGTTTTATGTTTCATGAAACATTTGTAAAAGACAACTGAAAGTATTCAGGTGTGTTTGCAGTCAATACAAAGTTTTATGTTTTTGGTTAAAATTTTCAGACCTCTGAGCGTTGGGCCAGTAACTGAAAGGTTGCTGGTTAGAATACCCAAGCCGACAAGGTGAAAAATCTGTTAATGTGCCCTTGAGCAAGGCACTTAACCCTAATTTGCTCCAGGGTGCCGTACTACTATGGCTGAACCTGTAAAACATCATTTTTCACTGCACCTATCCGGTGAATTTGACAATAAAACTTTTTTTATTTTTGACACATCAATGCCCATCCTTATCACTCATCACAAACCCGCAGCACTCGCCAGTGTGTGAACACTAGCTTATTGTAATTTCACAGGCATCCTTCAAAGTGGAAGAAAAGACAGTGATAGAACATTGGGGACACAGCCCATAACAACAATATTTAGCATTGTTTATCAGGAGCCAGTGACCGGCTATATCAGTGTTGTGGCTCTAGCAGGTCTTGCCCTGATATCGTCTGGCTGAGAGCTCCTTCCTGGACAGCCTTGTGGCTCCTCAGGGCCAGGTCAAGAGGGCCCAGACCCACCCCAAGGAGAGATGGTCTGTCTAGGGCTGGGACTGGGCGCTGGAGGGGAGAAGTCAGGCGATTGTCTGGAGACCCTGAACACAGACAGTGTTTTCACTAGGATGCCTGTGTTATACCTCTTGCATAACAAAAGTTAGCTAATATATTCTGCACCAACAGTCGTGGTTATTTTTGACTTTCTGAAGATCAAACAAAGTGTAAGCAAAGTATGCACCTGTGTGTTTTTTTGGAGGGGGGCAGTATCTGTTACTCTTACTGGTTTCTTGGTTCATTTTCTCCTGTGAACCACAGTAGTAGACTAGAATACTATTGGGAAGGTAGTTTCATTGGCTGAAGCCACAGGTAAAAGTGTATCTTTTTGCCAGACAACTGCTGTATCCTGCCGCAATTTCACAGTGGTCAGGTCATTTTATGTGTGGCTGATGACTTCCAGCTGATAATTGGTTTTACACATTTACCACGGGAGTCCCTCCAGTGTGTGTGTGTGTGTGTGTGTGTGTGTGTGTGTGTGTGTGTGTGTGTGTGTGTGTGTGTGTGTGTGTGTGTGTGTGTGTGTGTGTGTGTGTGTGTGTGTGTGTGTGTGTGTGTGTGTGTGTGTGTGTGTGTGTGTGTGTGTGTGTGTGTGTGTGTGTGTGTGTGCATCCCCATTGGGCAACCTTTACCAGGATCATTGAACAGCATAGTGGGACTGGTCGTAGGTTATGTGATCAGAAATCATCAATTTGTTGTTCCTTCCCTTCTTTTAGTGGTAAAAACAACAATCAGTTGTTTAACTGATTTTTTTTTTTAAGTTTGAAAGAACATCATAAATGTTTAATGTTTGCAAGGGATGCCACTACAATTCAAAGGTGAAATGGACAATGGGGTCTGGAGACATAGTAGGGAGACCCAATACTTCCTAAAGCATGTATCCCGACAGGAAACTCAGGTCACTAGACAGGAAATAGAAACAGTGGAGTGGAGCAACCTGTCTGTAATATGTCTATAAATATGTTCTATACCACTTCTTCCACCAGGACGTCAAAAATCTCTCACTGCTAAAAAACATTATAACACCAGATAAGTGAATGTACCCGTCCTCAAGCATTAGACTTCTCTGGGTATGCATTCCGGACACACCTTATCTGGACAAGGAGATGTCAATCTAGAATGGGGGATGATTTGTGGGCTGCTGGACAGAGTCTCTGAGCGTGTGCCTGCGAGGGGGAACTCCAGACGTGTTGCTTTTTAAAAGGCCTGACAGAAATACAGCAGCGTGACAGGGTGAATGGCAGGAAGGGACCTATTATTCTGTGCCGTTTTGTTCCAGCGTTGGCCTGTACGACGCCTGGACCCCGTCTGCCATGTTCTCGCTTCCCAGGATATCCGACTCACGGCCGCCGCTCCAGCTAAAAGCCAACTATTTCACTCCTGAGACGCACAGCGCTTCCTGATATAGGATGCACTTGCTTGTCTCTCTGTGACCTTAAACACTAATAATGGGCCTATAATATGACTCTGGAGTCAAGAGGTTTGGAGTCCGCCCGCCCAGGGCATTGTCACAGTGACTGCTCGTTCCCACTCTCAGGGAAAATAAACAGAGGGCCGTTTGTCTCTGACAAATTAGACAACAATAAGGAAGAGTCTGTATTATTTGGATAGGACTGGATTGTTGTTTTAGCAAACCTGTTGTAATGATATACACTAATGTTTTGATTTGAAATGTGACGGATTCATTAATTGGTCTCAGACTGTTCTAAACACCCAGAATAAAATCCTTTAAATATTAGTAGACAATTTATTGGGCTGAACCTATATGCCCAACAATGTTTGTACCCTGTTTTGCACTGCTACCATGTTGTGCTGCCATGTTGTGTTGCTACTATGTTGTTGTCATGTTGTGTTGCTACCATGCTGTGTTGTGTTGCTGCCATGCAATATTGCTGTCTTAGGTCTCTCTTTATGTAGTGTTGTGTTACTCTCTTGTCGTGGTGTGTTTTGTCTTATATTTATTTTTATTTTTAATCCCAGCCTCCAAGGCCTTTTGCCTTTTGCTAGGCCGTCATTGTAAATAAGAATTTGTTCTTAACTGACTTGCCTAGTTAAATAAAGTTGAAATACAAAAATATATAATAATAAAGTAATGATACAGGCACAGCTCTAAATTCCCTTAATACGTCATGGATTTACTCAGTAGATCCAAGGTCTGTAGCCTATTGCACATTCTGTAAGAAATCCACTTGTTTTTCACTCATATTGGGAGTGGCGAGAGGGGCCGTCCTTGTCTAAGCCCAAGAAAAGAGAGCGCAGGAAGTGGAGGCCCCGGGTAACGGCGTCTGTTACCATGAAGCAGTTAACTTTGTTTGAAGAAGGCAGCTCGCAGGTGACTAAGGGGCAGCCTTGTGTTAGGAGGAGGGCTTGATATTGTGGCTGTTGTTTTCATTGTGTGCTGGGGACTCTGGGAGGGTAAGAACAATAATGCATGTAATGCTGATTTTGGAACGACTCCACACAGCCTTTCCCAGGCTGGGCAGCCTTGGGAACCACTGATACCATGGCACACCGGGCCGGGACCGGGGCCCCATCGCATGGCACAGGGCAGGGGCTGGAGCATGGGGCAGGGTGGAGGATGGAGCAAGTATGTTTGGGACGACGAGAATTCTACTTCCTGCATGGGAATGGAGGACAAAAAAACACACACACACACTAACGCACACACACATACTGTATGCACACACTCTCTCTCACACACTGACACACACATGTACACACAGTCTCCACACACACACACACACACACACTCTCTCTTTCACACACAAACACATAGTCTCTCCCTCTCACAAACGCGCACGCACATGCACACACACAGTACATTATGCCTTTGCGCAAGTCGCCCAAGGCTGGACCAGCCTCATGCTCAGACTATTCTAAGAGGTGACACCAGACATACTGTTTCAAGACACCGTCAAGGAGACTCGACGATGGCAGACATATTTCAACTAATGTTTTCAAGTCATAACCTGGGTTTTAATCAGTGGCTCTTGTTTTCTATCTCCCAAGGATGTAACGTGAAAACAAACAGATTAAGGTGGGGGAGATGGAAGTTTTATCCCCCTTTTGGCAAAGTAAATGATCAACAATTTACCCTGTTTTGGAGGATCTGGAGGACACGTGAAATGAATTGTCTAATACTTTGCCACCTGTGTTGCAAATTATAATATCGAAACTGCCTTTGAAATCATCTGCAAGGGTCTTTGTGACCTAATGTTATAGATATCCTTAGATAAATATGGTGGGTTTGATTACAACTAGTCATTAAACATGTTAAAGGAATACATTTCCAGTAACACACTGGTTTGAAATCCCTTGTACGGAGAACTCTCATCATGGGAGGGATTGGTAGGGAAAGTCCCAGTAGGGACTACAGCACATGTTTTAATTACTCCTCTATTCCCTGTGTCACACCTGAGAGAGCTTGTGCAGGGCACTGGGCTATGAGAGGGTGCTGACAGGTCAATTGGCCTATCTTCAGCGGAAGGTGGGTGTGGATGAGTGAGCTGGGGGAGAAGAGACCAGCCTCTCAGACCCAGGAGGAAGGGAGAAGAGGTAAAGAGTGTGGACACCATGGTCACAGTGCAAATCCACTGTAGCATTTGAATCACTGATGGCGATAGAAAGAGACAAAATATGAAGAAATAAGGAAAACATTTTTTTTTATAATTTTGAGTGCTCAGTTTTTGTACTATTTTACTAAGATACAGTACTTTCCCTCTAGTAGTGTGGTTTGACTTAAGTTGAAGTTATGTATTAATGTATTTCACAAACAGAAATAAAAACAACCTGTTCACTAAAGATCCCACCAAAGAGACCACCTCTTTGTTGAAGCAAAGTTGTGAAAAATAAATGAACGTGTGAAAGGTCAAAAGTTGCCCAGGTCCATTATGGAAGTGGTGCATTTCTAAGCTTTTAGATCATGTGGGTTCAATTGGGCAAACAACAAACACAAACAATGTGAAGAATAGGGATAAGAGCAGCAGTGTCGGCAGTGGGGGGGGGGGGGGGGGGGGGGGGCGAAGCTTGGCTAGCGGTAACCTCCCTGTCACACCAGCCCAGCCTGTGTTCCTGGCTGCATCTCACACGACGATTGGGTTTCACTGCAGTGCGGTGAGTTGTGGGAACGAGTCATCACACTGGCAGGCTGCCTGGGAGTCTGTGCTACCCACCACCAGGGGTTAGGCACATGACGGGGGGGGGGGGGGGGGGGGGTTGTGCACCAAACAATGCGCTGTCTTCACTGTTTAACCCAGGAAACTAACTACAGCTGGAGCATCCAACTGGCAGGGGACCCAATTCATTGTGTGTGTGTGTGTGTGTGTGTGTGTGTGTGTGTTTGTGTGTGTCCTCAATTATATTTACAATGTAATAATTTTGTTCAAATTGTGTTTTATTTGATCTTCATCCCAATGTATTTTATTCAGTTCCAAACAGCACTCCCTATCTGTTGCATCTCTGCTTTGGGCCATAGGCTTAGGCATAGACATAGATTTAGGCATAGATTTTTTTTCTCACTAATTGGTCTTTTGACCAATCAGATCAACTCTGAAAAAGTTCTGATGTGAAAAGATCTTATGTGATTGGTCATGAGACCAATTAGTGGGGGAAAAAAAGATCAGAATTGGGCTGCCTGTGTAAACACAGCCATAGTGGCATATCTCTGAACAGATGATTCAGATGCGTGAAAATCTCTTTCCCCAAAGCTCACATGAGATGTTCTTGGCTCCTCCATGTCTCAATCGACTCTTTTTATAGTCCTTGATGTTGAGTAGACAATTTCAGTTCAAGACCAGGTGTAGACTCTTGACATTCTCCATGCAAGTCCATGATGTCATACACACTACAGACAGATAGACATTCCTTCCTTTCACTCCTTGGGGGCAGATTAGGATTGCTGATGGTCTGGATGTTCAGTTTCACCATTTAAAACTTTCCTATGATTATCTAACTTCTCTCAAACACACCACCCCTTTGTCAGCCATGTTCATAGAATAATGTGGTCAATTATGAAAATACATTTATTCTGGTTATTTTGGGAAACTATTCAACACATTATTCCATAGTATATCACTATATCTTTCCATATAGGCCTATAACTGGGAAATGACATGGTCATGGTGAATAGGTTTCAGGTGGGGAGAGGTGGGAGTAGTTTCTCAGAGGAAATCATTTCTCACTGAAGATGAAGGATTTCATCAAAATTAACATATTTATGAATATTATATTTTGTTTTTATTGTTATCTTTTTTTAGACGAATTACACGTTTCTCTCATTCACTATTTTTGCTTCGTTTTTTCAAGTTCATCTAACGGTTTTGCTACTGTAGCCTAATGTATTATTCCCTGCCATACATATATGTTCTTTTATCGTTGACACAGTGCGCTATGTCCTGTGTATGTTTTGTCACAGTACGCGTTGCTGTAAACAGCTTCTCACGCTTTTCGCAGCCCGCGGGTGTTTTAAACACTAGGCCGACTAAAACTGGGCATAGCCAATTATCTAGGGAACTTGGTCCAGCGCCGCGGCACAAACTTCTCTCTCGTCATTGCTCAGTGGCTCGGGGCGTGTTTTTTCTACTGTGGGTGTTCCCAAGCAGGACGTAGGCGGCTACGCTGCCCTGCATCAGTGAATGAGGCTCCAACGGTTCGTGGGAAAGCTGTACAGAGGGAATTGTATAAGGCACCAGTCATCAGTCTACCTGGCCGCGCACCGATCCACTGAGACGTTAGTAAAGACATATTCTCGCCATCACCATGAAAAGGCCTTGTGATGACAGTACTTCTGACAGCGACATGGATGAAACTATTGATGTCGGCAGTGAGAATAATTATTCTGGGTAAGTTCATAAAAATGATTTGGGTTAGATTAGTCACATTTTCCGCGTGTGCGCCACATGGGAAACGTTGATGAAACTTTAAGTTGAGAAAAGTTTAGCAAAAGCGAAAACGTTTTATTCTGGTGTCAACCTTCAGGTGACAAGTGCAAATTCTCACCTTGATATATGGTTCGGAACACATCCAGGCAATTTTGGAGAATTCTCTCCAATCTATTTTGAATATATAGGAGACTCTTGCTTGATCAGTGCAGGCTACATGAGTGTTTTATGTATAAATTACACACAGTAAACTGTGTGGTTTGGATAATTGCTCATTCGCAAAATAAAAATATTATTTTGAGAAAAACATATCGATTATGTTTGTCCCATACAGGCACAGCAATGGATCATTTATTAGATGTGGCTCCCCAACAACAACAACCCAAGTTATGGCAAGAAAAAAACGAAGAGGGGTAATTATTTATTGAGTAGTTTATTACCATCATTGTTATTATGTATTGCTTATTATTCATTACTGTATTATTTATTACTTATTATTTAAAGATGTATTTCATTATTGTCACGTTATTGTTAACATTATTATTAGTATTATTATTAGGCCTTGAATTGTTATATTTATATTTATAAGTATGCAATAATATAATTGTCTATCCCAGATCATCGAGAAGAGACGGAGAGATCGAATCAATAATAGTTTATCAGAGTTACGTCGACTTGTTCCAACTGCATTTGAAAAACAAGTGAGTTTAAATTATATCCGCTCTGATTTCTAAATGGAACTTACACAAAAGTTTCATTTTCATCAAAACAATAACAGATAAGGTCATTTTGTCTGTCTTTTATTCGTCAAAAGTTCTGAGAGTTTTAAGCTTCATACATCCTGTTGCTCCTTGCAGGGTTCTGCCAAATTAGAGAAAGCAGAAATATTGCAGATGACAGTGGATCACCTAAAGATGCTGCAGACCACTGGCGGTAAAGGTAAGGAGTTCATTGGCTGCTTCTAACTGCTCTCTGCCATACTGTGTAGTGAAATCCTTGCAAGCAAACCCCTTTGACAAGATTAAAGGAGTGGAAATCAATGCTAATGGCAGGGTTGAACTCGTGGGAAAGCGATGCTGGGACAAAAGGAGCACTTGACCCTGCATTGTGTTTGCTTTCATAAATCCGTGGGAGGAGAGGAGGCTGCATTCACAGGCTGCCCTGTTGGTGGTTTGTTTGGAGTTTCCAGTGAGTGTAAAAACGGGTGCACTGGGGAGACAAAACAAACATACAATCATCCCAGCACAATCCCAGACTGTTAAGCTTATGCCTGGAGGCACAGCCGGAGCCCTAATGGTCAGCCTAGGGGACCAGTGTGTATCCATCCCACACCATTTAGTCTTCAATCCCATCAGCAGCTGCTGGCTACATTACAGCTCGTTAGAGGGACCAGCAGTATTTATAGTTGCTTGGCATTCATATTTTCACTGTCACTCCTCTGTCTGTTTGTCTCTCTAGGGTATTTTGATGCCCATTCCCTGGCTATGGACTTCATGAGCGTGGGCTTCAGGGAGTGTCTGACGGAGGTAGCCAGGTACCTGAGCTCTGTGGAGGGATTAGACAGCATTGACCCCCTGCGCGTGCGCCTGGTCTCCCACCTCAGCACCTGCGCGTCTCAGAGGGAGGCAGCTGCCATGACCTCATCCATGGCACACCACCAGCAGGTGCTCCCCCCTCACCACTGGGCCGCAGCCTTCCACCCCCTCCCCACCGCCTTCCTCCAACAGAGTGGACTGCCCTCCTCAGACAGCGCCACCAGCAGACTGTCTGTGGAGGTGCCCCAGCGCGGCTCGGCCCTACTAACAGCCACCTTCGCCCACACTGACTCTTCTCACAGGGCGCCCTCTAATGGCAGCGTGGCACCCTGCGTCCCCCCACTCTCCACCTCCCTCCTGTCGCTCTCGGCAACCGTTCACGCGGCGGCCGCTGCTGCCGCGGCCCAGACTTTCCCCCTGTCCTTTCCCGGAGGATTCCCCATCTTCACACCTCACAGTGTGAGCAGCACAGCGTCTATGGTAGCTTCAGCTGTGTGCCCCTCCATTTCCACCACATCCACTTCACAGCAGAGCAGAGACCGAGAGGGCAGCAGCAAACCATACAGACCTTGGGGAACAGAAGTGGGAGCCTTTTAAGTGTTTGACTTTGGAGGCCATCCACACCATACAGATAAAGGACCAATATTGTTTTATTAACTATGGCTTTTTTGTGTCCATGGACTTTTATTCCACCAGCTTATTTCATTTCTGGCTGTGTGCAAATTCAGAGCACATGCATGCAAGCTCTCTCATGGGAGGGGGAGAGAGAGAGAGAGAGACAGAGAGAGAGAGAGAGAGAGAGAGAGAGAGAGAGAGAGAGAGAGAGAGAGAGAGAGAGAGAGAGAGAGAGAGACAGAGAGAGAGAGAGAGAGAGAGAGAGAGAGAGAGAGAGAGAGAGAGAGAGAGAGAGAGAGAGAGAGAGACAGAGAGAGAGAGAGAGAGAGAGAGAGAGAGAGAGAGAGAGAGAGAGAGAGAGAGAGAGAGAGACAGAGAGAGAGAGAGAGAGAGAGAGAGAGAGAGAGAGAGAGAGAGAATAATTAGATCCACTTAAAATGTACTAATGTTTTATTTTTATTAAAGAACAGCACTCAAATTAGACATCTCTAGACTCCATTTTCTCCCTCTTCAGTGTCAATTTGTTTTCATAATTTTCTTTCACTGTCACTATTGCTTTAGAGCACGTGTTTCCCCAACATTGGCTGTTTAATTCACGTTGTTATGGGCAATATTTTCAGAATTTGAGAAATGGAAACGAAATCCAGCAGAAGTTTTGTTTTGCTTCGATCTCCACTCTTGGTGGAAAATAGTGTGATTAACAATCACACAGCAGTGTCTTTAGTTTGGAGTTGCTCCAATCAATCAGATGAAGGACATTGGAGGAAGAACCACAGGTTTTGGATATAATAAGTCAACACATGAATCAATGTAGTGTGTATCTACTCAAATCCATGAACTAACAAGTTTGTAAATATGTGTGAATATTAGATGAACTAGAAGCTATATTGAAGATGGAGGAAGACATATTTGGTATGATGCACTTCAATTTGCTGCTGGAAACACGACAGGAGATTTTTTCTTTAGAATGTACAAAAACAACACATCACATCCCAGTTCCAACTGGAGTTGAATGATACTAGTATAACTTGTATTTTTATATAACCGTTTCTTTGCAAACAGCCCTCTATGGATGTCACTGATTAAACATTTTGTTAAATATTTGGCCACTCACGAGTATATTCTTCTTTGTTTCACCACAGATCAATGGAACCAGTGTGTGTGCCACTGCCAATACTATAGTACCATATTAAAAGCTTTTTTTTTTTTTTTTACAAGTCACAAATTGAAGACCACAAAGTATATGTTCAGTCTTTTGGTGAGGGAAAATATTCATCTTTCCTGTTATTTGTTTTTGAGACAAAACAAAACTCCCTAAGAGAGACACACATAAGTATAATTGCATAACTGGCACCGTCTGGCACTGTCTGGTAGCCTATACACAGAGTTGTAAATCAGTCACCAAAATGTCTCTAGCCTTTCCCATCAAAAACTCACCCTATTCTGTAATTATATCTACTACAGGGACATATAGACCTTGACGTTTTAAAATATATCCTTATGTGTCTGTTGTGTCACTTTTAGACTGCACCTCTAGTTGATTGCATGGGTTAGCTTATGGCAATGCTTAATGGTATTCAAAGGGGGGAAAAGAGAATCTGTAAAGAGTCTGGTTCCATTTCTCCCTTGGAGAAAGAACTTGTCAACGCGAATACAGGGTATCAACAGCCCTGACAAACCGCTGGTTTGGAACAGAAGTATAAAGGCAAAACAACTTTGGTCACTCCTCCCAAGATGGATCTTTATGCTGGCCTAATCCACTCTCTTTATCCTGGGTCTGTTAGAAAGATTTACATTAGTAAATCACTGTCACACCATTCAATTCCTTAAAAGAAAAAGTATCAGCATTTCCAAGTGAATGGGGATTACGACAAACAGCGCCTGCTGCCTACCGACAATCATGGGAACAGCGCTCGGTCATAAATCCGTGGGTTATATGCTTTGCTCCGGACTGGTTCTCACGCCGGGGCGAGCGCTTTGAAGTCCTGTCATAAATCAAAGGCGCACATGAACCACAGAAACGTCAAATGGCGGATGCTGTGGGCTAGCCTGGGCTGGTCTGCACACCTTTTAGTAGGCTTCATCATCGTCGTTTAGAATGTATTACATCTAATGTTTATCGATTCAATATGATTATGGTTCTTTTGTGAAATTGTTTTAATCAGTTTAATGTGTCCGACGCTACGCATCATCTCTCGGTTATCAATGTGCCCTTTTTTTTGCCGCGTAGCCTAATAACAATATTTTTTACCAGTTTATGCGCCAAAAATAAAAATCACATCAATAACTCAACGGATTTCATGTTCTTACATAGATGTAAGACTGATTAAATATCTTCAAATGAAGCCGAGGTAAGGAGGCCTAAATACCTAACTTTGTACTTCAAACCTGAATTGCCGAACACTCAACAAAATGATCTAAGTCATACAAATGTTATTATCATTTTAAACATTTGTGATCAAGTTGCAACAAGTGACTTTTCTTGAATTATTAAAATAGTCATTGTGATTATTTTCAGTGAGTTTTATCACACCATATAAAGTTACCAAGCAAAAAACAAGAAACCTAACCATTTGAAATGGTACACTACAGGTGACAAATAAGATTATTTAAATTACATAATAAAGTAGAAGATGGTTGATACGTTCAAGTGAGTGATTACAGACACCCACGGCAATGTCGCCACCTTGTGATGAAGTTAATTCAACCATTGGATATCCATTATCCAATCCATAGACATGAATTTGGACCATAGAGAACCAAGATAATAAAAACATATATATGACTAGGTTTCTATACAATTATTAAAGTTGTAGCCTCAGTATGTGTTCATAATCATAATCATAATCATAATGGGGGGTATCGATTATGCTGAACCGTGAGGCACCAGGCAAAGACCCGTTATGTCATAGGGCGAAACACGATAGGGAGGAGCTCCCACTCAAATCGAACAGTAATCAATACCGCTTGTTCATTTTGTCAGCAATACAGCATGGTGCATCGTCAGCATGGTGCATCGTCCATAAACATAGGCTACATCTCTTTCCCATAAAATACATGTTTGAATTGTCTAACTCATTTTCATTGGGAAGGCAGATGAAGCTAAATAGCAATCCATTTTGCATGCGATTTTACAGAATCCTACTCATTACTCCACATGCTCTTACGTCACTTTTTTTGCCGACTTCGCCAAGTGCTTTGAACGGGGCACCTGGCTCACGCTTGGGAGTCAGACCGGTTCCAAAATAAATACAATAAACTTTTACCCGGGCAAACACTCTTACAGGGCACCCGGGTGAGGTTAATCGAAGCCCCTTAAAAATCACAAAGGGCTGATTTGGGATCAGTAAATCAGTGCTCAAAGCCATTCGACCAATGAGGAGCTTGGGGGGAGCACTCACCAATCAGAAGGCTTGTGATCTTTGTTCTTCCGTGGTGATCTCGCAAACGAGGAAGTGTGGAGACCATACACTAGAGATTCATGTTTATTAACAATATATGTTTACGTTCCTGATTAATAAAGCTTTGTTACGTTGTAGCCTATTTTATTTTCATAAAACTATGCGCGCAACACAACTATTTTGGGCAGGTTAAACATTACAACCAAGTGTTGCTCTGTTTGACGAGGCAGTGACATAGTACAACTCACCAAACAACTTGAGAGGTTATGAAGACATTCAAGTTCCCAGCTCGACACGGCTATGCAGTGGAGATATCACCGTTTATTCCAACACGGTTGGCGTGTGCGACATCCCAGTATTATGGAATTGCAGGTGAATAAACGGTGTAGACTATTTCATAAATTAATCTCGTCACGACAAAATCGAAGAGCAGGGCTCAGGTAAATGTCACATTGTGATTAACGGGTTGAGAGTTTCGAGACTGCAAGTGTGTATTTATTGTTGGTTACTGTCGGCGATTACAATATGACAGCCATTGTTTTTAGCTAGGTTCCATAGTGTTATCATGAAACCAAGAACTTGTTGCACTTTTAATGCAATGCTTACTTGCATTTATTCTAATGAAGTGTGTGTGTGCCTGTGTTCTCAAGGATGTGGGACACTGCTTGTGCTGGAGCAGACCGAGACCGGGATCACTCTTGTGAAAAGGTAATCAACTTTCCAACATTGAAATTTCTCATACTGACACAGTTTGACAACAATGCATCACACATTCAACAGTCACTCAAACAACTACGCTGATGCATCCTCTCCCTGTATTGCTACCTCTGTCTCATGCAGTTTTGACTGGAACGATGGTCTGTTTGACGTGACGTGGAGTGAGAGTAATGAGCATATCCTGTTGACCGGAGGAGGAGACGGGTCTCTGCAGGTCTGGGACACAGCCAACCCCCAGCCCGGGCCACTGCAGGTGCTCAAAGAGCACACACAAGAGGTGGGCTTGTTACCTTCCATGAGCTTATCATCATATTACCAATGTAACTATTATAAGCATACAATTGTAGGGTTCCATCTTACAATACGTCATTGTAATACTGTTGTAAGTACAGTATAATTACTAAAGGACAATGTTATCACTGTAGCCTACTGGTCCATGCATTATCATATGTGACACATTTGCTGCTAGTCTAGTTTTAGTTGATGGACTTCCTGTTCTCCCAGGTCTATTCTGTGGACTGGAGTCAGACCCGGGAGGAGAACCTGGTGGTGTCAGGCTCATGGGACCGCACAGCCAAAGTGGTGTGTTTCAAAATGGCGGTGGTAGTATTGGCATCACACACACACTGATCGTCAAACTGGATTGGATGAAAAATCGCATGGCTTTGTTTTATGAGTGGAGTTGTTGTTCCAACAGTGGGATCTCAGCCGTGGCGGCCAGTCGCTCTGCACCCTTCAGGGTCATGAAGGGGTCATCTACAGCACACTGTGGTCTCCTCACATCCCAGGGTGCTTTGCTTCAGCATCAGGTGAGTACAGTTACACTTCCCTTGGTCACTAATGCTTCGGATATTTCATTAGTTAAATAGAATTTAAATTCTTTAGGTCGATCAAGGTTTGTGACTTTTTCATTAACCTCGACTAACCTGCACATTGACTCGGTACCGATACCCCAAGTATATAGCCTCGTTATTTTGTTACTTTTTTATTATATTTTTATTATAGTTTATTTAGTAAATATTTTCTTAACACTATTTATTGAACTTCATTGTTGGTTAAAGGCTTGTAATAAGCATTTCACGGTAAGGTCTGCCTGTTGTATTCAGCGCATGTGACAAATAAAAATGGATATGATTTGTAATCAGTTTTTTTTTAAATCCAGAAATTGATTGTAATGCCCCACCATAACCACATGGTGTCACTAAAGCTCTAGTTCTGATTCACTGGTCTGGCGCGCTGCCTCTGAAGCAGTGTACAATTGCTGTTAATCAGTACAGCTGTAGCCTTTCATAGTAAGTATTTTCTTATTGTTCAGTTCTGAATTATAGAGTAGAATATTGTAATTTATGCTTCTAAAAGGTTAAGGCCTACATTCATTATTATTGCCGTTTATGTTTTGCTAGAGGGCCAATGAAGCACTGTCCACAGTTTCTGTGCTCCTGAAACATTCAAAGAAAATAGGTTTTGTATGTTACAACTTAACAAATTGACTTTAACAAAAGATCAATGGACTTAACCTGCATTTAGCATGAGCTCTTATCTCCATCAATTATCTGGATCATGCGACCTACAGTGCTCTTGTGCTGCTGGTGAACATGACATTGTTTCTATTAGAAAACAGATACATGTTGCCACACTGTGATCTCATCTAAACATGAGCCGTTTAGCCTACAGCGTCCTCCCTCTCACAGTCAGTTCCCAGTCGCAGCACTCTAGGGCTGGGTGCTAACATGGTTTGTCACCGCCGATAAGTCTTGAGCCCTGATGGGTATCAGAGCCTCTCTGTGGAGACCATATCAGAATTAACCAGGCTCTGTTTGCTTTGCCATAACTTTCTTTTATAAGGGGCTGTCTTGTCATAGCCTACAGTTGGGTTCCAGTGTTCAGCCAGGGAAAAGTTCAGTAGTCGCAAAAGAAGATGTGAATCCATTGTACTATCCCAGCACGCAAAAAAATGTCATGGGACGTCATAAGTGTTCAAGTATTGCCCAAAATATGCTCACTGGGTTGAGTGGGTTCATGTATCAATGTTAACATTTTTCTGTGTGCGAAACTGAAATTGAACACACAAAACATTAAACACCAGGGTGTCTATCGGTTTATGAATCTACTCTACTCTTTATGAATCTACTCTCTTTTTACAGATGTATCAGAAAAATGTAGTTTTATAAGGGAATGCTGTACGCCTATTACTAGTCAAATACGTTTCAAAGATCATGAATAACAATGATTTGATAGAGGGTATATTTACCTTTGTAAGAGTTGGGGGAATTATACTGAACAAAAAAATAAATGTAACATGTTGGTCCCATGTTTCATGAGTTGAAGTAAAAGATCCCAGGAATGTTCCATACACACAAAAAGCTTTTCATACGCACATCCCTTTTAGTGAGCATTTCATTTAACCTGTCAGGTATGGCATATCAAGAAGCTGATTAAACAGCATGATCATTACACAGGTGCACCTTGTGCTGGGGACAGAAGGCCACTCTAAAATGTGCACTTTTGTCGCACAACACAATGCAACAGATGTCTCGTGTTTTGAGGGGGTATGCAATTGGCATGCTGACTGCAGGAATGTCCACCAGAGCTGTTGCCAGACAATTGAATGTTAGTTTCTCTACCGTAAGTCACCTCCAACATAATTTTAGTGGATTTGGCAGTACGTTCCAACCGGCCTCACAACTGCAGACCATGTGTAACCATGCTAGCCCAGGACCTCCACATCCGTCTTCTTCACCTGCGGGATTGTCTGAGACCAACCACCTGGACAGCTGATGAAACTCTGGGTTTGCACAACCAAAGAATTAATGCACAACCTGTCAGAAACTGTCTCAGGGAAGCTCTTCTGCGTGCTCGTTGTCCTCACCAAAGATCTTGACCTTTCTGCAGTTCAGCATCATAACCGACTTCAGTGGGCAAATGCACACCTTCGATGGCCACTGGCACGCTGGAGAAGTGTGCTCTTCACAGATGAATCTCGGTTTCAACTGTACCAGGCAGATGGCAGACAATGTGTATGGTGTCATGTGGGCGAGGGGTTTGCTGATGTCACGTTGTGAACAGAGTGCCCCATAGTGTTGGTGGGGTTATGGTATGGGCAGGCGTAAGCTACGGACAATGAACACAATTGCATTTTATCGATGACAATTTGAATGCACAGAGATACCATGATGAGATCCTGAAGCCAATTGTTGTGCCATTTATCCGCCGCATCACCTCATGTTTCACTATGATAAGGCACAGCCCCATGTCATAGCAATTTGTACACAATTCCTGGAAGCTGAAAATATCCCAGTTCTTCCATGTCCTGCATACTCACCAGACATGGCACCCACTGAGCATGTTTGGGATGCTCTGGATCAACGTGTACGACAGCATGTTCCAGTTCCTGCCGATATCCAGCAACTTGGCACAGCCATTGACGAGGAATGGGACAACATTTCACAGGCCACAATCAACTGTATGCGAAGCACATGTGTCGTGCTGCATAAGGCAAGTAGTGGTCATACCAGATACTGACTGGTTTTCTGATCACACCCCTACCTTTTTTTTTAAGGTATATGTGACCAACAGATACATATCCGTATTCCCAGTCATGTGAAATCCATAGATTAGGGCCTAATGAATTCATATCAATTGGTTGATTTCCTTCTACGAATTGCAACTCAGTAAACATGTTGAAATTGTTGCATGTTGCGTTTCTATTTTTGTTCAGTGTATGTGAAGATTGACTGAAGTCACATAATCATATCTGTTCTGGTGATCGCCGCTGGTTTGATATCAAAATATGATACATCTGGTCAAATGTACCAGATTTTTACCCCATGATGATGTTGCGTATTTCTTCCTTAATATACACTGCACATGATCCCCCAATGATCTGCCATGAAGGGGGCACAGTAGAACAATATAATAATTGTGAAGACAATGGTTTTAGTGTGTGAGACATTTTTTACCTAGCTTCAGGGGCTAGCCCCCTCACCCCACTACACACACACACACACACACAGACCCTGGTAGGTTATCTTATCCTTCGCTCTCTACATCTCGCTCAGTAAGGCAGCCTACCCCGAGAGCCATTAGCTATGATAACACAGCGAAGTGTTGATGGAAGGTCCCCGTTTTCCTTTTAAAACCTTGACACTGAAGTTGTTACCAAGCAGGTAATGAGAAGTGGGTGAAAATCAATAGGAGGGCTGTGAGGCATGCACACAGATCCCACAGCACAGCTGTATTGGTCCATGGGAGAGAGAGGAGATGGGAGAGAGAGGTTTGCAGGATGCTGCCTCAGCAGGGGTACATAGTAATAGATACGACGTGAGGGAGATCTGGTGGTAACCCCACACCCGCAGAAGCCAGAACCTGCAGTTAGACACTTGATCCAGAACTGCGTATTGTCAAAGCTGCCTTACAGCTTTCCAAAAGCACAGTATTTAAATCCACACTCGGTTACGCAAACTCTGGATTGGCTAGGTTTTTTAGGGATATATCAGTGCCATATAAATGGATGATTGCGTTTTCTATATTATATGAGCTGTGTTCCTTAAAAGCAGCCACACGTGGGTAAATGATGTGCTGTTCACGAACAATTTGTTATTTTTGAATGACTCTTTTTACTCACTCGATAGTCATGACTAGTTTTTCTGAGTGACTTGTTATTTTTTGGGTTGTTTGTTTCACCTGCTGACTGTAATTAATTATACAGCAGGATTAATACAGTACACGCTCTTCCGGTGACCAACAACTGTCTGTCATGTGCTCACAGGCAAAATAGATCAGGCTGGAGGCAGCATATCAAGAAAACAAATACGTGTTTATAACTGATAATTGATCGAATGGTGCAAGATTGAATGCAATTCCTTGATTATTGAATGTTATTATAAATACAGCTTTGTAGAACCAAAACGTACACAGCCTCTGCTCAACATCCCCGGGGGGGGGGGGGGGGCACACAATGCTTGCACTTGCTGATTAGTGCTTATCTGGAACTCCCATATTCTCTCTCTCGCTCCTCCAAGATGGGCCACGGCGACAAGCCCTGCCTGCTTGCAGCATCTTGGCAGGGATGAAGGAGAGCTTTACAGGCAAGTGGCTTTGTGAGGCTGCAATCTCCACCATGGATCCATTTCACTGTAATTAAAAATGTGAGTCGAGCCCTGAGCGAACCAAAAAAGCAAAGTTGCTATCAAACACCAGCATCTAGGTCATCCCAACCACTGAATATTCACCTAACTAATCGCTCAGAAACTCTAACAATTTTCATTCATCTCCTCCCTTTCGCCGTGATTCACTTGCGTAATTGGCAACGTTTTTTTCCCCGCTGCGTTCTGAAAAGCCATCAAGGAATTCATTTCTGCAGTGGTTTCAGTCAATAGGAGTGACAGTGGGAGTTAGTCTGTGAGTTGCTGCCTCTCTTCGTTAATGGGAACGTAAAGTGGACAGATTCATTTAGAATTCAAGGCACACTTGGCTACTTCAGCATGGCTACCACAGTATTCCACAGCGATTTGCCATCCCATCTGGTTTGCGCTTAGTGGGGCTGTCATTTGTTTTTCAAGAAGACAATGACCCAACACACCTCCAGGCTGTGTAAGGGCTATTTGACCAATAAGGAGAGTGATGGAGTGCTGTGTCAGATAATCTGGCCTCCACAATCCCTCAACCCAATTGAGATGGTTTGGGATGAGTTGGACCACAGCGTGAACGAAAAGCAGCCAACAAGTGCTCAGCATATGTGGGAACACATTCAAGACTGTTGGAAAAGCATTCCAGGTGAAGCTGGTTGAGAGAATGCCAAGAGTATGCAAAGCTGTCATCAAGGCAAAGGGTGGCTACTTTGAAGCCACCCTTTTAACACGTTTTTGGTTACTACATGATTCCATATGTGTTATTTCATAGTTTTGATGTCTTCACTATTATTCTACAATGTAGAAAAATATTATTCCTTGAATGAGTAGGTGTGTCCAAACGTTTGACTGTGTGTGTGTATACAGTGCATTCAGAAAGCATTCAGCCCCCCGTCCCTTTTCCACATTTTGTTCCATTACAGCCTTATTCTAAAATGTATTAAATCATTTGCTTACAGAAATATCTTATTTACATAAGTATTCAGACCCTTTGCTATGATTGGAGTCCACCTGTGGTAAATTCAATTGATTGGACATGATTTGGGGAGGCACACACCTGTCTATTTAAGGTCTCACAGTTGACAGTGCATGTCAAAGCGAAAATTAAGCCAGAGACCTGAATATATCTGTGCAGCGACACTCCCCATCCAACCTGAAAGAGCTTGAGAGGATCTGCAGAGAAAAATGGGAGAAACTCCCCACATCCATGTGTGCCAAGCTTGTAGCGTCATACCCAAGAAGACTCGAGGCTGTAATCTCTGCTAAAAGGTGCTTCAACAAAGTACTGAGTAAAGGGTCTGAATACTTATGTAAATGTGATATTTCAGTTCTTTATATTAAATACATTTGTAACAAAATGTGTAAAAAGTTGAGGGGTCTGAACATTTTCCAAATGCACTGTATATAAGATCCCACAGTTGAAAGTGCATATCAGAGCAAAAACCAAGCCATGAGGTCGAAGGAATTGTCCGTAGAGCTCCGAGACAGGATTGTGTCGAGGCACAGGTCTGGGGAAGGGTACCAAAAAATGTGTGCAGCATTGAAGGTCCCAAAAAATACAGTGGTCTCCATGGATTTCACATGACTGGGCAGGGGCACAGCCATGGTTGGGCCTGGGAGGGCATAGCCCGCCCACCCACTTCAGAGCCAGGGCCACCCACTCAGGAGCCAGGCCCAGCCTATCAGAATGGCTTATGGTAGTGTAATTAACATTAAAGTTCTCTTGCAACAGCTCTGGTGGACATTCCTGCAGTCAGCATGCAAATTGCATGCTCCCTCAACTTGAGACATCTGAGGCATTGTGTTGGTTGACAAACTGCACATTTTAGAGTGGCATTTTATTGTCCCCAACACAAGGTGCACATATGTAATGATCATGCTGTTTGAGCAGTTCTTGATATGCCACACCGGTCAGGTGGATGGATTATCTTGGCAAAGGAGAAATGCTCACTAACAGGGGTGTAAAAACAATGTGTGCAAAATTTGAGATAAATAAGCTTTTTGTGCATATGGAAAATTTCTGGGATCTTTTATTTCAGCTCATGAAACATGGGACCAACACTTTACATGTTGCGTTCGTATTTTTGTTCAGTTTAGTATATCTGTAGAATACGTAGGATGGAATGGTATATGTACAGCAATCGTTAAATAGGATAGGCCTTGACTAGAATACAGTATATACATATGAAGTGGGTTTGTAACCATTAAAGTGACCAGTGTTCCATGACATTGAGAGCGACAGAATGTGGTATAGCATAATGCTGTGATGCAATGCAGACTAGGACAGAGAGTAAAGCTCAGTATGCACGTATTTCACCTAGATTTGGATGACTTTTTCCGAATTTAGATGGACTTCACATAATTAGATGGACTTCACAGAAGAGATGCCAAAGAAGTTAAGGCAATGCCTTGTGACGGGCTCTGAACCGCTTTACAATGCAATGAGTTGCTCTTCCAAGTGGATGACCACAGATCAATGAGGTTAATTAGTGGAAGTGTTTTGCTGCAAACAGACCAACTCTTTATTCCAGAATGACTGGACATATTTCAAACCACATTTACCCGACCTTATGTTGACTTGCAAGCTTGAGCTGGGCGATATGGACAAAAATCCATATAGCGATAAATCGCCTGAATTGATGACATAACTATAAATAGAATAATATATTTATAACATTAATATGCTCCACAGTTTTTTTATTTTATTATCCTTTAAACTACTACTACTAGTTTGATGGTTGTAGCCATCAAGTTATCCAGGCTGCATCACATCCAGCCGTGATTGGGAGTCCCATAGGGCGGCGCACAATTTGCCCAGCGTCGTCTGGGTTTGGCCGGAGTAGGCCGTCATTGTAAATAAGAATTTGTTCTTAACTGACTCGCCTAGTTTAAATAAAGGTTCAATTTAAAAAAATCTATTGTCACATTAATCACCCATATTAGCAAACGTATTTCATTTCAAACGTCACATTTCTCTAGTACGGGCTACTTATCGTACTGAACAATGTCAGCAAAATGTCTGCGATAAGTGATCGGTGTGGTTGGTGTCGATAATTGAGGGTTTATTGTCCCAGCTTTACTGCAAGATATGTGTTCCATGGAAATGGCATGGGGCTGTAAAAGTGTTTTGCTTGAATAGACCACCTATTCATTATAGAATGTCTAGAGGGTTTCTTTCAAACCACATTAATCCAATGCTGATACAGTATGTAAACATATTTCCAATGGAAATGGCAAAGTTGAAAAATAAGTCTTCATTTCAAATATCACAAATGATATTTGTATGTACAGGTATAAAGTATTTAATCATAATATTTAAGCCTCTAGATTCATATTTAAGCTATAGATTTAGGACTAGATGGGAAATGCAAAAAACATTGAAATGTAAACCTTGATTTTGCTGTATTGTAGTATGCTGTAGTGTAGCATTATGCTGTAGTGTAGAATTGTATAGGGTGAAATGGTGTGAAGTTGGCATTAGGCTCTGGAGCTGACGCAGCAGGTTTCCATTGATACTTGTAATAGACACTGAACACCCGGCCGAGGTCATTCACTGCAGACTGCAGAGGGAGTGGCCTAAAAACCCATTGTTACAATCTCACCAGGAAGCCCCTTCCAACTTGGGTCTGAGTGTGTGTGTTAAAGAAAGAGGAGAGGGAGGATGGATGGAGGGAGGGGGGTGGATAGTGAGAGCATCTTGTCCAGACCATCTTAAAATGCTTCCATCTGGCTGTCGTTGTGTCGATGAGTGTCGCAGTCCCTTGGCAGGCAGGGCCACATTCCCATGTCCCTGGTCCTGTATCTGATCCAGGATGAGCCAGGGGGAATGGGGGCTGCTGCATGCCTTCCTTCCTCTGTGGAGGGAGAGCTGGCCCTTGAAATGAGCGTCATGGTCCAAAACCCTGTGGTAGATTGTGGGAGGGAGGCTGAGTGTGGGTACAGTTGACTGTGGAAGTGTGAGTCATGAATAGAACAGCATGGCTGCCTGTGTCTGTGACCCTTTCAACCCTGAATCTAGTCTTGTCTTTTGTCACCAGGGGACGGAACGCTGAGAGTGTGGGATGTGAAGACAGGGAGGTGCAGGCTGGCCATCCCAGCCCACAAGGCAGAGATCCTAAGCTGTGACTGGTGCAAATACGATCAGGTACCGAGGTATTTTACTACAGTACAGCCCCCCCACTGTTAAAACCTCAACCCAAAACATTTAATTTGACGCTTGGAAGCAGGAGTTTATGAAGTGGACCTAAAGACATTTAGGTTTAAAATGCCAACGCTTCAACCATGAATAAAACCCATCCTGGAATTGAGAACAGAGATACTGTACAATCACCTCTGCCATATACTAGCCTCACTGCCGTTGTTATTAATGATGTTGCAAATTTATATGTGAGAAGACCTCTATAGGTTGTAAAAGGTCTTCAGCATTTCTTGCCATAAAGATTAATATGAATTTCCCCTAATTATAATTACAGTTAATAACATGCCTGTGTTAGTACAGTATGTACGTTTGGGATACTTGTTTAACCCACTCTGTCTGGGCTGTCCTCAGAATGTGATAGTAACCGGAGCAGTGGACTGTAGCCTGTGTGTGTGGGACTTACGGAATGTCCGGCAGCCTCTGTCACGCCTACGGGGCCATTCCTACGCCATACGAAGAGTAAAGGTAATGAAGCATTCCTTCTCACCCATACAACATACTAGGGCTGGGCCGTAAACCGTATTTTACTATATACCGTTGTTGATGCACAGACTGGTTTGGATTTTTACTTGACCGTACATAACGGTATTTCAATATTTGGTTTGTTAGTTTCAAGTTTTAATGTCACATGCACAAGTACAGTAAAATGCCTTTCTTTCAAACTCAATGCCCAACAATTGGATAATCAATAACAATGTATTACTTGAAAAGGAAAAATAAGAATAGGAAATATGAAATACACAAAGTTAGTAAGTAAGCAAGCATACTATATACAGGAAATGTTGAAAAGGTCAGAACCAATACCAGATTTACATGTGCAGGGATACTGGAGTGATGGAGGTAGATATGTATAGGGGTAAGGTGACCTGGCAACAAGATTTAATCCTAGTAAAAATGTCCTGTCCTAGGTCAGTTAGGATCACCACTTTATTTTAAGAATGTGAAATGTCAGAATAATAGTAGAGAGTGATTTATTTCAGCTTTTATTTATTTCATCACATTCCCAGTGGGTCAGAAGTTTACATACACTCAATTAGTATTTGGTAGCATTGCCTTTAAATGATTTAACTTTGGTCAAACGTTTCAGTTTGCCTTCCACAAGCTTCCCACAATAAGTTAGGTGAATTTTGGCTCATTCCTCCTGACAGAGCTGGTGTAACTGAGTCAGTTTTGTAGGCCTCCTTGCTCACACACTCTTTTTCAGTTATGCCCACACATCTTATAGGATTGAAGTCAGGGCTTTGGCCACTCCAATACCTTGACTTTGTTGTCCTTAAGCCATTTTGCCACAACTTTGGAAGTATGCTTGGGGTCATTGTCCATTTGGAAGACCAATTTGCAACCAAGCTTCAACTTCATGACTAATGTCTTGAGATGTTACTTCAATATATACACATAATTTTCCTACCTCATGATGCCATCTATTTTATGAAGTGCACCAGTCCCTCCTGCAGCAAAGCACCCCCACAACATGATGCTGCCACCCCCGTGCTTCACGGTTGGAATGGGGTTCTTCGGCTTGCAAGCCTCCCCCCTTTTCCTCTTAAGATAACGATGGTCATTATGGCCAAACAGTTCTATTTTTGTTTCATCAGACCAGAGGACATTTCTCAAAAAAGTATTCTCTTTGTCCCCATGTTTAATTGCAAAGTGTAGTCTGGCTTTTTAATGGTGGTTTTGGAGCGGTGCTTCTTCCTTGCTGAGCGGCCTTTCAGGTTATGTCGATATAGGACTCGTTTTACTGTGGATATAGATACTTTTGTACCCATTTCCTCCAGCATCTTCACACGGTCCTTTGCTGCTGTTCTGGGATTGATTTGCACTTTTCACACCAAAGAACATTAATCTCTAGGAGACAGAATGCGTCTCCTTCCTGAGTGGTATGACGGCTACGTGGTCCCATGGTGTTTATACTTGCGTACTATTGTTTGTACAGATGAACGTGGTACCTTCAGGTGTTTGGAAAATGCTCCCAAGGATGAATAAGACTTGTGGAGGTCTACAATTTTTTTCTGAGGTCTTGGCTGATTTCTTTTGATTTTCCCATGATGTCAAGCAAAGAGGCACTGATTTTGAAGGTAGGCCTTGGAATACATCCACAGGTACACCTCCAATTGACTCAAATGATGTCAATTAGCTTATCAGAAGCTTCTAAAGCCATGACATAATTTTCTGGAATTTTCAGAGCTGTTTAAATGCACAGTCAACTTAGTGTATGTAAACTTCTGACCCACTGGAATTGTGATACAGTGAATTGTAAGTGAAATAATCTGTCAGTAAACAATTGTTGGAAACATTTCTTGTGTCATGCACAAAGTAGATGTCTTAACCGACTTGCCAAAACTATAGTTTGCTAACAAGACATTTGTGGAGTGGTTGAAAAATGAGTTTTAATGACTCCAACCTAAGTGTATGTGCATATTATGTGTGAGTGAGTAAATGAGTGAGTGAGTGTGTCACGCCCTGGCCATAGAGGCTTTTATTCTCTATTTTGGTCAGGCCAGGGTGTGACTAGGGTGGGCATTCTATATTCAGTTTCTATGTTTTGTATTTCTTTGTTATTTGGCCCGGTGTGGTTCTCAATCAGAGGCAGCTGTCTATTGTTGTATCTGATTAAGAACCAAACTTAGGTAGCTTTTCCCCACAGGGTTTTTGTGGGTAGGTGATTTCTGTTTAGTGTTTTTCACCTTTCAGGACTGTTTCGGTTATTCCCTTTGTTATTTTTGTATTTAGTGTTCAGTGTCAACAAACATGAACTCGTACCATGCTGCGCTTTGGTCCTCACCTTCTGCCACCAACAGCCGTTACAGAGTGTGTGTGTTGGAGTGACTGTGTGGGTGTGTAGGGCCATGTGAGTGTGCATAGAGACAGTGCAAACATTGAAATCAGTTGTATTGCGTTGGGATAGAAGCTGTTCAAGAGTCTGTTGGTGTCAGACTTGAAGCACCGGTACCTCTTGCCGTGCGGCAGCAAAGAAAATAGTCTAAGGCTTTGACGATTGTCCTGGCCTCCTTTTCACACCTTCTGATATAGAGGTCCTGGGTGGCAGGGAGCTCGGCCCCAGTGATTCACTGGGCTCTCCGCACAACCCTCAGTAGCGCCATGCGATCGTAGGCGGTGCTATTGCCATACCAAGCAGTGATGCAGCCAGTCAATATGCTCTCAATGGCACAGCTGTAGAACCTTTTAAGGATTTGAGGGCCCATGCCAAACTTTTTCAACCTCCTGAGGGGGAAGAGGAACTGTCGCACCTTCTTCACAAATGTCTGTATGTTTGGACAAATTTGTACATAATTTTTTGCCCCATTTTCCTCCCCAATTTTGTGATATCCAATTGGTAGTTAGTCTTGTTCCATCGCTGCAACTCCCGTACGGACTTGGGAGAGGCGAAGGTCGAGAGCCGTGCATCCTCCGAAACACGTCCCTGCCAAGCCACACTGCTTGGAGGCTTAGACCTCTGCGCCACTCGGGAGGCCATTGTTTGGCCCATTTGAAGTCTTTAGTGATTTGGACACCGAGGAACTTGATGCTGTTAAATGTATGAATGTAATAACTGAGTGATGAAACTCATAAAAAATGATGGCAATAGTCTGTTCTTACCGCCAGTAAGAGACCGCTAACTGACTGCTAGCCGAATGTGCGCACAATGCACTTTTTTTGCCATGAATCTTGCTTGTGATGCAGTGCTGGTGCCAAAAGCACGGTAGAAATTGGCACAATGCTCCTGGTGATGAAGTAAGAAACTGCCATCGAATCCATTGAAAATACTTGGTCATAGATAGGTCGTTTGTTTAGCAACAAAACCGACGCGTGCACAACTATGGGGCAAAACACACAGGTTTGGCTTAGATTGTTGACGTGTAAACTTTATTTTGTTTCCAAATGTTTATTGAAAACAAATACATTTGCACAATTAGCACTTGTTGTCTCTCAAATACGTTGTTACAGTTGTTGATTAGCTAGCTAGCAAAGTTGAGCCATATAAGCATTGCCATGACATCAGTCAAAACACCTCAAAACAAGACATGGTATCAATAACAAGATAAAACTAGCTGAAACGAGCCACTTACGATTCCCCACATGGCTGTTTCTTGTCATTGTTGCTAGCTTACGATTCAGAATCGTAAACAAAGCATGGCTTCCGTCCCCATCAACGCATGCGCATCGTTTTCGTGACATTGTCAGACAACTCGTCTATAGAGGACCATAATTATTATGATAAAGGAAAAGTTATTTTTTTTTGCTAAATAGAGGCATAGAAAGAAGAAACATGTGGTACGATGTGGAAACAATAACACACGAGGGAAGTAAATGCAGAAATAGATAAATGCAAAACAAGTATTTGTGGTTGAAGTTTGATTGAACATTGTTTTACAATCAGAATAGAGAACCAGTTGAAACCACTTAGAATGTATGTATTGCCACCCCAGCGTCACTCACTACTTATGAAGTATATTTAGAACAGATAAAATACTGTCATACTGTGAAAAATATAACAATATTATATTTTGGCCATATCATCCAGCCCTACACCCTCCTCTCAGTTCCAAGAAAAGGCTTTTCCACTGTGTTAAATTATGTTAGCTAATTGCCAGCTGTTGGAAGCAAGAAACAGCTCAGCAATACTCGACAGCACAGCTTACCTGCCTGCCTAGCAACCTGTTCTGGAAAGATGGTTCTGGTGTGATCAAAGCACTTAGCTGAATGGAGTTAACAAGCACAGTACAGTACGGTCTGATGGGATCCTTGGCAGCTTTGCAGTACACTGGCCCTGCTCACAGGTCCTGCTGTGGTGACAGCTATAGATTTTTTTTCTCTCCTCCAAGATCTTTTTAATGGATTTTGAGAGAGAGGTGGTGGGTTGGATGCTTGGATGGGTTGGTCGACGGGCCCTAGCTACCATGTCCAGTCTAACAACCACCAATTAGTCAGATTAAACAGAATTGACTTCACCCAGCCCCCCGACAGACGACCCAGCAGGTTTCTAGACCTCATTGGCCCCTCATCACATGATCCATGTGATTCTCACTCCTCTTAACAATGGGGAATCACCCTGCCACACACTTTAACATCACATAAGCAGCTAGAGCTAGCTACAACACCATCAGGAAGTCCAGTGTTTTCAGGACAGCTTTTTAGCATGCATGGGTAATCAATAGATGCAAGGTGTTCGTAGTGGACCTCATCTTGAGATTTCCAGTGTGTTTGTGAACCCTGCCATCAGGTATAGATTTTCTTAAGGCTGCAAGTCTATGTGATGTTACAAATACAGCATATCAGCAAGTCTGCGAGGACACTGAAAAGAGTGCTCAAAGTAAATGGAAAAGTGCTTGGCAAATCCCTTGTGCTTTTCCATATTGGAAAGGTAATAAATATACTGTCGATACGAGCAGAGATTTGATTGCTTTCATTTAACAACATCAAACTTGAAAGATGTGTAAAGGTAAAAGTGTTTTGTCATGGTTGTGTGTGTGCCAGCCAATTTCCCCCTCACCAGGGTGACCACCTGTCCCGGATTGTGTGGGACAGTTCCGCATTTTGGCCCTTTGACCCGCAACCAAACAATCATGTGTTGCATTTTATCAACAAATTAATACACTAATTTACAAAGGTCGATTTGACCCTTGTTTCAGTCAGACTCCCCATTAATTTGATGAGAATTTACTTTCCAACCTGTTTCTTTTGCAGTCTTGTTGCGCTAATGACAAGATATACACTCAGTGGCCAGTTTATTAGGTATACCTATCTAGTACCGGGTCAGACCCCCCCTTTGCCTCTAGAACAGCCTGAATTCTTTGGGGCATGAAAACATTGCTCAATTTGTATCAAGGGACCTAACGTGTGCCAGGAAAACATTCCCCACACCATTACACCACCACCACCAGCCTGTACCATTGACACCAGGCTGGATGGGTCCATGGATTCATGCAGCTTACGCCAAATCCCGACTGCCATCAACATGACGCAACAAGAACTGGGATTCGTCGGACCAGGCGGTGTCAGGGGAAGGCCCTAAAAGACTCCAGTCACCCTAGTCATAGACTGTTCCCTCTGCTACCGCACTGCAAGCGGAACCAGAGTGCCAAGTCTACGTCCAAAAGACTTCTTAACAGCTTCTACCTCCAAGCCATAAGACTCCTGAACAGCTAATGAAATGGCTACCCAGACTATTTGCATTGCCCTCCTCTTTTACGCTGCTGCTACTCTCTGTTTATTATCTATGGATAGTCACTTTAACTCTACCTAGATGTACATATTACCTCAATTACCTCAACTAACCGGTGCCCCCGCACATTGACTCTTTACCGGTACCACCTGTATATAGCCTCGCTACTGTTATTTTACTGCTGCTGTTTAGTTATTTGTTACTTAAATTTTTTATTTATCTATTTTTTGCTTAACACTTATTTTTCTTAACTGCATTGTTGGTTAAGGGCTTGTAAAGTAAGCATTTAACTGTTAGGTCTACACCTATTGTATTCGGTGCATGTAACACATTTATTTTTCCACTCCTCAATTGTCCAGTGTTGGTGATTGCCTGCCCACTGGAGCCACTTCTTTTTGTTTTTAGCTGATAGGAGTGGAACCCCGTGTGGTCGTCTGCTGCAAAGGAACGACGCGTTGTGCTTTCCGAGATGCGGTTCTGCATTCAACTGTTGTACTGCGCTGTTATTTTCCTGTTTGTGACCTGCCTGTTAGCTTGCACAACTCTTGCCATTCTCCTTTGACCTCTCTCATCAACGAGCTGTTTTCGCCCACAGGACTGCCACTGACTGGATGTTTTTTGTTTGTTTCACCATTCTGGGTAAACCCTAGACAGTCGTGCGTGAATAGCCCAGGAGGCCGGACGTTTCTGAGATACTGGAAACAGCGCACCTGGCACCGACAATCATTCCACGCTCAGGTCACTCGTTGGGCCATTTCTAATGTTCAATGGAACAGTAACTGAATGCCGCAATGCCCGTCTGCCTGCTTTGCGTAGCAAGCCACAGCCACGTTACTCACTGTCTGTAGGAACAAACCATTTTCATGAACGGGGTGATGTACCTAATAAACTGTATCATAAGGATGTGGTACTGGTGACGTAAAATACTTCTCCAATCGTTGTTGAGATTTGATATTCTGCACAGAGCAAGTTGAGACGTAGGCCAATGTCATATCGTCAGCCAATCACATTTGTCAGATCCTTTCGGGCTAAATTTCAGCAGAACTTGGAGAGGACAGTTAACTATTTACAAAAAGCATGCTCGTAACGAAGAGCTACAAAGGTAAGTAAATAGCTGTTTTAGACTGAAATATATAAGGTAGTTCAGCAAAACTTGTGAGGCTCTCCCTGCTCATTAGTTGCTCATTCAACAATTAATGTCATTTTTAAACGTCTCCTTTCCTAACTGTTGTACATTCCCAGAGACCAACCAGAAATGTTTCCTTTGCCAAATATTCCCATATTTTCATAAAATCTTTCGTTTCTACATAACCAAATTTTGTGCAAGGCAGTAGAGTAGGCTAATTGTCATTCGATCAGCTTGCTCAGTGCAGCGGGAGAGGGATTTTTGTTTGTGTGTTTTTATTCATGTAGGCTACACTGTCCGGCGAATGTACTGCAAAATCATTCCGTTGTCCCGCATTTGGGTATTTTAAATGTGGTCACGCTATCCCTCAGCTGTTAATAAAGTTTAACAGTTTAAAGTTTATATCGTATTCTTGTGGCTTTTCCCACAGTTCTCTCCATTCAACCAGACCATGTTGGCCTCCTGTTCCTATGACTTCACAGTCAGGTAAGACATTCTAATCATGACTCGGTCATTCTTGTTCAGCTTGTAATGCAAACTGAGCAATAATATCCCACTGTGCATGAACAATGTTTAAAGACAAACGCCACAAACAAGATTTCATTTGTGAAAACTTTACTAAAAACCCATTGGAGTCAGTGAAGCGTGATCACTAGATGATACTGTTTCCTGGAAGAAGGGCAATCTCCTTGAATTATTTAAATGAATTGACCTCCAGGAACACTCGTGTTTGAGAGGCCTGTATAAAGATGTGTAAAATATACATGCAAGCAATGGAAATACCAACCACAATTGTACTATGTTGAGTAGGGTCATAAAATCTGTAATTTCAAGGTAGACTGGTTTATTTTTATTTGGCAAATCGTATTCTCCATCTCAGAGTTTGAATATGTGAGCCTAATTCCCAAACAATGCCGTCAGTCAAGGGTGTGTTGTTTAGTGTCATGCATCCACCAACAGACCCCCCCTCCCCCCCTCACATAATCAGAGCAGCGACAACATGACCCATAAATCACTTTTGTGTACGCTGTCGCCTTTTAGAATCATTCCTTGAGACAGAATTAAAATTGTCCTATGCTATCCTGTACTGAGATCCTATTCTATTCCTCCAGTTTTTTTCCAACCTTAGATCTATTTGAATAATGTTAATGATGCCTGTTGAGGATGATGCAGGAAGTTGGGTTTTAAGGTAATGTGTCTGTATCGGCCCTTTAAGATCTAGGTATCACCGGTCCTCCAAAGAGAGGGACGGTTGTCTTGTAGTGATGGGGGGGAAAAAATTGATACAGTTACATATCGGGACATTTATTTTTCATGCTACATCGTATTGTTTTGCACTAGTTGGCTGTACCTGCACCAAAACCAGTATATTTCCTTCATAGCTTGTTCTCCATCTTTTTTTTTAAATATGGAGACAATTTGTTTTCAGAACTTTTATTTCCATGACTGATCAAATCTTGTTTTCTCATGGCTCTCTCTCATGTCTCTGCAGCAGACATATGGTGAGCAATATGTTTGGAACATCAAATCGCAATAAAATCACAGTATCGGATCACAATACATATAGAATCGTGAGGATCACAATACATATAGAATCGTGAGGATCACAATACAGATCGTATCAGCACCTAAGTATCGTGAGGTCCCTGGCAATTCCCAGCGCTATTGTCTTGTATCTCTACAAGTTCTATTGTCACATACACTGCATAGATGCAGTGAAATGTGTTGTTTTACAGGGTCACCAATCGTAGTGTGACACCCTGGAGCAAAGTAGGGTTAAGTGCCTTCCTCAAGGGCATATTGACAGACCATGTCGGCTCAGGTTTTCAAACCAGCAACCTTTCGGTTACTGGCCCAACGCTCTAACTGCTTGGCTACCTGGTGCTGTTTACAGTGCAGTGTGCAATGCAGTGCAGTGTTCAGTGGGCTGGTTGGCTGCTGAGGTTTGGACCAGTGCCAACCTGACTTTTATTGATCTGGCCTGGGGCAAGACTGCCTTGGTTAATTCAGTCAGATTACTGTGGTGGTGTATTTAGAAACTATCGCTGACTACACAGAGACATTTTATGCGACACCAGGCTTCTTCATGCCCCTCCAAGGCCAGCCTTATCTTGTTGTTTGAAGTCCGAAATCGAGTCAATTGCTTTCATGTGAAAAAAATAAACACTATTTTTGAAAATTTTATTCTTGGTGTTGGATAAACATAGTTTTTCTCTGACTCTGTGGGGAACCTGATCTCTTTGTTGAGACTTGGCTGCATCTGTCTGACAGAAAGTTATGCCATGTTATGCAAGTACCCTTAGGTAAAACATAAGTAACACACTTGCCACTGATCGGAATGAGTCATTTTTGGGAGGTTTTCTTCGGCATTGCCTTCACTGGATTACTGTCATACTGTTTGTTGAAGGCCTACCTGAACTATCTATCTCTGTTCTAGCTGCTGTTCACTCTTCACTTCCCTTGACTTGGCTTTTTGTTTCCGATGTCACGTGAATGTCAGTGGCTATGGGAAAGCACCCTCTCTATATATTTTACAAGCCCTTGTCCCACACTGGTGCCTCTGTGCTCTTATAGGCCTAGACACACAGAGCAGGATCATGAGTCTCTCACAGAATTTAAGCCTCAAGACTTTTGAGAAGTGTAACTTGGTCCAAAGAAAAGTTAGATTTTTACATTCTCCCATCTCAAGAGGTTATTTTTTAAAAAGTGCCTATTAAGTGCCAAATAAAGTAACAGAGTTGACAATTTCTTCTGAAATCAGTCACAAATCTTTGACAGGGGGAATGGAAGCTTATTGTGTGCAAAGGGAAGTGGCAATTGAATGCAAGCTTCACAAAAAAAATGTTTTAAGTTCCCTTAAATTTAATTTAACTTGGCAAGTCCGTTAAGAACATATTTTTTATTTACAATGACGGCCTAGGAACAGTGGGTTAACTCCCTTGTTCAGGGGCAGAACGACATAATTTGACCTTGTCAGCTCGGGGATTCCATCCAGCAACCTTTCGGTTACTGGCCCAACGCTCTTAACCACAAGGCTACCTGCCTCCCAATTGAGGGACGTAAATGAATCACTAATCACATAAAATAAATAAGAATCTTCAGAAATTACTTTGTCAAAGCAACAAAAAAACTAAGGCTTTACAATGATGAAACTTGGAGACATTTTTGGATTTAAAATATTCCTAGAAGTGACACATGGTTGGGGGACATGTCAAAATGCAGAATTTTGGCACTTTACCAATATTTATTTATATTTATGATTTATAGAATTTTCCATATGGTCTATATTAAAAGGCACTTCATTTAATATAACAGTCTTTTAAAATTCAATATTGCCGCACAATTTCTAGTTAAAATATCATAGGCACTGTTTTCATGTAACAACCCGATTATGTTGTGCTGGCCTGTACACATCTGGGAGAAATTAGCAGTTATCATTCAGATTTATATATGATATTGGTTACTGAACGGATATTTAACCAGAATTGTCAGTGCAACTCAAGCCCACGTTAGCCTACAGAGCTAATAGCCTAACTCTATGTACATATGACTGGGTAAACTCATAGGTCAATACTGTTTTTGATGTGGAGCGTGTTTAGCCATGAGGTTGTGTCATATTCCGTGAAAAAAACAGGTAATTATTTCTAGCACTGCACTGCATCGATCACCTATGCTTTGAAGGTAATCAACCGAAATGATTTTCCTTAGATCGTCATGGTACTGCTGAACAAAAGGTTTGTTTTCCTATGTACTGTCCATTCATTACAGGCATGGGACTGTGTAGAGGCGATGGCACCTGTTGTAACATAGACCTCATCCCAGGCCTCTGTTTACTCACTCCAAGTTACGTTTGGGTGTCTTTAGAATTCTACCAGGTCCTGGTGTTTACATGAGATTAGGTGTCCTGTTTGATTCACAGCGCTAGGTGAGGTTGGGTTGCCATGGTGGGCTCTGTTCATTCAGGAGTGTTGGGACGGAAGGTAAACGATGCGCTGGCGGCTGCCACCTGTTATTGTAGGGCTAATTAGAGCAGGATATTGCCTCACCTCAATTAGCCAGAACGCTGGCTGGGTATTGTGGGAGGAACGAGAAGGGGAGCCATCTGCGCCTGGATCTGACTGTTTGTTCCCACAGAAACGTACTGAGTGTGAGTTAAGGAGATGGATCGTGTCATCTTTTGAGTCCTACTGACACTACTCTTGAAGTGAATGGGGTGGTACACCTGCTCATCAAACATTTAATTCCAAAATCATGGGAATTAATATGGAGTTGGCCCCCTACCTGCTGCTATAACAGCCTCCACTCTACTGGGAAGGCTTTCCATTAGATGTTGGAACACTGCTGCAGGGACTTGCTTCACTTCAGCCACGAGCATTAGTGAAGTCGGGCACTGATGTTGGGCGATTAGGCCTGGCTCGCAGTCGGCATTCCAATTCATCCCAAAAGTTTTCGATGGGGTTAAGGTCAGGGTTCTGTCCAGGCCAATCAAGTTACTCCACACTGATCTTAACAAACCATTTCTGTATGGACCTCGCTTTGTGCACAGGGGCATTGTCATGCTGAAACAGGAAAGGGCCTTCCGCAAACTGTTGCCACAAAGTTGGAAACATAGAATCGTCTAGAATGTCTGGTATACTGTAGTGTTAAGATTTCCCTTCAAGGGCCTCCCGGGTGGCGCAGTGGTTAAGGGCGCTGTACTGCAGCGCCAGCTGTGCCATCAGAGTCCCTGGGTTCGCGCCCAGGCTCTGTCGTAACCGGCCGCGACCGGGAAGTCTGTGGGGCGAAGCACAATTGGCCTAGCGTCGCCCGGGTTAGGGAGGGCTTGGTCGGTAGGGGTGTCCTTGTCTCATCGCGCACCAGCGACTCCTGTGGCGGGCTGGGCGCAGTGTGCGCTAACCAAGGTGGCCAGGTGCACGGTGTTTCCTCCGGCGCATTGGTGCGGCTGGCTTCCGGGTTGGATGCGTGCTGTGTTAAGAAGCAGTGCGTATCGGTTGTGTATCGGAGGACTTTCAACCTTCGTCTCTCCCGAGCCCGTACGGGAGTTGTAGCGATGAGACAAGATAGTAGCTACTACAACAATTGGATACTACGAAAAAGGGGGAAAAAAATAAAAAGATTTCCCTTCATTGGAATTAAGGGACCTAGCCAAACCCATGAAAAACAGCCCCGGGCCATTATTCCTTCTCCACCAAACTTTACAGTTTGGTGGAGAAGGCGACGCCACTGTGCATTCAGGCAGGTAGCATTCTACTGGCATCCCCCAAACCCAGATTCGTCACAATGGCGGCAAGCTTTATTCCAATCCAGCCTGTTATTGTGCATAGCCAAAGTTTTGGCTTTGGCCATGGAAACCCATTTCATGAACAGTTCTTGTGCTGACGTTGCTTCCAGAGGCAGTTTTGAATTCGGTAGTAAGTGTTGCAACTGAGGACAGACGATTTTTACACACTACGCTCTTCAGCACTCGGCGGTCCCGTTCTATGAACTTGTGCGGCCTACCACTTCGCGTCTGAGCCGTTGTTGCTCCTAGACGTTTCCACTTTACAATAATAGCACTTACAGTTGACCGGTGCAGCTCTAGCAGGGCAGAAATTGTACAAACTGACTTGTTGGAATAGTGGCATCCTATGACAGTGCCATATTGAAAGTCACTAAGCGCTTTAGTAATGTTTTCTATGGAGATTGCATGGCTGTGCTCAATTTTATACACCTGTCAGCAACGGGTGTGGCTGAAATAGCCGAATCCACTAATTTGAAGGCATGTCCACATACTTTTGTATGTTCTCTTTGTGGATTTGTTTTATTCTTCTGTTGAACACCAATGTATCATTTAAACTAGAGAACAATCAACACATATTTTATTTTTCGAGGCTAATTTCCGAGTTTGTTTTCATCATCCGCATTGCTTTCGCAAACCTCTTATTTCCTTTTGACTCTAATGGTCTAAGTGGATTTTTTCTTGAATGCAATCCTACCTGTTAACATCCAATGGGCTCCAGACCCACAATGCAGTTGCAGTATGGGAGAGGCCTATTGCTGATTGGCACTAACAGCTCTCTTTCTATAATAACTCTAAATGACTGACTCCCCTGGCACACATAAATAGGCCCGGAATATTTTCAAAAGAAATCATTTAATTACATTTGCTAAGTGGTTCAGTCTGGCGCGCGCTGCGTCAGGGCTTTGAGCCATCGCCGGGCGTCAGAAGGGGAGAAACGGCGTTTCAATTAGTGGGATTGCCTCATGTTCGGCTGCGTCTGCTTCCACAGGCTCTGGGACTACTCCAGGACTGAGCAGCCGCTGCTGGAGACCCTGGAGCACCACTCAGAGTTCGTCTGTGGCCTGGACTTCAATCTGCAAATCCCCAACCAGGTCTGTCTCACTATTGTCTATCATCTCACTGGCCCATGTATTTATCTCAGCCACAGGGCTCAGCCATTGGACCCAACTTCTGTGGGGAAAAACGCTACTAGGGGTTCCGACACAGCGACATAACACAACAGTGGACACTTACCCTTGCAGGCCCAGCACGTTCACTTAGAGAAAACACTACTTCTGCCTTTTCCTGAGGTATATGCTGTACTGAAGAAAACTGTTGCATAGAGTAAATGTATCCTTAGAACAGCACTGCAGTGGACTTTATATCTATCTATCTGTCTGCATTACAGTAGCCAGCATCAAATTCTCCCACACAAAGTTTTTGATACCAGTCCAGCCATCAATCTAGCTGAGGAGCCATATAATTGAAAACGTCACTCTCAGTTCTTCTTATTCCTAACCCGTACCTAGCCTCTACTGTTGGGTCTCTCATGGCTGTTTACATTGTTCAGCCTGAGAGGACTGGAAAATTGACTGATAGGATGTAATAAGCTCTATTGTAAAGGCTAGTCATTACTGGGGTTGTCATTTTTCATATGACGCTGATAGCCTTCCTGTATTATTCTCTGGAAAAAACCCGTCACGCACAATTTGGCATAAACACGACTGTGGGTATACAGTGTCCATGGAGCCTGTGGATCTACACACACATACACACATCGAACAAACACACCCACATTCCTGGAAACTTTCAAAGTTGACCAGTAAACTACCAGAATGTTGGTATCTTTCAAGGATTTGATGTAATCTATCACACGACATCTAGTGGCCCTTTAGGGTACTTCAGATGATCTTAGGTGTCGAATAATATCTAGTCCTCTGTGTGGCTTTATGAGAAAGCTGTAAAACATATATATATATATATATATATATATATATATATATATATATATATATATATACATACACACACACTACCGTTCAAAAGTTTGGGGTCATTTATACATTTCATTGTTTTTGAAAGAAAAGCACAAAAAAAATGTCCATTAAAATAACATCAAATTGGATCAGAAATACAGTGTAGACATTGTTAATGTTGTAAATGACTATTGTAGCTGGAAACGGCAGATTTTTTATGGAATATCTACATAGGCGTACAGAGGCCCATTATCAGCCACCATCACTCCTGTGTTCCAATGGCACGTTGTATTAGCTAATCCAAGTTTATCATTTTAAAAGGCGAATTGATCATTAGAAAACCTGTTGGCAATTATGTTAGCACAGCTGAGAACTGTTGTCCTGATTAAAGAAGCAATAAAACTGGCCATTAGACTAGTTGAGTATCTGGAGCATTTTGATTACAGGCTCAAAATGGCAAGAAAAATAGCACTTTTTTCTGAAACTCGTCAGTCTATTCTTGTCCGGAGAAATGAAGGCTATTCCATGCAAGAAATGGCTTTAGAAGATTCTGATAGGCTAAGTGACAACATTTGAGTCAATTGGAGGTGTAATTGTGGATGTATTTCAAGGCTTACCTTCAAACTTAGTGCCTCTTTGCTTGACATCATGGGAAAATCAAAAGAAATTAGCCAAGAAATAAGACAGAAAAAAAATGTAGACCTCCACAAGTCTGGTCCATACTTGGGAGCAATTTCCAAACACCTGAAGGTACCACGTTCATCTGTACAAACAATAGTACGCAAGTATAAACACCATGGGACCATGTAGCCGTCATACCTCTCTAAAAAGAGATGCGTTCTGTCTCCTAGAGATGAACATACTTTGGTGCGAAAAGTGCAAATCAATCCCTAAACAACAGCAAAGGACCTTGTGAAGATGCTGGAGGAAACGAGTACAAAAGTATCTATATCCACAGTAAAATTAGTCCTATATCGGCATAACCTGAAAGGCCGATCAGCAAGGAAGAAGCCACTGCTCCAAAACCGCCATAAAAACGCCACACTACGGTTTGCAACTGCACATGTGGACAAAGATTGTACTTTTTGGAGAATGTCCTCTGGTCTGATGAAACAAAAATATAACTGTTTGGCCAAAATGACCATCGTTATATTTGGAGGAAAAAGGGGGAGTGCAAGCCGAAGAACACCATCCCAACCGTGAAGCACGGGGGTGGCAGCATCGTGTTGTGGGGGTGCTTTGCTGCAGGAGGGACTGGTGCACTTCACAAAATAGATGGCGTCATGAGAGAGGAAAATTGTGGATATATTGAAGCAACATCTCAAGACATCAGTCAGGAAGTTAAAGCTTGGTCACAAATGGGTCTTCCAAATGGACAATGACCCCAAGCATACTTCCAAAGTTGTGGCAAAATGGCTTAAGGACAACACAGTCAAGGTATTGGAGTGGCCATCACAAAGCCCTGAAATCAATCCTATAGAAAATTTGTGGGCAGAACTGAAAAAGCATGTGCAAGGAGGCCTACAAACATGACTCAGTTACACCAGCTCTGTCAGGAGGAATGGACCAAAATTCACCTAACTTATTGTGGGAAGGGTGTGGAAGGCTACCTGAAACGATTGACCCAAGTTAAATCATGTTAAAGGCAATGCTACCAAATACTACTTGAGTGTATGTAAACTTCTGATGTAAACTTCTGGGAATGTGATGAAAGAAATAAAAGCTGAAATAAATAATTCTCTCTACTGTTATTCTGACATTTCACATTCTTAAAATAAGTGGTGATCCTAACTGACCTAAGACAGGGCTTTTTACTAGGACTACATGTCAGGAATTGTGAAAAACTGAGTTTAAATGTATTTGGCTAAGGTGTATGTAAACTTCCAACTGTGTGTGTGTGTGTGTGTGTGTGTGTGTGTGTGTGTAAAGTGCCCTCAAAGTATTCAGACCCCTTGACTTTTTACACATTTTGTTACGTTACAGCCTTATTCTAAAATGTATTACATTGTTATTTTTCCTCATCAATCTACACACAATACCCCATAATGACAAAGCAAGTACAGGTGTTTAGAAATGTTTGCAAAAAACAAAATTGTTAAATTTACACAAGTATTCAGACCCTTTACTCAGTACTTTGTTGAAGTACCTTTGGCAGCGATTACAGCATTGAGTCTTCTTGGGTATGACACTGCAGGATTGGCACACCTGTATTTGGGGAGTTTCTCCCATTCTTCTCTGCAGATCCTCTCAAGCTCTGTCAGGTTGGATGGGGAGCATCGCTGCACAGCTATTTTCAGGTCTGTCCAGAGATGTTTAATTGGGCTCTGGCTGGGCCACTCAAGATCATTCAGAGACTTGTCCCGAAGCCACTCCTGCGTTGTCTTGGCTGTGTGCTTAGGGTCGTTGTCCTGTTGGAAGGTGAACCTTCGCCCCCAGTCTGAGGTCCTGAATGCTCTGGAGCAGGTTTTCATAAAGGATCTCTTTGTACTTTGCTCTGTTCATCTTTCCCTCGATCCTGACTAGTCTCCCAGTGAAGTCTGCCACTGAAAAACATCCCCATAGCATTAGGCTGCCACCACCGTGCTTCACCGTAGGGATGGTGCCAGACTTGATGCTTGGCATTCAGGCCAAGGAGTTCAATCTTGGTTTCATCAGACTAGAGAATCTTGTTTCTCATGGTCTGAGAGTCCTTTTGGTGCTTTTTGGCAAACTCCAGGCGGGCTGTCATGTGTCTTTTACTGAGGAGTGGCTTCCATCTGGCCACTCTACCATAAAGGCCTGATTGGTGGAGTGCTGCAGAGATTGTCGTCCTTCTCCCCAGTAGGTGGGCCTATGCCCTCTAAGGCCCACCCATGGCTGTGCACCTGCCCAGTCATGTGAAATCCATAGATTAGGGCCTAATGAATTTATTTCAATTGACTGATTTCGTAATATGAACTATAACTCAGTAAAATCTTTGAAATTGTTGCATCTTGAGTTTATATTTTTGTTCCGTATATTATTGTAAAAAAAATAACAATCAACTTAGTGAATATCATTGGTGTTCACGAGGCTTTCAGCATGAAATAACCGTAATATTTTGACCATAGTTACGATAGATTACGATAAAAATATAAAAAATATTTTTCTGTTAATTACCAAATTTCCTGAAGATTCCGGTAACTTTAGTAAATGACCATTCAGCTTTGCAGCCCTACACACACACAGGGGGCTGCCTGTGGTGCAGTCTGCGGGGTCTGGACTGTAGTTTCCACAGTCAGGCCTGACGTCAGCACATAGTGATGGATGAAAGACAGCAGGTCAGAACTGTCAGTGAGTCATCACAGCCAGGCTGTGACTCAGATAACAGCAATCAACTACTGCACAGTTCACTTCTCCACCTACATCAACTGTGCATATATTAGTAAAGGAATTAGACTAAGACATCTATATTTGTTCAATGTTTGTGTCAGCATATCCTTTTTGGATTACCTTGAGGATGATCTTGAAGTATTTTTTTTCCCCTTCTGGCAGAAGTACATTTTGTAGAAAAGTAGATGGCGTTTAACATTCTCTTTTTAAGCAGTGTGGGTATGGCATCTCAGTCATCCATTTAGGTCTTGTACTTTACATAATTTCAGTTACCCCTGTAAAGTTGTGTAAATGTAAACACTTTTTAAGGATATGCCTTAACTTGGAACAGTAATCAAAATTACTCAGATACCCCGCTTCTAATTATTATGAATGATGACGTCCCCTGAGCCAAACTCGTCTGGGGGCTGAAAATCTCTTTCTGGCAGATGTTTGCCAGTTGCACATCTACTGCTACCAATGGAAGTCGTGCCTACCCAGCACAGCTACACAAAAGCTTGCTTGGCACTCCAACCAATTTGTTGGGATAAGTGTATTTTTTCAAGCATCAATTTTTCCTAATTTATTCTTTCAGGCACAGGTTTGTCTGTTGCCAACCTGCGGGGGTGCAGGAGGGTACGGTTACCTGTGCCAAGAAGAGGGAGCATGCAGTATCGGAGCGGGGGAAAACTCCTACAGCAGTGTTTCTCTCCCGCCCCCCCACCAGTGGAGAGAATAAACCGTAGGCTAACGCACACAACCTCCATCTCAACATGCCAAGAAGATACAGCCTTGACACAGCCCACTACCCTCTCCAGTCTCCACATGACTGGAAGTCTCCTACAGTACAGCCCTCAACTGTCTCCCTCTACCAACACACAGCACATCACTGCACACACCCCCATCCCCTTACCCTCACCCCAGCTAATGTGCAGAGTGGTCCCCCACCCTCCCACAGACTAATGCTGCATGCAGTCACACGTGTCTGATTGATCCCCTCTCTCCAGGTTGTGCTAGCCTCTGACCAGCTCTATTGTCGTTGTGCTGTGAAGCGCACCACACCACAAAGCACAGCAGCCTCCCCTGCATAGACCCTCCAAACTGCAGCAATTACATGTTAACAGCTCCTTACAGAGGAGCAGGAGTTAAGCTGCTTGGATGCCAGGCAGGGGTAATACATCACAGAGGGGAGAATATGACAGATATTCTAACATCCAGACGAAGTTCAGGGAGAGACTCAAAGTTTTCCTCCCCTAAAATAGGTTGGAGAAATCCGGTTTTGGAGAAAGTTGAAGTATAGGATTGGACCTCTCCATTCTCTGTCACCCAGCAGGGACTGGGGACAGGGACACCCCTCAGAGGTCATTCCTCCTCCTCTTCCTCTTTTACCCTCCAGACTGCTGCAGCGCTGGCCTCTGTGGCTTTCACTTTGTTTTGCAGTAAAGTAATTAATGGAGGACATTTTTTTCCTTCAATGGCTGAGTCACGGGCTGGTCTGCTTGGCAGTGAGGCAGATTCTCCTCTGTAGTACTCAAGAATAATGAATTCCCCCCTCCCACCAAGGTACGGAGAGGAGAGGAAAGAGCTAAATTAAGTATGGCGCTCTGTTGGAGACATATTTCTTCAGAGCTAAATCATACTGGCAGAATTCTATAGCACCGTGTTTGTTATTTTATGACCCTCCATACTTTATTGTTCATAAAAGCTAAATAAACGTAGCCTTTTATTTAAATATATGTGGGCAGATAGGCCAGTATATAATTTGTCGTGTGTGAAGACTTTTTTGACTGCCGTGCCACGGAGCTTTCGGTCTGTGGAGCTAAAAAGCCCTGATCGATTTGCCATGCTATTGAATAGCATTTTTATTGTCTTTATAAAGACTAAATGAAAGTGGACCGTGTGTAATTGAGTTGATAACCATGACATTCTGTACTTCTGATAGAGTTCAAACTAATAACGAACCCCACTAAGGCTCAAAAACATGTCTCCACTTTGTTGAAAAAGCACTTTAACGCCTTTTGAGGCGTCAATGCAATGACTGCTTGAAAAGCCAATCTCCACTCAGACACTGTACTCGCAGTATACAGAGTAATATTGAAAATGTCTAAACAGTATGTGCAATTCTGTCTGAACAACAAAAAATGGTGTCCTCACACCTAGACACCATAAAATGTTCACTGCTATTATAGGAACAGCAGACCAAAACTACCCTCGTCACTCTCCATCCAACTCTGAAATCCCGCCCATTGTATGAATGTGACTGACCATACAACAAGTCGCATGCATCCTAATATATCATAGTCCTCTGTCTGACTCCAGTTTGAAACCCAACAAAGACACATTTTCTTATCATGTGAAATCACATGAGGACGTCATCTCCATCACTCGGATCACGTGGAATCTAATTTTGATTCGTGCAATCTGTCTTTGTGTCCACAGGTGGTGGACTGCTCCTGGGATGAGACGGTGAAAATCTACACACCTCTATGCCTGGCTGCCCCTCCGCCTAGCGCACGGTAGAGAGCTCATAATTGCCCTGCCGCAAGGAACAGGAGAGAGGACTTTTAGGACGGCAGTGGGTTTCAATCATGGCCGTGGCGTTTGCCAAAGCTTCACTGCGGCTTTCATAATGATTCTACTAAAAGGGGGGCTGTGGGAACGCGTCATCCTAGCCCGCACACACAACAGAGTCTGAATACAGATGGGAAAGCGGGGATTCCTCCCCGTCTGAGAGAGAGAGAGAGTTTTATATGAAGGTTGCTCAACTCAAACACGTGCCAACAAAATGCCTGATGATCTGCTGTTTGTCCTTGTTGTTGGTATTGGTGTATTTAGTGATAGTGTACTGATTTAGTGAGGGGTTGAAATGCATTTGATTATTTACTTAATTTCTCTGGGTCCTCGACCAAGGAGGAACAAACCTGGCCATATAACTCGACACACAGGCTTGAACTCTATCCATGATCTTGTCAGACTTTCCATTGCATTAAAATGTTCATTCTACGGATATGAAAGTAAATGTCATGAATCTGACAGAATGTTCTCTGTGCCCTGGTGGGAGAGGTGAGGGGAGAGAGCCCTAATTTAGCCCTCAGCAATCCCAGCTTTATGCTGCTTCATGCATATTAGAGTAGAGTTGGGCTGCCCATTGGTGCAGCGTTCTAAGGCACTGCATCTCAGTGCTAGAGGTGTCACTACAGACCCTGGTTCGATTTCACGGCCAGCTGTATCACAGCTGGCCGTGATTGGGAGACCAATTGGGTGGCGCACAGCGTCCTTAGAGTTTGGCCTTCATTGTAAATAAGAATTTGTTCTTAACTGACTTACCTCGTTAAATAAAAAACAAAAGCTGTTGAGGCCTGAACCAAATGTTCTCTGGAGACCGTTTTTTTTCTGTGTGAGTACATTTCATAATAAAAGTGACTGCACACAGGCGAGCTGTCTGGCATTGCACCAATCTGAAATAGGCTCCAACCCTCTTGGAATTAGTATTTTACAATCTTCTTTGCTATTGCTTCTTTTTTTGCATATAGACTGAATTCATTGTCTTCACCGGTTTATTATTTTGCCTATAGGGCTACGTTTATTTTAGTGTTTGTTTGTTTTGGTTTCTTTATGCTTGTCTTATCAAGATTTGCTTAGCGCTATGGACTAAATTGCAATCACACTGGATGCATTCTTATCACACATAATTCCTACTGGTCGACATGGGAAAACTTACAAGGGAAATATATAAACAGAGTGTGCCTTTCTTTGCTTAAAATGGGATTTAATCATGAAACATACTAACTTTATGCCTATTTTATTTTAATGATCCTCCATCATTTGGATTTTTCACACTGGAAGCTGAATTGTCGTGGTCAAAATCAATCTACAGAGATAGTTTTTTTTTTTTTTTTAAATACATCAGAGACAGTAATGCATGGTTGAGGTAACACTATAGAGAAGGGTTCCCCTCAACTTTATGTCCCTTGAAGAAAATTAACTGGGTCCATTTGCCCTGGTCCCCGTTCATCGTGGCACTACAATTTAGTCTAATTTACGCCGATTTCATGCGTTTGCAAAGCGTTGTAATTGGTCCGAGGACTGCAATATGTAAATAAAACAGATTGGTAAAGTCCTTCAAAGTAAGTAGGCTGGTTCCTACGCCCGTTACTGTGGGTAAAAGGCAACCAACCACAGTTGCGGCAAATGTGTTATTCAACGTGGGAACTTAAGCGCTCAAGTGTTGCGCTCATGCAGCTCTGTTCTAGAGGTAATATACTGTCGGGTTTACCCATATGCACTGTAGTTTAGTTCTTTCACAACAGCTCACCTCGCAGTCTCTGTGCTGTATCCAACAGCATGTGACACCAAAGTAAGTAAGCTAGAACCTCACGAACAGAAAAGGTGATTTAATTGATGAAAAACGCATATTCAAACATTTGCGTCAACATTCCCAAGCTTTTTTATCTTCAACGTTTTGGGACCAGCCTCTATTTGTTTTACGGACCCCGTTGTATTGAAAGGTCCTGCTTGCAATCGATTTTTTTCTTGACATTAATAACTTGGACATTTACAGCTGTGCTCTCAAGGAGAAAGGCTGTACAGTATACACTTTATTCAAAGGGACTGAGCGCACAATAAGGACTCACCGTTATTTTCCTTGCTCTTGCGTAAAGGGACATTCAAGGCAACCATGGAAGTTTGTAAAGGTCGTTTTCTTGGTATCTCCGTCGCTGTTGCTCATGGATTTTTCTCGGGATCGTTGAACATTTTGCTAAAATTTCTCATCACGACTTATAACTTCAACTACCTCACTCTCATCCAGTGCCTCACCAGCACATTGGCGGCGGTTACACTTGAGATACTAAGGAGACTGGGAAAAGTAGACATACCCCCGTTCAGCCTTCAACTAGCCAAAGTCTTCGGAAGTGTTTGTATTCTGTCCACATTACAGTCCACTCTGACACTATGGTCTCTCAGAGGACTGAGTCTACCCATGTATGTGGTTTTCAAACGTTGTCTACCGTTGGCCACCCTGGGTATCGGCGTGTGCATTCTGAAGAACGGAACCCCATCAGTGGGGGTCATAACGGCGGTGCTCATCACTACCGGAGGAGCAGCTTTAGCTGGTAAAATTACACGTATTATTATATTATACTTATACATCAAGTTAAGTAGGAACGAAACATTATGATTTATTCTAAATTGCCTATCCATATGGTGCATATTACGCAGTTAAAAGTGGTGAGTGTATGGGCTTCAAATTACTGCATACAAGCGATAATTCATCCTAGAGCCAATATTACAAATACACCAACCTGCCCACTGGGCACAGACGTCATTTCAAGGTTTTGTTGTGATTTAAGTCTGGTTGAGTTCTCAACTAACTTGAGTTCAAGTAAAACACAAGTCACTATGTCATTGGATTTAGATATATATATTTTTTAAATCAAAATTCCCTTTTCAGTTGATTACTTTTTGCAAAGCCAATCCGTTTTCTACGTTGATTCAATGTCATCACATATGTATATCGTTTGTTTTTAAATGACGTGGAAACTTGATTCAACCAGTTTTTGCCTACTGGGGATTACACAAAAAAACAAGTTAAAAAAAGTGATTTGTGTTTTCTAAAAAGGTGCCATTGTAAAGTATACAGATGCAGAAGTTCTGAATGTTGCTGATACTGTGAGGAAAATGCGCCACCTTGCTCTGTCCCCATTGCGCCATCATATGGATAGGATGTGTTAAAGATGTCTCCACACTACTTTATAATAACTTTCAGAAGAGCCATTACATCCGCACCGCAAATTGGCCAGTGTTACCTAGTGTTGGTTTTTCAGTGTAACATTTCTAGACTTGATTCAAGAGTTAAATTAAATCTGTGGAGTTGGACTTATCACACCCTGAGATGGTTATTCCAGTTTAGATGGTTTAGGTAGTCTCATTGAGCAATCTTCCTTACCTTGGCAGTCATTCTGAATGCAGATTGCAGGTGATTAGAAGTTCAAATTGTTGGATATCCTCAGCCACTCTGGATAGATTCCAATAGGAATTACATATCACTTTGCAAGCCAGCATAAACTTGCCTGATTTGGCCTCCAAACAAGGAGTTTCAGACCACTGCATTAGGGTAAAACTAGGCCGTCAAAGTAAGGTCTTATGATATATGTAATGTGTTGCCATAAAGAGTTTAATTTCAATGATAACATATTCACACGGGCACTGACTTGATGAAGGCTACAGGACTGAATGCCATGGAATGCAATAACCATGTTTCTGTCACTATCAAACACAGTCATGAATGGTACTGGTAACTCCACAATTCATGGAAAGGCACACTGGGAAATATGCAAATAAGGCTTTACACCCTACAGTGTTAAAGCAACACCCAAAAACGAGTTACTGCAACACTACAGGGGGGTTAATTCTCTAACACTGAGAGTAATAGCATTAGCTCTAAGCAAAGTGTTAGTAAAGTGTGGACCCATATAGACTGAAAAAGTGTTATATTTAACACTCAGAGAGCTGATTAAACACGGGATAATTTTTGACAATAAGAAAGCTTTGAGAAAAAAAAGCAATCGCGTATTTTCTTTTGCTGTTCTCTCACCACTGCGGTTCTTATTGTGACACGGTGTCTGTGTTAACTCAGGGTCTGGTGACGTGACGGGTGACCCGTTTGGCTACGTGACGGGCGTCCTGGCTGTGATCATCCACGCCTCCTACCTGGTCCTGATCCAGAAGACCAGCATTGACAGTGAATATGGCCCCCTCACGGCCCAGTATTCCATCGCCATCATGGCCTCCCCAGTTCTCTTAATCTGCTCCATCGTCAGCATGGACTCCATCAACATGTGGAGCTACACAGGCTGGAGTAACCCCTTCATCTCTGGCATCTTCTCCATCTGCATCCTCATCGGCTGTGCCATGAACTTTACCACGCTGCAGTGCACCTACATCAACTCGGCCGTCACCACCAGCTTCGTGGGCGTGGTAAAGAGCATCGCCACCATCACAGTGGGCATGGTGGCCTTCAGCGACGTGGAGCCCACCAGGCTGTTTGTGGCCGGCGTGGTGGTCAACACGGTGGGTTCGATCACCTACTGTATCGTCAAGTACTTTGAGACCAGGAGGAAGACCCTCTACCAGGACCTGGAGGAGCAAAGCAAGGACGAAACTCTGCCTGGACAGCCTTACGTCGAGAAGAAGCCACCCAACGGAGACCTGGAGCCCCTGCCCAATGGTCGCAGAGGGTCTGACGGAGGATCGATCGAAGGATCTATCCCCACACAGGAGCACCTACTCAATGATCAGCGCCTCAGTGACTACCCACCTCAAGACACCAGCAACAGTATGGAGTTTGTAGAACTCCAGAGAGAGGCCTTCCATAGCGAGAACCGGGCCAGCCCGTCTGTGAGTGACAGTTACGTGGGGGTGTGGAGGTCCATCCGTAACCTGAAGTTCTTCAAGAAAGACACCTTAATAGATCATATGGAGGTGCAGAGCCCTTGATGGGGAATATCTATTTTCAAAGGATGCATGTTTTGTCAGTCCTTTATGTTTGTATCTGTTTTCTATTTGTTTGTAAGACTGCTTTGACATTGCACACTGATGAATGTTTTGAGATCGTTTTTTTTTCTGGCAAACATGCTCTTATGGAAGCAAAAAAATATTTTTAAGAAGATGGAATGTTCATGTGAACTGGATAAAAATACTGACTATTCTTAAAAAAAAACATTTGTTTAAATGTTTTATATTGATTTTATCAGTCATATTAATAACAGGTGAATAATTGATAGTACATCGTGTAAGGTTGAAATTGATATGTTATGACATGTTATAAAAAATAGGAATAATTTATTTGCACGTAATGTTACTGCCTGTCCTGATTCTGTATGGTCCATGAATTGTGATGTTTGGCAAGTGAAGAGCAATAGCAACTACCATTTGCATGAACAATGCAAAGTCAATTTAAACCATTTTTATGAAACTGTTCCACTGGGATGTTGGCTTCTTCTTTATGATAAAACCATTAGAGTGAAATGCATGGTAATTGTTTTAGCCATATTGCCTTTCCATTGAGGAATCTTTTTGAATTACCAACAATAGATAGCTGTTGTGATAAGGTTCACTTATTATCAACGCTATATAGGCGTACTGAAAGCGTCTCCCAGGGGCAGATTGTGAGGACATCATTATGGGCAGACCACATCGATCCTTAATGTCAATATTAGATTGGAAAGAGAATTACTTCTGTCTCTACAGAACGAACACATGGCTCATTAGTCAAAGTAAACCACAACAATTCCCGTAGAGAAGATCTGAGCTGTTGAAGAAAACACAGCTATTTCACATCACCCCCATGGAGGATTCCTGTGTCGTGATTCAAAGTAATACTGTATACATATCTGAAAGCTAATGCATTTTCCAGCATGTTTTAGAATACTTCCTTATCTAAATGCATGCAGTGAGAGGATGTTTGTGTCCTTCCAGAGTACCTGCAGTGGAGAGGAGAGGGAGAAGCGTGAGCAATCTGTCCCCCTTACCAACCAGAAAGAGGCCTGCAGTCAGCACTTTAGCTGCAGGAAAATCCATCCCAAAGTGCCTTTGAAATCCTTCAGTGGGACTCTGGAAGTACAGATAGACCAGGGGAAAAAATAACTGGACTTGGAAAATAAAAAAGAAATAGGTGATTCTGAGATGAATTCAGACAAATGTACAGGAAATGAAACAACATGCACACATCGGAGTGGTTTTTGAATTAAACAATATTCAACATTGCACTCCAGTATTGTCTACTTTCAATTATGTTATCTAGGTGTTTCTATGTAGACCACTGATTGTGGAATCGATCACAGAGTGATATTTAAACACCTCATTAACCAAATCTGCATGGATTCTCCATACAATCCATACCATACAGCTACACTTTCTAATGTTGGCCTGCCCATCAACACAGCCTCTATCTAATCCTCATGTATGTGATAGGCAAAAGGTACTTTAATAAAAATGCCATCTTTTTAGGAGACGTTCATTCCCATTTCCCATTTTTGCTAGCAAAAAAGTTTACTGGAAGTATTTTACTAAGAAATGCCATGGAAGAGAGAGAGGGTGAGAGAGAGTCATATTTCCATAAAATGGAAAACAAAGCCTGTAATGACACAATTTTTGGTGAATTCAACAAATGTGAGATTGAACATTACACACTATTGCAATTATTCAGGAGGAAGATATGGCTGAGGAACATCAGGCGTAGGGACATCAGTCTGCAGAAGTCCTTTGAGGACCTGAAGAAAGGGCATTATGCTGTGTGTGACGAGCACTTGGAAGACTGTTTTATTCTGATTAAGGTACTATCTATCTTTGTCAATAAAATACATTTCAGTGAAATGATACTGAACTTTTCTGGTAAAAATGTCTCTTTCAAAAGGTTTCACGGAAGACACTCTCCTCAGAGGCAGTACCTACCAGAATAAATTGCTGGAATCCACCCCCTCAATCTGCAACAGATGCACGGCGTAGTCTAGAAATAAGTAAGCCAACTGCAAAGTTTGTAGGTATAAAGTCTTGAACAGGTATAAAGTCTTGGTATATTTTTGAAGGAGAGGACAGGGAAGCATATATAAGAGTTTTAGGTGAGAAAGAGAGGGTAGACCCAGCTCCAGCAGAAGAAGCAGCAGATGCTGAGTTTAGTTCAGGTGGTCTGCAGGAGGTGGACTGTCAGGTGACAGAGGTGGTAGAAGGCATCCTCACGAGCATACAGGAAGCTCAGGTGTCAAAGGAAGCAGCATGTACCACAGTTGTCATGCAGGAGGGGGCCTTCATCCAATTGAAGGTCTACAGTATAATAATGATAATAATACATCCACAGTGGTTAATTGCACACACATTGAAACAAAAATATCACAGATGTTACTTTTTTAAGAGAATGCAGTTCCTGGAAAATAAGCTGTCAAAATCACACAAAAACAACCGCCAAATGCAAAGCAGGCATGCCACAAGACTAAGAGCCATCAAAACCAAGTACGTCGTCATCTTAAAGATTGGAATAACACACATTTTGACTCCCATTTTTTGCAGAGGTACTGGGTAATTTATCCCTCACCGGGTTCCTATTCCAAGCGGGTCCCTTCATAAGCTCTCCCAGGGCATCGGACCCCTGCTCCATGGCCTTGTTGGCTTGGCTGAGCTTATGGCTTCCCTTTGTGGCAAGTGTGATGTAGGCATCCCCCCTGGGGATCTGCAGGGCTCACCTGGGAATGCGCTCCCTCCCTCAGGAGTGGTGTGCCAGCAAGCTGTTAGTCCCTCTACTGGGCCCAGTACCCCTACCAGAAAGTGTGGCTGGAGCCACCGCCCAGCTGCTGCCAGTCCTGAACGGGGGCAGGAGTCGGACTGCTGGAATCACCTTGAATGGAGGGCGCATGCCCTGTGTCAGGAGGTTGATAGCTTCAATAGCGACGACAGCTGTTCCCTGTTGGCCAGTGATAGGCTGTTCCTGGGACATGATGCTGGCACTGTTCCCCACCGTGAGCGGGGCTGACAGGTCATCAGGAGCCTACTCACTCGGGTAGCCACTGCACTGGACATCAAACTGGTGGACAGTGATGACTCTCCATCTGTCCCCATCTCTGCTGAGTGCCGTGCGGCCTTGCAGGAGAGCTGGGCCTCTTCCAGGGGGCGCTTCCGACTCAGCAGAGAATGGACCATGGAGCTATGTTGCGGGCGCAGAGTCACTCGGCCTCTGGGAGTACCCAACCATGGACACTATGATTGCTGCCATTGTCCTCCCGGACTGGGAAATTATAGGGCGGAACCCAGAACTGAAGCCGGGATCCCCCCAGAGTCTTTGATGCAGACTTGAAAGCCACATTTGGGTCTCTCTGCTCTCTTGGCCACCTTACCAATGCAGCCATGCTGCTGCAGGCCTTCCCCCCATCTCACTATCCTGGTGAAGAGAACAAAAACAAACAGAGAAAAGGAGAGTCATACATTCCCTTTATCCCAGGGATCATCAACTAGATTCAGCCGAGTGCCTTTTGTTCTTGAGCGGAGGGCCAAATAAAACCGCCCATGGGCCAATTTCATCCCGCAAGTTGGGGGAACCCTGCTTTGTCCTTACTGTCACTCAGAAACTAATTCCAATGTCTGCCTGGTGATGGTTCTGTTCAAAACAAAACGATTGTAAAATAATTTCAGTTCCAACACCTGGTTCTAGCTCGTTTGAAGTGTAACAATGCAGCACATTAATTTATGCAAACTCTGTTCGTATATGCTCATCCGTGTTCTAGCTCTTCAAGTCAACAAATACCTCCTCTGCTTTCTCAGATGCGTTGTCCTGAATGATTAGCTAGCTACTGTTTGCTATTTTTCTGGCATGTGCAGAATCTGATTTATTGATCTACAATAGCTAGCTAACGTTAGCAAGTGAATCGCCATTTTGCAGAAAAATATCAAATATACTGTATATTTCGAACTAGCTACTATTTCTCTCTTGCCCATGTGAAATTATAAAATGTATTAAGAGAACAGTAATGGCTTAGCTATAGTTAATAAACTAAATTATATTTTACCAATAGTCCCCCAAATTATTTGATAAAACTGTTCGTCAGACCATGCACTCTCTTATTTCTTCTTGCAAAGTTAGCTTAGCTATATCGCGCAAGTTGACTGCTCCATTGCTCCCGTTCTTTGGATTGCAGCTTCCCAGGTCCCGGTAGTGTAAGATAAACTCTGAGTTGTCAGTCTGCCACCAACAGTCTGTGACCTGTGGGTCAGAGCATGAAATTCACCGTCCAAGTCTGTGTGACAGCTTCCCCTACCTATCCCTTTTATCATAGGATATAGGTCGTCCTTGTCTCGTGCTGACTTAGCCCACCAGCTAGTGTGTGTGTGTGTGTGTGTGTGTGGTGTGTGTGTGTGTGTGTGTGTGTTGGCCACATACTCCGGTGCTGACCTTGTCAAAATATCAATTAATCAAATGTATTTATCAAGCCCTTTTTACATCAACAGAAGTCACAAAACACCCAGCCTAAAACTCCAAACAGCAAGCATTGCAGATGTAGAAGCACGTGGCTAGGAAAAACTCCCTAGAAAGGCAGGAACCTAGTGTCGTGTCTTTGGCTATGCCGGATTAAGTGATATGACATGCTATTCTATAAAATAATTTATCCGTAATTAATATCACCTGATTTAGCTAATCATGTAAATGTAATTAACTAGAGAGTCGGGCACCCTGAAGGAATATTTATAGAGCTGCCCGCCTGTCCAACATCACTGCTCTGGACGGCTCTGACTTAGAATACGTGGACAACTACAAATACCTAGGTGTCTGGTTAGACTGTAAACTCTCCTTCCAGACCCACATCAAACATCTCCAATCCAAAGTTAAATCTAGAATTGGCTTCCTATTTCGCAACAAAGCATCCTTCACTCATGCTGTCAAACATACCCTTGTAAAACTGACCATCCTACCAATCCGCGACTTTGGCGATGTCATTTACAAAATAGCCTCCAATACCCTACTCAACAAATTGGATGCAGTCTATCACAGTGCCATCCGTTTTGTCACCAAAGCCCCATATTCTACCCACCATTGCGACCTGTACGCCCTCGTTGGCTGGCCCTCGCTTCATACTCGTCGCCAAATCCACTGGCTCCATGTCATCTACAAGACTCTGCTAGGTAAAGTCTCCGCTTATCTCAGCTCGCTGGTCACCATAGCATCACCCACCTGTAGCATGCGCTCCATCAGGTATATCTCTCTGGTCACCCCCAAAACCAATTCTTTCTTTGGCCGCCTCTCCTTCCAGTTCTCTGCTGCCAATGACTGGAACGAACTACAAAAATCTCTGAAACTGGAAACACTTATCTCCCTCACTAGCTTTAAGCACCAGCTGTCAGAGCAGCTCACAGATTACTGCACCTGTACATAGCCCACCTATAATTTAGCCCAAACAACTACCTCTTTCCCTACTGTACTTTTTTTTGCCTTTACCTCCCTTATCTCACCTCATTTGCTCACATCGTATATAGACTTGTTTCTGCTGTATTATTGACTGTATGTTTGTTTTACTCCATGTGTAACTCTGTGTCGAACTGCATTGCTTTATCTTGGCCAGGTCGTAATTGTAAATGAGAACTTGTTCTCAACTTGCCTACCTGGTTAAATAAAGGTGAAACAAATAAATAAATAAATATTCTGAATAAACTCTTAAAGACCTGGTAATATTTTACATCAATAGCAGTCAATATCAATCGTCATCTTAATTCAGTCTCATCTGAAAGTTGTAAATTCTTGGTTATCTGCACGAACCCTGGCTAACAATTTGAATCAGCAATACAAAATTGGGTTTAATTATTTATTTACTAAATACCTAACTAATCACACAGAATTACACATACACATAATTAAATCATAACTTGATTACAAATTACGTCATAAAGGAAAACGTCCCTAGCGGGCGGAACAGATATGACAGCTTGTTACACAAAGGAAAAGGGCTGGGTTTGAGTGAAAGAGCGGGAAGACTGAGGGACACAGGGAGAAGCTGTGCTATCGTAAATACAGTATCTTATGCATTCTAAATTACCGCCCATGTGGAACAGGAAAATGCAATAAATATTTACTCTGAGTTGCGCTTCGGTAGGTTGGTGGTAGATGGAAGGCCGTGTTGCCAAACCGAGTCCTTGAAGAATGTCTCTGGTTTTCAATTGGATACGTTGTAGTAACGTCATTGGGTGATAGACTGGATACTCTGTCTGTTCCTTCCTAACCCTCATTGCATCTGCTGTTGCTAACTCAAAGGCTAGGAGGTATCACTTCTGTAGTGAATAAGAGTTCAAAGTTCATACCATTCGCAACCAAAGCTCACGCTGATGTTGGCTTCGTTGTGTAGTTATTATCTGAACCATTCTGACATCGGACCATCGTCCTACATCCTCGGAACAGGAAGTTATATTGTCATCAAGGGCTTATATAGGAAGGGAGAGGAGGGCGTGTTTGAAAAGTTTTATAGCCCATGTCCCCCTTCACAGGGGTGGGCCACTGATTGAGCAGCCCTATCTTATGAAAACCCAAATCTCACATTTTAGAAGTTAAAATCACATTTCATCCCATCACAGATAATTTCATATTCAAACATTTAAATTAACAACATTTCCATGTGAATCCGATAACTCTGATGTGTAGACTTTCCACTGTAGAGTTTATGTCATCTGATTATTGATGAGAATGTCTCAGATGACCACCGAACTGACATCATATTTATTAAGTACCACCGCATATGTTCCATTGGTCGGATTACCAGAATATAGTTAATTTCCCCCCCACCTTCTGATGTTCCCAGAATCTCTATGTTAATCAAGGGTTTTGCAAATGTAACATCAGTAGGGTAAGAGAGAGGAAAAAGGGGGAAAGAGGTATTTCTGACTGTCATAAACCCACCCCCCAGGCCAACGTCATGACACTAGGAAGAAACCTAGAGAGGAACCAGGTTCTGAGGGGTGGCCTGTCCTCTTCTGGCTGTGCCGGGTGGAGATTATAAGAGTACATGGCCATTTAATGCCAGATTGTTTATCAGGATGTTCAAACGTTCATATATGATGAGCAGGGTCAATTAATAAGAAGTGGTTGTACAGGGTGCAAGAGTAAATGTCAGTTGGCTTTTCATAGCTGAGCATTCAGAGGTCGAGACAGTAGGTGCGGTAGAGAGAGAGAGTCAAACACCAGGTCCGGGACAAGGTAGCACATCCTGTTCCCTAGCCACAGGCAGAAGAGTTTAAACTGGAGCAGCTGCACGACCAGATGGACTGGGGGCAGCGAGGAGACATCAGGCCAGGTAGTCCTGAGGCATGATCTTAGGCCTCAGGTCCTCATGGAGGGGAGGGAGAGAGAGAGAGAATTAGAGGGAGCATACTTAAATTCACACAGGACACCAGATAAGACAGGAGAATTACACCAGATATAACAGACTGATATCAACAGACTACAAACTTAGTACCCTGAGACAAGGTGGAGTATATCCAAAATGCTTTTGCGTTCTGAGTTGGGGCCCTCTAGCACTCCCTCCAACATGGGGGATGCAACAACGGACTCAGATAGCCGTGATGATGACCTGCTCTCCACTCGGGCATCCAACCAGCACTTTAGTGACCAAGGTGATGAGATGCCCAACATGGTGAAGGAGGTGCCAACCAATGTTGCGAACCCATTCAGTCTCAACGCTAAAGATGGGTCAGAGGAGTCATTCCGAGGTTCTGATCACACGGAGTCAGAAGAAAGCTCTGCCTCACTACGTGCGGTCCTGAGTGCAGCCTTAGCTAGGATAGAGCTTGATGACCCTGCAGCTATCCTGTTATTTTAGAAGGCTGTGGCAGCTACATTGTTCAGTGTGCAACCTTCACCAGCTTTTCTTACAGAGCTTCAGAGATACTGGGCCGACCTGCGGGCTCTCACCCACCACGGCAAGGATAGTAGGACGCTATCTGACATGTGCGATGCATAACAACATGGGCTGGACCATATGCCTAAGGTGGATGAATGCACAGCAGAGCTGATGCTCTGATGCTCTCCCCAAATGGAACTCCCTTTCAGTGCTCATGCTAGCAGAGAACAGGATGCTCCAACCAGAACACGCAGTCCTGGATCTCTGCAACCTGAAGGATGCATCTCTTCAAGCGTTTGCGTTCATGACCAGAGCTCTAGGCAGACTGAAGTCCACCCTAGTTGTGACTCGTTGCCAGGTCTGGCTTGCCCGAGCCCCAATGTCCTATGACTCCAGTCAGACGCTGAGAAAGCTCACAGTAGTCCCTGGACTGCTCTTCGTCCCTGCAGCTGAGCGGGTCATTGAACGTAGAAAACAGCTGAGTCAGGCTACAACGCTGTGGAACCCACAGTCCAGAAACCAGCCATCCGAGAGGTGTGGCAGAGGGAGGCCTGATGACCGTGAACATCGCCGCTCTCACTTGGCCCAGCCCTACACACGCCCTTTGCCCCACCACCAGCCTAACAAAGGTGCTCGCCAGCCCCAGATGGCGATGCAGCTACCCCAGCCCCCCAAGAGGCCGGGGCCATGGTCACCCCCCACCAACCCCACAATCAGGCGTGGAGGCAGAAAGGGAATGGCGGGGTCGGCCGAGTTACCCAGCAGCACCTGACCTACTGGGCATCCCACTCCTCAGACCAATGGGTGGTGATGACCCTCTCACAAGGGTACCGGCTGCAGTTCCAAGGCCGACCCCCACCATTCTCAGAGTTTAGAATGACTTCAGTCACAGACCCTCTGAATGTTAGCACCCTCAACCAGGAGATTACATCTCTCCTGGAGAAGGCCACGATCACCAGAGTAAAACCATCAGAACAGCAAGATGGCTTTTACTCAACCTATTTCCTTGTTCCAAAGAAAGACTGAAGTTTCCATCCATGGTCTAAAATGGTCTAATGTTTTCCTAAAGGTTCTCCCCATTCACAAACCGTAGCTGCAGGGTAATGGTTCACATCCCTGGACTTAAAGGACTCTTCCTTTCACGTTCCTGTGTTACTGGAACAACAACGTTTTCCCTTTGGCCTATCCCTGGCTCCTTGCGTCTTCACAAGATATGTGAGCGCATATCTATGTGTCTTTAACTTATTCCTCAAGCAGTAAGTGATTTTCTCCAAAGGGATACAACTATTAACTTCCGATAGCCACATTGCAACTGGCAGGGAGGAATCCAATTTCCATTTCAAGGCAATACATTTATTGGTAATCGCTAGCAATATTTCTGTTAGCTTTATAGTATGGCTTTGCCTAAGACTGGAGTTAGTAAAGTTGCCCAGTTGACAGACGTCCGGGTCTAAAGGGAATGCAACCCTGTGAATTGAGGATATGGTATCGCATACCCCCTGCCAGAAACCGAGTAGTTTTGAACACTGCCAAGTGGAATGGAGGAATGTTCCTTCATCTGAGCCACATCTAAAATATAGGGAGGAGATATCTGGGTTGAACTTGTGCAGTCTAGATGGGGTGATATAGAGCTGATGGAGGAAATTAAACTGGATCAGTCTGTATCTGGAGTTCAATGTGGATGTAACACCATCCCTGCAAATGTCACTCAATAGACCCTCATCAAGATCAATACCCAGATATTTTCCCCATCTAAGTCGGGGTTTATCTAGCTAAGGCAGTGTTAGTCCTGACATAAGAGCATCGTAAACACGGGAAATGGTCTTGAACAGTGGTTGGTCTGCGTGGCAGAGTTGTTCAATAGGTGACATCTTAGGTAGGTTCCATTGTCCCTTGAGAGTCACCCTAATAAAGTTTCGTAGTTGTAGGTAGCTAAAGAAGTCCCTGTTAGGGAAGTGGTATTTCTGTTTCAGCTGATCAAAAGTAAGATCAAAGTAAGATCATAAGAACTCCCTCCTCGTAACAATGTTCCAGAAGAGTGATCCCCTTATCAGACCATGGTCTAAAGTTACTATTCTGGAAAAACATAGGGATTGTTCCATAAAGGGGTTTTAGGGGAAAGGAATCCCCCTCGTCTGAACAGCTCAGGCAGTTTACCATGCCAGGACAGAATGTAAGATTAAAGGGTTGTCTGTGATGGTTTTTATAGATTTTTTGTCCCATTTGTGAAACAATTCTGCCCCAGTTTCATCATTTACCTCAAGCTTTTCAATGCTCAACCATGAGTGAGAGGGACCATTGTCAAACCTCTGAGCCAGAAACCTAGACCATGCAGCCCAGTAGTACATTCTAAAATTGGGGAGGTTTAAGCCCCCTTGACTGTAATCAAGGGTCAGTTTATCCAGGCCAACCCTAGGGGTTTTGCCGTGCCAAATAAACTGTCTGGTCAGCTTGTCGAGAGAGGACAAAAATGCTGCGGGAACAGGGATAGGGAGAGATTGAAACAGATATAGAAATTTGGGCAGGGCATTCATTTTAATTACATTGATTCTACCCAGTAGAGTGAGAGGTAAGTCCATCCATTTACAAAGGTCACCCTCCACCTTTTGCAACAAACTGGCCAGATTGAGTTTATAGAGGTTGTTCAGATTATCATCCACCATTATGCCCAAATATGTGAAGCCCATAGGCGACCATCTAAAAGGAAAGAAGGTCACCTTTATTGGCATGGCTCTGAACTCACACACTATGAGAGCATGTATAACACCTCAGCGCGTGGACAGCCTTCTTCTTCTGCAAAAATTCCAGTTGAATGCATTGAAGGTACGAATGTTACAACAACTGATGGACATGCTCGCGGCGGCCTCTGCGCTGACACCGTTAGGCCTGCTCTCTTTAAGGCCACTACAAGTGTGGTTCAACAACCTCTGCTTGGACCTCAAGCGGGACAGAAACGCCAAAATACGGATGACAAGAGCATGCTACTCTACTCTGCGGCCGTGGAGGAAGTGCCTATCTGACTACAGGTGTCCCTCTCGGATCATTCTGGCAAGGCGGGAAATAGCAACAACCTAAGCTTCACTAACAGGCTGGGGAGCAGTGTGGCGACACAGATCTGTAAGGGGAGAGTGGTGCTCCCGCTGGAGGAAAGAGCACATCAACGTGCTAGAACTTCAGACAGTTTACCTAGCCCTGAATCACTTTCTGTCGGTTCTCAAACACAAACATGTCCTGATATGATCAGACAATACATCGACAGTGTTCCACATCAACATCAAGTGGTAACAAGTTCTGTACGGTCCCTAGAAGTGGCCCAACAACTGCTGACATGGGCCCTACCACATCTGGCCTCCCTTACAAGCCATTCATCTCCCAGGCAAGGTGAACGAGGTGGTGTTCTTCTTATCATGCCATAAGCCGCTCCTGGGGGGATAGAGACATCATCCGCAAGTAGTGAAGATGATATAGCAGCAGTTTGGACCAGCACACCTCAGAGCAAACATCACACTGCTCCCTCTGGTTCTCTCTGTCAGAGTCCAAAAGCCCCCTGGGCATGGATGCCTTAGCCCACACATGGCCAGAGGGCCTACTGTATGCTTTCCATCCGACCCCCCTGATCTTAGCAACACTGCACAGGGTCTCTCAAGCTCAGCACAACCAGCGAGACCCTGGTTTCCAACCCTCAGTCTTCCCGAGGAAGAACCTTGGCAGCTCCCTCACAGACAGGACCTGCTCTCACAGTTGAATGTCAGGATATGGCATCCCAGACCAACTACAGCTATGGGTGTGGCCTCTGAAGAGCCCAACCCTCTACAGATTGGCTGCAATCCTGCTATTATTGAGACGTTACAGAAGGCCAGAAACCCATCAACCAGGATGATGTATGCTGGTCGCTGGAAGCTCTTTACCGAATGGTGCTCTAATAAGGCGGTCTCTCTGCCTCGAAGATGTATGCTTCAGCCATATCGGCTAACCATATATGCATTGATTGAAGATTGCCAGGGAGACTACATCATCTGCCAATTCTTACAAGGTGTCCACCGGCTGCATCCTTCCAGGGCCGTCCGCGGAGCATCCTGGGATCTGCCACTAATATAGGTGGATTTGACACAACCTTCCTTTGAGCATACGGAGGAGATGGACATAAAATTGTTATCTCTGAAAATGGTTTTCATCTTAGCTATTTCATCAGCGAAACGTGTGAGTGAGTTCCACATGCTCTCTGTGAGTCCTGTCTGCCTACGATGGAAGGCAGACGACCTAGGCGTGACCTTATGACCCAATACAGCCTTTTTACCTACGGTTTTATCATCCCTTCACATCAATCAAGCCATCGAACTGGTGGCCTACTGCCCCCTCCTTTCCAGAATGCGGAGGAGGAGCAAGAAAATGTCCTGTGTCGAGTCCGTTCCCTCAAACACTATATGCAAACCTCGGAGCACTACAGGAAGTCAGACCAGCTGTTTCTGTGGTTTGGTGGGAAGTCAAAAGGCCTTCCATTGTCCAAGCAGAGGCTGTCAAACTACCTGCCCTCCAGGACACCTACACCACCCGATGTCACAGGAAGGCCATAAAGATCATCAAGGACATCAACCACCCGAGCCACTGCCTGTTCACCCCGCTATCATCCAGAAGGCGAGGTCAGTACAGGTGCATCAAAGCTGGGACCGAGAGACTGAAAAACAGCTTCTATCTCAAGGCCATCAGACTGTTAAACAGCCACCACTAACACTGAGTGGCTGCTGCCAACACACTGACACTGACTCAACTCCAGCCACTTTAATAATGGGAATTGATGGGAAATGATGTAAATATATCACTAGCCACTTTAAACAATGCTACCTTATATAAATGTTACTTACCCTACATTATTCATCTCATATGCATACGTATATACTGTACTCTATATCATCGACGGTATCCTTATGTAATACATGTATCACTAGCCACTTTATACTATACTATGCCACTTTGTTTACATACTCATCTCATTTGTACATACTGTACCCGATACCATCTACTGTATCTTGCCTATACTGCTCTGTACCATCACTCATTCATATATCCTTATGTACATATTCTTTATCCCCTTACACTGTGTACAAGACAGTAGTTTTGGAATTGTTAGTTAGATTACTTGTTATTACTGCATTGTCGGAACTAGAAGCACAAGCATTTCGCTACACTCGCATTAACATCTGCTAACCATGTGTATGTGACAAATAAAATTTGATTTTGATTTTTTGATTTTTTTTGTCACACTGGGTTGTGGATATCATCTCTCAGGCCTACAAGGGTGTAGAGCTCCCTGTCCCAGAACGTGTGATATGTCGCCACATCCTGGGCTGCGCTGAGAGGCGTCCCCCTGAATGAGATATGCGCAGCTGCTGCCTGATCGTCGCCCTGCATGTTTTCAAAATTAAACAAGGTTAACGTCACATCCTGCAACACCATGGGCTCTGCGATTCTTCGAGTGGCACTGGCGCATTAATCAGAGGTTAGTAGTGCTACTCCTCGCAACCTTGATGGTATGAGTCATCCATACTTTCAACCGTACTGGCGGTCTGAAAGGTATGAAGTAGAACGGAAGTTACAAATGTAACTATGGTTCTATGAATACCTGGAAGACCGTCAGTACATTCCTGTCACTCTGGATCTTTTGGCGAAAAGATTCTCTGTACTCCATACATTTTCCCTGAGACCCAAAAGTACTCGTTACATTTTGAATGCTTAGCAGGACAGGAAAATGGTCAAATTCACACCCTTATCAAGAGACCGTTCCTGGTTATCTCTAATGCCTCTGATCTGGCGGACTCACTAAACACAAATGTTTCGTTTGTAAAGATGTCTGAGTGTTGGAGTGTACCCCTGGATATCCGTTTAAAAAAATTAAACGGTGCCGTCTGGTTTGCTTAATATAAGGAATTTGAAATTATTTATACTTTTGATACTTAAAACCAAATACTTTTAGACTTTTACTCAAGTAGTATTTTACTGGGTGACTTTCACTTTTACTTTAGTAATTTTCTATTAAGGTATCTTTTACTTTCACTCAAGTATGACAATTGGGTACTTTTTCCACCACTGTATATAGCCTGCCTAAATAGCTGCATGTAGGCAAACTCCCCTCCTGAAAAAGGTACATGAAATCCCTAGACTACCTGTTCTCGTGCTTATGTTTTCTTTGATTACTGTTACAACTGAAAAAGTACTAAGTTTGTTTGAACAAGCGGTAGCAGAGTCATGGAGTGAGTAGCAGCTGGAAGGCTGTAAAGTGTAAAGTACTTAATGGAAATTCTTTAAAGTACTCCTTAAGTAGTTTTTGGGGGTATCTTTACTTATTTATATTTTTGAAAACAAAGAGTCGCACACTATGTATATACTCACAGTAATTTACTGGGTAAACCACCAACGTTTCTGCATCACTGTGCCTTCTCTTTGATTTCATAGCTTACGGTTTTCTCCAGCTAATGCTTTTTGTTAGACTATTTATTTTTTTGACAACTTTTACTTTTACTCCGCTACGTTCCTAAAGAAAATATGTACTTTTTAATCCCATACGTTTCCCCAGACAACCAAAAGTACTCATTACATTTTGAATGCTCAGGCAGGACAACAATGTGGTCCAATTCACACACCCATCAATATAACTCATTTTTATCTCTACTGCTTCTGCTCTGGTCGGACTCACTGAACACATAGTGGGTTTGTAAATGATGTCTGAGTGTTGGACTGCCCGTCTGTCATAAGAAAAACAAAACAAAAATTGTGCAGTCTGGTTTGCTTAATTTGACTTTTACTTGAGTCATTTTTCATCTTTACATTTACTCAAGTATGACAAGTGGGTAGTCTTTACACCACTGCTTAGGGTCATGTAAAAAAATGCTGGGTAGGCCGTTATTTTGGGCTATTATTTTGGCTACCATGGCTATGCCCTCATAGCAGTGGCGACCCGTCATTCAGGGTTTTGAGCCCCACACTTGTCTGTGTTGTTTGATATTTTGGCATGAATACGTGTCACATATCAGTTTGCAAACAATGTAAAAAAAACAACAACAACATGTAACTGAGTTAATAAAGCCACATACCAACATGGTCATTTTTTTGCTTTCTTATGTAAGGCAGCTCCAAAATGCAGGTGTTTCAGCAAACTTTGTTAGTTTTTTCTCAGTATTTGTTGTGAAATAGTTTGTATTCTTTTTCATTTGTTCCTGAAGGGGAAGGCACCTAGGGAGTGCTTAGGCAAGAGACCTGCGGGCATACATAACCTGTAGTATTTACTGTCTATGCACACTAGGTAAGACCTGGGCAGACCACCCCTTGTATTTTGGCTAGCGCACCAGGTGGTGCTAAAATAGGTAAGTAGTGGGTAAGGTAAGGTAGGAGAGGGGGCTTTGACATTGACTTTCTTTGCTTTGGTTCCGTCCAGCCCCTTTTCCCCAAATTAACGTGTGATAGAATAACTTCTCTGTAAACGGTACCAGTCTCTGCCTTTGTCATCCTTACTCGCACCTACAGCCCCATACTTCTTTCACTCCACGGGGAGTTGAGTTGTAGCAGGGTGTTGCGTTCCCTCTTCCTAGAGGCGTAGGTATCATACATCTGTCTGTTCCCAGCTTCTGCATTAATTGTCGTATGTCGTTGTGTTACCCGGTTCTGACACTGGCACTGGCAAATCTGACCATAACTCTATTCCCTTGAGTCCTGCTTACAAGTAAAAACTAAAGCAGGAAGTACCAGTGACTCGCTCGATAAGGAAGTGGTCAGATGGTGCAGATGCTAAGCTACAGGAATATTTTGCTAGCACAGACTGGAATATGTTCCGGGATTCTCCCAATGGCATTGAGGAGTACACCACATCAGTCACTGTCTTCAATAAGTGCATCTGACGTCGTCTACACAGTGACCATATGTACTTACCCCAACCAGAAGCCATGGATTACAGGCAACATCTGCACTGAGCTAAAGGCTAGAGCTGCCGCTTTCAAGGAGGGGGACTCTAACCCGGACGCTTATAAGAAATCACACTATTCCCTCTGACAAATCATCACAGGCAAGCATCAATACTGGACTAAAATTGTATTGTCCTACCCTGGCTCCAACGCTAGTCTGATGTGGCAGGGCACAGCTGCGAGCTGCCCAGTGACACGAGCCTACCAAACGAGCTAAATAACTTCTATGCTCGCTTCGAGGCACGCAACACTGAAGCCTGAATGAGAGCATCAGCTGCTCCGGACAACTGTGTGATCACATTCTCCATAGCCGATGTAAGACCTTTAAACAGGTCAACATTCACAAGGTTGCAGGACCAGACGGATTACCAGGACGTGTACTCTGAACATGCACTGACCAACTGGCAAGTGTCTTCACTGACATATTCACCTGTCCCTGACCGAGTCTGTAGTACCAACATGTTTAAAGCAGACCACCATAGTCCCTGTCCCAAGAACACCAAGGTAACTTACCTAAATGACTATAGACCTGACTACAGGAAAAGGAGGACGAGCACGCCCCCATTCTCATCGACGGGGCTGTAATGGAGCAGGTTGAGAGCTACAAGTTCCTTGGTGTCCACATCACCAACAAACTATCATGATCCTCATCACCAACAAACTATCATGGTCCAAACACATTTGTGAAGAGGGCATGATAACCCATATTCCCCCTCAGGAGACTGAAAATATTTGGCATGGGTCCTCAGATCTTGAAAAGGTTTTATAGCTGCACCATCGAGAGCACTGGTTGCATCATCGCCTGGTGTGGCAACTGCTCGGCCTCCGACCGCATGGCACTACTGAGGGTAGTGCGTATGGCCCAGTACATCACTGGGGCCAAGCTTCCTGCCATCCAGGAACTCTATACCATTGCCAAAGACTCCCGCCATCATAGACTGTTCTCTCTGCTACTGCACGGCAAGCAGTACCGGAGCACCAAATCTAGTTCCAAAAGGCTTCTTAATAACTTCTACCCCCAAGCCATAAGACTCCTGAACAGCTAATTAAATGGCTCCCTGGACTATTTGGACCCCCCCCCCCCATTTTTACACTGCTGCTGCTGTTTATTTTCCATGCATAGTCACTGTACCTCTACCTACATTAACATATTATCTCAATTTCCTCGATTAACTTGTGCCCCCGCACGTTGACTCTGTACTGGTACCCCCCGTATATAGCCTCGCTACTGTTCTTTTATTGTTGCTCCTTAATTTGTTTTTATTTTATTTATTTTTTCAGTTTATTTTAGTAAATACGTAACACTTTTTTTCTTAACTGCATTATAAGGTCTACATGTTGTATTTGGCGGATGTGACAAATACAATTTGATTTGATTTACCAGTACAATGGGGCTTCACCTTTGAATCCGTGGCTAATGAAAAGTTAATGCCATCTTTATGCACTGAAAGATGCCATTTACCAGATGATCAGACCAGTGGAGGCTGCTGAGGGGAGGGTGGCTCATAACAATGGCTGCAACGACACAAATGGAATGGCATCAGCGTTTGATGTATTTGATACCATTCTACCTATTTCGGTCTAACCACTACCACGAGCCCGTTCTCCCCAACTAAGGTGCCACCAACCTTTCTGTGGATCACACAGTAAGTTTATTTTATAGCAGAAATATACAATTAAAATGCCTCCCGAGTGGCGCAGCGATCTAAGGCACTGCATCGCAGTGCTTGAGGCATCTACATTCCCGGGTTCGATCCCAGGCTGTGTAGGAGCTGGCTACGACCGGGAGACCCATGAGACAGCACACAATTGGCCCAGCGTCGTCCGGGTTAAGGGAGGGTTTGGCCAGCTGGAATGACCTTGTCCCATCGCGCTCTAGCGACTCCTTGTTGTGGGCCGGGTGCATGCACGCTGATCGTTTTTCGGTGTTTCCTTCCACACGTTGGTGCTGCTGGCTTCCAGGTTAATTGAGCAGTGTGTCAAGAAGCAGTGCGGCTTGGCAGGGTTGTAATTTCGGAGAACGCACGGCTCTCAACCTTTGCTGTAACTCCCGTATGGAATCGGGAGAGACAATGGGACAAGACTGTAACAACCAATTGGATACCACAAAATTGGGGAGAAAAGCGGTAAAAAATCGCACCTTTTGCAATATAAAATGATTTACTGTTATATCATTTGGCAGTTAACATTAAGGCAAACTTAAAGGTAAGGATCAGTTCACCATCATATTTCCATTCATACAAATGGCTCTCAGAACATTAAACATGCCCTCAGGCGGGGACATTTCTATTGAAATTGTTGACGTCACATCCTTTGATGTTCTGTTGTGTGAACACTTCTCATCATGTGATTCTGTTGACTCCTACTGGGAATATAATATGAAGGTGTTCCAAGGTGTTGTATATCCAGCAATAACAGCCATGATTCAAAGCTAATGTATGACGGTCCTTGTCAGGTTATGAGTCAGCTGCCATTGTCCCCATTCTGTACTCCAATACCGCACTATCCTACCGGGGACTAGAGCCTACAACCTTCTGATTTACACTAGGGAAGGTTCCAAGCTGTTTTATTGCCTAGACTGGCCTATAGATCATTTATCAGCATTAAGCCTTAAGTGCTTTGTCCATAGCTGTCTATTAACCAGTTCTGCTGCAAATATGGATTTCCTTTAAAGAAGAGCACAATGACAGACTGGGGTCATGAATCTCTGATATGATCATTCACCAACCATAAAACCTAGTTCCCTATAATGAAATGGCTTTGGAGTGGCTGTGTGATAAATTCAGCTCAGACTTGTACAGTATATTACCCTATGGGTCAGGCCGGGAGGATGACAGACTTGGAAGCTTGGACTGGTGAAGATCCGCTGCAGGCGCACGAGGCAATTGTGCAGAATTTATGTTTAGTCTCAGCCCTGTGTTCAATATCACCCCACTAACCCCTCGTTTGTGCAAAATAAGCACTATGACAAACAGGAAAGTGCTCCTTAGTCTTCCTCAAAAGAGTGTGGCTGGCTGTGAGAGGAGTGTGTGATTACTTTACTTTGATGGTGTTTGCCGTGGGTGGACCAATTGGAAGCAGAGCCTACATATTTGAGCTCTGTGTAATTCTGCATATCCACATTTGCCAGGCTTATGAGATGCAGCAGAGCTTTTCTAAATCGGCTAAATAGGATCTTCCTCGGTTTTTCTTAATAAGCATATGAATGATGTTTTCTGCATAAGTCAAATGAATGCTCAAAGAGAAACAAACCTTCTTAAATACAACCTGTGTTTGAAAATCAAACATTGAATGTGGACAGAGACAATGAGATAAGCTTGCCTTAAGCTATCACATTTGTACAGAAATGACACTTGCAGAGCATGAAATTGTCTCTCAGTAGTGCACCTTCCAAATCCATATCTTCCAATTCACAGTCAGTACAGATGAAAGACTACCAGCCTGGTCTCATAGACTAGACATAACATAGTAAATAAAATCCGGGACACTCCAAATTATTTTATTGTGTTACGTTTGGTATGGTTACATAAGACCGATTGGTTACTGAAGGCAAAAATGAAAGTAGGGTGGTTGGTCTGGCATTTAGCAACCCAAAGGTTGTGAGTTCAAATCTCATCACGGACAACTTCAGCATTTTAGTGAATTAGTTACTTTTTAACTACTTAGCATGTTAACTAACCCTTCCCCCCCTTTTAAATGGTCTCCCTCAGGTTTCATGTATCTGGGTATATTTGTAACTCCTAAATTCCAGCAAATGTACAAAGCCAATTTTGTTCCCTTGTTTGATACAATAAGACAGGATCTGGAGCGCTGGAACTCTCTCCCGATTTCTTGGTTGGGTAGAATATCCCTCTTGAAAATGAACATTTTACCTAGACTACTCTACCCAATCCAAATGATCCCAGTATTACTCTCCAATAAGGTAATAAAGGATGTAAATGGATGGCTAAGTTCCTTTATATGGAGTAAACGCAAACCAAGACTTAAGATGGCAATATTGCAGCTGCCAAGTTCTATGGGCGGCTTGGACCTGCCCAATATCAAGTTCTATCAATGGTGTGCCCACCTTTGTTATATTTCTGACTGGATCACAAATGATGACTCCTCTATTTGGTTAGACATTGAGACTTCTCTTTCAAAATACCCCTTACAGGATCTTTTATTTTTCAGAAGTTTTAAGTCTGTAGAAGATCACTGCAATAATCCCGTTACACTTAACACACTCAAAGTATGGAGGTCAGTTCAACGCTTCCTGGGAAGGTCCAAACTAACCTCTGCTCTTACCCCAATTCTTAACAATCCAGATTTCAGTCCAGGATTGCTGGATGCCGGCTTTAACTCTTGGCTTAATAAGGGCATACGCAGGCTAAATGACTTATTTGTTGATAAGATTTTGTTGTCATTTGAGCAGATGGTCGAGAAATATCGACTCCCAAAGCAGGACTTTTTCCGCTTCCTACAAGTAAGACATTATATCCTGAAGGGCACCACCTTAATTGGTAACCCTGATGTGTCTGTCATTGAAAGAATGCTTTTTTTCCCACAAAGGAAAATGTCTGTAAGTCTGTTTTATGATACTTTAAGGTCATTTTCTGCTGTCAACACACAGAGGGTGAAACAAGTGTGGGAGAAAGAATTGTCTGTTACTATTGACGAAGAGATGTGGGAAGACATTTGGAGATATGCAAAAACAATATCTATATGTAATCGTACTAGAGCAATCCAATTAAGAATAATACACAGATTGCATATATCCCCAAATCGCAGACATGCTTTTAGCCCCACCTCCTCTTCCCCTCAGTGTCTTAAATGCAAAACTGATACAGGCACCCTAACACATTGTTTATGGTCATGTACCAAAATACAAAGATACTGGTCTGGTGTTCTGCAAGAAATTGAAAAGATCCTAGAGGTTGATCTAGAGTTGGACCCAGTTTCTTTACTGTTAGGTCTCCCTAGTAGGCAGGTTACTTCTGTGAGTAAAAGGAGGCTTTACAACATCCTCACCTTCGCAGCGAGGAAAAACATCCTTTTACAGTGGATTAGTGATAAGGTTCCTTCTATTAAAGATTGGCATAAGATACTATGAATGGGTGCCTCTGGAATATCTGACATGTACATTGCATTCTAAAACAGACCAATTCTACAAAGTATGGGAACCTTATCTAAATTACCTAGAACCTGAGGTATCAGCTATTATGCTGCAAGGATTCTCGTAGAATGACGGGCATGTATGTATTTCAGAACTACACTGTACGTTCCATGTGTGGAACCTAACCTTTTGGTTTAAACTGAGCTTTTTTGTTTAATTTCTGTTTGTAAGTTTGTTTAAAATAATAAAATAAAAAATATTATTATAAAAAAAAAACTAACCCTTCCCCTAACCTTAACTATTCTAGCTAACCCTTCCTCTAACCCTAACCATAACCCTTTAATCTAACTCCTAAATTTAACCTGACCCTTAACCCTAACCCCAAGCCTACCTAATGTTAGCCACCTAGCTAGAATTCATAAAATATACATTTTTCATTTTTGTAACATATTGTAAGTTTTGCATATTTGTAAATTCGCAGCATATAATATGAATTGTAATTTGTAACATATCATACGAAATATAACACTGCAAAAAAGAAACATCCTCTCACTGTTAATTGCATTTATTTTCAGCAAACTTAACATGTATGAACACAACAAGATTCAACAACTGAGACACATAAACTGAACAAGTCCCACAGACATATGACTAACATAAATGGAATAATGTGTCCCTGAACAAAGGGGGGTCAAAATCAAAAGTCAGTCACTATCTGGTGTGGCCACCAGCTGCATTAAGTACTGCAGTGCATCTCCTCCTCATGGACTGCACCAGATTTGCCAGTTCTTGCTGTGAGATGCTATCCCACTCTTCCACCAAGGCACCTGCAAGTTCCCGGACATTTCTGGGGGGAATGGCCCTAGCCCTCACCCTCCGATCCAACAGGTCACAGACGTGCTCAATGGGATTGAGATCTGGGCTTTTCACTGGCCATGGCAAGACATTCCTGTCTTGCAATAAATCACCCACAAAACGAGCAATATGGCTGGTGGAATTGTCATGCTGGAGGGTCATGTCAGGATGAGCCTGCAGGAAGGGCACCACTTGAGGGAGGAGGATGTCTTCCCTGTAACGCACAGCGTTGAGATTGCCTGCAATGACAACCAGCTCAGTCTGATGATGCTGTGACACACTGCCCCAGTCCATGACAGACCCTCCACCTCCAAATCGATCCCGCTCCAGAGCACAAGCCTCGGTGTAACGCTCATTCCTTCGACGGTAAATGTGAATCTGACCATCACCCCTGGTGAGACAAAACCGCGACTCGTCAGTGAAGAGCACTTTTTGCCAGTCTTGTCTGGTCCAGCGACGGTGGGTTTGTGCCTATACGAGACGTTGTTGCCAGTGATGTCTGGCCTACAAGACCTCAGTACAGCCTCTCTCAGCCTATTGAAAACAGTCTGAGCACTGATGGAGGGATTGTGCATTCCTGGTGTAACTCGGGCAGTTGTTGTTGCCATCCTGTACCTGTCCCGCAGGTGTGATGTTCGGATGTACCAATCCTGTGCAGGTGTTGTTACGCGTGGTCTGCCACTGCAAGGACGATCCGCTGTCCGTCCTGTCTCCCTGTAGCACTGTCTTAGGCGTCTCACAGTATGGACATTGCAATTTATTGCCCTGGTCACATCTGCAGTCCTCATGCCCCCTTGCAGCATTCCTAAGGCACGTTCATGCAGATGAGCAGGGACCCTGGACATCTTTCTTTTGGTGTTTTTCAGAGTCCGTAGAAAGGCCTCTTTAGTGTCCTAAGTTTTCATAACTGTGACCCAAATTGCCTACCCTCTGTTAGCTGTGAGTGTCTTAACGACTGTTCCACAGGTGCATGTTCATTAATTGTTTATGGTTCATTGAACAAGCATGGGAAACAGTGTTTAAACCCTTTACAATGAAGATCTCTGAAGTTATTTGGATTTTTACAAATTATCTTCGAATGAGTGGTTCCTGAAAAAGGGACATTTCTTTTTTGCTGAGTTTATACTGAATGGAGTGTCAAATTTACGTACATAATGATACGAAATGCTCTGAGACCAGGTTGACTGCAGATGTGCCTTTATAGGAAAAGAGACCCATCTAGTGTACATCTATGATTCTGTTTTGATGATAGATATGAAGTTTTGGTTTCACTTGTAAGCAACAGATTGAGGGCATTGATGTGTACAGTAGCCCTGTATTACATGCATTTATTTATTTATATCAACACTGAGCTAGTGCTAATATTTAAAATGTTACAATTTCAAGAATGCCTGAATAATGGGGATAAAATACTAACATCCACTCAGCTCCTCTTTTCTTAATCCTGATTGGTGCATTTTGGGCGACTAAAAGGCGAGAGTAAGGCCACGCAGTGTAAACAGCACAACACAGTTAATAATTAATTAGCACCAACCAGATGACGTTAATCCTTCCTTTTTTTCAGTTCCTCTTTTCAAAAGCTTTCATCACGAAAGAGTGTGGCTTGGTTGTGTTATACCTCACAATGAACAAACATTATGCTTCAGGTAGTATGTTCCATGTTTTTTTAATACTATAGAATATGTTGTAGGCATACATCATTTAAATCTTTTTTTATTGAGAACAACAATCAAGCATCGCTTTTGTGCACACAATGATGTATGATTTAAAACTTTTCTCTCGAGTCACTGCCCTTCTGATGTAATGGCTGTAAACCCTTGCTTGAACACACACAGATAATCACACATTCACACCATATTTCAAATCTGTCGCCTTCACAGGGCCGTAAGAAACCAAACTTTATAGCTTGGCCTTTATTTGCTCTTATCATTTTCATGGTCTTACTCAAAACAATAACTGCACCTTCTTTACCAAAGATGACAAGATATTTCATAACCAACATGACTTCTTTAGTCTGTTTCCTCAAGTCCTATCTACTCAGTTCAATTGAAAATACATGAAGATTCCATGGTAATATGTGGATGAAGACCCCTCAGCTATGGGTCAAGGCATGGACTATTATTCCCAAATAGGTTAGGTTTTGCTCCGCACGGACGGTCATTTTCCTCATTGAATTACACCTAGTGTGGGTTAATCATTAATGATGCGCACCACGGTGTCATATTAGTATAATTATATCATATTATAATTTACCAGTAACGAGCCTGCAGATGGAAGCGGGAGTTATCAGCGTGTACGAACATCTAATATCTGGCACTAACATCTGACTGGGTGAGTCACGTGAAAAGACTTCTACATCTTTATATTCTGCGCTATGAAGACAAATCTGTTTTTGATGTTAAATATCAAACACCCATTGATTCTCTGAGGTAAGTCTTTGTTGACCTTTGTGGTTGCCTTTTGGCGACATCAACCAAATCCTTTTTAATGTGGCTTTTGGGAAGAAAAACAAACAAAAGGCCCGTCTGTTCACCTTCTAATCTGTCGACTTCTTCAAAGAGATCATGAGAATGTTCACATCCATGTGACAGTCAACTGTTCATAAAAAAATATATCTATGGGGGGGGGGGGGGGGGGGGGGGGGGGCATTTCATGCATGCAGGCAGTCACACACAGTCACACAGACACCAGTAATTACACTGAACAAAAATATAAATGCAACATATAAAGTGTTGGTCCCATGTTTCATGAGCTGAAATAAAAGATTCCAGAAATGTTCCATATGCAAAAATGTGTTTACATCCCTGTTAGTGAGCATTTTGTTCTTTTAGGTGCTGAGGAGTATTTCTGTCTGTAAGAAAGCCCTTTTGTGGGGGGAAACTAATTCTGATTTGCTGGACCTGGATCCCAAATGGGTGGGCCTATGCCCTCCCAGCCCCACCCATGGCTACGCCCCTGCCCAGTCATGTGAAATCCATAGACTAGACTGATTGATTTTAATTGACTGATTTCCTTATATGAACAAGTGCGGCTTGGCAGGGTCGTGTTTAGGAGGACGCATGGCTCTCGACCTTCACCTCTCCCGAGTCCGTAGGGAAATTGCAGCGATGGGAAAAGACTAACTACCAATTGGATATCACAAAAAAATCAAGGCAGAGGGTGGCTATTTGAAGAATCTCATATAAAATATATTTTGATTTGTTTAACACTTTTTTTGGTTACTACATGATTCCTTATGTGGTATTTCATAGTGTTGATGTCTTCACTATTATTCTACAGTGTAGAAAATAAAACAAATAAAGAAAAACCCTTGAATGAGTAGGTGTTCTGAAGCTTTTGACCGGTAGTGTATGTTTAAATCAGTGATTTTGTTATTTCAGAAGGAATTGGCCATATATAGACCCATAATACTGAATTAGTGTGGATCTGGTTTATATTAGTGTTGGGACTCGGTCAAAGGTGTAGACCTGATTTGTAGGAGTACTGGAGTTGAGGTGCAGGGATAGGCCTGGTTTACAGTTTGAGTGTTCAGGCTTCAACACATTTAGACCTGGCTTAGTTGACTAATTCAAGCATAGGTGCAGACTTTGTAGGTATGTAAATTGCATCTGAAGTACAGGTGTAGACCTGGTTTGTATGAATAGTATGTCTGAAATGCAGAAGTACACCTATTTCTATGACACATGGGGCTGACATGTAGCAGTAGACTTTTTGTTTTTCAATGTTGGGTTAGACTTGCAGGTGTACACCTGGTCTGTAAGAATATTGGGTTAGACTTGCAGGTGTACACCTGGTCTGTAAGAATATTGGGTTAGACTTGCAGGTGTACACCTGGTCTGTAAGAATATTGGGTTAGACTTGCAGGTGTACACCTGGTCTGTAAAGAATATTGGGTTAGACTTGCAGGTGTACACCTGGTCTGTAAGAATATTGGGGCTGAAGTACAAGTGTCGACCAGGTTTGTATGAATGTTTGGGCACTGGGGTAGACCTGTTTTATATGAGAACCCATGTATTGATCTGGTTTATATGAGTCATGGGGTGTAGAGATACACAAGGCTCAATTCAGGTAATGGGTCTGGATGGACCTCTATTGCCCATTAAAATCCTTTCTGGCAATAATTTTGTGGTAGGAAATGATTAGCGTGTACAGGTTACAGGTTAAGATATGCAAATGACAGGGTTGGGAAGTACAGCGACTAGCTGGATAGGTTACTGTTGGTGACGTGGGGAATACAGGCCTAATGAAAGTGGGTAACATGGCTGAGATAGGCAAGTAACATGGATGAGGTGTATTGGCAAAGGAACTGGGGTCTATGAGTAACAAATATGGCATTTGGGGCTAGGATATGGGTACTTGATTGTATCAATATTAGGGTATTTGTCACACCCTGACCATAGTAAGCTGTTTATTCTCTGTGTTGGTTGGGGTGGGATAGTGACTTGGGTGCCTCATCTAGGTATTTCTATGGTGGCCTGATATGGTTCCCAATCAGAGGCAGCTGTTTATCGTTGTCTCTGATTGGTGATCATATTTAGGTAGCCATTTCCTCATATATATTTGTGGGATCTTGTCTACAGTTAGTTGCCTGTGTGCACACAAGTAGCGTCACGGTTCGTTTGTGCTTTATTGTTTTGTTTGGTGAGTTACAATGTTTTAAATATGTGGAACTCTACGCACGCTGCGCCTTGGTCTACTCATTATGACGATCGTAACAGTATTGGCATGTGGGTGTTAGGTTTTGGACAAGGGGGTAACAGGGCTGGTTTGTGTAGGTAAGTAAGGGTGGCAGTAAGATTGGCAGGTTGTCCCTAGCGGTTAGAGCTTTGGGCCAGTAACCGAAAGGTCAATGGTTTGACTCCCCGAGCCGACAAGGTGAAAAATGTGCTCTTGAGCAAGATACAACTATGGCTGACCCTGTAAAAACAACACATTTCACTGCACCTATCTGGTGCACGTGTCAATAACAAAAACACTTTTTAAGAGGTGTACATAGATATTGGGGCTGAGAAAAATGGCTAATTGTTTGTTTATTTTATTATAGGCAAAGCACAGTATGTTCCCATCGGTCACAATTGTGACCAAGAATAAAACAATTTAAAAAATATATACTTTTCAATAAAAACATTGTTTTTTTTAAACAATATGGATTACAAGTTAGGGTTACTAGTGGTATAACATTGCATAGTGGCGTGCCTGAGAAACAATGTGGGAACAAATGGGTTAACGGTAATTGTATGACATCGAAGTGTCAAAATATTTGAGGAAAAAACTAATGCATCCTTCATTTGCATAGACAGGTCAGTCCAACGATTTCCCTGAAAAGCTTTGTCTTCATAGTCAGAGGGAAGTACATATTGTACATAATGTACTCTGCAGGTGGAGGACAGTAAGCTTTAGTGTGTTATAAAACAACATGGTTAGAGACCATTACAGCCACACTCCTTCCCGGTTGTTAATCATCATGAGGTAAAGTGACATTGCATGTGCATTCAATTAAATGTTGTATGAAGTTGTACACATAAAAAGCTATCTGGCAATATATCAATCGTAATAAGTAAGTAGAAAAGTATGGATAAAAAAAAAGTACAAAAAAAAAAATGTTAGTTACAATCACAGTGCTAAAGCAGTTAAGTGTTTCGGATGAGTTTTAAAAAATTCCTTCATTTGATTTGGCAATTTTTCCACATACGGTAAACATAAACAAATTGGCATTATGAATAACTATACCACTCTTTAGTAGTGTGTCCCCCAAAACCCAGTGTAAATGCCCAATAGGTTATTATTCCATGTTGATCACTAGGCTCCAGTTGTTCTGTAGTTCAGTCAGATCACTTTCACCCTCACACTCCTCTGACTGCCTCACCACCACAGAGGGTAAGATCTCCACCTGCTCTAACTCCCTGTTCACCTCCACCTCTGGAATAGGCTTGGAGAGCAGAGGGATCTGGAGGATCCCTGTTGTAGGGCTCCAGTCAACACAGTTACCGCCAGATCCATCTTCTTCCTCAGACTCCTGTGGAAACAGCGTATGCCTCTGGGTTCTGTACAGGTTGACCTGGGATAGCCGCAGGGGCTGAGTACCCCTCCTGTTAGACTGTGTCTCGTACTCAGAGGGGTAACTTTGGGGCTCCTCAGCCTTGTCTTCCCAAAAGTCCACCTCAGGGGTCTCTCTGACTGAGAAGTGCTGCGGTGCGTAGGGACCCACCCGATCAGGCTCTTTGTAACTCGTGCTCTCCTCCCCCATCTTTAGACCAGACAGCAGTGGCATTCTAAAGAGCCCTTTCTCCACAGGCCCCTGTGAACATGGCGCAGATCTCTGTGCTATGTGCATATTGACCTGGCTGAGATGCAGCAGCGGGGTTTCCTCACTGTGAGATGCCTCACTTTCCCTCATTTCCGGAATCTTTGGGGACGCTCCAATGAAGCCGTATTCTAGGGGCTCTGGTTGGGCCTCCCTGAAGTCATCTTCCCATGATCCCTCCTGACAATCCTCTCTGCCAGGGGCTTGCTGGGCAGCGTAGGGTAGTATGGGCTCCCCCTCTGAATGTTGGATGAGGGCAAGGATAGTGTTGGGATTTATGGGCATCATCTCCATGGGCTTGGCCATGTTGACCAGTACCACGTTCACTGTCACAGCTTGCTCAGGACAGAAGGTCTGCGGTGGGTTCGGAATGTCCGATATTTCCTGAAACAGGAAAAAAGTGGACATGCATTTTAGTAAACTGCACTTCATAGCCATTGTTGAAGTCTTCTATTGGTCACATAAGTCACACAATTCTTACCAGGAAAGGGGGGCTTTTCTGTTTATTACCACAGACAAAGTGATAGACAAGGCATCCGACCAGGATCAGCATGAAGAGGCAGATGACTGATGGGACAACGGCTCCCAGCAACATCAGTAGCAGCTGGCCATAAAAGGGATCTGTAAAGACAGTGGTGAGGTAGAGGTAAAATAAGACAGATCTATACAGTACACAGCCGTTATAGGAAAGGGAAAGCCCATAGGATAAAGCTGAGAAGACAAACCCACACTCACTCACTAGCACACGCACTTGCAGACACACACAAACACCCCTTGAAACATCAACATAATTCCTTCTCTAACAGGAAGAGAAAATACACCCTGGGAAAACACCTCAAGTTGTCTCATTCCTCAAGTCCTCTTGATTGTTTTGTTGTGCTGTACCAAAACCTGTTGAGTAGACTTATCCTGACAGATAGAAAAGAACACTGCACACTAGGTCATTGGAGCAAGATTAAATCGAGTCTTATCTTACCCTTTGAGGTTGTTAGGCACTGCCATTCAGATGCATGACAAGCAAAAAGAAGTGATAGGACCTGGGCCTTAGCAGAGAAACAATACTGGGTTTCATAGGCAAGCAGCCTATATTCAAAGGATCTGTTTTCCACAGTGAAGTGTTGCTGAAAGACAAAATGTATACAGAAAGTTAAAATGCACAATATAAAACTAACAATCATAATTAATCTTTGCTAAATATATAATACAAAAAATATATAATTGTAGATCACAATCTATTAATGCAGCAATTTTCACTGATTAAAGTCCCTGTAGACAGTCCTACATATTATGTCATTTAATTATTTACACAGAGTTACAGTAACCTAAGTAACACCAACCGTTTTGTTGCTTGTGTTGTCGTACACAGACAGGTTGTAAGTCATCTGAGGGTAGAATTTCAACAAGGAGTACTCTTTTGTCATGTTTCCAGTCTTCCATCTCATTGGACCCTTCATCTTAACGGTAACACTATTCTCCTTCACCACAAGTTTGACAAGTGGAGGTCCAAAGGTTGCTGTTTGAGAAAGGTATAAAAATGTCCTATCATATGTGGCCTGACACATTCTCCGTTTGAGTGTTTCACTTTGGCTCCTCTTTCATAGATAAGGAAAATGATCTTTGAACAGGATCTCAACTTACTGTCAGCTTTGGGTTCGAAACTCTTTTCTGTGAGTGTCCATTTGGAGGATCCGTTTTTGCCCAAAGCCTTGACTCTGGCAAAGTAGCCTTCATCCAGGTCAGTTGTCTCATTGGATAGATCACACCAGGTCTGAGGGATGTCTCTGCACTTCTTCTTCAACCTCCAGCGCACCCGTCTCGCTCCACCATCCATGCGGTCACCATAGCTAGGAGACAACAAATAAACACATAATGAGATGTGTCCTTAAATCCATGGATCATGGACATTTATTTACAAGTAGTTCATAGAAAGCTCAGTCTCTCGTGACAAAACCGAGTAGCTGATTTGGTTCTGGGTGCCGAGATCATGATAAAGGCTAAAGTGTCCTCACATTGCATATTCCACTGTGTAGTTGGTGTCATTTGGTGTGTCTTTCCCAGGATGCCACTTTACAATGTTTCTCAGGTTCATGGAGTTGAAGTGTACTCCTTTGGGACGCGCTACAGAGGTAACGTCTGAGACCACTAGGAAAGGAGAAAGAGCAGAAAGCAGATGATCAAGGTCATTTCAAAATGACTGGTGGAGCATCAGTCCTTAAACAGTTCTAAAATAATATAATTATATTATATAGAAATAAAGAGAGCGATTTAGACCCTTCTTTTGGAGACTGAAAATATATATTTTTTTATAGAACAGGATGTTTTGATGAAATTTGAACAATAAAAGATTTCATAAACCCTCAAAAAGACACCCTGCTTTCCCTCTGACTGTATGAGACCACACCTTTGTTTCCTGTGTGATTCAGAATACCACACAATCACGTAATTCAAGGACATCTCATGATTAGATAAAAGAAAATGAACCCTGTTCAGTGCATCATAAATGTCATTGAGCGCTGTTTTTCTGTATGCATGCCAACAACCTTTTGAAATAGCTTTGATCATTGCCTTGAGTATCAACTTATCATGAAATGTAACACATTTCTCTACCATTTCAACTCACTATCTACATCTGCTGGGTATGCTGATGGAAAATACATTTAGAGTGAGGTTCCACATCAAGCACAAGTAAAGTGAGTGAAAACAAAAGTAAACCAAAGTAAATGCCACCCACATAATGATGAACGTATTTGGGTGAGTTCCAAAGTGACAAAAAAGTATTACATTGGTTAAACATGCTTAAAATGACTTTTTAAGGGAGAAAGGGGGAAACAAATTGAACAATGACAGACAGCTGAACAATGATAGCTGAACTATTCCTGTAGCTTGACAGTAGCAAATGATACATTGTAGTTGCAAAATATTGAGTATACTGTCTATAGGGCATAAAACCAAGCCAACGGTGTTCTCAAAAACATTGCCAGGTGATATTTGATCAACTGGACTGCACAGCAGTAGTAAACATTTTCTTAAATTGATTATGAGCTGCAAATGAAAATTAAGCCTACCTGCGGTCCATAGAGAAATAATGTAGAGATATTTGACCATTCTTTCCCGTAGAATTGTTGGTAAATAGTTTATAGCATTGTCATAACAAAAGTTTTGACACCTTTAAAAGGAGAATTGAGCTCATGGACATTTCAACCGATAGGCTAAAGTAAATTATTCAGTTCTAGGATCTCGTTCTTCCACATCGCTTCCATGTTGTTCACGCAGAGTGGTATTCTTATCTGATATACCTTACACTGGCCAGGTCGCTTAGTCAAGTGACATGGGCGGAGTTATTTACTGTAAGATATTAGGAATTCGGAACACTAGCATATGTGCACATGGGGAAATAAACTAAGCCTAGACGTTAGTGTTTTTCCATATATTTTTAAACCCAGGTTATGGGAAGATAACTTTTGTGATTTGATATGATTCAATGTTTTAACATTTTAAAGTATGGATATGAAAAACACTTGTTCTGGTAGGGAACATGTCAGATTTGTGTCAAATGTTGTAATAACTTGTTCATATTTGTTTGTGTTGGGTCACCATAGCATAGCACTTTTGAAAGGCCCACAACATTCTTGAGATGGCAGTGCAGTGATTAATGTACTTGTTTAGGCCACATTGCAAATATTTCCATGTTTGAAGACTTGTTTGACTGGTGTGAATAGTTTATTTAATTGTCATAGATCACCACCTTGTGGCATAAATGCCAACTCCCCACTTGAGGTTATTGATGACGTTAACGTTTTACATTATGATTGTGCATGAGCACGTTTACTTAGTTTAAACTGGTCTAGACATATTAAATGTATCAGTATGATTAATAGTTTCATTTTAGATATGCCACAGACCATTGAAACGTAGATCGTATTGTTTTATTAAACGAAATGGCACCACAGACATGGAATAATGTACTGTGCCATATCAGTTTGTTTTTAAGGCTGCACCAATTTCCGGTTAACAAACGTTAGCCTTATAGCTGTAGAAACCATCCATAATCATTGAATGGAGCAGTGTCTATGTGATTTCTGACATGAATTGGTAAATTGTAGTGTTCATCGTTGAAGCATGGCGATTTCAATGGAAACCCAGCTCCAGAGTATATTCGAGGATGTAGTGGTATGTGCATTCTGTATCAGACAGCTAACTTTAGATAGCCAGCTGACGTTAGCCACTTACCTTTTGTTAGCAGCTAACGTTACTAGTTTAGCTAGCTAGCTTTTTTTTGCTAATTCACTTATGGCCGAATAGTTTTTGGTTAGCCACATTTTACAACAATCTCAGCATGCATTCTACTTAGCCTAATATTTGCTGCCTGTTACATGTTAATACATACATATATACATACATGTTAATAGCAATGCCAAAACCCGCTAGCTAACTTTATACAACATTTCTACTTTAGCTATATAACGTTAGCCTATGACAACAGGGGTGTAATCATTATGCTGATTCTGTAGCAAAACCCGAAAACGAGAGGTTATATTTGACAGTCAGGTAGGTCCCTCCCCGTTAAGTTCCGTTTGGCTCTTAAACGGCAAACGGTTTCCGTAATGAATACACCCTTAGATCGTGCACGTTTTGTCAGGTCATAAACTCTAAATGTGATAGCTAGCTAATTTGTCGAGTGTAACATTCTAACCATTACTCCATTGATTGTCTATTCACTGAATGCATCATTTTCTTTTTCAGAAAACAGAAGTTATTGAGGAAGCCTTTGCAGGGTATGACTTCTGAAGCAGACTTGTTTTGTGAAGACATAGCTAGGCCAGATGTGCACTGTCTGCATCCCAGTTAAAGATTAAGTGCAGTATAAAAAACACTTCAGTGTCATACAATTTGTTGTAGTACTTGTGGAGGAGTTATGTTTTCATAGTTGGATTTAATGACTTCGCATTTGTCTTCTCAGCATGTTTATGGACACACCTGAGGATGAGAGAACAAAACTTATCAGTTGTCTAGGTGCCTTTCGTCAGTATTGGAGCACTCTTCCTCCGGTGAGAGAGATGCCCAAGATTTGACACATGCAGCATCAAACATCATTCAAACCCTATACACTGCACTTGTTTATGTAATTCCTCAGTAGTAACAAGACAGTTTGCTGCTTTTTTTCAGGATTCCCATGACCAGTGTGTGCAGTGGATTGTCCGATTCATTCATGGCCAGCACAGCCCCAAACGGATCTCTTTTCTCTACGACTGCCTCGCCATGGCAGTGGAAACCAGTCTGTTACCTCCCAGGTAAGGATGTGTTTTTCTCTGTGAGATAATGACTAGTGTTGTGTATTGTGCTGAGGACAGACAAATTAAATGTCATGTTTTCTCAGGATGGTGTGTCAGGCTCTCATAAGCTCAGATAACCTGGAGTGGGAGCGGACACAGTTATGGGCCTTGACTTTTCGACTCATACGAAAGATCATCGGTGGTGTGGATTACAAGGTAAGAAACAAAGCACTTGGAGAGACGCTGTTGGAAGCCAAGGATGTACAACGTGTTTCCCTATAGCTCCTGAGTTAGTGACCAAATTTATATATTTAACCTTGCAAAATTGTATATATTTTTGTTTGGCCAGGCGTCTGAAGAGACCCGTAAACAATTCAAATCAAGTTTGAGAATTTTAAGTTTGTAATGTCGTCGACCCGGAAAAAAACGAAGTCTGCAAGAGCAGGCCACAGCAAGCCCGCGCCCTCTCCTGATTCGCCACCGGACGCTGCTAATGCCGGCCCCACGGAAACACTGACTGTGGAGATGCTACAATCCGTGATAGGCACCCTCAAAACCGATATTTTCGGCAAAATTGACTCTCTCTCTACCAATCTCAGGTCAGAGATATCAATGGTCAAAGACGAGCTTAAAAAATCTATTGAGAGTATAACGTTACAGAATAAGCTCGACGCACACGGAGTGGCTTTATCGGATTTGGAACGAGATGCTGCAGACCACAGCACTCGCATTAGCGAGCTAGAGGCTAACGTTGGCTCACTGACAACTAAGGTGGCATACCTCGACAATAGATGCAAAAATATGGAAAGTAGAATGCGGAGGAACAACATTCGTCTACTGGGAATACCGGAGGGAGTGGAGGGCCCAAGACCCACGGAGTTCATGGCCCAGCTGCTTCAGGAGCTTCTCGGTCTGGAGGAGAACTCACTGCTAGACCGGGCCCACCGCACTCTGCGTAGCCGACCACGGGATGGAGAACCCCCGCGACCATTAGTCATCAGGGTGCCTTTCTTTCACGTTCGCAATGACACACTGAGGAGATCGGGAGAAGCATCCCTTGTTGTACCGCATGGTGTGGAACAAATGGTTGGTTAGCTGATATTCTTAGCAGCCTAGTTAGCAGCCCGAATGTTTTGCTAGCGAAGCCAATTTTGCTGGGTTCATCGACATTTGAATGTCATTCTCTTTTTCATTTAAAAAAAGTTCTAACCCAAGTTGCCGCCTCTTTCAATATCTGGCTGTTTTCATGGTTCAGTCGTAGTTTTACCATCTGTATTGCTGTTAAACCGCTCTTAACCGAGGCAAGTTTTCCTTAGACTCTGTTGGGGACCAATCTATGTATGTTTGGCTTACACTATAGTTAAATGGTCACAAATCCCAGGTAGCACAGGGTAACAGTTATCATGCTTTGCTCAACTTTTCTTCTATTTAGGGTTTTGCTTCTGCTTCCCTTTGCATCGATCGACACGCCAGGGTTGCCCTTTAAGTCCCTTACCTTTTGCCCTCGCCATAGAACCACTTGCAATAACACTTCGCTCCAACCCCCTCATCAAAGGTATAGTCGGATATGGACATGAACTATATGCAGATTTATTATTATACACATCCAACCTTTCTGTTCCTGCTGCCCTTGCCTCTTTCGCATCCTTCGGTCACTTATCAGGGTATAAACTGAATCTCAGTAAAAGCGAATTGATGCCGCTGAATATGGCAGAAAAAAAGCCTTTACATAACTTACCATTTTAAATTGCTCACAGTAGTTTTATTTATCTCGGGGTACATGTCACAATCAGATTTACCCCCCTTTTCAAGCCAACTTTGTTCCTCTTTTAATCCGTACCAAGGACGATTTGGAACGCTGGTCTTTGCTACAACTCTCCTTAGTCGCAATAATTAATTATATTAAAATGAATACTCTCCCTAAATTCTATCAGTTCCTTCTGATTTTTCTTCCCAATACATTTTTCAAAAAGATCGACGGCCTAATATTACCATTTTATATGGGACAAAAAGGCACCAGGATGCGATAACAGCTTTTGCAGAGGCCCAAACCAGACGGCAGTCTAGCTCACCCGGATTTCAGAATCTATCATTGAATCTATTATGAACCTTAGGATCATTCACTACTGGTTGCAGAGCAGAGAGATATTCCCACCCCCAATTTGGCTAGAGATTGAGGCTGCCTCGTCTATACCGGCATCATTGTCTTCCCTTGCTCACTCCTCCGTTACAGGCCTCCTCCTTCACCAAAAATATGTGTCAAAACAACATTGAAGATCTGCAATCAATTTAGGCGCCACTTTGGTTTTCATACAACCTCTTTGGCTCCGATAGCCTCAAACCCAGCTTTTCCCCCATCTATGGTTGATGGTGCTTTCTCAATGTGGTCTAGGCTCCGAAGATTCAGAGATCTGTATATTAACAATACATTTAATACATTTGAACAATTATCAGCTAAATTTGGTCTCCCCATACATCAATTTTTTTTAGGTTCTTACAAGTCCGGAGTTCACCCGCAGCATAGATCCAGGATTCCTCACCCTTTCTGGTGAAACCCAGTATGACACATTTCTTATCCCACTTCCTACTCTGTGTCAATAATCTATAGTCAAATTTTCTCACTACAAGTTCTCATTAAACAATATTAAATCCTCATTGGAGGAGGAACTGGGTGAGGAAATATCTGATGAACTATGGGACGGGGCACTCAAAAGGGTTACATAGCTCTTTTATTTGCGCTCGACACGGCCTCATTCGATGCAAACTCATTCATTGGACCAAAGCAAGATTATCCAACATTTACACGGATGTGAACCCAAATTGTGTATGACGTAATCGGTCTCCTGCTAGTCATGTACACATGTTTTGGTGTTGCCCATCTCTTGTTGGTTTCTGGAAAGACATCTTTAACACATTCTCAGAATTAAGCGGCACACAGATCGAGCCAGACCCTTTCATTGCACTATATAGGGTTTCCTTACCCACAATACAATTGACAAATGAATAAGGATGAAATTGCCATTGTCACTTTGTTAGCGAGACAGTTAATTTTACTTAGATGGAAATCATCTGCAGCCCCTTTTCGTGCTCTTTGGATTAAATCTGTTTTGAATTGCATAAAGTTGGAAAAAATGTAACACACTTAATGGGTCTATAGACACATTCTATGCAATGTGAGCTCCCTTCTTATGTTAACCGACTACATTTCCCTGCCGTTCCAGGGTGATGTATATTTATATATTGGTGACGTAAGAGGCCTGGTATGTGTATACACGACATCTCGGATGTTAAGGACGGTATTATCTGTACTAGTTGACCTATAACAACTGTATCAAAATGTTTTTCCTTATTTATTTTAATTTTGTATTTATCTTTGTGTTTTTTTTGTCTGTCTCTCTGTTTTGCTGTATTGTTGTCTTTGTGTTTTATACTACTACCAAATAACTTACAAGTGCAATTCTTTTCTAAATGCTGGTATTGAAAATTCAATAAACAAAGTATTTAAAAAAAAAAAATAATAATACCAATGCACTTGATCTCAATCAACGTGACTAGAGATCGTAGGATAGCATAGAGGAAGGGAAGTCTTATACAACAGTGTAAATAGTTTTATTACATGTGTATTATAGGATATTATCTACTAAATAACATGAATGATGTGCTTCATTGTGTTCCATCACAGGGAGTTAGAGATCTACTGAAGGCTCTGCTGGATAAGATTCAGACCATCCCCAACACTGTTAGCTCAGCTGTGGTCCAGCAGCTGCTAGCTGCACGAGAGGTACGCCTCCTTTCCAGCCATAGGCTTTTTCACAAGAGTTTGGGGATTTCCTGTTGAAATAACCTGCTGAAATGTTTGTTTATCTCCTCGCAGGTGGTGGAGTACATCCTCGACAGGAACGCGTGCCTCCTGCCTGCCTACTTTGCCATTACAGAGATCAGAAAACTCTATCCCGAGGGGATGTTGTCACACTGGGTATGTTTTTAACCAGGCTGTATTCATGTGATTTGTGTGGATAAATAATCGATTTGAACTGAGATACATAGCATCTGAGCTGGTCAGTCTTTCATGCTATCCTTCTCTTTTATTCTAGCTTCTGGGCAGTCTCATGTCAGATTTTGTTGACAGTTTTCGACCCACTGCAAGAATTAACTCCATCTGTGGTAAGGCCACCATTTGCACCTAACCTGCCTGGTATTGAGCAGTGAGATGCATATATTTATTTGGGACTATTGCTCAGAGACCTTTAAGTGACCTATCATATGTTTGACCTGTAGGGAGATGCAGCCTCCTTCCAGTGGTCAACAACTCTGGAGCTATCTGCAACTCCTGGAAGCTGGACCCCACCACATTACGATTCCCTCTCAGGGGCATGCTGCCCTTCGACAAGGTACTACTCCTAAACCTATCATACCTATCACCTCCATAGAAATCTTTTACCCAGACAGTGTAAAGCCTGTTTTTCAAAGCTTTTGTCAAAGGATGTGGGTGTTTTTTTCCCCCAGGACCTGTTTGAACCACAGACAGGGCTGCTGCGATATGTGCTGGAGCAGCCCTACTCTCGAGACATGGTCTGCAACATGTTAGGGCTCAACAAGCAGGTACTTCTCCTCTCCTGCCCTGCCCTGTCAGCTCTCCCCTTCCTCCTCTACCTCCCCCCTTGCTCTTGGTAACACAGGTACAGTACACAAGCCAAGGATGCTCCAGATGACCAGCCTATCACGTGAGGTGTCTTGTACTGTATTTAGTGCATCTGATTACCTGTAGAATCCAGATGAAGGCAAACAACAATGGTTTGCATTGCTTTGTTTCTATAAGGCCAGCCTCCAATCTATTCCCTGCCAATTCAGTGCTCTATGTTTACCCCCAGCCCTGCTTGGCAGCTCAAATCCATGGTGTTTCAAGTTCTGTCTGACTCTGCCCCTTTGGCCCAGGGACACACAACAACGAGTATTGGTGTAAGGGAATACACCAGCTAATATGCCCCGTCACATTCGCTTGATGTGTCTCTTAGGAGTACTCCGGCTTTACTGACTGACAGGGGAACTTGGAGCTGGCCTCCTAGTCACTGTTTTGTCTTCTCCTTTTTTCTTCCTTTCTTTTTGTTCTGTCCTGTCTTGCCCATCCTCCAATGCTCTAGACCTTGAACATTGCTCAGGTATGTTCACAATCTTCCTGTTGTATTGTGACTAACCAGTTACTGGACGCAGCTTCCTAGCCACACTGATCACGTCTAGACAACCCAAAAAATGACAAATAAAGCATAACATAGGGCTTGAAATTACCTTAGATAGAGGCCAATGTCCATGAGCACGTGAAAGAGCTGATATGACAATGCATCACATTGACAGGATGTGCAAGGGTCTACAGTTCAGCCTCCCCTTGTTGGCCACGTAGTGTGGTCCGTAGACGTCACATCTCATTGGAGTTTTAATGCTGTGGCTGTTGCTGTCTGTCAAGACATCTCTCAAAGCTGTTTTTTAAGAACATACTTTCCCACAGATGCGTTGTGTTCGGTCTTGGGTTTCAGAATTCCATCTCCCGTCCCAAGATCCTGTATACAAGTCCAGAAACACAGCAGCTTGACAATTATTTTGCTTCTCTGTCTTTCATAGATTATTCTACTTCAAATTTTCAGTGTTACCTCTATACATAGTTAGACACAATTGAAACACTCTTTCAACTGCCTGTACACTGTGGCAAAATTTACTTAGATTCTCATTTTATGGTGGCTAACTCCACTGCCCCTGTAGTCTCCCTGCATTAGACTATGAATTCATTTTGTTGAATTCATTTAGCAATTCTAAGAATGTGCAGAACAGCATTGTAAAAGCTCTCGTGAGATCTCAATGGAAAATGATTGTAGTAAAATGTGAACAAATTGTATCAATTGCCACCAATTGATACAATTGCAAATTTGATATTATTAGAATCTACTTTGGTGTGTTATATTATTGAATACACTAGTTCCTTCCCTATTCCAATGTCCTTGAATTTAGTAGCCTATATATACATATTCATTTTGAATGAAACAAAAGCATGTTACAAATCATTAATCGTTTACAATTTCAAACATGCAACACTACCAAATCAACAAAGAGGATTGGACATTTTCTGTTTGAAACTAGAGGTGTACGTACCTGAGAATGACATGTTAATTTCAAGCCCTGATCTGCTGCATGCCGGAATGTAGTATAGTCCTGTCTGTTTTCAACTGTGGTTCGGGTGTATCTTGACGTTTGCACTGCAAGAGTTTTCCATTTGAATGTTAACACTAGATAGGCTACGTTGTTTCAAGGTACTAGATTGAAATGCACTCCAGGAATGTCCGGAATTGACCATGTCTTTGTTCCCATAGGAGCATGATCAAATTTATCTTTTGCCATTGAGGTTACATTATTGGATTTTGACACATCCACCACAACAGGGATGATTTGGTTCAAAAGCTACTATGAATCAGGTGCTGACTGACTAATTACTTTGTCTGCCAAAAGTCATGGTGAAAGCAATCTCCTGATTTTGAGTTGTTTTCCTAATGCAATGGGCTGAGCCTTACTAAAATTATCCTTATTATGTTTCAAAAGAATGATTACGTGGACCTATCTTTGGTCCTGGCCCTCTATCGGAACATTGTACTAAAAGGCAGCAAAAAGGCTCAAAAGAACCTACTGTATACATAATTCCATCGAAGATGGCTTTAACTCTTTAGATTCCATAAACCAATTCCATTGGTTAGACACCCATCAGACCAGCCTTAATCCAGTAAAGAAACCCCCATCTCAGAAGAGCATGTGTTGTACCACTGTCCCCCCCCCCCCCCCTCTCACCCTTTGGAGATGATGTTACCCTCTGCTCACAGTGTGGTGTTGATGAATGGCAGTGTGTTCTATACCTGCATGTCACTTTCAGGGGGCAGCTGCAGTATATCAGAAAGAGAAAGTACTCTTTGTGGTGTCAGGACAGACTGGGTATATCGACGCTTGTTCTCAGTCTATCAGCATTGTTTTTCAGTAAAGTTTTGACCACAAGCCATTATTTATTCAGTGTAAGACTGATTGTAAATGTGCAGAGCACCACCTGTTGAGTAAATATTGTCTTAACAGGTAAGTCACATTGGATAGATTACTGAAATTACTTTAACAATGATGGCAAAAGTGACCAATGTGGTGATATAGTGCAGCTACTCTGGGATCTGGGCTTTCATTGGCAGTGGTGTAGTCTTCATGTCATGCTCTGTTTTGTGTGTGTTTGAGTCAGTGTGTACCCTCTGTGCCCGGGACAAGCTCTGTTTGTACCCAACATTTATGAGACTCCCGTTTGAGCCAAGTGTCTAGAGTGATGTTGGTGTGAGACCGTGTTTGGAGTGGAGTAAGAGGGAATGGAACTAAAATGAAGCAGTCAATGAGGATAGTCAAGGGCCCCTTTTTTTATTTTTTTATTTTTTTTACTCAACTACATTTCTGAATCCACTGTATGCGGATTTCACTTGTTTTGGTGAGGTATGGGCCAGTGCTGAATTCCCTGTGTGAGGTACATTTGACTTTTCTTATTTATTTTTTTTGTGAACATTTTTACACACCCCTCTGACACCTGTCTCTTTGGGCTCTTCCCCCCCCCCCCCAGCACAAGCAGCGCTGCCCGGTGCTCGAGGACCAGCTGGTGGACCTGGTGGTGTACGCCATGGAGCGCTCAGAGACCGAGGAGCAATTTGACGACGGCGGCACCAGCCAGCTCCTGTGGCAGCACCTCTCCAGCCAGCTCATTTTCTTTGTGCTCTTCCAGTTCGCCAGCTTCCCACACATGGTGCTCTCGCTTCACCAGAAGGTGAGGTAGTGTTGATTTGAAACAGACACAAAAGTTTTATAGAAGTGGACATAGTCATTTGTCCTATTATCGTGAATGCTCTATTCTTGTTCTTGCTTCATTTTTACCATTGGCGATTGAATTGGCTCTTTTATTCCACACTGCTCATCTGTGAGACAGAGAGACTGTTATACAGATCATGTCTAAAATGTCTGTCTTGTGTGTGTTGCTCCTCAGCTGGCCGGTCGAGGTCTGATCAAAGGACGAGACCACCTCATGTGGGTCCTCCTCCAGTTCATATCTGGCAGCATTCAGAAGAACGCCCTGGCTGACTTTCTCCCTGTCATGAAGCTGTTCGATCTTCTCTACCCAGAGAAAGAGGTAGCCACTGTGTGTGTGTCTGTCGTTTCAGCTCCTCCATCTGTCAGAGCATCGCTGCAGGAACCAGGAGGCTCCACTCTGAACTGCATCGAGAGCTGTTGTCTCCAAGGGGACGCAATGAAGGCATCTGCAGGCCCATCTCCCCCCAATTGACTTCTAGCCAAGTCTTCCATTAGCATGCAAATACTGGATCTGTTTACTAACGCTGCGCTAACACAGAATCATGGCTTACTTGTCCCGCTTAGTCCAGAGCGAAGTGGATATTTATTAGCTTTCTGACCAATGGCGATACAGCCAATTGTGAATGAATGAGTGAAATATTTAGTGACATAATACATTTTACTAGTCAGGTGATACAACCATTTACTTGGTGTCTACGTAATTTAGAAGATATTGATATAAATTGGATGTTTATTGAAAGTTTTATTGGGATAACTGGAGACATCGTGATGTGTGTGTCTCTACAGTGCATCCCGGTGCCAGACATCAGCAAGCCCCAGTCGACACACGCCTTCGCCATGACTTGCATCTGGATCCACTTGAACCGCAAGGCTCAGAACGACAACTCCAAGCTGCAGATTCCTATCCCCCACTCCCTCAAGCTGCACCATGAGTAAGATAATGTCTCAATCAATCAAGTGTATTTTATAGAGCCCTTTTTACATCAGCAGTTGTCACAAAGTGCTGTACAGAAACCCAGCCTGAAACCCCAAACAGCAAGCAATGCAGGTGTAGAAGCACGGTGGCTAGAAAAAACTTCCTAGAAAGGCAGGAACCTAGGAAGAAACCTAGAGAGGAACCAGGCTCTGAGAGGTGGCCAGTCCTCTTCTGGCTGTGCCGGGTGGAGATTATAAGAGTACATGGCCATTTAAGGCCAGATTGTTCTTGAAGACTTTCAAACGTTCTAATATGACCAGCAGGGTAAAATAACAACCACAGTGGTCAACACCTCTGGAGTAAATGTCAGTTGCCGAGCATTCTGTGGTCCAGACAGCAGGTCCCACAGAAAAAGAGAATGTCAAATCAGCAGTTCTACCCTTAGAGGCCAGTATGTACTTAACACCAGCTCTTGTCTGTCATGTTGTCTACTAGAATTCTCATAAGGAATCACTTAGGCAGCCAGTCTAAAAGTGTTTGTAGTCAGTGGTCACCAACTTGCAATATAACTCACAGATGCATGATTTGTGATGCCTTTGAGATAAAAGCAACATCTCAAATCTGGGGTTCGATTGCATTTAAACTGCTTGCCTCCCTCCTACCCCCTATAATATTTCACCTGTCCTTGTGTGTTTAGGTTTCTCCAGCAGAGCCTGAGGAACAAGTCCCTGGGGATGACGGACTATAAGATCGCCTTGCTGTGTAATGCCTACTCCACTAACTCGGAGTGCTTCACTCTGCCCATGGGCGTGCTTGTGGAGACTATCTATGGCAACGGCAGCATGCGCATCACCCTGCCTGGCACCAACTGTACCGCATCAGGCTCCGTCACACCACTACCCATGAACCTCCTAGACTCCCTCACCGTCCACGCCAAGATGAGGTGGGCTATACTTACCACAGAGAGAGATACTGTATATATCTATAGTCCCTACAACGACTACTACTGCTCCTTTCAATGGTGCTGTCAGGATATCACAGCAACATCACCAGTAATACTTCATTTAGTTAGAGCTCTTACTAGGGGTTATTGAAGTAAGAATGGAGCATCCTCAGTCTGAGAGGCTTACAGGAAAACTTGAGGATGCGTCCTATGATGTTTTTAATTAAGTAATTTATAATTTAAAAAAACGCTTGAAATGCTGTGCTAAAAATAATCTACTTTAAAATGCATTATTTTAGACACCTGCCATGTTCTTTTTAAGGACACGCCATTATGCAATTTTATTCACATTTATACTGCCCTGTTTAAAATTCAAGAAGGCTTGGATAATTAGTTTTTTATTTAAACGTATAACATTTCAACTCTAGTCATCGTCAGGTTTAGTGTAGCCCAGGGTGTATGAAATGGCTCTGTGCTAAAGAACAGATGAGTGTTGAAGCGTGGTGTCTCCTCCCTCTTCTGTTGATCACTGTTGTATTCTCCCTGCTGTTAGTTGCCATTTACAATCGAAAGAATGGAGAGTGATAATGAGTTTAAACAGCATCCACCCATTTCAACCTAAAAGCTTTTTATTTTTTTAATGTATTTTTTTATACAGATGAGTGGGTTTTGTTTTTTTGACAAGATGTTGTCGCTAATGAAAAATCATCTGCTCTAGCGGCTTTACAGTGGATTCAGTGCTTATTCATTTTACAATAAAGCCATCCGCAATTTCTGAGCCAATAATGCCTTGAACATTTGTACTTGCATAAGCAGTATTCTGACAGTTTAGTGATCAAAGCATAATATATAAAGTGAAAACTGCATACATTGGTCAAGTCTCATTCACATTTCCCCTGTACTTTTAAGCCTGATCCATAGCATCGCCACTCGGGTGATCAAGTTGGCCCACGCCAAGTCCAGCATCGCCCTGGCCCCAGCCCTGGTGGAGACCTACAGCAGACTGCTGGTCTACATGGAGATAGAATCTCTGGGCATCAAAGGATTCATCAGTAAGTCCTGCAAACTCTGAATCCCCTTACAGAGCTTATCAATCCCTGCCTGCATTTTTTTCCCAAACGAGACCTGGTTCATGTTCCGAAAGGCACACCATAACAAAAACTTTTCTCCCTGCTGAACACGACCCTGGCCTGAGCAAGCAGCATGGCCAGATTAACTGTATTCCCAAATGCATCACAGATGTTCTAACTGCGACGACATGGTGTCTGTCTTGTTTTACCAGGCCAGCTCCTGCCCAACGTGTTCAAGTCCCACGCCTGGGGCATCCTTCACACTCTGCTGGAGATGTTCAGCTACCGTATGCACCACATCCAGCCCCACTACCGCGTCCAGCTGCTCAGCCACCTGCACTCGCTAGCCGCCGTGCCCCAGACCAACCAGAACCAGCTACACCTCTGGTCAGTAACTACAAGAGGAGGCACAGTCAGACACAATTTTTAGGGCCAGGTCCTGGTTGCATAGTAGAGTAATGGTTTTCATCTGAAGCAATATGTTGATCCTGTTTTACTATCTCACAAAATAAATACGATTTCTTTGACAAGATGATTAGTCAGTGAATCAGGCCGTCTCCGTGGTAACCAGATACTCTTTCTGCAGTACATGCTTTCAAACTACCATAAAAACCCTTGAAGTGTGCACTTACGTAAGGTAATATTTTAGGAGCTTTATGCAATACCCTATTTCCCTTAGGTAAGAGAACATTATAATTCCTTAAGGGAAATACTTAAGATGTTTTATACAACCGTAATCTGACCAGGAAACACTCAACACCCTAGGTGTAGTCATATACTATAACTAGAGGCCTGAATATTTCCTGGTTAGGTCATTTGACTAGTTAAAAACTCCTTCACCTACGTGGTCAGCACCACAGGGGTTACAGGTCCTTGAGCTCCTGCGCAGGTAGGGATGGCTCATTACAATCACAGATACATAAGACCAGAAAGGATTTAGTACTCTGGGGTCAAGCCAGTGCAAGCCAAGGTGTTATAAGAGGAATGATGTGCTATTGAGCGGACGTTATTCAATCATTGCCAATTTAATAAGAACGTTACATAGAAATGGGTCAGCGTTTTGCAAAGACGTAACTCTGTACATAACCACGAGCTTTCACTGTGAAATATAAGTAACCTTTTTTTTGTATGTCTGTTTCTGTGTCCTCAGTGTTGAGAGCACAGCGTTAAGGTTGATTACAGCGTTGGGGAGTTCCGAGGTTCAGCCTCAGTTCACCCGCTTCCTCAGTGACCCCAAAACGGTGCTGTCAGCTGAATCTGAGGAGCTCAACCGTGCGCTCATCCTGACTCTGGCCAGAGCCACCCACGTCACAGGTCTGCCTCTATCTAACTTAGAGTACCAGTCAAAAGTGTGGACACACCTACTCATTCAAAGATTTTTCTTTATTTTTGTACTATTTTCTACATTGTAGAATAATAGTAAAGACAATAAAACTATGAAATAACACATATAGAATCATGTAATAACCCAAAGTGTTAAACAAATCAAAACATATTTTATATTTGAGCTTCTTCAAAGTAGCCACCCTTTGCCTTCAAATCAAATTGTATTTGTCACATGCACCGAATACAACACCTTACTGTGAAATGCTTACTTACAAGCCCTGAACCAACAGTGCAGTTCAAGAAATGGTTAAGAAAATATTTACTAAATTAAAAGTAACACAGTAGAATTACATAACAATAACGAAGGCTATATACAGTGGACACCGGTACCGAGTAAATGTGCTGGGGTACAGGTTAGTCGAGGTAATTTGTACATGTAGGTAGGGGTAAGGTGACTATGCATAGATGATAAACAGCGAGTAGCAGCAGTGTAAAAACAAAGGGGGGAGGGGTCAATGTTAATATACCGGATGGCCATCTGATGATTAGTTCAGCAGTCTTATAGCTTGGGGGTAGAAGCTGCTAAGGAGCCCTTTGGACCTAGACTTGGCGCTCCAGTACCGCTTGCTGTGCGATAGCAGAGAGAACAGTCTGACTTGGGTGACTGGAGTTTTAGACAATTTTTTTGGGTCCTTCCTCTGACACTGCCTGGTATATAGGTCCTGGATGGACTACACTCTGTAGCACCTTACGGTCAGATACCGAGCAGTTGCCATAACAGGCGTTGATGCAACTGGTCAGGATGCTCTCGATGGTGCAGCTGTGGAACGTTTTGAGGATCTGGTGACCCATGCCAAATCTTTTCAGTCTCCTGAGGGGGAATAGGTGTTGTCGTGCCCGCTTCACGACTGTCTTGGTGTGTTTGGACCATGGTAGTTTGTTGGTGATGTGGACACCAAGGAACTTGAAACTCTCGACCCGCTCCACTTCAGCTCTGTCGATGTTAATGGGGGCCTTTTCGGCTCTCCTTTTCCTGTAGTCCATGATCGTCTCCTTTGTCTTGCTCACATTGAGGGAGAGGTTGTTGGCCTGGCACCACACGGACAGGTCCTTGACCTCCTCCCTATAGGCTGTCTCATTGTTGTCGCTGATCAGGCCTACCGCTGTTGTCATCAGAAAACTTCATGATGGTGTTGGAGTTGTGCTTGGCCACACAGTCATGGGTGAACAGGGAGTACAGGAGGGGACTAAGCACGCATCCCTGAGGCGAACCGGTGTTGAGGATCAGAGTGACAGATGTGTTGTTACCTACCCTTACCACCTGGGGGCGGCCCGTCAGGAAGTCCAGGATCCAGTTGCAGAGGGAGGTGTTTAGTCCCAGGGTCATTAGCTTAGTGATGAGCTTTGTGGGCACCATGGCGTTGAACGCTGAGCTGTAGTCAATGAATATCATTCTCACATAGGTGTTCCTTTTGTCCAGGTGGGAAAGGGCAGTATGGAGTGTTATTGAGATTGCGACATCTGTGGATCTGTTGGGCGGTATGTGAATTGGAGTGGGCCTAGGATTTCTGAGATGATGGTGTTGATGTGAGACATGACCAGCCTATCAAAGCACTTCATGTCTACTGAAGAGAGCTATGGGGTGGTAGTCATTTAGGCAGGTTACCTTCACGTTCTTGGGCACATTGTGGTCTGCTTGAAACGTGGGTATTACAGACTCGGTCAGGAAGAGGTTGAAACTGTCTGTGATGACACTTGCCAGTTCGTCCGCGCATGCTCTTAGTACACGCTCTGGTAATCTGTCTGGCCCCGCGGCCTTGTAAATTTTGGCCTGTTTAAAGGTCTTGCTGAAATTGGCTACGGAGAGTGTGATCACAAAGTCCTCCGGAACAGCTGGTGCTCTCATAAATGCTTCAGTGTTGCTTGCCTCGAAGCGAGCATAAAAGGCAATTAGCTTGTCTGGTAGGCTTGCGTCACTGGGCAGCTGGTGGCTAGGTTTCCCTTTTGTAATCCGTAATAGTTTGCAAGACCTGCCACATCCGACATTGTGCAAAGCTGTCATTCTTGGCATTCTCTCAACCAGCTTCATGAGGTAGTCCCCTGGAATGCAATTCAATTAACAGGTGTGCCTTGTTAAAAGTTAATTTGTGGAATTTATTTCCTCGTTAATGTGTTTGTGACGAGGTAGATGTGGTATACAGAAGATAGCCCTATTTGGGAAAAGACCAAGTCCATATTGTGGCAAAAACGGCTCATATAAGCAAAGAGAAACAACAGTCCATTACTTTTGACAAGGTCAGTCATTCCAGAAAGTTTTAACTGCTTTTAAAGTTTCTTCAAGTGCAGTCGCAAAAACCGCCAAGGGAAAGGAAGACCCAGAGTTACCTCTGCTACAGAGGATAAGTTCATTAGAGTTAACTGCACCTCAGATTGCAGCCCAAATAAATTATTCAGAAGTAACAGGCACGTCTCAACATCAACTGTTCAGAGGAGACTGTGTGAATCAGGCCTTCATGGTCGAATTGCTGCAAAGAAACCACTACTTAAGGACAACTGTAAGAAGAAGAGACTTGCTTGGGCCAAACATGAGCAATGGACATTACACTGGTGGAAATCTGTCCATTGGTCTGATGAGTCCAAATGTGAGTTTCTTTTGGTTCCAACCACCGTGTCTTTGTGAGACGCAGAGTAGGTAAACGGATGATCTCCTCATGTGTGGTTCCCACCGTGAAGCATGGAGTTGTGGGGGTGCTTTGCTGATGACACTGTGATTTATTTAGAATTCAAGACCCACTTAACCAGCATTCTGCCATGATACGCCATCCCATCTGGTATGCTCTTAGTGGGACTGTCATTTGATTTTCAACAGAACAATGGCCCATAACACACCTCCAGGCTGTGTAAGGGCTATTTCACCAAGTAGAGTGATGGAGTGCTGCATCAGATGACCTGGCCTCCACAATCACCTGACCTCAACCCAATTGAGATGGTTTGGAAGGAAAATCTACCCATGCTAGATTACGGAGATGTAATTTATAAATCAAATCAAATTGTATTGGTCACATACACATGATTAGCAGGTGTAAGAATGCGAACAGCATTCTTACATAGGTATTCTTTTTGTCCAGATGGGATAGGGCAGTGTGATGGCGATTGCAATTTATAGATCGGCAGGGTACTCTCGAGCGGCTAGGTGTTCTTTAGCATTCAGCCATCAGATATGCCATCAATGCTCCTTATAGGAAACATCACTGCACGCTATACTCCCCTGTAAACTGGCCATCTCTGTATACCTGTCCCAAGACCCACTGGTTGATGCTTATTTATAAAACCCTCTTAGGCCTCACTCCCCCCTATCTGAGATATTTACTGCAGCCCTCATCCTCCACATACAGCACCTGTTCTGCCAGTCACATTCTGTTAAAGGTCCCCAAAGCTCACACATCCCTGGGTCTCTCGTCTTTTCAGTTCGTTGCAGCTCACGACTGGAACGAGCTGCAACACACTCAAACTGGACAGTTTTATCTCAATCTCTTAATTCAGAAACTCAAACATGGACACTCTTACTGACAGTTGTGGCTGCATTGCGTGATATATTGTTGTCTCTACCTTCTTGCCCTTTGTGCTGTTGTCTGTGCCCTATAATGTTTGTACCATGTTTTGTGCTGCTGCCATGTTATGCTGCTACCATGTTGTCATGTGTTGCTACCATGCTATGTTATCTTAGGTCTCCCTTTATGTAGTGTTGTGTGTTGTCTCGTCGTGGTGTGTGTATATTATATATATATATATTTAAATCCCAGTCGCTGTTCCCGCAGGAGGCCTTTGGTAGGCAGTCATTGTGAGTTTGTTCTTAACTGACTTGCCTAGTTAAATACAAAATAAATGTTTTTTACAAAGCAGCCAACAAGTGCTCAGCATATGTGGGAACTCCTTCAAGACTGTTGGAAAAGCATTCCCCATGAAGCTGGTTAAGATAATGCCAAGAGTGTGCAAAGCTGTCAAGGCAAAGGGTGGCTACTTTGAAGAATCTCAAATATAAAATATATATCTCAAATATAACACTTTTTTTGGTTACTACATGATACCATATGTGTTATTTCCCAGTTTTGATGTCTTCACTTATTCTACAATGCAGAACAACCCTTGAATGAGTTGGTGTGTCCAAACTTTTGACTGGCACCGTGTATGAAATGTTGAACTGACATTACAACACGTGTCTGATGCCTGTGAAACTCATCATAGCTCAGCGTAACGCTGACTAGTAGGTCAGCATTAACAAAACGTTCACCTAACCCAAGACTCATTTTCCTTCCACTGCTTTCTCTGGTCCAGATTTCTTCACGGGCTCCGACTCCATCCAGGGTACGTGGTGTAAGGACATCCTGCAGACCATCATGAACTTTACTCCTCACAACTGGGCCTCTCACACCCTGAGCTGTTTCCCTGCTCCTCTTCAGGTACGGAGAGAGAGAGAGAGAGAGTCAATTTGGGAATTTGGGCTTATTTCTACAGGGGGCAGCCATAGAGAATTATTGACTGAGAGAATCCTATTTCAAACGCAACATATCACGACAGTACCGCCCCAACCCGGCTAAAGTGAATGTTAATTTAATGGTACCTACACACAGACTGAGCCCATTCATATTTTTCAGATGACAGACGGACACAAAGTCCCAGTTGAACATATGAGTATTTATCCTGTTACACAGAAGGAAAGGAGAAAAAAAAGACATCTGTGTGCGTGTTCCCTCAGGCGTTCTTCAAGCAGAACAACGTTCCCCAGGAGAGCCGCTTCAACCTGAAGAAGAACGTGGAGGAGGAATATAGGAAGTGGAAGAGCATGACCAACGAGAACGACATCATCACCCACTTCTCCATGCAGGGATCGCCGCCCCTCTTCCTGTGTCTGCTGTGGAAGATGCTGCTGGAGACTGACAAAATCAACCAGATCGGCTTCAGGTACACCACAAAGTATTCACTTCTTTTCTATTCTACGGTTGCACAACACTTAACCATTTTATTTGTGCATTTATGAAATGTATTCGACAGGGACAGTGCACATGAATCAACGTTTCCGGTTCAACATCAGGCTATCAGTTCCTATTTTAACGGTAGCAGGGCCACGTCCTGTGGATTTGTTCTCATTATCCTGCTGATTTTATATGGTCATTAATAAATATTATAAGGTAACCTGGGACCGTTTTTAAGGAGGTCAACGTTCTGATTGGCTGAGCCCTGTGAATGTTAAGTGGGTGGGGAACAGAGGGGTGTGGCTTCTCTGGGGTGCAGCTGCTCCTTCTCCAGACAGAGGGCAGTTGTGTGGATGGAGATGCCTGACCCCACACACACGTTCCACTTGTCATTCTAATCACGAGTGCTGAGAGATAATGATCTTTACACTCCCCGCACGCTCCGACAGCACCAATACAGCTCTGCTGCCGCTTTTCGTCTTTTAATTTTTTTCTCTGAGCTCCCCCCCCCCAGACACAGTCTGTACCAGCAAGGCAGTTTTTAAAGTGCTTTCTGAAGCAGAAGCAACCTGTAGCCAGTGCAGCAACCTGTACAGCAACCTGTAGCCAGTGCCCAGCTGATAAAGTGCTGTTGCTGATTCCATCTTGGTGTGGAAATCAGCACAGCTTCACAACCAATCCCTTGAGCCGGATTGCGGGTTATGTGCTGAGTGCTGCTGTTCCGTAGAGGCTATGTGCTATCTGCTGTCTGCTCTCTCTGCAGGCCAGGGGTTTGAGGCGATTGGAGTGGAGAGCTCTTCTAATTATCACCAGGCGGGAGGGGTGAAATGGCTGTGAAGGGCTGCTGTTTGCGTAACCCTCCGGAGGGAGTCTCTGTAAAAGTTCTTAAACACTCAATGACTCTCTCCCAAGCACCTTCTATACCCCTCTCTCTCTCTCTCTCCCTCCCTGACACTTTCTTTCCAACTCTCCCTCTTTCTCCCTCCATCTCTTGTCTGTAGGAAAGAATCTATGGCCTCTCCCCAACAGAGTTTGAGTGTGAGGAATGCGAATAGCCTTGTCTACTGTAAACCTGCCTCCGGCTCTTTACGTCACTACCCAGTGGAGAGTGATGGCTTTCCTTGAGTAGGCAGTCATGCACCGCACGCCACCATTTGTAATATGATTTACCGCCAGTGAAAGGTATTTTGCCTACGGGGCTTTTAAGAAGTGACTAAGGACTTTGCTTTTGCGGTAACTGGCTGCTGTTAATGACAGCCTGTTAACGCAACCAAGCCAGTACAGTAAAACTGCTCTCCTTCTGTCCTCTAAATAGGGCCTGTCTGCTAGGAAGCCAGAGTCTGGGGGATTGGGAGAGCGCAGTGGTGGTTGTTGTGGTAGGGCCAGGTAGGGTGGGGTGGTAGGAAGGCTGCCACAGGGGGCCACTACCACTGGGAACGGCTACTGTGGGCCCTAGGCTTGGCTCTCAGCTTCTGGATGCTGTTGAGAGGAACACACTGAAGCAGATGGTGTCAGAAGGCTGTTTGCTGGTTGTTGTTTGTGTTGATGAGGGTGTTGATGGTGTTTGAGAACAGCTTTGCATTGAATCATGAAGTAATTGTGTTATTGACAGATGGCCTTTTGAATTCAGAGGAATAAATGCTCACTTGTTATAAAGACTCATGGTAAACAAGCAATGGTACTGTACATTATGTCAATTTGACATGTGTGTGACTGTGCAGGTGTCTGTGTGTTGTGACACAAGGCCATCCTGACCAGCCGTGTGTCCTGTCTTGCCCCAGGGTTCTGGAGAGGATCGGGGCGCGGGCGCTGGTGGCCCATGTCAGGACGTTTGCAGACTTCCTGGTCTATGAGTTCTCCACGTCGGCCGGTGGCCAGCAGCTCAACAAGTGTATCGAGATCCTCAACGACATGGTGTGGAAGTACAACATTGTCACGCTGGACAGACTCATCCTGTGCCTGGTAAGGATGAGATGAAACTATGGGCCAGTCATATGGTTCACCTCAAATGAAGCCTTTGAAAGCTTCAATCACAGTATGAATAATTATGTGTTCAGATCACGGACATTTAATATCTCATTGTTCAATATGAAACTGGTTGAGGTGTTCGATAACAATGTTTAGTTCCCTACTAATCTCTCGTTCCCATCGCTTCCCTCGCTCTGATCTCCCTCTCCAGGCCATGAGGAGTCACGAGGGTAACGAGGCCCAGGTCTGCTACTTCATCATTCAGCTCCTCCTCCTCAAGCCCAACGACTTCCGCAACCGCGTCTCTGACTTCGTGAAGGAGAACGCCCCCGAGCACTGGCTGCAGAGCGACTGGCACACCAAGCACATGACCTACCACAAGGTACCGTACTGGCCCCCGACCCTGGAGCTCTGACTGACAGCTCCAGCACGGAAAGAGCAGCTCTGCCCTAAAGACAGTCTGAAAGGAACCAGAGAGGGGCTCAAGGCGATACGAATGGAAATGTCAACGGGAGGCCACTATAGATCAGCCTGCACTGTTGCCTGTTGACATTTGGCCCTTTTTTAAATGTCACATTTACATTGGCTGGGCTGGGATCTCAACTGAGCTTTCTGTGGTGTTAGCTGTGTTAAGTCTCCATCTGTTCTGCTGTGGTGATTGACCTCCACTCACTGTTTCACGGCTCCCAAGCTTGCTCCTTCATTAAATCTTGCAGGTGATACAGTTCCATTTGACTTGGACTCTTGTTTTCTTCCCTATTGTAACAGAAATACCCAGAGAAGCTGTACTTTGAGGGATTGGCGGAGCAGGTGAACCCGCCCATGCAGCAGCAGTCCCACTACCTGCCCATCTACTTTGGTAACGTCTGCCTGCGCTTCCTGCCCGTCTTTGACATCGTCATCCACCGCTTCCTGGAGCTGCTGCCCGTCTCCAAGTCACTGGAGACCTTACTGGACCACCTGGGAGGACTCTACAAGTTCCATGGTGAGGAGAGGGTACAAGACCACGGGGACGAGTTCTGGTCTGTTGCTTTGATTGTCCATACAGCCTGGAGGTATACGGACATCACAAAAGACCCCCGATAGAAGACCCCCTTTATGAGTCAATGTTACGCTTGCACTTGAAACATTTGGAATGATGTTATGTGACGAGGTCAGTTCAGATGGACAATCTAATTGAACTGAATTTTGTGTTTCTCTGTGTCGTCTCCAGACCGCCCGGTGACCTACCTGTACAACACGCTCCACTACTACGAGCGTCACCTGCGTGACCGCACCAACCTGAAGAGGAAGCTGGTGCACGCCATCATGAGCTCTCTGAAGGACAACCGGGCGCCAGGCTGGTGCCTGAGTGAGACCTACATCAAGTGTGGCATGAACCCCCGCGAAGACAACGTCTGGATCCCCGATGACACCTACTACTGCAAGCTCATCGGACGCCTCGTCGACAATATCCTTTGCTGCAGTTTGTTCCCGGGCACATTTGACCTGTCCAAATCATTATCAGACAGTTTTCTATGTCTCTGTCCTTCTGTGGGGATGTTCAGACTGATGACAGTAGTCTCACGACATCTACGAGGGAATAGTTGACGTGCTAGGTTGCTAGAAGGTCTTTCCTAGAATTAAAGTCTGATGTGTTCACACATCAGCTGGTGTATCATCCTTGACCTGCTGTCTCACCGATGGCTGGCAAGTCCCCCGGGCCGTTCCCAAACTGTGACTGGAGGTTCAACGAGTTCCCCAACCCGGCCGCCCACGCTCTCCACGTCACCTGCGTGGAGCTGATGGCCCTGGCAGTGCCCGGCAAGGACGTGGGCAACGCCCTGCTCAGTGTCGTCCTCAAGAGGTCAGAATGGGGTCATAGATCAAACGGGGGGCAGTAAGCAGCCAATTAGAGGGGAGATTGAAAGGTCTCTATGCTATGTAAACAAGCACAGTCTTGTGTGCTCTCGTGACGCACGTGTAAATGTGTCCATTTTTTTGCGGAAGTTCTTGTGCGAGGAATGGGCGATGAGTCATCTCGAAGTGGTGCTGAATCAATGCAGTGTGTTAGCTTTCTGCAGAGCTCAGTTAGACCTGTGTGCCCCTCTGCATGACAGCTTTCTGTATCTGTATGGTGTTGTGATTGTCCTCCTGATGTCATGTGACCTCCCTCACAGCCAACCGCTGGTGCCTCGGGAGAACATCACCGCCTGGATGAACGCCATCGGCCTGGTGATCACCGCCTTGCCTGTAAGACTCTGTTCACACACACATATCAGTTACATATCAGCAACTTATTGCGCCAGAAATCTCAAGTTCACGGCACACAGCAAACATGTTTTTTCCATTTGCGTGGTCAAGTTTCCACTATCCATGAAAAACAAGGTTCATAAATTGTTGTTCTTACTGCTCACAGTGTAATTCTGGGCAGCCAGACAGTAGTGACAGCTTTACCCAAATAAACATCTATTTCATCCTTCAGCCGTCCTGCAGACTCCAGAGAACTGTCTGAGGTCTGACAAGTCAGCTAAACGGTATGCGTGTCTGTCTGCCTGTCTCTCTCCTCTCTCTAGGAGCCTTACTGGGTGGTCCTGCAGGACCGTATCGTGAGTGTGCTGGGCAGTCCGTGCTTCACCACAGAGACTGAGTGGGTTGGTTACCCCTTCGCGCTGCTGGACTTCACCGCCTGCCACCAGTCCTACTCTGAGATGTACTGCAGCTACGTGTTGGCCCTGGCCCACGCCGTGTGGCACCACTCCAGCATCGGACAGCTCTCCCTCATCCCCAAGTAAGAACCAACATTAGTCCCCCGATTTAGCTGTTCTCCAGCCTTCTAGTCCTGGTCCACCAGCAGTCTCCTGATTAGCTGTTCTCCAGGCGTCTGGTCCACCAGCAGTCCCCTGATTAGCATGTTCACTCTCAGCGACTCTTCTCGATTAACTTTGACCTTCAAAGGAAGGGATAGAGGACGCAGGAGGTGAGCAAATCTAATTGACAAAAGGCCATTTACTTTCAAATGACTGAAGGGAAGTGAACAAGTGTACAATTTGGGAGGAAAGAGCCCCTCTAGCCTGCTCCCTCTTGCCTCCCTCCATCCCCACCATCTTGTCTCCTCCCTCGGCCCAAGCTGCTCACTCCTGACATATCAGAAGGGGGTTTGATAAGAATTTGTCTGCTTCACGCCTACCCTGTGTTTTATCTGGACACAGTGGGATAGTCCTGCTGCCTCCCAGCTCAGGCTTAGTTTAGCAGGCCTTCTCATCTAGCCTGGGAATATCTTCCCCTATAACGCTGTGTGTTCAGGCTTAGCTTAGCAGGCCTTCTCATCTAGCCTGGGAATATCTTCCCCTATAACACTGTGTGTTCAGGCTTAGCTTAGCAGGCCTCCTCATCTAGCCTGGGAATATCTTCCCCTATAACACTGTGTTCAGGCTTAGCTTAGCAGGCCTTCTCATCTAGCCTGGGAATATCTTCCCCTATAACACTGTGTGTTCAGGCTTAGCTTAGCAGGCCTTCTCATCTAGCCTGGGAATATCTTCCCCAAAACGCTGTGTTCAGGCTTAGCTTAGCAGGCCTTCTCATCTAGCCTGGGAATATCTTCCCCTATAACACTGTGTGTTCAGGCTTCGCTGGACATCAAGCCCAAATAGTTATGCTCCCTGATGTGTCAGCAAGTGCCCTTGTGCTCCTGTGTGTCTGCTGGACTGTCATGTGAAATGACAGCAAAGCCCTGGCCTGCTGGGATTACATTACAATGAAGCAGATGGAAATGTCTTGGGATGAGACCGAGAAGTACAGTACACTATGTACAGCTTTCTGACATTATTTGATGCTACTGTTTAATAAGATGAGTAATGTGCCCGTAAATTGGACTGGGCATGGGGGTTCTAATTTCAGGAATTGGTGCAATATATGCCTTCATACTCTTTGGTCCAATAACATTTCTGTACATGTTCTACTTGCATAGTATCTCAGATTTCACTGATGATTAAATATTGTAACCTTTTATCCCCAATTTTGTAATATTCAATTGGCAGTTAGTCTTTTCCCATCGCCCCACGGCCTCGCGGGAGAAGTGAAAGTTGCGAGCCACGTGTCCTCCGAAACGCGACCCTGCCAAGCCACACCCGCTCTACCCGGAAAGCCAGCCGCACCAATGTGTCGGAGGATACACCGTCCAGCTGGTGACTGGTGTCAGCTTGCAGGCGCCCAGCCCGCCACAAGGAGTCGCTAGAGCGCAATCGGACAAGGATATCCATGGCCGGCCGAACCCTCCCCTAACCCGGATGACGCTGGGCCAAATGTGCGCCGCCTCATGGGTCTAACGGTCATGGCCGGCTGTGACACAGTCTGGGATCGAACCCGGGGCTGTAGTGACCCCCTAGAGCGCTGCGCCACTCGGGAGGCCCAATATTGTTTATCTTTGAGATTGAATTTGAAAAGCAACCAGAACTACTACGAAAGCAATTTATATTCAAAAGCTCATCAGTATGAGTGGGCAAGATATATACGATGACCTCTCCTTGCCAGACAGTCATTGTGATGGCTCTCAGCCTGTGTTTGTGTTAGTGTGGAAGCGCTATCACATTATTGTGATGGGCAGGTTGCTTCTATCCCCAAGCTGTCTTCATCAGTGTGGACCGTGACGCGTGGGAGCAGGGCGCGTGGGAGATCTCAACAGGCGTCACGGCGTTCTGACAACCGAGCCCGGTGACGAGACGCACCGCCTGTGGCTCGGGCAGCCGAGTGGGTGCGCCTCACGCTGAAGCTTCTGGAACACAGATCACACATGACAAGATCCCAGTGGGATCCATCTTGTCGTCTACAAACACAGAGGCTTTGGTCCTGCTGTACCTGGTTTATTTTCCACTGTCTGTTCATTCAGAAAAACCCTGTCAATTATCATTCAAGTTCAGTGCCTCCACTGTCTTCCCTCCATTTGCATACAGCTCTCACAGTTAGAGCCTTAGTCACTTTTGAACATCGGGTGCATGGCTTTACAAATCACTTTGTTTCATTTCTGGGGAGATTTTTCAGTCCTTTTCTCCTCGATCCCAGCATGTCTTTGAACGAGCGCAGTCCATCTTCTCCTATTCAGTCTGTCTCTTTACGAGAAGTGTAACATTCTCTCCCCTCCCTCCCCAGGTTCCTGTCTGAGGTGCTGAAGCCCATAGTAAAGACAGAGTTCCAGCTCCTCTATGTGTACCACCTAGTGGGGCCCTTCCTCCAGCGCTTCCAACAGGAGAGGACCCGCTGCATGCTGGAGGTACTGACTACTCCTGTCAATATATAACCCCCCTCCTCTCCTCCTCCATCTCCCAGTACAACCCTATTACACCATACAATCCCACACAAAAGGCCTGTCAATTAAATTCCCTTTCACACTCCCTTGACCATTAAAGAGGATAGAACTGATTGATTGTGTGTGTGTGTGTGTGTGTGTGAAAATGGACAATAGCTGGTTAGGTGGCTCACTGAGAAATCCTGTTATTTGTGGAGAGGGAGAGTGAAGGTCCTTGGTCCCCTCTCCCAAGAGGCAGTGGCTCTGTGCTGGGGTTGTGCTGTGGCTTCCCATGGACAGCTCTAATGAATCTGCAGTTCTGCTGTTGACCAGCCTGCCACCCCCCTGGAGCGGCTCTGACCAAAAATATCCGTTCTGAAATAGCCATTCATTCTGTTTTTCAGTCTGGCTTTGTGTTAGTCAGATGTGACCCACCATTCACCATTAATCAATGACTGATTTTTGTCTGTGCCTTTTCTTAACGATCTACCCATGTATGTATGTGTGTGTGTGTGTCGTGAACTGCAGATTGGAGTGGCGTTCTATGAAATGCTACAGGCTGTGGACCAGCACAGTCAACACCTGTCCTACATGGATCCTATCTGTGACTTCCTCTACCACATCAAGTACATGTTCACCGGGGACAGCGTCAAAGACCAGGTTCGAGAAATACTCGGGGGTTAATGTTCTTCGCCACTCAGGTGTTCAGATGAAGGGATTGAAATAGTCTGTAATGCGCACCACTGCAGCGCTTGAGTCAGTCCGCTGTGTGTAGCTTACTTTAGCTGCCGGCAAAGTTATTCAAAGCGTATACTCTATCACTCAGGATGTAACTTTCCACTTCAACCATTTTTTCCATGTAATGTTATTTAAACCAAAATCGGACAAGCCCATAGTAGAATAGTTCACCTATTTACCTAGTCAGCTTGTGTGTTCTATGCCAGATAAATATTCCTCTTGAGGCGCATTCAAGTTGCGAGGGCCAATAGGAGGGAATCTGGTAAGCAGTTGACGCACAGCAATTCTTTATGCAATCATTGGGAAACACTTTTGAAAGCAGTTTTGGGAAATATGTTTTGAAAGCAGTTTTGACCTTTTTAAGAAAGGGTGGGCTCCCAGTTTTCCATTGCTGCCACGTTTATTTCTCTACTCCTTCCTTTGAGCGTGTGGCGTCGTTTACAAATGCAGTTTTTACAACCAGAGTCTAAAACGTGGTTTAGGCGCAGCTGCGCTAGAGCTCTTAAAGGTGCAGTGTCGTCTTAAAAGAACAATTACATACTTTGTAATAGAAACCTATTTTTTGAGTGAGTATTAATTCATAATGATTTATGTGTTTATAATAAAATATTCATTATTATTAATAATAATAGCAACAACAACAATCAGGATGTTGTTCTGTGGGGTAAATGCAGATGGACATTCTTCAAATGCCTTCAGAAAGTATTCCTACCCCTTGACTTATTCCACATTTTGTTGTGTTACAGCCTGAATTCAAAATGGATTCAATTGATAACAGAGAGAACATGTTTTTGAAATGTTTGCACATTCTTTTAAAAATTCTTTAAAAAATTCTTCAACCTCTGTCAAGTTGGTTGTTGTTCAAAAAGAGCCAAGTCTCGCCATAGATTTTCAAGGAGACATGAGTCAAATTGTAACTCCGCCACTCGGGAACATTCAATGTCGTCTTGGTAAGCAACTCCAGTGTATATTTGGCCTTGTGTTTCCTGCTGAAAGGTGAGTTTGTCTCCCAGCGTCTGTCGGAAAGCAGACTGAACCAGGTTTTCCTCTGGTTTTCCTCCAGAAAAGATAAAGCGTTGGATTTGCTCCAAACAACGCTTTGTGTTCAGGACATAAAGTACATTTCTTTGCCACATTTTTTTGCAGCTTTACTTTAGTGTCTTTTTACAATCAGAAAGCATGTTGTGGAATATAATTTTTTCTCTTTACCAATAGATGCCCTTTGCGAGGCATTGGAAAACATCCCTGGTCTTTGTGGTTGAATCTGTGTTTGAAATTCACTGCTCGACTGAGGGACCTTTACAGATAGTGTGTGGGGGGTACAGAGATGGGGGCTGTCATTAAAAAAATCATGTTAAGCATTATTATTGCACACGAGTCCATGCAACATATTATGCGATTTGTTAAGCACATTTTTAGTCCTGAACTTATTTAGGCTTGCCATAACAAAGGGGTTGAACTACTTATTGACTCAAGACATTTCAGCTTTTCGTTTTTAATGAATTTGTAAACATTTCTTTAAACATAATTCCACTTTGACATTATTGGGGTACTGTGTGTAGGCCAGTGACACAAAATCTCAATCATCTATTTTAAATTCGGGCTGTACCACAGCAAAAAGTCAAGGGGTGTGAATACTTTCTGAAGGCACTGTACATTTTATAGTCACTATGCTTCATCAGTTGTGCTACAGGCGATAATGTTTATTGCTAATAGCACCTCCTGATAATATAGACCATGCTTAGGCTATAAGATTGTTCCAATGTGTTCATATTTTTTACTGAATTATTACAAATATGTTACTGGGCCCATTTCTGGAGGTGGACATTATATTTAAGATGGTGTCAGCAGCATTTTATTTTAATGTCCTTTTAAAAGGTCACCAGAACTGAGCTTCTCAGTCTTACAATAAAAGGACCCCGGACCCCGTAAGTCATGCGGCTGGAATTGTTCAAATCGCAGTTTAATACATGTACAAAATGATCCTCTTTCCCTAAAAGCATGTTGGTCATGTCTTTCTTACATGAAAAGGGGAGGTTAACTTGGCCCCAGACAATCGATCTGAGATTGACATAAGTTTCAGTTGTGGGATTTTTTGTTGTTGTTGCTTTAGCCCCTAAATAATGTGTACTTTATGCCTTTCCTTGACCTCAATGTTTGCTCTCTTGGTTTTCTGTCATGTCCTGCATTGGTATTCTGCCTCTCCTCTCCTCTAATTATATCAACACACCCCGAATTTGAAATTCTAATTAGTTTGTCCTCCAAACATTCCCACTTTTACTTTGAAGTCACTTGCTGCACGTTCCACTTCATTTCAGGGTCTGAGGCTGAAGTTGGCGTCTCTCCTCAGTAGTACAGAAGAGATTAGTTGAATTCTCCTCCCAGCTTATCCCTTGTCTCCCCTAGTGTTTTCTAATGGTGTGTGTGTGTGTGTGTGTGTGTATTCCCAGGTGGAGAAAATCATCCTGACCCTGCGTCCGGCCATGAAGCTCCGTCTGCGTTTCATCACCCACACTAGCAAGATGGAGCCTGCAGCCGCCAGCGTTCCCCAGCCCTCCTCCTCTGTGTCCTCACCCGCCCCACAGAGCAACCCTGGCCCCTCCAACCTCCCCCTGTCTGGGGCCCAGTAAAACACACACACCAAGATGGAGCCTGCAGCCGCCAGCGTTCCCCAGCCCTCATCCTCTGTGTCCTCACCCGCCCCACAGAGCAACCCTGGCCCCTCCAACCTCCCCCTGTCTGGGGCCCAGTAAAACACACACACCAAGAAGGAGTCTGTCAGCCCCATGGCTGTGGTCCCACTGTCGCCAGCTGGAGTATTGAGATGGACACACTCCACGAATGTTTAGGTCAGGGTCGAGACAGACAAAATGACCCTGAGAGTCTGGTCTCTTGAGGCTGACATTGCAACGCTCCAGTGCTGTGGTGTGTTCCAAAGCTTTAAACAGCCATTCAGTCCCGAAAAGCAGCACAGAAGAAAACAGACATGAACTGTTACACAACAGACATTACCTTTTTATAACCTTTAGCTTTGTAGTGCTTTTTATTGTTGAGTGTATTGGAAAAAGACAAGTGTTTCTGCAATCATTGGTCTGCTGGAGTATGTATATAAAAGGAGTTGGTGGCGGCTCATTCTGTTGTTGCTCTCCCTTTGTCATAACATGAGATGGTCCAGTGCCTTGCGACTCCCCACTTAATCATGAGAGGCGATTTATGTTGTGTTTTTCACACAAAGTAAAGAAACAATAAAAACGTCTTTAGTATTCTGTGTTGGTTTGTCGTCTTGTCTGATCCCCTGCTATTCTGCTCTGTCGAGAGGACCTGTATTCTGTCAGCTCAGGACCTCCGCCAGGTTTCTGAATGTTGTTATGGCTGCACAAACACTAAGGTCAGAACAGGGTCAACAACTCCCAACTCTTTAAACACAAACTGGACTGGAGCTGCGTACGGTGCTTAAAACACTATCTCTACATGGTGTGAAAACATGAGCACGGATTTTTAATGAGGACGGGTTGACAGGCTCAGAGCAGCGTTTCCTAACCCCCCCCCCTTTCACATTTAGTTTTTTTTGCCCTAGCACTACACAGCTGATTCAAATAAGCAAAGCTTGATGAGTTTGTAATTTGAATCAGCTGTGTAGGGCAAGGGGAAGGGGCAGGACTGAGTTTGGGCTCAGAGGACCCTCTAGAACTCCTCAAGCAGCATAAGAACCACTGAAGTGGATATGAATTCATTCTTATATTTACCCTCTTGTGGATTCCCTTGTCCTTAGTATTCTCCCTTATGAATATAAAACATACTGTATTGTTGTTAGGGGATGACTGCCAATGTTTTTTATTTATTTACCTGTTATGATAAGTGGCTAAATCAGAGTCCTTTAGTTATGTAATTTGTGTTATTATGCAAAGCACATGCCTTCATATCTCCCATAAATTCAAGTATAATTTGGCTATAAAGGACGGAGTCAATCATGCCTTCATTATCAAATCTTCCCTGCTGCCTTCAGTGCTGGCAGCTTTCAACTATTTTTCAGATATCAACAGTAAATTAGGTGTTGCTGCTAAAGCAGTCTCTTAAGACATTACCGTTGTAGAGTAGTCTCTGGCAAACAGCATGACAGTAGTCAGTGTGGGAATGGGTGATTTCACGTCGGCAGTGATGCAAGCCCTGTGCTAACTGGCAGTGGTGTAATGTAAAAATACTTTAAAGTACTACTTAAGTTGTTTTTTTTGGGCTATCTGTACTTTAGTATTTCTATTTTTGACTACTTTTACTTCACTACATTCCTAAAGAAAATATTGTAGTTTTTACTCCATACATTTTCCCTGACAACCAAAAGTACTTGTTACACAATATTGCTAGAGGTATGGTAGCAAATACACCCCCCCCACAGTTTTTCATCAAGCACATTTCTGAATTAGCGTCTCATTGTATGCGTACTGCACCAGAATTATAATTACTGTACATTATAAACTGGGTGGTTTGAGTCCTGAATGAGAATTGGCTGATGACAAAACAATTATTTTTACTGCTCTAATTACGTCGGTCACCAGTTTATAATAGTTATAAGGCACCTTGGGTGTTTGTGGTATATGGCCAATATACCATGGCTAAGGGCTGTATCCAGGCACTCCGTGTTGTGTCGTGCGGAGGAACAGCCCTTTGCTATGGTATATTGGCCATATACCACACCCCCTCGGGCCTTAATGCTATTATAAACTGGTTACCAATGTAATTAGAGCAGTAAAATGTTTTGTCATCAGCCAATCAGCATTCAGGGCTCGAACCACCCAGTTTATAATGTACAGTAATTGGAGTGTGCAGGCAATGACACGCTAATTCAGAAATGTGCCTGATGGAAAAACTGGGGCAGTGTATTTGCGGTCTAGCAATATTGTTGGTATAAATTTAGCTGAACATATACGTTAGAATTCCTCTCCCATCTATTCATTTTTTTTCACTGGAGAATTACATTAGCCTAGACCATGTGGACTTTTCAGACTGGAAGATAGGGGCCAGAGAGGTGATTCTATTTGACAGTTGGGCTGCTGCTCAGCTCCAGACATTGGGGCAGCTGTGTCTTCATCTGTCATAGATTTAGGAAATGTGGGAAATTGACTCATTAACGCTTGAAATGAATCAAGTAGTTGCTGAAGCTCAGTAAGATGAATCTGCTGGGTGACATTGATAGGTATTCTCAGTATGATAAAATACAATACAGAAATACATGGTAAAGGCAACACAGGCCGTGGATCAAATAGAATGAGAATAGATTTTATGTTAGGTTCAGATTTATGTAAAGAGTGTCACTTGTCTAATAAAGAATTACACAAAGGCTTCCAGTAGCAGTCCTTACTCTCCGACACAACCAGGTCTCCAGAACAAACCTATTACTTTACAGAGTCATGACTTTGTTACTGTGGAGAGACAGGGCCATGTCTTCATCTCCCACTGCAATTTTTGAGAAACCCACCTCACCTCTACTTCCTGTTAACAGTCCCAAGGACCTGCAATCTGTGGTCTGCTGATGATGCGGTTGCCATGGTCACTGTGACCAGCCAGACCTCTCAGACCAGACCAGAGATAGCATGTGACTCCAGGGGACCTGGGAGAGTGGACAGGGGAAAGGCAAAGATAGGGATGGAGGGGGAAGAGAGGGAGGGGGTGTGGACTGTCTGGGTAAGGCGCTTTGCTGATTCCTGTGTCCAGAGGATCAGGCCCTCTCAGTAGGGTTGCATGGCCGCTACATTAAGCATGATTGCTTTCAGTAATCCCTGGCTCAAGTCGAGACATTCCATTAAAACAAATGATGGTCCTTGTACAAGGGTTGAACCTTTCTGCTCTGTTGAAGGGAACAGGCTGAACATATAGGAGAGTTATTTTAAATGTTTTAATCCAAAATGCAATACGATCATTTGCGTTTCTGGAAATGCATGCTGTGTCTGATGTTTGATTGTAGGTTGCACTGTAATTGCTGCTATTCCACCCACCTATTCAGTTTCTGTTAACAGCTACATTATTTCCCTTGCGATATGCCACTTTTATTCTCTCAAGTGGGTTTATTTGTTCACTGCTCTGAAAATGCCATGCGTTCTCAGTCCTTGATGTTCTCCCAGCAGGGTACAACAAGCCCTCTCTCGAAATGCCACACTCAATGGTTTAAGAATGAATTATACAGACCTGTTGGTAATCTGCTCAGATGGTCAGGTGGGGCATCTGTGACAGACTGACTTGTCTGTCTCTTCCCAGCCCCCCAGAACGTCTACCCCAGCTCTCCTGTCTCTCAGTCCCTCGGCCTCTCTGTTCCTCCAACCCCTCAGCCCCCAGCCTTCCTCATCCTCTGTGCCTAGCGTTCTGCCCCTGGGACTCCTAATGAAGAGTAATCAAGCCAGAGCTGTCATTAAGACTGAAGAGACAGACAGCCCTGCTCCGGATGACAGGGGAGCAGCCATGAACTATGTGACAAGGAAAACCTCAGCACCACACTCATGAATGGCACAAGTCAATTAGCTTTTTTTCCCGACCATACCAATCTCGCTGAATGTAATAGGCGCATGCATTTAACAAGTTGACTTGATACAGATAGTTGATATGCAGTCGCTACTTGGAATAGAGTCTAGACTTGATTCAATTATTAAGCTTCTGCGAGAGAGGCACAGTTGTCACGTTTTAAACTGATGTCTTATAATCTCCCCTGATGACATTACAATAGCAGAAAGAGACACATCTGATGTGAACAATTGAATTTTTTTGGACAGACTGAGATGAATAGTGTCTGAGCGCGTGATGTCACAAGATTCTGCTCTCTGAGGCTACAGTGTGTCTCAGTGATTCAGGGGTGCCTGCTTCGTCGTTGCACATTAGTCGGTTGTCTCAGATTGCTGTTCCTGTGTTACCTGGCAACGTAAATGTAGACTGCACCCTGAGAAGCCAGATTCTGCCTTTGTCAGAGACTTCATGCCCTCACAATTCAACAGTAACTATATTTCCATTTTAGGATCATGTAAGTTCATGAAAGTTCACACACTGAGTCGTAGTTGTATACATTTTTATGATGGTCTTAAAAGTAGCCTTAAGTAGCCTTTTGCATCAAAGCAGGGACCGAGAGACTGAAAAACAGCTTCTATCTCAAGGCCATCAGACTGTTAAACAGCCACCACTAACATTGAGTGGCTGCTGCCAACACACTGACTCAACTCCAGCCACTTTAATAATGGGAATTGATGGAAATTGATGTCAAATATATTACTAGCCACTTTAAACAATGCTACTTAATATAATGTTTACATACCCTACATTACTCATCTCATATGTATATACTGTACTCTATATCATCTACTGCATCTTGCCTATGCCGTTCTGTACCATCACTCATTCATATATCTTTATGTACATATTCTTTATCCCTTTACACTTGTGTGTATAAGGTAGTAGTTTTGGAATTGTTAGATTACTCGTTGGTTATTACTGCATTGTCGAAACTAGAAGCACAAGCATTTCGCTACACTCGCATTAACATCTGCTAACCATGTGTATGTGACAAATACATTTGATTTGATTTGATTTTACACTGTCGCAACCTCAAGGTTTCATGATCATCTCTGTCTCAGAAAAAAAAAGAGCTGCGTCGATTTGTATTCTGTCTGAATAGCTTTAGCCATAATGACCGAGCCGTCGACCTGATTCCATCTCCCTGCCTGCCCTTGTGACTGTCCTGTATAAACACTTAGGGAGTAGGAACTGCATACCTATTAAAGCAAACCCACAACTCATTCACTTTTGTCTCTTTTTGATCATGTGAACTGAGGTAACCATTTTCTACTTAACCTGACGGAACATTTGCCTCTCCCCAGGAAAAGATTTGCCTTCCCCGCCATCCAGTGCCTGGATACAGTTCGCAATTTTATTGAGAAAGGTGAATACTTATCTAATCATTAGCGTTTAATTTTTCATTCATTTGTAATAAACGTAAGAATTGTAACATTACTGAGTATTTTGTGTAGATCGTTGACCAAAAATGAAGTAGAGCCAGTTCAGAAACTAAACCGAAATGCCCCGCCTCAGGCAGACGCATCAGCTGAGATGGCATCAATTAGAGGCTAATATCAATCACGCCTACCTTATTTGGTGGTCTATTTAAGCTGAGCGGGTCTGCTCACTCATCCTGCTGCCTCATGCTGCTACTACGCGCTCAGTTCTTGCTTCAACCACCACCTGTAGGAGCAGAGCCTATAGCGACAAGACTTGCATTATTCATTGCATAATTAATGGTTAAACATACTGTATTTCCCCATGGCGTTTTCTTTCTGAAATGACAGTTAAATCCATTTTAATCCTACTTTGTAACACAACAAAATGTGCAAAAAGTCAAGGGGTGTGAATACTTTCTGAAGGCACTGTAAATCCATCCACATATGTCTTTGGCCTCTAGTCAACTCCAGTCATGTGCAGTTGAATAGGAAACTGCATATTTATGCCTACATCCTTAGTGCTCTATTTTCTCACCACCAGCCAGGGTTTCCATGGTAACGGGGTGCATCGGGGGGGATCGGTGTCTACCTGTTGTTTGTCTGTCTATCATTGCCCCTCCCCCCCGCCCGCCTAATCTGCCCCTACCGTGTGTCTTGTTAAACAGCCTCATTCGCTTTTCATTACTTCTGCTACAAGCACTCACATCAGCCTCCTGAGGACGAGAAGGAGACAGACGAGACCCCTCGCGCCAACCACAAGCTTCTTCAGTCCAGCGACAAGAGCCTTTATCTCTCCCAGCCTCCCGCACTCTCTCCCCAAAGAGCAGCCTTGGCCTGGGGATGTGGGCTGCTGTCCAGAGATATAGTGTTTTGGAGGAGTGTGTATTTGTCCACGTGTGAGTGCTTGTGTGTGTCGAAGAGAGAAAGATAAGAGAGAGCGAGATAATGCAGTATCTCATGAACAACGACTTAGTTCAATCCACAGTGGGGACAGTGTAATGTGGACAAAAGATAGAAACAAAGCCAGAGCAAACCGAGTTCATGCCTTCAGAATGGTCACACCAAAGTCAAGACGGTCAAAGCTACCTGGTCACAAAGCAGTGTTACAGGGATTCAATAGACATGCCCCACCGTGCACACCACGTCAATTCAGCGTGGATAAGTTGGTAATAATTGGTTGAGATGTTGATCAATGACATGAACCTATATTCACCCACTCAAAAAGACAGCACAAAGTTTGTGATAGCTGGATTTCCAATGTGTTATCACTATCAGATCACGTCTCTCTGTTCCTTCAAGTAGCAACTCAAGAGGAAGCCACCAACACAATGAGGCCTGGACAAAGGAGACAGACTCAATGCTGCAGGAATTTTGAGAATACTGATTGCATTATGTTCAAAGAATCGTCCACCCAGGACTCCTCCATCAACATCGACAAATATATATCGTCAGTCAGGCTTCATTTGGAAATGTGTTGATTTTATACCCACAATAACAATCCGAACAAAGCCCAACCAAAAACCCTGGATGAACAGATATCCATACCATGCTGATAGGCCGTACTGCAGTATTCAATGTCAGCAGAGCGAATCCCGATGACTCGGTGGCACGCAACGCATACAACAGCTGGCGGGTATCATCAAAGCTGTCATCGAGGCAAAGGGTGTCTACTTCGAAGAATCTCAAATATATTTGAGATTCCATATGATTCCATATGTGTTATTTCATAGTTTTGATGTCTTCGCTATTATTCAACAATGTCAAAAATAGTACAAAAATTAAGAAAAACCCTTGAATGAGTAGGTGTCTCCAAACATTTGACTGGTATATTCAGATCCCCATTATCAATCAAATGCATTTATAAAGCCAATTTTACATCAGCCGATGTCACACAGTGCCATACAGAAACCCAGCCTAAAACCCCAAACTGCAAGCAATGCATATGTAGGATAAACTCCCTAGAAAATCATGAACCTAGGAAGAAACCTTGAGAGGAACAAGGCTCTGAGGGGTGGCCAGTCCTCTTCTGGCTGTGCCGGGTGGAGATTAGAACAGTACATGGCCAAGATGTTCAAACGTTCATAGATGACCAGCAGGGTCAAATAATAATAATAATCACAGTGGTTGTAGCGGGTGCAACAGGTTAGCACCTCAAGAGGAAATGTCAGTTGGCTTTTCATGGCCGCGCATTCAGAGTTCGAGACAGCAGTGCGGTAGAGAGAGAGTCGAAAACACCAGGTCCATGACAAGGTCTTATTCTCCTCAATTAGGTTGGAAAATAGGATGATCAAGCAGCAGTGAGGGCTCTTCGATATTAAACGGTACTGTCTTCCCAGGCTAGTCAGAAGAGTTCCAGTTTGGTGGAGCGTCATTTCTGTCCCAATTTTCTGGAAGCTTGCTTCTGTTAGGCGGAGCGACACAGGGGAACCCAAGAGCAGACTCAGGTGAGGAAACAGGGATGAATGAACCAAGATATTTAGTGTAACACAGGGAGATATGGAGTGCAGATCCAGGGAAACTCGGATGAGTTGTAGAAAACCAGATGTGGAGACTGAGGTTGGACCGGGTTAACAGGTCCGTAGGGGAATCCAAGGTAGTGGTGGTGAGCTAAATCCAGAACAGGGTAGTAGGGTGGTGAGATGTGGAACAGAAGACAGAGATAGAGCCGTAAACTGCAATGAGAGGATAAACAGTGTCAGGCAGGGAAACAGGCACAGCAGAGTATCAGGATCTAGAATACTCATAAATTGCTAGAACCATGAACTGACTGAGGAGAGATTAGGATCTGGCAGTGGAAGTGGCAGGACTGAGTATTTGTAGAGGTCTTGATTATGGAACGAGTTGCAGCTGGTAGGGTTCTGCTCTGACTCCAGCACACCTGTCTCCAACCACACAATCACACAGAGAGGGCGAGGGAGAGAGAGAGTGTACTGGGGGAGTAACTGCAGGTCAAGAAGGCACCGGATGAACACGAGGGTGAAGCGGGAGCAGATGTGACAGTTTCAGGGTTTGGGTATTTTCTGTATACCAGGGAGCTAGTTTCTTGTGACAAATGTTTTTTGTTTTTCAGGGGTGAGAATGCATCTAGGATATTATGCAAGGTTAAATTGAGCTCCTCGGTTAGGTGAGTAACCGATTTTTGTACTCCGATGTCCTTGGGTAGGTGGAGGGAGTCTGGAAGGGCATCTAAGAATCTTTGGGTTGTCCGAGAATTTATTGCATGACTTTTGATGATCCTTGGTTGGGGTCTAAGCAGATTATTTGTTGCGATTGCAAATGTAATAAAATGGTGGTCCGATAGTCCAGGATTATGAAGAAAAACATTAAGATGCACAATATTTATTCCACGGGACAAAACTAGGTCCAGGGTATGACTGTGGCAGTGAGTAGGTACGGAGACATGTTGGACAAAACCCACTGAGTCGATGATGGCTCTGAAAGACTTTTGGAGTGGGTCTGTGGACTTTTACATGTGAATATTAAAGTCACCAAAAATGTGAATATTATCTGCCATGACTACAAGGTCTGATAGGAACTCAGTGAGGGAACTCAGTGGATATAAAAAGTATTAAGGAGGCTGCATAGAAGATCAAAAGACGAAAACGCAGTCATTAAATTTGTTTTTATTTGCTATCGGAAATGTTAGCAAAACCTCTGCATTTGCGGGATGCGCAAGAGATATGGTCACTAGTGTAACCAGGAGGAGAGGCCTCATTTAACACAGTAAATTCATCAGGCTTAAGCCATGTTTCAGTCAGGCCCGTCACATCAAGATTGTGATCAGCGGTTAGTTCATTGACTAGAACTGCCTTGGAAGTGAGGGATCTAACATTAAGTAGCCCTATTTTGAGATGTGAGATATCACAATCACTTTCAATAATGACAGGAATGGAAGAGGTCTTTATTCCAGTAAGATTGCTAAAGCGAACACCACCATGTTTAGTTTTGCCAAACCTAGATCAAAGCACAGACACTGTCTCAATGGGGATAGCTAAACTGACTACACTGACCATGATTGTGGCAGACTCCACTAAGCTGGCAGGCTGGCTGACAGCCTGCTGCCTGGCCTGCACCCTATCTCATTGTGCAGCTAGAGGAGTTAGAGCTCTGTTTATGTTGAACGCTGCCGCGTTCAAGGAGCGGGACTCTAATCCGGAAGTTTATAAGAAATCCCTCTATGCCCTCTGACGAACCATCAAACAGGCAAAGCTTCAATACAGGACTAAGATCAAATTGTACTACACCGGCATCCGACGCTCGTTGGAGGTGGCAGGGCTTGCAAACTATTACGGACTACGAAGGGAAGCACAGCCGAGAGCTGCCCAGTGACACGAGCCTATCAGACTAGCTAAATAAGTTCTGTGTTCGCTTTGAGGCAAGTAACACTGAAACATACATGAGAGCATCAGCTTTTCCGGACGACTGTGTGATCATGCTCTCCGCAGCTGATGTAAGTAAGACCTTTAAACAGGTCAACATTCACAAGGCCGCAGGGCCAGACGGATTACCAGGACGTGTACTCAGAGCATGCGCTGACCAACTGGCAACCTCTTTCTGTCTGAGTCTGTAATACCAACATGTTTCAAGCAGACCACCATAGTCCCTGTGCCCAAGAACACTAAGGTAACCTGCCTAAATGACTACAGACCCATAGAACTCATGTCTGTAGCCATGAAATGCTTTGAAAGGCTGGCATGGCTCACATCAACACCATTATCCCAGAAACCCTAGACCCACTCCAATTCGATCCACAGATGATGCAATCTCTATTGCACTGCACACTGCCCTTTCACACCTGGACAAAAGGAACACCTATGTGAGCATGTTATTCATTGACTACACCTCAGTGTGCACCTCATCAATAAGCTAAGGACCCTGTGACTAAACACCTCCCTCTGCAACTGGATCCTGGACTTCCTGACGGGCCGCCCCAGGTGGTAAGGGTAGCTAACAACACATCCGCAAAGCTGATCCTCAACACGGGGCCCCCTCAGGGGTGCGTGCTCAGTCCCCCCTGTACTCCCTGTTCACTCATGACTGCACGGCCAAGCACGACTCCAACACCATCATTAAGTTTACTGATGACACAGCAGTGGTAGGCCTGATCAGCGACAACGATGAGACAGCCTATAGGGAGGAGGTTAGAGACCTGACTGTGTGGTGCAAGGACAACAACCTCTCCCTCAACGTGATCAAGACAAAGGAGATGATTGTGGACTACAGGCAAAGGAGGACCAAGCACGCCCCAATTCAGGTTGAGAGCATCAAGTTCCTTGGCGTCCTCATCACCAACAAACTAACATGGTCCAAGCCCACCAAGACAGTCAAAAGAGGGCACGACAAAACCTATTCCCTCTCAGGAGACTGAAAATATTTGGCATTGGTCCTCAGATCCTCAAAAGGTTTTACAGTGCACCATTGAGAGCATCCTGACGGGTTGCATCACTGCCTGGTATGGCAACTGCTCGGCCTCCGACTGCAAGGCACTACAGAGGGTAGTGCTGACGGCCCAGTACATCACCGGAGCCAAGCTCCCTGCCATCCAGGATCTCTATACAAGGCGGTGTCAGAGGATGACCCTAAAACTCAAAGACTCCATTCACCCAAGTTATAGACTGTTCTCTCTGCTACCGCACGGCAAGCGGGACCCGGAGCATCAAGTCTAGGCCCAAGAGGTTTCTGAACAGCTTTTACCCCCAAGCCATAAGACTCCTGAACAGCTAATCAAATGGCTATCCCCCTCTACGCTGCTGCTACTCTCTGTTGTTATCTATGCATAGTCACTTTAATAACTCTACCTAAACTCAGCAAAAAAAGAAACGTCCCCTCACTGTCAACTGCCTTTATTTTCAACAAACTTAACATGTGTAAATATTTGTATGAACATAAGATGATAATATAAATGGGTGAGGACCTGCCCTACAACAGGCCTACAAGCCTACAAGTCCAGAGTCTCTCAGCCTATTTCGGACAGTCTGAGCACTGATGGAGGGATTGTGCGTTCCTGGTGTACCTCGGGCAGTTGTTGTTGCCATCCTGTACCTGTCCCGCAGGTGTGATGTTCGGATGTACCGACCCTGTGCAGGTGTTGTTACACGTGGTCTGCCACTGCGAGGACGATCGCCTGTCCGTCTTGTCTCCCTGTAATGCTGTCTTAGGTGTCTCACAGTACAAACATTGCAATTTATTGCAGTCCTCATGCCTCCTTGCAGCATGCCTAAGGCACATTCATGCAGATGAGCAGGGACCCTGGGCATCTTTCTTTTGGTGTTTTTCAGAGTAAGTAGAAAGGTCTCTTTAGTGTCCTAAGTTTTCATAACTGTGACCTTAATTTCCTACCGTCTGTAAGCTGTTTGTGTCTAAACAACCGTTCCACAGGTGCATGTCCATTAATTGTTTATGGTTCATCGAACAAGCATGGGAAACAGTGTTTAAACCCTTTACAATGAAGATCTGTGGAGTTCTTTTGGATATTTGGGATTTTTACTAATTATCTTTGCAAGACAGGGTCCTGAAAAATGGATGTTTCTTTTTTTTCCAGAGTTTACATGTACATATTACCTCAATTACCTCGACACCGGTTTCCCCGCACATTGACTCTGTACCGGTACCCCCTGTATATAGCCCCACTATTGTCATTTACTGCTGCTCTTTAATTATTTGTTATTCTTATCTCTTAAATTTTTTTTTTAAACTGCGTTGTTGGTTAAGGGCTTGTACGTAAGCATTTCATTGTAACGCCTACACATGATGTATTCGGCGCATGTGACAAACAAAATGATACGATTATACGATACGATGAGTCCATCACTCCTCAGCAGGCCAGGCTTGGTCCTGTTTGTGGATGAGTCCCTGAAAGAGGGCCAATTATCTATAAATTATATATTTTGGGAGGGGCAGAAAACAGTTTTCAACAATCGATTGAGTTGTGAGACTGCCTGTCAAGCTCACCACTCCCCTTAACAGAGACAATTAGCTGTTGAAGATACAGCAGCTATTCTTCCTGGGATCCATTCAAAACATAGAACATGACTAAATACAGAATACAAATTCAAACTAAGAACACCACGACCAAAAACCTACAGGACTACTTAAAAAAATAACAACAACAAGAAAGAGAAAACAAAGAAAAAGAAAGAAATTCAGAACACTATTCTCAAACATTAAAGTGCTTTGATATGTTGACACTTTAGGCTGTTGCAGTGTGAGCGTGTGTAGAGTTTAGGGTGTGTGTGTGTGTGTGTGTGTGTGTGTGTGTGTGTGTGTGTGTGTGTGTCTCTCTTCACAGTCAGCATTGTTCCTTGATGTGTTGTTTTATCCGGGGTTTTTTAAATATTAATTTGTAGACTCAGCAGATCTTTTGCATTGTTCAGTAGTTGCTGTGGGAGGGTCAGCGTCTGTATGGTGGAGGAGACGACTGATGGTGGAAAACAAGGTCCTGGGATTTCCTCGTTCGTTGTCTATAATGGCAGATTAGAAGGTGGAGCGGGCTGCTTTTAATTCTTTGCTTTTAAAGCCTGGTGGTCCTTATACGCCTGCAGGTGGACAGTTAGGCCAGTACTTCTCCACAGATGCTCTAGCTTACGGTCATGTGTCTTCATGCTGCACAGCTTCTTTGTGAACCATGGGGAGGACCATTGGAAGGATACTTTGCGTGTTTTTTCCAGGGTCAAGGCTGTTTAAGGTGTTCCTTAGAGCGCTTTTATACAGGTCAACCACCTCATCAGGGGTGGACTCATGACAGTCAGTTTGTAGGGCAAACAGACTCCTTTGAGACGGTTATGTCAAGGGACTTGATGTTTCTGAATTGAATTGCACGCTTGTAGCGGAGCTGAAGTGCAGGCGTACTCACAGACATTGTTACTGCCCTATGGTCAGATACACCTATCTCATGTACATACAGGACAGAGGCAGCAACTTCTCCGGTGATGATGAGGTCTAGTGTATGTCCACGATTGTGTGTGGGGACGTTGACTTGCTGTACCAGGTTGAAACAGTCAAGCAGATTCAGGAAGTCAGTGGCAGAAGAACATTTTGTTGAATCAATGTGTATGTTGAAATCACCTAGGATAACAACATTGGAGAGGGTAGGACACAGAGAGGTGATCAGCTTAGAAAACTCTGTAGTAAAAGAGACAGTGTTTGTTGTAGATAAGTATCACAGTGAGGGGACTGGGAGACTTCATTTTAAAAGCCTTGCACTCAAATGATAAGCCAGCATGGACAAGCAACATTTTCAGTTCAAAACAGTCTTTGTGGAAAACAGAAAGACCACCAGCCTTGCCATTATCCAGATATTTATAACCAGGTGAAGCTGTTTCATTGTGTAGATAGAAATCAAATCTGGCAATTGTTACTGATTAACTCTTGTAATAGTAGTCTTATTTGTTAGAGACTGTGCATTAAACAGTCTTAAAGGGGCCTCAGTGAGAGGTGGAACATGGACTTTTTTTAACTGGCTGAAGAGAGACTCTTTTGGCTTATGAATCGCTGTCCTCGATGTTTAAGCTTTTTCCATAGGATTCCAAGTTGAATAAGACCTTTTTTGAGCTCCTCACTCAAGGTTTGTTTTATCCTCTTAAAACTATGAAGGAATCCTCGTGTTCCCCATTCCTGTGCTTTGTTGTCCTTTGTTGTCCTCCATTAGATAATAGGTGAAACTCTTCAATGCAGGTATTCAAAAGAAAACAATCAGCTCATTATACATTTGTTGGTAACCGAAAAGTCAAATTTCTTGTCCAATTTCAGGTAGAAAAAATATTAGATCAAAATTATCAATACTTGACTGTAAGCAAGCCAAAAACAAAAAGGTTATTCAAAAAAATGCACAATAAAAAACACTTAAAATAGCTGAGCAATCAGCCTAGGCTTTTCCTGGATAAATAAAGGGACTGGGGGGCAGTATTGAGTAGCTTGGATGAATAAGGTGCCCAGAGTAAACTGCCTGCTACTCAGGCCCAGTTGCGAATATATGCATATCATTAGTAGATTTGGATAGACAACACTCTGAAGTTTCTAAAACTGTTTGAATGATGTCTGTGAATATAACAGAACTCATATGGCAATAATGCAGTTTTAAAAAATATGGATAAGAATAAAAAATAAAAGTAACAAGTAATTAAAGAGCAGCAGTCAAATAACAATAGCGAGACTATATACAGGGGGGTACCGGTACAGAGTCAATGTGTGTGGGCACCGTTTAGTTGAGGTAATATGTACATGTAGGAACAGTTATTAAAGTGACTATGCATAGACGATAACAACAAAGAGTAGCAGCGGTGTAAAAGGGGGGCAATCCAAATAGTCTGGGTAGCTATTTGATTAGATGTTCAGGAGTCTTATGGCTTGGGGGTAAAAGCTGTTTAGAAGCCTCTTGGACCTAGACTTGGTGCTCCGGTACTGCTTGCCGTGCGGTAGCAGGGAGAACAGTCTATGACTAGGGTGGCTGGAGTCTTTGACAATTTTTAGGGTCTTCCTCTGACACCGCCTGGTATAGAGGTCCTGGATGAGGCTGAGCAGTTGCCATACCAGGCAGTGATAGGATGCTCTCGATGGTGCAGCTGTAGAACCTTTTGAGGATCTGAGGACCAATGCCAAATCTTTTCAGTCTCCTGAGGGGAAATAAGTTTTGTAGTGCCCTCTTCAAGACTGTCTTGGTGTGCTTGGACCATGTTAGTTTGTTGGTGGTGTGGACACCAAGGAACTTGATGCTCTCAACCTGCTCCACTGCGGCTTCGTCGATGAGAATTGGGGCGTGCTCTGTCCTCTTTTTCCTGTAGTCCACAATCATCTCCTTTGTCTAGATCACGTTGAGGGAGAGGTTGTTGTCCTGGCATTCATTTGTAGACAAACTGGAATTAAAGACAAACACAATTCAATATCACTGAACATACTTACATTTTAAATCAACCAGAGCTTGAAACCCTATTCTTATTCTATTGTCAATTTTTTTCTGGGTTGAATTGAAACAATAGCTGTTGATGAATTTGCAAATGCTAAAAAGGCCTAAATAGCATCATTGATGTTACTGTATATGAGTGGTCACTTTTCATTTTCTCTGTTAAACCTACCCTTTGGAATGACTCCGATAGCAAGTAAATAGATTTATTTTGTTTTTAGGTGGAGATTTGTCAACAATCATTCTCACGATAGCTATTTTCTGATAGTGTATATACTGTAATGTTGAAGATCTGACGTTGTTTTAAAGGTACAAACTCAACATATTTTATACAAGGGTTTTCTATGTTGAAATGAGGTTACCATGATGACATAATCCTGTGGTTGAAATTTCAACTTTAAAACAACAGTTTATGTCGATAACTTTTTTCAATTCCAATGTATTTTCCAAGTAGATTCCATGTCGCAATAAGTTGACAAATTATGCTGAAACAATGTTGATTCCACCAGTTTGTGCTCAGTGCGGCAGTTTAATTCAATTCAATAGATCTTTATTGTTCCCGAAATACAATTCTTGATATTTCTTCCCATTGTAAATAAAGGTTAAATACTGGCAGGTGCAGTTATATCAGGCAGGCACACTGTAGTATAATGAGGCATGTAGGCGGAATAACATTATGATTATGACATGGTGGATCTGTTGAAGAAATACTCCTCCAACTCATACACAGTGTGGCATCCATCATTGCTACCGGGACCACAGTAATTGTTGATGTAATATAGGCTTCATTTTTTCACAATTGAATAGACATCAGGTAATTAGGCGGGCCAGCCACTCGGGCAGGTCTGGAGGGTTTGTAAGGGAATTAAATTGAGGTTGAGAGGAGTTTTGGGGGAGCGTTCGAGATGACAAACCCTCATTTCGGTCATCACACTTGATGAATAGAGCCCAGTCCACCCACACACATCTTATCAAGACAGAGAGGCAGCAAAGGCAAGGCTGTTGGAAAGGCACTTGCACCTCTCATGGACAAAACAGAACAGTCCTGGGGAAATAGGTGGATCCGGGATCTGTGTGCTTGATTCCAACTGAAGGTTGCTTTTTCTTACATTGAAAGTGATGCTTTTCCAGATGAACATAAATCCGTGCAACAGTATATGGCTCTAAACTTTCTGTTCATTGCAATCCCTCAGGTTGGGTTTAGGCATTGCCTCGGGAGGGAAGCTGAAAACTTGGCCCTGTCTCCCACAATAACCAAGTCAAGACATTCTCTGCAGATGAAGACATTTTGTTCTGCCATCCTGGTTGTTTGGGAGAAAGTAAACTCTGCTACTTGGTGGCCTGAGCAAATCGAGACCAAGTCAAGACCGAGACTGCGAGGGGTGCGTGTGGGGTCCAAGAACGAGACCAGAAAAATGTCCACTTCAAGACCATGATTGTAATTGTGTCAAATCGCCAACATAATGAGAGTTGTTGTGTTTCTGTGTTCATATTTCAGAAGACTATACAGTGCCTTGCGAAAGTATTCGGCCCCCTTGAACTTTGCGACCTTTTGCCACATTTCAGGCTTCAAACATAAAGATATAAAACTGTATTTTTTTGTGAAGAATCAACAACAAGTGGGACACAATCATGAAGTGGAAAGACATTTATTGGATATTTCAAACTTTTTTAACAAATCAAAAACTGAAAAATTGGGCGTGCAAAATTATTCAGCCCCCTTAAGTTAATACTTTGTAGCGCCACCTTTTGCTGCGATTACAGCTGTAAGTTGCTTGGGGTATGTCTCTATCAGTTTTGCACATTGAGAGACTGAAATTTTTTCCCATTCCTCCTTGCAAAACAGCTCGAGCTCAGTGAGGTTGGATGGAGAGCATTTGTGAACAGCAGTTTTCAGTTCTTTCCACAGATTCTCGATTGGATTCAGGTCTGGACTTTGACTTGGCCATTCTAACACCTGGATATGTTTATTTTTGAACCATTCCATTGTAGATTTTGCTTTATGTTTTGGATCATTGTCTTGTTGGAAGACAAATCTCCGTCCCAGTCTCAGGTCTTTTGCAGACTCCATCAGGTTTTCTTCCAGAATGGTCCTGTATTTGGCTCCATCCATCTTCCCATCAATTTGAACCATCTTCCCTGTCCCTGCTGAAGAAAAGCAGGCCCAAACCATGATGCTGCCACCACCATGTTTGACAGTGGGGATGGTGTGTTCAGCTGTGTTGCTTTTACACCAAACATAACGTTTTGCATTGTTGCCAAAAAGTTCAATTTTGGTTTCATCTGACCAGAGCACCTTCTTCCACATGTTTGGTGTGTCTCCCAGGTGGCTTGTGGCAAACTTTAAACAACACTTTTTATGGATATCTTTAAGAAATGGCTTTCTTCTTGCCACTCTTCCATAAAGGCCAGATTTGTGCAATATACGACTGATTGTTGTCCTATGGACAGAGTCTCCCACCTCAGCTGTAGATCTCTGCAGGTCATCCAGAGTGATCATGGGCCTCTTGGCTGCATCTCTGATCAGTCTTCTCCTTGTATGAGCTGAAAGTTTAGAGGGACGGCCAGGTCTTGGTAGATTTGCAGTGGTCTGATACTCCTTCCATTTCAATATTATCGCTTGCACAGTGCTCCTTGGGATGTTTAAAGCTTGGGAAATCTTTTTGTATCAAAATCCGGCTTTAAACTTCTTCACAACAGTATCTCGGACCTGCCTGGTGTGTTCCTTGTTCTTCATGATGCTCTCTGCGCTTTTAACGGACCTTTGAGACTATCACAGTGCAGGTGCATTTATACGGAGACTTGATTACACACAGGTGGATTGTATTTATCATCATTAGTCATTTAGGTCAACATTGGATCATTCAGAGATCCTCACTGAACTTCTGGAGAGAGTTTGCTGCACTGAAAGTAAAGGGGCTGAATAATTTTGCACGCCCAATTTTTCAGTTTTTGATTTGTTAAAAAAGTTTGAAATATCCAATAAATGTCGTTCCACTTCATGATTGTGTCCCACTTGTTGTTGATTCTTCACAAAAAAATACAGTTTTATATCTTTATGTTTGAAGCCTGAAATGTGACAAAAGGTCGCAAAGTTCAAGGGGGCCGAATACTTTCGCAAGGCACTGTATGGATGGTTTAGATCAAGGATGGGCAACATTGATGGGGGGGGCACAAAACATCTGAACTTACCACCACAGTGGCTCGCGGGTCTGCGTACCCACATCCTTAACAGAGCCAACCCTAGCCTGTTGGCGATCATAAGCCCAATTTTGTTGATGTTACGATTAAAGTAGGAAGCCCAGGTTTCAATTTTATTTAATTTATTTATTTAACCTTTATTTAACTAGGCAAGTCAGTTAAGAACAAATTCTTACTTACAATGATGGCCTACCCCGGCCAAACCCTAACCAGGAAGATGCTTGGCCAATTGTGTGTTGCCCTATGGGACTCCCAATCACGGCCGGTTGTGATACAGCCTGGAATTGAACCAGGGTCTGTAGTCACGCCTCTAGCACTGAGATGCATTAACTTAGACCGCTGCACCACTCTCAATAGGCAATAAGATATTTATGTGTCATGAAAGGAGTGTAGATATTTGTCCTGGCGAATCGGTTTTATACGCTGACTGAATAGAAGCTGACAATTATGATATGTTTTCCTCTGCTGGTCTTGGGAAGAAATGATGAGTCCTCACTGTCTGAGTCAAGACCGAGTACATATATATCTGACACAGAGACAAGTCCAAGACAATGTGTGGTCGAGACCGGACTCGACTACTACAACAATGCTTTATGTAATTATTTATTAGACAAGTAACCCCATCTTTGTTTCATTAAAGTCTAAAGATACATTATATCTTCATGAGCTTGATTAATCATGAACTAAAAGTTTATTTTATTTGTAAACCTACAGTGTCTTGCGAAAGTATTCACCCCCTTGGCGTTTTTCCTATTTTGTTGCCTTACAACCTGGAATTAAAATAGTTTTTTGGGGGGGTTGTATCATTTGATTTACACAACATGCCTACCACTTTGAAGACGCAAAATAGTTTTTATTGTGAAACAAACAAGAAATAAGACAAAAAAACTGAAAACTTGTGTGCATAACTATTCACCCTCCCCAAAGTCAATACTTTGTAGAGCCACCTTTTGCAGCAATTACAGCTGCAAGTCTCTTGGGGTATGTCTCTATAAGCTTGGCACATCTAGTTACTGGGATTTTTGCCCATTCTTCAAGGAAAAACTGCTCCAGCTCCTTCAAGTTGGATGGGTTTCGCTGGTGTACAGCAATCTTTAAATCATACCACAGATTATCAATTGGATTGAGGTCTGGGCTTTGACTAGGCCATTCCAAGACATTTAAATCTTTCCCCTTACACCACTCGAGTGTTGCTTTAGCAGTATGCTTAGGGTCATTGTCCTGCTGGAAGGTGAACCTCCGTCCCAGTCTCAAATCTCTTGAAGACTTCAAGAATTTCCCTGTATTTAGCGCCATCCATCATTCCTTCAATTCTGACCAGTTTCCCAGTCCCTGCCAATGAAAAACATACCCACAGTGTGATGCTGCCACCACCATGCTTCACTGTGGGGATGATATTCTCGGGGTGATGAGAGGTGTTGGGTTTGCTCCAGACATAGTGCTTTCCTTGATGGCCTCAATTTTAGTCTCATCTAACCAAAGTACCTACTTCCATATCTTTGGGGAGTCTCCCACATGCCTTTTGGAAAACACCAAATGTGTTTGGTAATTTTTTTCTTTAAGCAATGGCTTTTTTTCTGGCCACTCTTCCGTAAAGTCCAGCTCTGTGGAGTGTACGGCTTAAAATGGTCCTATGGACAGATACTCCAATCACCGCCGTGGAGCTTTGCAGCTCCTTCAGGGTAATCTTTGGTCTCTTTGTTGCCTCTCTGAGTAATGCTCTCCTTGCCTGGTCTGTGAGTTTTGGTGGGCGGCCCTCTCTTGGCAGGTTTGTTTTGGTGCCATATTCTTTCCATTTTTTTTAGAATGGATTTAATGGTGCTCTGTGGGATGTTCAAAGTTTCAGATATCTTTTTATAACCCAACCCTGATCTGTACTTCTTCACAACTTTGTCCCTGACCTGTTTGGAGAGCTCCATGGTCTTCATATTGCCCCTTGCTTAGTGGTGTTGCAGACTCTGAAGTGTATACAGGTGTATATATACTGAGATCATGTGACAGATCATGTGACACTTAGATTGCACATAGGTGCACTTCATTTAACTAATTATCTAACTTCTGAAGGTAATTGGTTGCACCAGATCTTATTTATGGGCTTCATAGCAAAGGGGGTGAATACACACGCACGCACCACTTTTCCATGTTTTCTTTTTAAGTAAGTTATTTTTTGCATTTCACTTCACAAATTTTGACTATTTTGTGTATGTCTATTACATGAAATCCAATAAAAATCTATTTAAATTACAGGTTGTAATGCAAAATAATAGGAAAAATGCGAAGGGGGGGGTGAATACTGTATGTATCATCATGATGGTTTTGTGTCTCAGAGCTTTAAGGATAAGTGTCTGAACTGTAATTTGGGAGGTAATGTCACGTGGATATCACAGCTCCTGCAGGAGTAGCACAATCCCACAGGAACAGCACTGATTCAAATGATAATGGCATAGGTTATAGGGTGCACTGAGCTATTGAATAGATACCGCTCCCACATTCACACCTACACACACAGTGAAACACCACACTATGCTCATCTGCAGCACACCATGCCTGGTAGATATCTGGCTGCCTGTGTTGTGTCACCCTGTTGGAGCGATGCTATGCTGTGGATTAGTTATGCTGTAGGATGATAAAAGACACATCTTTAGACGGTTTGACGAGGCATATGAGACTTGTGCATGTATTACTGAGCCTGCGGTGTGTCAGAGCAACACAGTGGAGGGAGGCATGCTTGCTAGAGTCGTGTGGGCCTCAAATGCTCTCCTCAACATCATTATTCTAATGAGAAATAGAACAGCCTCCGTCCTCCCTCTCTCACAACATCCCTCCTTTCATTATAATGTGGACGGCTGGACTCCCAGCTAACAATTCTAAGGAGAGAAAAAGTTTTGTAATGTTATCCATAATGTTCCCCCAGATGTTTGAGTGTCCACTTTTCCGTTAGTTTGGGGAACTTTCTGTGTATGTTAGCAAAAACCTAATGAGAACCTGTTATTATTGTCATTAGAGTTAGGGGAACATTCCCTAAATGTCAAACAGAACTTACCCAGAACATGGTTGCCATGTTCTCATAATATCTAATATTAATGTTTGAGACACGCTTCATGGGAATGTTGCAAGAACATTCCTGTGCCCAGTTTTCTGAAGGTTAGGAGAATATTCCATCAATGTCCCACCAAACACACACAACATGGTTGACATGTTCTCAGAATATAAGATATTAATATTCTAGACACTTTTCATGGGAACGTTGCAGGAACATTTCTGTAGATCAGTTGTCAGGACGTCACCTGATGGTCCCAAAGAAACATTCCCCCCTCCCCCGTAAATATTTTCCCTTACACATCACGCCTTATTACTGAGCCCATCACGGCCCTGATTGGTGAATTACTAATCCATTCACAGCTCTTTGTCTGTTGGCAAGGTTAGGGACACACAGTGCATTTAACATAGTGTTTTCAAATTACATATTTGGCATGATTATGTTGTGCATGTTCAATTATACAGTAATTATTTTTCGTTTTTAGGGCTTTCTGTATAGTGATCTGATGTTGGTGGGGCATTTTACCCTGTTTTAATGTTACTCCTGAATCACTATATAAAATAGTTTTTCTTGATTGTACTTTTAATAGAGCTGAGATTTACTTCGAAGTGCATTCACCCTATTGCTTACACCTATACAGTTGGTTCAGATTTACACAAGTGCATAGGGGGAAGAGGTTAGGGTTTGCTTCTGGACAGGGCCTAATTATACTGGCCCTGTCCTGTGGTGGATGAGTGACTCAGGCATCCACCGTCAGAAAGAGCAGGCGGATCACCACCGCAGTGAGGCTCCCATGTCCCATCCTGGTGATTGCGAACCTCCGTTCCGCCTGCCATGTAAGAAGCTGAGTCCCCAGTTTGTGGGGCCGCTCAAGGTCAATGACAATTCCCCACTAACTACCGGCTCTCACCATCTTCCATGTTTCCCTCCTCAGGCCGGGGGTTCCTGGTCCCCTGGCTGATGCAGTCCCACACGAAACCCCTCCGCCTCCCTTGGGCATTGAGGGGAGCCCCGCCTATGCCGTTAGATCTCTCCTAGACTCCCGGCGTTGTGGGGGTCAACTCCAGTACCTGGTGGACTGGGAGGGGTATGGTCAAGAGGAGGGGTGCTGGGTTCCGTTGGACGACATTCTAGATCCCAACATCATCCAATAATTCCCCCTTTGCCTCGCCCTCGGGGCCGTCCTCCTGCCCGGCGTCGTGCTCCTGGCCGGTCTTGTCCTGCGGCTGGAGCCCCGCGTCAGGGAGGGGTACATTCACATCTACTCTCACTCCCCCTCTATACAGCGCTCGACATCGCTGGTCTACTAACCACCGGTCCTGGCAACCCATCATTACGCACACCTGGCAACCCTCATTACGCAAACTTGCGCCCCATCATGAAGCTCACCTGGACTCCATCACTACCCTGATTACTCCCCCTTTATCTAGCATCACTCTTCAGGCAATATTGGTTATGTTTCCTTGTCAGACGTTTCTCTTGTTTTGTATTGTTCTACGTTCATTATTATTAAACTCACTAACTGCACCTGCTTCCTGACTCCCAGCGTTGACGTTACAGACGTTGATGGAATGAATATTCTCCTAACCCTCAGAAAACTGGGCACATCAATGTTCTTGCAATGTTCCCATGAAATATGTCCAGAACATTAATTTCATATTCTGAAAACATGGCAACTATGTTCTGTATTTGTTTGGTGTGACCTGGATGGAATATTGTCCTAACCCTTAGAAAACTGGACACGGGAATGTTCTAGCAACGTTCCCATGAAACGTGTCTAGAACAGTAATATTCAATATTCTGAGAAAATAGTAACCATGTTCTGGGTAAGTTCTGACATTAAGGGAATGGTCTCTTGGAAACAGTCTGCACGTCACTGGGGCATTCCTATGAAAACTTTAGGTAAGGACCTAATGAGAGTCTTCAGGAAATGTTCTCTAAAGTTGTGGGATCGTTTGTTGTTAACGAGAGACAAAAGGGCTGTGAGACATGGGTTTGACTCTGGACACATGAAAGGTGGGATGTATACGAAGGGCACGGGGCAACAGAAGGTGAAGAGCAGAGGGGTTAATGATCTTGGAGATGGGGAACGGGCCGATAAACCAGGGGGAGAGTTTGCAGAGGGGCAGACCCAGAGGGGCAGATCCTTGGTGGATAGCCATACCTTCTGCCCAAGACGATACCAGGGAGCTGGAGCCCGATGGCGATCCGCTTGTCGTCGATACCTGGAGATGGTCTTGAAGAGGGCTGACCGGGCTCTCCTCCAGGTACAATGACAGCGGAGGACAAACATCTAGGCAGAAGGTATACCCACCTCCTCTTCCTGCTCAGGGAAGAGCGGGGGCTGATTCCCCAGAGAACACTCAAATGGTGATAGGCACGTGGCAAAGCAGGGAAGGGTGTTGTGCGTGTATTCCACCCACACCAGCTGCTGGCTCCAGGTGGTGGGGTTGGCGGAGACCAGGCAGCACAGGGTGGCCTCGATGTCCTGGTAGGCTCGCTCCGACTGACCTTTAGACTGGGGTTTGAAACAGGAGGACAGGCTGGCCGACGACCCAATGAGGGTGCAGAATCCCTTCCAGAACCGGGACAAGAACTGAGGGCCGCAGTCCATGGATCCGGAAGACGTGCTACACCATGAGCTGGGCTGTCTCCTTGGCAGAGGGTAACTTGGGGAGAAGAATGAAGTAGGCGGCCTTGGAAAAGCGATCCACCATGGTCAGGATGGCAGTGTTGCCATCAGATGATGGGAGACCCGCGACAAAGTCCAGGGAGATGTGAGACCAGGGACGATGAGGGACTGGCAAGGTTGGAGGAGGCCAACGGGCATGACCAGATATTCGTAGTGGCCGCTGGTCGTGTTGAAGGCGGTCTTCCACTCGTCCCCCTCTCGTATCCGCACCAGGTGGTAGGCGTTACATAGATCCAGCTTGGAGAACACAGTGACCCCCTGGAGCGGCTCGAAGACTGAGGAAATGAATGGTAGTGGATAAATCCAGTAGCTAGGGAGTCCCCAATGTAGTGCTCCATAGCCTTGGTTTCAGGTCCCAACAGCGAGTACAGATGCACCCGGGGTGGCATTGTGCTTGGGAGAAGGTCAATCCTGCAGCCATAGGGTCGGTGAGGCGGAAGGGAAGTGGCCCGGGACTTGCTGAACACCTCCTGAAGATCCTGGTACTCCACGGGAATGGGGGAGAGATCCGGAACCTCCTCAGAGTACACAGGAAGATGTCCCAGGGCAGGTTGCGCCGACTTCAGACAATGGACGTGGCAGAATGGACTCCAGCCCATGATGGCACCCGTCGACCAGTTGATGAGTGGGTTGTGTCGCTGGAGCCAGGAGAATCCCAAAACCACAGGGTTCTGGGGGGACTTGATAAGCAAGAACTGAATAGTCTCGCTGTGATTCCCTGACACACGTAGGTTGATGGGAGTGGTGTTATGGGTGACCCAACCTATTGAGCTCCCATCCAACACTCTAACATCCACAGGAATGGAAAGGGGCTGAGTGGGGATGTTCAGCTCGGAAGCCAGTGTGGCGTCCAAAAAGCTCTCATCGGACCCAGAGTCAATGAGGACCTGGAGAGATTTGGACTGGTTTCCCCACAGCAGAATGACATGAAAAGGGGTGCGAGTAAGGGAAGCAGAAAAGTTCCCCATATGGCCCACCAGAGTACTCGCTCCTACCGGTGAGACTGGTCTTTTACCGGGCACGAGGACACAAAATGACCAAAAGACCCACAATACAGACAGCTCCTTGTGCTGATCCGGTGTTGCCGGTCCACTGGCGACAGCCCAGCCCTGCCTAGTTGCATGGACTCGGGAAACAGTGCCTCGGCCCTCGTCAGTGACTCTCGAGGAAGGTCGGGAAATCTCGGGTGCTCTCAGCCACGGGACTGTTGGGGACTTCCGGGATGACTCAGAGGCGAGATGGAATCCCTGGACGTGCGAGTGAAATTGAATTTCCTCTCCATCCATCGTTCCCGCAATCGTCCATCAATGCGGATGGCCAAAGCGATGAGGGAGTCAAAATCTGTGGGTAACTCCCGAGCCGCAAGCTCATCCTTAACCTCCTCCGAGATGGTGTACAGGAACATGTCAAACAGTGCTTCTGGATTCCAAGCACTCTCCGCTGCCAACGTACGGAAATCCACCGCATAGTCGGCCACAGTGCCTGACATACTTTTCACTTTTCAAAGATCCCTAGAAATGTACATGTTTTGAGCTCTTGTTGGAAGCAAATGACTACAAATGATCTATAACTGGGATATTTACTCACTAACTAGCAAAGGATATGAACAAAATGTGCACATGTGGCTACATGCATCTTTTGCTTAAATCTCAAAACAAGAGCATCTACTCATGACCTCTCATGCTGTAAACACAGTCCAGTTCAAACACAGTCCAGTTCAAAGGGCACATATCAATATATGGCAATGGTCTGTTTGCATATAGGCCTACTGCAGCACTGATTGGTTATGCCGCAACGGGCTGAGTAGTGTGTGTGTCAATATAATAGAATCCTATTCTGATGCATTCTGCCTACAACAACATCTCTTGCATAGCTTTTTGTTTCAGTATGTTGCATTGAAAGTGGCTAATATTGCACTGATTTATCAAAATTGCCGCAGTAAACGGAAACGTTGATAGTGTTAACAGGGAAAACTCTAGAACAGTGGTCACCAACCATTTCTGATTTAAGATCACTTTATGAGTCAAAATGTAAGCAGCTCAGGTTTTTTTTAACATGACTTAAAAAACGTAAGCTTATGCAACATTAACCAATTAAAAACAGTACTGTAGCAAGGAGATTTGTGCAGTAAGCTACAGGCCCAATACATTATCATAGCATATTGGCTTTGCTTGAATTCCCCTGCCAATGCATTGTTGTCCGGGCCATTTTTTTGCAATTATATAAAACAATTTGAGGTAGGCTACATGATCACACTGGTAATATATTCATTGTATTACTTGTGAGGCACAGCTGAGTGAGTATACATTTAAATAATTTGCTTTTTATTTTACTGGGCTGATGGTGCCTGCATCTGATGGTCAGTCTTAGAGGAGGGAGAGAGAAGCAGAGTGAGGGTCCTCTGCCTATCAGCATCCCACCGCTCTCCCTTTCCTCCGATGACACTGACCAAAAAGGGACTCGGTCTTCCAGCTGATGGGGAAACTTGAGGGGGGGGGGTGTACATTTGCTGTCTGAGACCTTGTAACACTAACGAGTCACATGACACCGGGGAGGGAAAATGACTAATTGGGCCCAATTTGGACATTTTCACTTAGGGGTGTACTCACTTTTGTTGCCAGCGGTTTAGATATTAATGGCTGTGTGTTGAGTTATTTTGAGGGGACAGCAAATTTACACTGTTATACAAACTGTACACTCACTACTTTACATTGTAGCAAAGTGTAATTTCTTCAGTGTTGTCACATGAAAAGATATACTCAAATATTTACAGAAATGTGAGGGGTGTACTCACTTTTGTGATATACTGTATGTATACTCTGAGGTGTGTGTGTGTGTGGTGTGTGGTGGGGTGACCTCGTGTCCCAGAGCAAGGCTGAAGGCCTGGGCATTCAATTGCAACTGACTAGGTATCCCCTTTCCCTATCTCCTGTGTGTCTCCATCATGTCTTTTCAGACCTCTCAGTGGGAATGGGCAAATGTCCCCCCCCCCCCCCCCCCCGGAGGTAAACAGATGCATAAGGTGATGTTTGAATACATGAATTCAGATGAGGCACTCTCTTAATCATGTTATCGGGTTGCCGTGGAAACAGGAGCCATACCAACTGCTAGCTTAGATCACGGGGATATGTCAGTCTGCTGTGGCATGGCTGCTGCCTCTATCCCTCCTCATTACTGGACTGGGTAGAGATAAGAGGGAGTGGGAGGGTTCCGTGTTGCTCTATCTTCTCAGGGTCGTCAGGCTGTGGAGGCAGTGGCTGGTGACACAAGGCTAATGGCCATGTCGGAGCAGTGGTAACATGGGAAAGCAGTGGCTTTTCTTTTCCTTCTCATCCACCACTACAGCCCAAGGACATACGCCACAGGTCAGAATGGATGGGTGGAGCACTGAAGTGTTCCCAGAGATGTGAGAGGTGAGATGTGAGAGGTCTCTGGGGGTGCATATATTTATCCTGTTTCACACTATACGTGTGTGGTGTGAAATGGAAATGGGTATTTTGCATATCCCACTCCCCCCCGAGACACCCTCGGAGAGTGGAGTCACAGCCAGGGATCAGCCATTATTGACGGCAACCCTGGAGTAATTTGGTGCCTTGCTTAAATTAAGGGTAGATCAACAGATTTTTCACCTAGTCGGTTAATTGGCACAACACTTTCACGGCTTGGCTACTTGCCCGGGGGCTTTCATTGTGTATTAGCCTAATTTTGGGGTTCCCATGATCTAGAGAAGTTTGTGAGAGCGAGGGAGAGGGTTTACTACAATGCCTGCAAGAGTAATGTCAGACCTCTTCAACTGTTGACGGGGAAGAATTCACACACCAATGAAAGTAAACATTTTTTATAATTTCGCTACCATCAGGCATGGTATTTCAAGACCATCATACAGAACGCTATTTCATGGATATAGTCACTTCAACACAACACTGTTTTCAGCCATTATTCAGCCTGATGTGTGCAAGCTGCAACTAACTGACAATAATCTCTCTCTGTGGTCAGAAAGCATCAACAAAAGGACGGACAAAAAATGTCAGGAATGTGGGGAATAAAAAGGCAGAAAACTTGCTGTTCGTGATTTATTTCTGAGGATTGGGTGGTGTGTGTGTGTGTGTGTGTGTGTGTTTCTCGAGTCCTGAGGTTGACACATGGCATTATGAGGCAGATGTATGCACATCCTGGGGGGATATGACTGGAACAGGGAAAAATACACAAACCCAATGCCAACAAGAGACCACAATCTTTCTAATGAAAAAGAGGAAAAAGTTGAAAACATATGGATAGAAAATGTGATAATTGTACTTCATGTATTGGCAAAATCATTAGTAGCAATAGGAAATTGATGGAGGTAGAAAAATAACAGCTCTGCCCTCATTTAATACAATTCAAACAGCCTCATGCAGGGTCATTATGCAATGTCAATATTTATGTTCTGTTTTCTTGAGAGAAAATGAACTCCGCACAATCAATTTATAGATCTTTGTCGTTGCTGTGAAAACAGCAGCATTAAAAAAAATGTACAGCTGGGTAGTGAAAATGCCTTCATTATCTATGGGGGACGGGAGGGTTTCCCAGTGCCACTATGGCTTCCTTATCCATGCCATGGAAAGACAAACGCTACATTACTTTATGCACACCTAATGAGGCATGATGATGATTCTGGGGCTATCGGTTGACCATCACGGAACAACCAAAAGCTCTAACAACTAATCTCTTCCTCATTTAGGTCCATTAGTCCAGAATAGATTTGACGCCATTCCTTGGTTTAATAATTAACTGTTTATGAATATGTTATGAATGGAATGCAGACATTGGTGATCTGTGAGCCAAAGTTCAATAATGCTCCAAATAGCAAAACATATTCACATTGCACTACCTCACCTACCTCCCAGTGAAAACAATAGTCAAATATTAAAAATGCTTTCTACTAGGAGAGTGAACCTGCATGCTGCGATTGTCTATGAATACTTGTCAGGATTTGTCATGAACAATTAAAATCATTCAAGGGATTTGTGGTGACATGGTCATGGAAACACAAGTAAATATGGGATACAAAGTACCGTATATTGGAAACAGGTGATTCCACACAGGTGTGGATCCAGAGTTAATTAAGAAATTAACATCCCATCATGCTTAGGGTCATGTATAAAAATGCCCAGTTGCCCATTATTTTGGCTATCATGGCTAGAAGAAGATATCTCAGTGACTTGGAAAGAGGGGTCTCAAAGGAACATAGGGGGTTTAAAGGGTGCGTGTCTCAGTCACCAGATCTCAACCCAATTGAACATGTTTTCCACCACCATCAACAAAACACCAAACGATGGAACTTCTCGTGGAACAATCGTGTGGCATCACCCCAACAGAGTTCCAGACACTTGTAGAATCTATGCCAAGGCACATTGAAGCGGTTCTGGTGGTTCGTGGTGGCCTAATGCTCTATTAAGACACTTTACACGGGTGTTTCCTTTATTAGGGCAGTTACCTACAGTGCCTTGCGAAAGTATTCGGCCCCCTTGAACTTTGCGACCTTTTGCCACATTTCAGGCTTCAAACATAAAGATATAAAACTGTATTTTTTTGTGAAGAATCAACAACACGTGGGACACAATCATGAAGTGGAACGACATTTATTGGATATTTCAAACTTTTTTAACAAATCAAAAACTGAAAAATTGGGCGTGCAAAATTATTTTAAGTTAATACTTTGTAGCGCCACCTTTTGCTGCGATTACAGCTGTAAGTCGCTTGGGGTATGTCTCTATCAGTTTTGCACATCGAGATACTGAAATTTTTTCCCATTCCTCCTTGCAAAACAGCTCGAGCTCAGTGAGGTTGGATGGAGAGCATTTGTGAACAGCAGTTTTCAGTTCTTTCCACAGATTCTCAATTCGATTCAGGTCTGGACTTTGACTTGGCCATTCTAACACCTGGATATGTTTATTTTTGAACCATTCCATTGTAGATTTTGCTTTATGTTTTGGATCATTGTCTTGCTGGAAGACAAATCTCCGTCCCAGTCTCAGGTCTTTTGCAGACTCCATCAGGTTTCCTTCCAGAATGGTCCTGTATTTGGCTCCATCCATCTTCCCATCAATTTTAACCATCTTCCCTGTCCCTGCTGAAGAAAAGCAGGCCCAAACCATGATGCTGCCACCACCACGTTTGACAGTGGGGATGGTGTGTTCGGCTGTGTTGCTTTTACGCCAAACATAACGTTTTGCATTGTTGCCAAAAAGTTAAATTTTGGTTTCATCTGACCAGAGCACCTTCTTCCACATGTTTGGTGTGTCTCCCAGGTGGCTTGTGGCAAACTTTAAACGACACTTTTTATGGATATCTTTAAGAAATGGCTTTCTTCTTGCCACTCTTCCATAAAGGCCAGATTTGTGCAATATACGACTGATTGTTGTCCTATGGACAGAGTCTCCCACCTCAGCTGTAGATCTCTGCAGTTCATCCAGAGTGATCATGGGCCTCTTGGCTGCATCTCTGATCAGTCTTCTCCTTGAATGAGCTGAAAGTTTAGAGGGACGGACAGGTCTTGGTAGATTTGCAGTGGTCTGATACTCCTTCCATTTCAATATTATCGTTTGCACAGTGCTCCTTGGGATTTTTAAAGCTTGGGAAATCTTTTTGTATCCAAATCCGGCTTTAAACTTCTTCACAACAGTATCTCGGACCTGCCTGGTGTGTTCCTTGTTCTTCATGATGCTCTCTGCGCTTTTGACGGACCTCTGAGACTATCACAGTGCAGGTGCATTTATACGGAGACTTGATTACACACAGGTGGATTGTATTTATCATCAATAGTCATTTAGGTCAACATTGGATCATTCAGAGATCCTCACTGAACTTCTGGAGAGAGTTTGCTGCACTGAAAGTAAAGGGGCTGAATAATTTTGCACGCCCAATTTTTCAGTTTTTGATTTGTTAAAAAAGTTTGAAATATCCAATAAATGTCGTTCCACTTCATGATTGTGTCCCACTTGTTGTTGATTCTTCATAAAAAAAATACAGTTTTATATCTTTATGTTTGAAGCCTGAAATGTGGCAAAAGGTCGCAAAGTTCAAGGGGGCCGAATACTTTCGCAAGGCACTGTATATAACGTTTAACTATGTTGTCAATCACATCTGCATTTGACATTACACATTCATGTCCTATTGACTTTCATCAGTAGTTTCAGAGTCTGATAACTATAGAGATATGATAGAGGTGAGGATAGAGGTGATTTTTCAAGCATGGAAATGAGTTTTTGGACACATGATTGACAGTTTACATAGAGCACAGGTGTAGCTGCACATGGCCTCTTCCACACAGGGCTGGAAAGCAGCCAGCTAGAGCATCATACAACACAATCTTGGAGAAGAGAAGTCGAGAGTAAAGAGCAAAGGTATGCTATATAATTTACAGTGGGGCAAAAAAAAATCACATTGTAGGATTTTTAATGAATTTTTTTGCAAATTATGGTGGAAAATTAGTATTTGGTCACCTACAAACATGCAAGATTTCTGGCTCTCACAGACCTGTAACAACTTCTTTAAGAGGCTCCTCTGTCCTCCACTCTTTACCTGTATTAATGGCACCTGTTTGAACTTGTTATCAGTATAAACGACACCTGTCCACAACCTCAAACAGTCACACTCCAAACTCCACTATGGCCAAGACCAAAGAGCTGTCAAAGGACACCAGAAACAAAATTGTAGACCTGCACCAGACTGGGAAGACTGAATAGGTAAGCAGCTTGGTTTGAAGAAATCAACTGTGGGAGCAATTATTAGGAAATGGAAGACATACAAGACCACTGATAATCTCCCTCGATCTGGGGCTCCACGCAAGATCTCACCCCGTGGGGTCAAAATGATCACAAGAATGGTGAGCAAAAATCCCAGAACCACACGGGGGGACCTAGTGAATGACCTGCAGAGAGCTGGGACCAAAGTAACAAAGCCTACCATCAGTAACACACTACGCTGCCAGGGACTCAAATCCTGCAGTGCCAGACGTGTCCCCCTGCTTAAGCCAGTACATGTCCAGGCCCGTCTGAAGTTTGCTAGAAAGCATTTGGATGATCCAGAAGAAGATTGGGAGAATGTCATATGGTCAGATGAAACCAAAATAGAACTTTTTGGTAAAAACTCAACTCGTCGTGTTTGGAGGACAAAGAATGCTGAGTTGCATCCAAAGATCACCATACCTACTGTGAAGTATGGGGGTGGAAACATCATGCTTTGGGGCTGTTTTTCTGCAAAGGGACCAGGACGACTGAAAGGAAAGAATGAATGGGGTCATGTATCGTGAGATTTTGAGTGAAAACCTCCTTCCATCAGCAAGGGCATTGAAGATGAAACGTGGCTGGGTCTTTCAGCATGACAATGATCCCAAACACACTGCCCGGGCAACGAAGGAGTGGCTTCGTAAGAGGCATTTCAAGGTCCTGGAGTGGCCTAGCCAGTCTCCAGATCTCAACCCCATACAAAATCTTTGGAGTTGAAAGTCTGTGTTGCCCAGCAACAGCCCCAAAACATCACTGCTCTAGAGGAGATCTGCACGGAGGAATGGGCCAAAATACCAGCAACAGTGTGTGAAAACCTTGTGAAGACTTACAGAAAACTTTTCACTTCTGTCATTGCCAACAAAGGGTATACAACAAACTATTGAGATAAACTTTTGTTATTGACCAAATACTTATTTTCCACCATAATTTGCAAATAAATAAATAAATAAATCCTACAACGTGATTTTCTGGAATTATTTTTCTCATTTTGTCTGTCATAGTTGAAGTGTACCTATGATGAAAATTACAGGCCTCTCTCATCTTTTTAAGTGGGAGAACTTGCACAATTGGTGGCTGACTAAATACTTTTTTGCCCCACTCTATATGACCCCAGTATCGACTTCTCCCAGCAGACAGTGGAATTTAGTCACCAGATGATGAACAATGAAATACTCAACTCTGACATCAAACATGGATTACAAATATACTGAAAGAGATTGCTCTGGGCCTGATACCATGACACATTTAACCTTTGTGTGACTGTTATGCCTTCACTATGACAGATGGTGGCTTCAATGCAGTGGTCATATACAGGTAGCTCCGTGATAAGTATAGTTTCAGCCCACGACCGCCAATCCTGCTTCGATCTCTGGGCAGCGTCCACTCCCCCTCTCTCTTTGTCTCCCCCCCCCCCCCCCCCCTGCTTGGGCAGATGGTGCCAGGGCTCAGGCGAACGGGAGCTTTGAGGGCCAAGATCCAAAAATGGAAGAGAAAACATGTAAAAGTATATGAGTAAAACAACTGCTTGAGGCAGATGCTTTTAAAATACAGGAACTACCCACTGACCCATCTGTTGTGAGGAAATTCCAATGAGGTTGCATCCCAAAAGGCTCTAGACCTTTGCCTTGAACCATCCCCAAAGATCGACACCATAGATCATTCAATACACCCTCAAGGCATCAGTCAACCTGACAGGAAACAAAGTCCGTTCGATCGATTTTCATATCCTGATTTATTTTTATTTTTTATTGTTCATTGTGGCTAGACATGACACACAAAACTGTCGTTGACATCTAGCAAACCTGGTACATAGAACAACCTTTAGACTGTGGAGACCATAAGCAAGGCAGCAGACAACGCTGTAGCATCCCATGACACATCTGTGACACAAAGCATATGTTAAGGTTCTGGTGAATTTATGCAAAAGCTGAATATAGACATAAACAAAACACAAGCCTCCAAGAGCAAGGTAATAATAAATCAAGGTCTACTTCACTTCAGTCATCATTAAGGCCAGTTCGGATGTGGTAATTTAAGCATCTACTCCGCTAACAGCATGTAAAATAAAAACTGAAATTCATCAGTTGTCCTTTTTTCAGCCAACTATTTTTTTCCTACTCATTTCAAAATTACAAACATATTTTTTTTGTAGTAATGTAAATAATATTATCATACAAAAAAACCTTCCACTATGACAACTGGATGTACTTTCTGTTGTGTTTGTACTGTGGTGTCTCTCTCCTGTCTAGTACAGTAACCTACTCTTACAGTATGCGAAGTTCCTTGGTGCTGTCGCCGCCCTGGAGGCGGGCACTGGGAGTGTTCAGTCAGTCAGATGCAGATGGACCCTGTCCTCCAGAGATCTTCCGGCGGATGCTAGCCTGGACAGCTGGCTGAGATAAAAGCTCCTTTATGTCCTGTAGTTTCTGAGACGGACACTGGTTCTGTGTGTGAAGGGGCTTCCCAACCAGGTCTGCTGCATCAACCAGCCTCTTCTACAGGGGACAAACAAAACACACAAACAAACTAACAGACACCCAATGTGATCCTCATCGCCAGTAGGTCAACCTTTTTGGCTGTGTATATTCATTAGATTTTAAAAAGCAGATTTTTTACCACAGGTAGGACATGGGACCCACTCTACATTTACCCTTCACGTCTTAACCACATACAGCACAGATGAGACAGGATCACGTAAACATAGTTCACAGCATATTTTCTAACTGCATAGTCAATCCCCTTGGCCTCAAGATTTTGAGTTGCAGTTCATTTTGTAGTGATGTTTTAGCTTTAGTAGAAAGACGGTGATTGTCTTTGCACCGACCGCACCTTGCGGAGGGCCGAGGTTTAGCCCAACCTAACCTCAGGTCCCAGATCAGTCTGTAGTGTGTGTTGTGACACGTCAGCTCCACTCTGAATGTTGGGGCGACCTTTGGCAGCCAATAAAACTAGTCAGACAGTTGGGCAGACAGACACGACAGAGGCTTGTTTGGAGGGAGACTACTGAGAGTAGTGGGTGACAGAGTTAAAGATACACAAAAAGCTGCATAGGGATTCCACGATCAATTCAGTGTCCTGCCCCCAAAAAGCCCACCTTCCTTGTCTAGTAAAACCCCTCAACTGCCCATTGGCTCCTGGGCTGGCTGACTGCCTGAGTTCCTGCCTGGGCTGGTTAGTGTTCAGTGCCGCCTGGGGGAATTGTCTGTGGTCACTTGCTGCTGGCGCTGGTGTCGGTGGTGGTAGTGTTGACAGTGTTACTGTTGAGGTTGTCTGAGGGCCGCGCCAGGTCAGATGACGCGGCCCCGTTGTGCTGAGTCTCATCCATGTACTGCTGCACGGCCCGCAGCACGGCGTCCTCCACCAGCCTCTTACTCAGGCTCACCAGCTCCTCATCGTCAGGCTCCGGACCCCTCTTCACACCTACACAACCAACGACAACACAACAGCTAGCGTCACTACTACACCCGGTCACTACTCACACCATGCAGCCTAGCAGCTCTGAGCTACATGACCTTTACCCTATTCCAGCTCAGTGTCAAGTTCTGTCAACACAACACGAGCCCCTTGGTTAAAGGCTCTTCAAGCCTCAAAGCTCAGTGATGGTAAGCTCATACAGTGTCAATTAAGTACATTCCCAGAGGAGTACAATTCCCATTTTGAGCACTTAAGAGATTAAGGTAAGCTATGAATTTACTGTGGCTATAGTCATAGGAGAAATATGTTGTGCCTGCAGTACAGTTCTCTTGCTAGCTACTGTATCAGTGACAGTCTGCCAGTATTAAAGTATGTTCGAGTTGGAGGGTGCATTAGAGTGACAGGGGTATTTGGCATTAACAGTGAGAACACTGAGGAGCCGAGGCTAAAAAAAAGACAAACACTGGTGTCATCCTTTCACGCTCTCGTTCCAGTATGGTTGAGAGTCAAACAGTCTGCTAGTTACACAAGAACATGTCAAAAGGAGGGAGTCTGGGAGAGTACAGTGCTTTAAATGAAATGGTGCTTTGGGACTCAGAGAGCCCACTGAGAGACAGAGACACACGTACTTGTCCGAGCAGCCCGGGGCCCGCTCTGAAAAAGATCTGCAAGACAAACAATAGCCGTTTAGCAACAGAACAGTTCTTCAACACAAATCAGACTCCATTTTCCCACAATCAGGGGCGGTTGTGCGGCGATTAGCCTATTCTTTATTTTGATTGGCCGTACACATTTTTGATTGACTGAGAGCCTACCTTGATTGCAGTGCTGGATGATAGGTTTGGTGAATTTCAACACTCAGTGATTTAGGAATCGCACACATTTTGATTTCTGTGGGTGTTTTATGGTCTCGTACTCAAGAGGACCACGGTGTTGCAGAATCAAGTAGTCAGATTAAGAAAGGTTCATCCGTGTTAAGTGTATTTCTCTCAGGGATGAGTCTCTCTCCAAAGACATTTAATGAATACTTACAGCAGAGGGGGAGAAATAAATAGCTTTCTTCACACGGCAAAGTAATGACCTTTGTTATACCTTACAGTATGCAGATTAGAATGAAGCGTGTGCTGCGATACGAGTGACACATGGAGAAGTTGGTTATCAGAAGTCTGAAGCAAAACATGTCAACTCAATCAAGGCAGGAGTGCACTTTGTACCATGGAAGTCCACAGAACACAATGTGAGAGAGTGTGCAGTACATAAAAGGGCGTGCATACATCCACGGAACTAGATACTAGTAATTCTATTTCTATGTCTGCATTTTCCACGTGAAGAGGGGGGGAAACTCACAGAGGAGACAGACCCCTAATGGGTTGACAGACGTCAAACCTGAACATCGTAGACTAGAGAGACTCTCTATCTCGCTCTCTCCCACTCTCACGAGAACAGTGAGCAGCGTGAAGGTAAACTCTAGTCCATTAGTTAGTGCTGTGGCTCAGAGAGAACTTTATGAGAGCACTAAACGCTACATCCACACCGATAATAACGCAGGAGAGATCAGGCTGACAGATTAAGAGCTAGCCGGCAGGGTGCACCTGAGAGACAAGGCGAAGTGGTTCACCTTTTTGTATTGGACTGAGAAAAGGGAAGCCAAAATCCAGACTAGCATACGTAGTAGTCAAGGCGATAGCATTAGAATGATTTTGAGAGTATTAAACTATGCAAGTATCGAACAGCACTCTCTCTCTCCGCCTCTACTCCACTCTTGTGCCCAGACATTTCATCAGACGTGGTATCAAACGGGGCGGCAGGTAGCTGGTTCTAATCCCCGAGCCGACTAGGGGGGAAAAAATCTGCCGATGTGCCCTTGAGCAAGGCACTTGACCGTAATTGCTCCTGTACGTCGCTCTGGATAAGAGTGTCTGCTAAGTGACTAAAATGTAAATGTGTGTGGTTTTCCTCCACCCCTGGAAGGGGGAGTGGTGCGGTGGAGTCTGCTTGGAGGTATTTCCTGAGGAAACGGCAGCTCCATTAGGGAGATCCTGAGAGAGCTCCTCCTAAACCACCAGGTCATCTGAGGGAAATGAGGCGAGGAAGGATCTTTTTAGCTCTGCTCGCTCTCTGCTGTACACACACACACACACACACACTGGTACTCAACCGCTGCACTGCACCTCATCAACCAGCACACTAGATTGAATCTATCTCATGGATAATGGATAAGCCACATTCCAAAACAAAAATGAGTATTCACAACACAACAACTAGGATATTCTCCAACAAGATAAAGTGATGCATCAAATGAGCCCGTACAGTGGGTGTGTGTGAAAGTCATTGCATGCTGAGCCTAGCACTTCTGGACCTTCTGCAGTCATATATCACAGGGCGCTTGTCTCTCCGTCACTATAGGGACCTAGTGCTGGTGGCCTGACAAGGTTGCCATTGGGTCCCAGCTCCAATCTGTCCTTGGACGGGGTTAGAATAGGCCGTGTGTATGTGTTTTTCCATGACTGTGCACTGCGTGTGTGTGTCTGTGTGCATGCACATGTGGCTGCATAAAAGCAGACCGACAGGAGTGCAGACAGGCAGCAACAACACAGCACACTCTGCCAGTCATGTATCTTACTCATCAGACACACAAGCAGGAATGTGCTACACACCTCAGGCTGACATGATGCCATAGCAAGAGAACAATCAAGTGGTCTCTTCCAATATGGATACAGATCACAATGAAGCCTCTGCTTGAATCAGCAAACCTAACTAGCACTGTATGTGTCTGAGTGTTTCTGGAGGCCCTCTCCCGTCTTTTCTAACTACATTGGGAATACCAGGCAGAGAGATCGGCTTTAGCTGGTTACAACTACCCGCCCTCCCCTCCCCCCTCCACTCCACCATGCTGCCTTTTAAAATTCCAAAGCTATTATTTAGCGCTGTTGGGGTTGTCAGATGCTCAGGGCTCACAGTTTGTGCCCGTGGAAGAACAGACGGTCTCCCTTTTACGTGGAAAACACAGACACCCTTTCACAGTATTCACACGGCCAGCCAGCGGCCAAACAAGGACACGCTCCTCGCACCCAGCTGGGCTCACGAGGCGTGGTGACAACACAATCACATCACCCAACGAGCATCTGACCTCTCATGACAAACCTCTTCACCCTTCTCTTTCTTCCCCTCCCTCCCTTCCTCCCCATCCCTCTAGTTTCCCTCTCACTCCTACTCGCTCTCTCTCTTTCCCTCCACCAAGCTAGAATTAAAAGTAGGGCAAACATGCTCTCAGAAAAGGCAGCTCTCTGATTGCAGTGTTTCAACAGAGAAAGTCCCCCATCGAGTTGGAGACAGAGAAACAATGCAGAGAGAAAATCCTGCCAAATTAAACAAGACTAGCTTTGCCAGACTGGCAAGAGCTTTGGACGGATTTATAATAGAGAAATGAAAAATAAATTGTTTGGCAGCATGGGAGCTTCCAGTGCTGAGTGTGCTGCATTGCCAATTGTTGGAGAGGCTGTTGGCACATAGCAGCTCCAGAAAAAGACACAGGCACTTTGACAGACAGCCCCAAGTTCAGATATCAGTACACTGGTGACAGAGACAGGAGCACGCACGTTTATGGCATGTGCACGTCATCTATAGTGGACTATAAACTCTTCCGCAATGCCAAGATAAGACCTAAGGTGCAAATACAAGTACACACACAAAAGCACATACTTACCCACACACACACACACACACACACACACACACACACACACACTAATGGACACCCGGATACAAACACACATTCTCACAGAGACATACAGTAAAATGATAAGCCCCTTTCTTTCTCCCATTGATCTGAGTCCCAGCCACAAGCAAACCAGAAGACAGAAAGACCACCCACACCCAAGGACTTACGGATCTTCTCCTCTGCTCGGGAGAAGGGAAAGCAACACAACTGCCCCATAGCCGCACTGCTCCTCTGCCCCCTGTCTCTCTCTGTCTTTATCCTCTCTCTATCACTCTCTGCTCTACCCCGCTGCAAACAGATGAGTAGTAAAATCCAACACGGCTTCCACACTGCCTGAGATGGAGTGAGTGAATGAGGGAGTCAACTGAGAGGGTGAAGGCTGCGTTCACTCTGTGACAAAGAGGGGAGGGGTGTGTGAGTGTGTGGAAAGGGAGGGGGTTACTCAAGCTCCACCCTCTTCCCTTTCGCTGCCTTGGATAACTGCTTTGGAATGGCCGGCAGCTGACTGCCACAGTTGTGTGTTCTGCTGTGGGTGTGTGTGTGTGTATATATATGTGCGTGGTCTCCGAAAGATGTGCCAGTTTTGATTATAGCTACAACTGTCCCAGCTCCCCGGTTAGGCAACTTAGGATGACCAGTGGGAGACAGAGATTTTCATTTTAATACCACGCTCAAGACAGCCGGCATTGAAACAGGAAGTAATGGTGGAAGTGGTTGTATCATCAGCGATGCGCTATCACAGTTGGAAAGTCCAGGTTGGAGGATTGTCCTTGTAGGAAGGCTCCATTGGTGAGTTGTGTTGAAGTGGTGCAAAGTTCTTCTGACCGGTTGTCTCTCTGCATCTCCTTGTTCAACTAAAGCACCGACTGTGTTGGGGGGTTTGAGATCCTCAACAAGTACAGCCTGTGATTGGGGTGACCAGGTCACATGACTCTAGCCAGGGAAGAGTGACCCATGGCAACCCCCTAGCTACGGAGTAGCCAGATCCAGAGGTGTCCGAAAGTTTGCGTCGAACTCCCAGGACCAGAGAGAGGGTTTTCAACAAGACCAAGGTTACTCACCTCGCCAGCTACCCGGCATTCCACACAAAGACGAGCGATCATTAGGAACCAACTGAGAGGCTAATAATTCAAAGCTGTGCAGGCACTATGACGGTCACTCACAGCTGGCAACTTCTGTTTCCATTTAATGAGTTAACCTACAGGTCAAAAAGACAATAAAAATCAATCAGATCTGAGATGAAAATGTCGACGCGCAACAGAATGCAGTAAGTGAAAATCCAATCCTCCTTTTTTACAATTCAATATTTGAACAATGGTAATTGCCTTTAGAGAGCAGCTTTCTACTGAGAATAGAAAAACGACATTAGGCAGAGAGCCAGGGCATACAGAGCCTATAGAAAGTCTACACCCCCCTTGGATTTCTTCACATTTTATTGTGTTACAATGTGACATTAAAAAGGATTTGTCATTTTTTGTCAACGAACCGCACAAAATAATATGTTATGTCAAATTGGAAGAAAAGTTATATATTTAAAAAAATAAAAAAATAAAACACTTTAGTTAAGTATTCACCTCCCTGAGTTAATATATGTTAGAAAAATCTTTGGCAGCGATTACAATTGTGAGTCTTTTTGGGTAAGTCTCATAAGAGCGTTGCACACCTGTATTGGGCATTATTCTTTTCAAAATTCTCCAAGCTCTGTAAAAGGTGTGGGGATCATAGCTAGACAGCAATTTTCAAGTCTTGCTATAGATTTTTAAGCAGATTTCAGTCACAACTGTAACTTGGCCACTCAGGAACATTCACCGTCTTCTCGCTAAGAAACTCCAGTGTAGATTTGGCTTTGTGTCATATGTCATTGTCCTGCTGAAAATGTGAATTCCTCTTCCAGAGTCCGGTGTAAAGCAGACTGAAGCAGGTTTTCCTCTAGGATTTTGCCTTTCTTTTCATCCTGAAAAACTCCCCAGTCTTTGCCAATGTCAAGCATACCCATACCATGATGCAGCCAACACCATGCCTGAAAATAAGGAGGCAGTTATTTCAGTGATGTGTTGTGTTTGGATTTGTACCAAACATAAGGCTTTGCATTTAGGCCAAAAAGTGTCTTCCTTTGCCATGTTTTTTTCCTTCTGTATTACTTTAGTGCCTTGTTGCATACATATGCATGTTATGGAATATTCTGTATATTTGTATTCTTCTTTTCACAATTCGGTCATTATTGTAGAGTCACTACAATGTTGATCCATCCTCAGTTTTCTCCCATCACAGCCATTGAACTCTGTAGCCGTTTTAAAAATCACCAATGGCCTCATGGTGACATCCTTAAGCAGTTTCCTCCTTGTCCTGCAGCTCAGTTCAGAAGGACGACTGCATCTTTGATGTGTTGGGGTGGTTTAATACATCATCCACAGCATAATTATTAACTTGACCATGCTTGAAGATACTCAATGTCTGATTTGTTATTGTTACCCATCTACCAAACACATACCTTTTTTTTTTTCTCCGAGGCTTTCAAAAAGCTCCCAGCTCTTTGAAGTTTAATCTATTCTTGAAATTCAATATTTGACTGAGGGACCTTACAGATGTAGTATGTATGGGGGACAGAGGAAGGGGTAGTCATTCAAAATTATTTCACACCGAGTGAGTCCATAAAACTTGTGATTTGTTAGGCTTGCCTAAACAAATGGGGTGAATACTTACTATATTTGAGACATTAAAAGTTTATTAATTTGTAAACATTTGTAGAATTTTCTTTTCACATTCAGGAATATTTTGTGTAGATCAAAAAATGTAATAAATGAAATCGATTTCAATCCCATTTTGTAACGCAACAAAATGTGAAAACAGTTCAAGGGGGTGTAGACTTGCTATAGCACCGTATAGGCACCGTATAGGCCTAGCTAGAGTTAATGATATGAATAAACAACATCTCATCACCGATGACTCCTTCACTATTAGGTAGTGGAAAAATGTGTAGAGTGAGTCAACGCAGTCTAAAAGCCGAACTGCCAGAGAAACTCTGACTACTAGTGATGCGTGGGTTGACTTATAGCCCACAGCCCCCACGGTTATATCCGCGGGCCGGGTGGGTTTAGGGTCATGACATATTGAGTGGATGAAGGGTGGGTGGATTAAATAAAGAGAAAATACACTTATGGATTTAAATAAAATGTATCATCATTCTTGTGCAATTTATATCTATAGGCTACATTGAGGTTTTTCGTTCATTATTTTTATCTGCCATGAGTGCGTAAGCCTAAGCTTTAGGGCCTAACTGTATGCGCGCCACATAGCCGACATGCCAATCGCCAAATGCTTTTGTGGACAATGTCCGAGTTTAATTCAATAAAGAGAAAAGCTGTGAAAAGGAGAGTTGAAAATAAAGGGAAGATCCAGAAAAGCCACTTCAGATTTGGTGAAGTGGTAAAAGAGGATGATGGCAGTGCCAGCTTTGTTATGTGCGATGATTGTGAGGCGCTATAGAAGTTTGACAGTCACAAGACGGGGAGGGGGCGTCAAGTAGACTGTAGCCTACTGTTCAGATGGGTTAAATGGAAACTCTGACTCTAGGTCTATAAATCTCTCAAGTATCCTTAATATTAACTCCTGCAGAATTAATCATTTCTTGCAGTAAAATCATACACCAAATATACATTTTGACCAGGGAACAGGGGTGGAGAAATATGATTTTAAATAAAATATGTTATTGGTCACATGCGCCGAATACAACTGGTGTAGACTTCACCGTGAAATGCATACTTACGAGCCCATTTTTTTTTTTTTTTTTTACACCTTTATTTAATCTTTATTTAGCTAGGCAAGTCAGTTAAGAACACATTCTTATTTTCAATGACGGCCTAGGAACGGTGGGTTAACTGCCTTGTTCAGGGGCAGAACGACAGATTTTCCCCTTGTCAGCTCTGGGGATCCAATCTTGCAACCTTACAGTTAACCAGTCCAGTCTAACGACCTGCCTCTCTCTCGTTGCACTCCACAAGGAGACTGTTACGCGAATGCAGTAAGACAAGGTAAGTTACTAGCTAGCATTAAACTTATCTTATAAAAAAAAACAATCAATCATAATCACTAGTTAACTACACATGGTTGATGATATTACTAGATATTATCTAGCGTGTCCTGCGTTGCATATAATCTGACTGAGCATACAAGCATCTAAGTATCTGACTGAGCGGTGGTAGGCAGAAGCAGGCACGTAAACATTCATTCAAACAGCACTTTCGGGCGTTTTGCCAGCAGTTCTTTGTTGCGAGTCAAGCATTGCGCTGTTTATGACTTCAAGCTTATCAACTCCTGAGATGAGGCTGGTGTAACCGAAGTGAAACGGCTAGCTAGTTAGCGCGTGTTAATAGCGTTTCAGGAGCGAGGAGAGGGACGGAAGCTATACTGTTACACTGGCAATACTAAAGTGCCTATAAGAACATCTAATAGTCAAAGGTTAATGAAATACAAATGGTATAGAGGGAAATAGTCCTATTATTCCTATAATAACTACAATTTACAAATACAATATTCACATCCCTTAAATTAAAATGTAGTCAAGTATTCATCCACTTTTTTATGGCGAGCCTTAATAAGTTGCATGGATTCATTCTGTGTTCAATAGTGGTTAACATTTTTTAATGATTACCCCATCTCTGTACCCCACACATACATCTGTCCCTCAATCGAGTAGTGAATATCAAGCACAGATTCAACCACAAAGACCAGGGAGGTTTTTCCAATGCCTCGCAAATGTTTTTAAATTATACATTTAACTAGGCAAGTCAGTTAAGAACAAATTATTTTTCTACAATGATGGCCTACACCGGCCAAACCCGAACGACGCTAGGGCCAATTGTACGCCGCCCTATGGGACTCCCAATCACGGCTGGTTGTGAAAATGCCTGGAATAAAACCAGGGTGTCTGTGGTGACACCTCTAGCACTGTGATGCAGTGCCTTAGACCACTGCACCCCTTAGGAGCCCCAAAGGGCACTGATTGGTATTTAAAAAGCATAGGCTGAATATCCCTTTGAGCATGGTGAAGTTATTAAATTAGGCTTTGGATGGTGTATCAACACACCCAGTCACTAAAGAGCTATTGACATCCTTCCTAACGCAGTTGCCAGAGAGGAAGGAAACTGCTCAGGGATTTCATCACGAGGCCAAGACAGTTACAGAGTTCAACGGTTGTGATAGGAGAAAAATTAGGATGGATCACCCTTGCCGAGTCATGTGAAATACATAGATTAGAGACTAATTTATTTATTTCAACAGGCTTAAAATCTATGGCAAGACCTGAAAATGGCTTTCTAGCAATGATCAACAACAAACTTCACAGAACTTGAAGAATTAAAAAAATACAAATTGGCAAATATTGTACAATCCAGGGGTGCAAAGCTATATAATCAAGATACAGAGTGTACAAAACATTAAGAACACCTGCTCTTTCCATGACATATACTGGACAGATAAATTCATGTGAAAGCTATGATCCCTTATTAATGTCATTTGTTAAATCCACTTCAATCAGTGTAGAAAAAGGGGAGGAAACAGGTTAAAGAAGGATTTTTACCTTGAAACATGGATTGTGTGTGTGCCATTCAGAGGGAGAATGGGCAAGACAAAAGATTTAAGTGCCTTTGAATGAAGTATGGTAGTAGGTTCAGGCGCACCGGTTTGTCAAGAACTGCAACGCTGCTGGGTTTTTCACTCAACAGTTTCCCGTGTGCATCAAGAATGGCCCACCACCTGAAGAACATCCAGTCAACTTCACACAACTGTGGGAAGGATTGAAGTCAATGTGGGCTAGCATCCCCGTGGAACGCTTTCGACACCTTGTAGAGTCATACCCCGAAGAATTGAGACTGTTCTGAGGGGGGAGGGGGTTGCAACTCAATATTAGGAAGGTGTTCTTAATGTTTTGTACTCGGTGTATATTTAACGAGGAATTGATCAAGATTGACAAACAAAGAGCAAACAATTGACACAATTAATAGACTGTTCAAAGAGTGTTACGTTACAGCCATATTCTAAAATGGATTAAGTAGTTTTTCCCCCTGATAAATCTACACACAATATCCCTTAATTCGAAGGCGAAAATAGGTTTTACAAATATTTTTGTAAATGAATATCCTGTTTCAATTGATCATTCTCGAGATGTTTCTACAACTTGATTGGAGTCCACCTGAGGTAAATTCTATTGATTGGACATGATTAGGAAAGGCACACACCTGTCTATAAAAAGTCCCACAGTCGACAGTGCAAGTCAGAGAAAAAATCAAGCCATGAGGTCGAAGGAATTGTCCGTAGAGCTCTGAAACAGGATTGTGTTTAGGCACAGATCTGGGGAAGGGTACCAAAACATTTCTGCAGCATTGAAGTTCCCCAAGACAAAGTGGCCTTCACCATTCTTAAATGTAAGATGTTTGGAACCACCAAGACCCTTGGTCAGGGAGGTAACCAAGAATCCGATGGTCACTGACAGAGCTCCTCTGTGGAGATGGGAGTACCTTCCAGAAGGACAACCATCTCTCCAGCACTCCACCAAATCAGCCCTTTATGGTAGAGAGGCTAGACGGAAGCAACTCCTCAGAAAAAGGCACATGACAACCCGTTTGGAGTTTGCCAAAAGGCACTTAAAGGACTCTCAGACCATGAGAAACAAGATAGTCTGGTCTGATGAAACAATGATTGAACTCTTTAGCCTGAATGCCAAGTGTCACGTCTGGAGGAAACATGGCATCATCCCTACGGTGAAGCATGGTGGTGGCAGCATCATGCTGTGTGGATGTTTTTCAGCGGCAGGGACTGGGAGACTAGTCAGGATTGAGGGAAAGATGAACGCAGCAATGTGGAGAGAAATCCTTGAGGAACACCTGCCCCAGAGTGCTCAGGATCGCAGACTAGGGCGAAGGTTCACCTTCCAACAGGACAACGACCCAATGCACACAGCCAAGAAAATGGAGAAGTGGCTTTCTGGACAAGTCTCTGAATGTCCTTGAGTGGCCCAGCCAGAGCCCGGACTTGAACCCGATCAAACATCTCTGGAAGGACCTGAAAATAGCTGTGAAGCTACACTCCCCATCCAACCTGACATAGCTTGAGAGGATCTGCAGAGAAGAATGGGAGAAACTCCCCCAAATACAGGTGTGCCAAGCTTGTAACGTCATACCCAGGAAGGCCTGAGGCTGTAATCACTGCCAAAGGTGCTTACACAAAGTATTGACAAAGGGTATGAGTACTTGTGTAAATGTGATTTCAGTTTTTAAAAAACTATTTTTTGCTTTGTCATTATGGAGTATTGTCTGTAGATTGATGAGGATTTTAAAAAATTAAATTAACTTTAGAATATCGCTGTAACGTAAAAATGTGGAAAAAGTCAAGGGTCTTAATACTTTCCGAATGCACTGTATATATACACATATTTTCACGGACCCCTGCAGTACCTCCGTGGCCCACTGGTTGAAATCCCCTGAGTTAGCTACAATGGAAGTAATAGCATGACTACATTTTGTAAACAATTTCATCAATGACGACCACTTCATTATTAGTTTGGCTGCTACGCAAAAAATGTGACGACAACATTAAATGGTCAATAAAGAAGTGAAATATGGAGCCAAACTGCCAGAGAACTGACTACATCTCCATGTTAGAGCAGTAGAGTGGAAAGACAACCAGGAGCATTCAGATGATGAAGTGAGGCTAGACAGAGCATGTTTATGTTATGACCCAGTTGGCACACACTGCTCTGCTCTGACCCCACTGGCCCAGGTCCTCCTCTCACCCACTCTACACTATCACCACCTCTCACCCACCATCCAAGGCACACCAGACAGCAGCGTTTGTGAAATACTATGCCAGGGTGACTACTGTCCTCTCCTCTACTTAACCCTCGAAATACGAGATTAAATTAGGTAGGGCATGAATTGGTAGGGCATGAACGTACGCATGCACACATCTCGGTGTGCAGAAAGACTATGAACTAGATGTACCAGGCAACATTCCTGTTGCTCTCCTAACCTTGGCCGTGACAGCGTGACGCCTGCTTAGAGCTCAATGACATAGAACCGCTCTCTGGACGTCAGCACTGTTAGATGTCAGATAGACAGACCGACATAATGTTGTCTGTCCGTCTGTCTGTGGACCTTGTCTAGATGACTGTGCTGATATCAGACACAGCTCTGTTATTGTTTTCGGGTAATAAACACTGATAACATCAGAGCTCTTTTCACCTCCCTGACCAAGGCCCATCCCCCCCAACTGCTCAGTTTGGCTGGGCGGTCAGCTCTTGGAAGAGCCTTGGTGATTCCAAACTTCTTCCATTTAGGAATGATGGAGGCCACTGTGTTCTTGGGGGCCTTCAATGCTATAGACTTTTTTGGTACCCTTCCCCAGATCTGTGCCTAAACACAATCCTGTCTCGAAACTCTACAGACAATTCTATCAACCTCATAGCTTGGTTTTTGCTCTGACACGCACTGTCAACTGTGGGACATTACATAGACAGGTGTGTGCCTTTCCGAACCATGTCCAATCAATATAATTTACCTCAGGTGGACTCAAGTTGTAGAAACATCAAGGATGATCATTGGAAACAGGATGCACCCGAGTCTCAATTTCAAGTATCACAGCAAAGCTGTCACAGTAAAACTTGTTTTTCAAAAACTCCACAAATTTCTTGTTAACAAAGTTGGTTAGGACATCTACTTTGTGCATGACACAAGTAATTTTTCCAACAATTGTTTACAGACAGATTATTTTACTTAATCACAATTCCAGTGGGTCAGAAGTTTACATACACTAAGTTGACTAAACCATTAAAAAAGCTTGAACATTCCAGAAAATTATGCTTCTGATAGGCTAATTGACATCATTTGAGTCAATTGGAGGTGTACCTGTGGATGTATTTCAAGGCCTACCTTCAAACTCAGTGCCTCTTTGCTTGACAACATGGGAAAATCCAAAGAAATCAGCCAAAACCTCAGAAAAAAAATTGTAGACTTCCACAAGTCTGATTCATCCTTGGGAGCAATTTCCAAACGTCTGAAGGTACCACATTCATCTAAACAAACAACAGTACGCAAGTATAAACACCATGGGACCACGCAGTCGTCATACTGCTCAGAACAACAGCAAAGGAACTTGTGAAGATGCTGGAGGAAACAGGTATAAAAGTATCTATAGCCACAGTAGAACGAGTCCTATATCAACATAACCTGAAAAGCAGCTCAGCAAGGAAGAAGCCACGGCTCCAAAACCGCCATAAAAAAGCCACACTACGGATTGCAACTGCACATGGGGACAGAGATCGTACTTTTTTGAGAAATGTCCTCTGGTCTGATGAAACAAAAATATAACTGTTTGGCCATAATGACCATCATTATGTTTGGAGGAAAAAGGGGGAGGCTTGCAAGCCAAAGAACACCATCCCAACCGTGAAGCACGGGGGTGGCAGCATCATGTTGTGGGGCTGCTTTGCTGCAGGAGGGACTGGTGCACTTCACAAAATAGATGGCAACATGAGGCAAGAAATGGGTCTTCCAAATGGACAATGACCACAAGCATACTTCCAAAGTTGTGGCAAAATGGCTTAAGGACAACAAAGTCAAGGTATTGGAGTGGCCATAACAAAACCCTGACCTCACCCTGACCCAAAACATATTGTGGGAAGCTTGTGGAAGGCTACCCAAAACATTTGACCAAATTTAAACAATTTAAAAGGCAATGCTACCAAATACTAATTGATTTTATGTAAACTTCTGACCCACTAGGAATGTGATGAAAGAAATAAAAGCTGAAAGAAATCCTTCTCTCTACTATTATTCTGACAATTCAAATTCTTAAAATAAAGTGGTGATCCTAACTGACCTAAAACAAGGAATTTTTACGAGGATTAAATGTCAGGAATTGTGAAAAACTGAGTTTAAATGTATTTGGCTAAGGTGTATGCAAACTTCCGACTTGAACTGTATCTCTCTCTAAACAGTATATTATATCTATCTATATTCACACTACCGGTGAAAGGTTTTAAACCCTTCAATGAGTAGGTGTTTTCTTTATTTTTACAGTTTTCTAAGTATGAAACTATGAAATAACACATGGAATCATGTAGTTTTTTTGTAATAAATGTGCAAAAAAAACAACAACTGTTTGCTTTGTCATTAAGTGGTATTGTGTGTAGATTGCTGAGATGTTCTTTTTTACATCCATTTTAGAATAAGGCTGTAACGTAACAAAATGTGGAAAAAGTCAAGGGGTCTGAATACTTTCCGAAGGCACTGTATTAGAGGTCGACCAATTAATCGGAATGGCCGATTAATTAGGGCCGATTTCAAGTTTTCATAACAATCGGAAATCTGTATTTTTGGACACCATTTTTTTTTTTTTTTACACCTTTATTTAATCTTTATTTAACTAGGCAAGTCAGTTAAGAACACAGTCTTATTTTCAATGACGGCCTAGGAACGGTGGGTTAACTGCCTTGTTCAGGGGCAGAACAACAGATTTTTACCATGTCAGCTCGGGGATTCAATCTTGCAACCTTACAGTTAACTAGTCCAACGCTCTAACCACCGGCCTCTCATTGCACTCCACGAGGAGCCTGCCTGTTACGCGAATGCAGTAAGCCAAGGTAAGTTGCTAGCTAGCATTAAACTTATCTTATAAAAAACAATTAATCATTCAATCATAATCACTAGTTAACTACACATGGTTGATGATATTAGTTTATCTAGCGTGTCCTGCGTTGCATATAATCGATGCGGTGTGTATTCGCGAGAAAGGACCGTCCTTGCTCCAATGTGTACCTAACCATAAACATCAATACCTTTCTTAAAATCAATACACAGAAGTATATGTTTTTAAACCTGCATATTTAGCTAAAAGAAATCCAGGTTAGCAGGCAATATTAACCAGTTGAAATTGTCTCACTTCTCTTGCGTTCATTGCACGCAGAGTCAGGGTATATGCAACAGTTTGGGCCGCCTAATTTTCCAAAATGTCACGTAATTATGACATAACATTGAAGGTTGTGCAATGTAACAGGAATGTAACAGGAATATTTAGACTTATGGATGCCACCTGTTAGAACGGTTCCGTATTTCACTGAAAGAATAAACGTCTTGTTTTCGAGATGATAGTTTCCGGATTCGACCATATTAATGGCCTAAGGCTCGTATTTCTGTGTGTTATTATGTTATAATTAAGTCTATGATTTGATAGAGCAGTCTGACTGAGCGATGGTGGGCACCAGCAGGCTCGTAAGCATTCATTCAAATAGCACTTTCGTGCGTTTTACCAGCAGCTCTTCGTTGTGCTTCAAGCATTGAGCTGTTTATGACTTCAAGCCTATCAACTCCCGAGATTAGGATGGTGTAACCGATGTGAAATGGCTAGCTAGTTAGCGGGGTGCGCGGTAATAGCGTTTCAAACGTCACTCGCTCTGAGACTTGGAGTGGTTATTCCCCTTGCTCTGCATGGGTAACGATGCTTTGAGGATGGCTGTTGTCGATGTGTTCCTGGTTCGAGCTCAGTTAGGGGCGAGGAGAGGGCCGGAAGCAATACTGTTACACTGGCAATACTAAAGTGCCTATAAGAACATCCAATAGTCAAAGGTTTATGAAATACAAATGGTACAGAGAGAAATAGTCCTATAATTCCTATAATGACTAAAACCTAAAACTTCTTACCTGACCTGGGAATATTGAAGACTCATGTTAAAAGGAACCACCAGCTTTCATATGTTCTCATGTTCTGAGCAAGGAACTGAAACATTAGCTTTCTTACATGGCACATATTGCACTTTTACTTTCTTCTCCAACACTTTGTTTTTGCATTATTTAAACCAAATTGAACATATTTCATTATTTCCATGAGGCAAAAAAAAAAAAATTGGCCAATTTATCGGTATCAGCTTTTTTTAGTCCTCCAATAATCGGTATCGGCGTTGAAAAATCATCATCGGTCGACCTCTACACTGTATACAAAAGTGTGTTGACATCCCTTCACATCCGTTTCTGACAGGTGTATGAAATCAAATCAAATGTATTTATATAGCCCTTCGTACATCAGCTGATATCTCAAAGTGCTGTACAGAAACCCAGCCTAAAACCCCAAACAGCAAGCAATGCAGGTGTAGAAGCACGGTGGCTAGGAAAAACTCCCTAGAAAGGCCAAAACCTAGGAAGAAACCTAGAGAGGAACCAGGCTATGTGGGGTCGAGCAAATCGAGCACAGCCATGCAATCTCCATAGACAAACGTTGACAGTAGAATACCCTTACTGAAGAGCTCAGTGACTTTCAACGTGGCACTGTCATAGGATGCCACCTTTCCAACAAGTCAGTGTCAAATTTATGTCCTGCTAGAGCTGCCGTTTCCATGGCCGAGCAGCCACACACAAGTCTAAGATCACAATGCGCAATGCCAAGTGCCGGTGGAGTGGTGTACAGCTTGCTGCCATTGGACTCTGGAGCATTGGAAACGCATTCTCTGAAGTGATGAATCACGCTTCACCATCTGGCAGTCCGACACTCAAATCTGGGTTTGGCGATTGCCAGGAGAACCCTACCTGCCCTAATGCATAGTGCCAACTGTAAAGTTTGGTGGAGGAGTAATAATGGCCTGGGGCTGTTTTTCATGGTTTGGTCTAGGCCTCAGTTCCAGTGAAGGGAAATCTTAATGCTACAGCATACAATGACATTCTAGATGATTCTCTGCGTCCAACTTTGTGGCAACAGTTTGGGAAAGGCCCTTTCCTGTTTTAGCATGACAATGCCCCTGTGCACAAAGGAAGGTCCATACTGAAATGTTTTGTCGAGATTGGTGTGAAAGAACTTGATTGCCCTGCACAGAGCCCTGACCTCAACCCCATCAAAAACCTTTGGGATGATTTGGAACGCAGACTGTGAGCCAGGCCTAATTGGCCAACATCAATGCCCGACCTCACTAATGCTTGTGGCTGAATGGAAGCAAGTCCCCGCAGCAATGTTCCAACATCTAAAGCCTTCCCAGAAAAGTAGATGCTGTTTTAGCAGCAAAGAGCGGACCAACTTCATATTAATCCCTATGATTTTGGAATGAGATGTTCGATGAGCAGGTGTCCACATACTTTTGGTCATGTAGCGTATCTACTGGCGTGTCTTGAAATCCAAACTCACCTGGGCGGGCATAACTTTTAATGTTGAACAGCGTGAATGACAGATACTAAATTCATAAAGAGAGACTTGTTGTGCAAGAAACAAATACATTTATTAATTCCGACCGTGCAGACTACTGAGACTTAGATCAGAAATGTGTCTGCCTGCATTAAATAACAATGAATTATATTACATTAGCTACATATTTCATATCGATTTAGCCTAAAACAGAATGAATCCCATTACCATCAAACCCTCTCGAACCCTTTAGCTTAGCCACTGAAGAGCACTCTATTGGATCGTTATCTAAACACTAACTGTGTGTTATATCCAAGACGATAGCTCATCACCATCAGATTAAAAAGGCAAGAGCAAATGACTGCAGCCTGGTTTACTATAGATTCCCTCCTTGTGTGTGAGAAGAGCATCAAGGCCATTAAAGGTGTCTGAACAGCGGCTGGCAACGTCCACAGAATGAATAATCCAACAACAAACAGCATCAAATCAATAGAACAGCATGTTTCATATCTACAGCCTCAGAGAGCAAGCAGGGTGAGGCTATTGAGTGACACTCCATAGCAGGGGGAAGTTATGGTGACCATTGTGCGTATGACTCACAAGCAATACCATCTTTCATCCACTACTTACTAGGGATGCACGATATAAAATCGGTAAGCATATCGGAGTCGGACAATATTAGCTAGAAAGCCCAACATCGGTATCGGCCCGATGTCTAGTTTAACGCCGATGTGCAAAACCCATGTCAAAGCATACCTATGAAATGTAGGTAGCTGTTTGAAAGACGTCACAAAAAATATATAGTGCTAAATGTGCAACACGGCATTCCTAACCTAGCCCACAATGTCTGCTGTGTAGATCAAACAGTTAACAAGTCGAGCAGTCATTTGAAAGAGTAATACAATTTCAGTGAGACAACACAAAAAGGCCAAATTCATTAACGCCAAGTTAATGGTATTCATTGCCCTTGACAATCAACCTTTTCTCTGTCGTGGATGATGTTGGCTTTCGCCGACTGGTCAAGCAACCGGTACACACTACCAAGCACGCGCTATTTTTCAAATGTTGCCCTTAACTTCAAGACTGACATTTGGACCAGCGATGTCAGCCTCATGAGCATTATGAGTCTGACAGCACAGTGGGTCGACAAGGATTTCCTACTGAGGAAAGCCGTATTGCATGCTCGAGAATGTGCTGGATCTCATACCGCAGCTGCCATTTCAATAGCTTTTGAGAACATGTTTGAAACTTAGAACAATGAACACTCCTAGCTCCATTCCAACAACTGACTCGAGAAATAAGCTCAACTCCGCCTGCAGCAGATGCGATACCCTGTCATGGCATTGAAACGCCTGCTCAACAAAAATGCCAACACAGACCGTTGGGCTAACTTGGAAAAGTACTCTACTAGAGGCTGTAAACAAGCAATTCGGTGGCATTCGCTGAGCCTCTACTGTGTCGCCACCATGCTCGATGCTAGGTACAAGGACGCAGACAAGAAAAAGGGTAGGGTTTACGTGAAACGTTAGACACACCTGGAAACGGACATAGTGACAGTGCACACCAAGGAAGAGAGGCCACGGACAGAGAGCTGAAACTTCCCTGCTTGACATGTATGATGAAATCCTGGTTGAGACTGAACAAACAGCACAGCACATGACAGCCCGCTTGGAGTTTGCCAAAAGGCACCTAAAGACTCTCAGACCATGAGAAACAAGATTATCTGGTCTGATGAAACCAAGATTGAATGCCAAGCGTCACGTCTGGAGGAAACCTGGCACCATCCCTACAGTGAAGCATGGTGGTGGCAGCATCACGCTGGGGATATTTTTCAGCGGCAGGGACTGGGAGACTAGTCAGGATCGAGGGAAAGATGAACGGAAAAAAGCACAGAGAGATCCTTGATGAAAACCTGCTCCAGAGAGCTCAGGAGCTCAGACTGGGACAAAGGTTCACCTTCCAACAGGACAATGACCCTAAGCACACAGCCAAGACAACACAGGAGTGGCTTTGGGACAAGTGCCTGAATGTCCTTGAGTGGCCCAGCCAGAGCCCGGACTTGAACCCGATCGAACATCTCTGGAGAGACCTAAAAAAAGCTATTCAGGGACGCTCCCCATCCAACCTGACAGAACTTGAGAGGATCTGCAGAGAAGAATGGAAGAAACTCCCCAAATACAGGTGTGCCAAGCTTGTAGCATCATACCCAAGAAGACTCGAGGCTGTAATCACTGCCAAAGGTGCTTCAACAAAAGTAATGAGTAAAGGTTCTGAATACTTATGTAAATGTAATTTCAGCTATTTTTTTTATACATTTTCCAAAATTTCAAAAACCTGTTTCTGCTTTGGCAATGTGGGGTATTGTGTGTAGATTGATGAGGAAGAAAAACAAATTTCATCCATTTTAGAATAAGGTTGTAACGTAACAAAATGTGTAAAAAGAAAGTGAATACTTTCAGATTGCATGCATGCGCGCGCATAGATAGATTACTTGTTAGAAATTACTGCATAGTTGGAACTAGAAGCACAAGCATTTCGCTACACTCGCATTAACATCTGCTAACCATGTGTATGTGACAAATAAAATTTGATAGATCTCGTGAATCGCCCATAAGTTAGGAAAAAGAGAGATATGGCTTTTAGGCCCCCCCTCCCCACATCGCTAGCACCCTAGCAATTCACGTTGTAGACAATGAGCTTCAGCCCCTCGCCATTTAATTTACAGCTAGCAAGATTCACACACAGCAGTGTGATAGAGAGAGAAATGACGTGGTGCACATATCTGTGACGTAGTACACAATTTTCGGGGAACACTTTTGGCTCGTGAGCACTAATTACATAACTACTGGCTAAAAAGTATACAAAAGTACTGGAGAATAAAAAACAAATAAAATGATACTTGGCGTCACAGTATCGATATAAAATAGGATTTTTTTTTATTGCAATACACTGCTGATGATCCCCCCCCTATCCATATTTCTTTCTGGTTTTGAAGATGAAAGTACCAATACTATCCCTCCCCTAGCTCATCATGAACATCCAGTCATGTGTTTTTGTACCCTGTAATTTTTGTCAATATCCATTGGAGGCACAGCAATTGGCACGTTCTAGCACCACAAATTGGGATTGGGGGGATTATAGCAGCAGTCAGTTTAACAGTGTGTACATTAGGGTCTGTGTCCACAAGTGTGTGTGTGTGTGTGTGCCTGCAAGTGTGTGTTTTTTAGAGCAGCAGCTGTGTGAGTACCACTGCTAATGGGGGCTGGAGACTGTTGGCCCTCTTACACAGCTTAGGACAAATGTTTCTGTGTGTGGTCCTTCAATGGCCTGTTACAATGCCATCACACATCCCTAACGGCCTGACTGGGGTTTCATACAGCCTTAGAAGGATTGGCCACAACTCATCACAATTTTGAGCCAATCAGTTGTGCTGTGACAAGATAGTCGGGGTATACAGAAGATAGCCCTATTTGGCAAAAATACCAAGTTCATATTATAGCAATGAAGGTCAGTCAATACGAACATTTTTAAGAACTCTGAATGTTTCTTCAAGTGCAGTCGAAAAAAACATCAAGCGCTATGATGAAACTGGCTCTCATGAGGACCGCCACAGGAATGGAAGACCCAGAGATATCTCTGCTGCAGAGGATAAGTTCATTAGAGTTACCAGCCTCAGAAATTTCAGCCCAAATAAATGCTTCATAGAGTTCAAGTAACAGACACATCTCAAAATCAACTGTTCAGAGGAGACTGTGTGAATCAGGCCTTAATGGTCAAATTGCTGCAAAGAAACCACTCCTAAAGGCCACCAATAAGATGAAGAGACTTGCTCGTATAATATATATATATATACATACATACATACACACACACAGTGCCTTGCGAAAGTATTCGGCCCCCTTGAACTTTGCGACCTTTTGCCACATTTCAGGCTTCAAACATAAAGATATAAAACTGTATTTTTTTGTGAAGAATCAACAACAAGTGGGACACAATCATGAAGTGGAACGACATTTATTGGATATTTCAAACTTTTTTAACAAATCAAAAACTGAAAAATTGGGCGTGCAAAATTATTCAGCCCCTTTACTTTCAGTGCAGCAAACTCTCTCCAGAAGTTCAGTGAGGATCTCTGAATGATCCAATGTTGACCTAAATGACTAATGATGATAAATACAATCCACCTGTGTGTAATCAAGTCTCCGTATAAATGCACCTGCACTGTGATAGTCTCAGAGGTCCGTTAAAAGTGCAGAGAGCATCATGAAGAACAAGGAACACACCAGGCAGGTCCGAGATACTGTTGTGAAGAAGTTTAAAGCCGGATTTGGATAAAAAAAGATTTCCCAAGCTTTAAACATCCCAAGGAGCACTGTGCAAGTGATAATATTGAAATGGAAGGAGTATCAGACCACTGCAAATCTACCAAGACCTGGCCGTCCCTCTAAACTTTCAGCTCATACAAGGAGAAGACTGATCAGAGATGCAGCCAAGAGGCCCATGATCACTCTGGATGAACTGCAGAGATCTACAGCTGAGGTGGGAGACTCTGTCCATAGGACAACAATCAGTCGTATATTGCACAAATCTGGCCTTTATGGAAGAATGACAAGAAGAAAGCCATTTCTTAAAGATATCCATAAAAAGTGTTGTCTAAAGTTTGCCACAAGCCACCTGGGAGACACACCAAACATGTGGAAGAAGGTGCTCTGGTCAGATGAAACCAAAATTGAACTTTTTGGCAACAATGCAAAACGTTATGTTTGGCGTAAAAGCAACACAGCTGAACACACCATCCCCACTGTCAAACATGGTGGTGGCAGCATCATGGTTTGGGCCTGCTTTTCTTCAGCAGGGACAGGGAAGATGGTTGATGGGAAGATGGATGGAGCCAAATACAGGACCATTCTGGAAGGAAACCTGATGGAGTCTGCAAAAGACCTGAGACTGGGACGGAGATTTGTCTTCCAACAAGACAATGATCCAAAACATAAAGCAAAATCTACAATGGAATGGTTCAAAAATAAACATATCCAAGTGTTAGAATGGCCAAGTCAAAGTCCAGACCTGAATCCAATCGAGAATCTGTGGAAAGAACTGAAAACTGCTGTTCACAAATGCTCTCCATCCAACCTCACTGAGCTCGAGCTGTTTTGCAAGGAGGAATGGGAAAAAATGTCAGTCTCTCGATGTGCAAAACTGATAGAGACATACCCCAAGCGACTTACAGCTGTAATCGCAGCAAAAGGTGGCGCTACAAAGTATTAACTTAAGGGGGCTGAATAATTTTGCACGCCCAATTTTTCAGTTTTTGATTTGTTAAATTTTTTTGAAATATCCAATAAATGTCGTTCCACTTCATGACTGTGTCCCACTTGTTGTTGATTCTTCACAAAAAAAATACAGTTTTATATCTTTATGTTTGAAGCCTGAAATGTGGCAAAAGGTCGCAAAGTTCAAGGGGGCCGAATACTTTCGCAAGGCACTGTATATATATATATATATATATATATATATATATATATATATATTTTATATCGGATTCCTCCGATCGATACCACTGCCTCCACGGTCCACACCGGCAACACAATATCTGAGTAAATTTAAAAAGGAACAAAGGTCAATATTGGTTTTCAGACTCTTTTGATGAACACACAGACTGAGCCTCTAGTGACTCAGACAGCGGACCCTACCCAGTACCTTGGACTTGGGGATGACTTTATATTTGTATGAAGGTCAGCTTTGCTCACCGTGACGCAGTAAAAGTGGTCAGGAGGCAGGTCAGCACACAGATAAGCAGCTGCACACTAAAGATAACAAGGCCTTTCCCATCACCCTTCTGGATTATGACTGGTGTTAATGATCGCTGCCATCACTCACTACACTAGATGTATGTTTCCAGTTGCTACCCAAGACGTAAATCATCCAAAAAGGCAAAATATCAGCAGGCCAAGCCTAGCAGATATACCACACAAACTGTTGTTACACAGTCAAGGCCATTATCATTTCAACACACTTTGGAATATACAAACCTCAATTTACAGTGTATAACAAAATCTGTTTGAAATGCCAGGCATAGGATTTAGGTAGCACAATTTATAATATTACGACAATATAATCAATACACACAGTACATGCTAATTTGTACAAATACAATGTAATGATGCCTCCAACTTCATGAGTAAGAGGACTGTCCAATAGGCCTTAGGTAAGTGGTGAAATCATTCTATATCTCCTAGACATAGTTCAGCAGGACAGCTCAAATGCTTTTTCACGCTCTTTTGATAAACTAGGCCGGAAGGAATTGAGCATGTGCAAACCCAACTGTTGATCCTCTTACATACACAAAAACAACAACACTGGGTTTCTCTACATTACCACTGTGCTACAGAAATGTCCAGCTCACAAATTCCTTGTAAATGTGTTCTGCAGCTGCAGGCAGAGGAGACAGAACATCTTCAGAACCCACCAGTAGAACGCGCCTATCTCCACGCTCAACCACACTACCTACCTCCCCTACTGCCGCTGACAGAACAGAGAAGTAGGCTAGCTACCACACGTCCATTTTACATTAGCTCAACCCAACATGGCATGCTGAGATGAAATCTAAAGAAGAAAAAAAACATACCCTGATGCACATTCTTATGGCAAAGGCCATCTATAAGATGACCCATAGAGGAAAACAAAAAAAACATTTGAGGATTATCCCAACTCTATATTTGAACAGTGATGTCAGCCAGGAGAATGTAAAACAGTCTCCTCCAGGATTAAATGTAAACTTTTTTTTATCCAGTTGGGGAAGCAAAATAGGTCCAGAAATAGGTTCCTTCCGAGTCTGACTGTGACCTAGTTTTAACTGTGATGTGGCGAGTTACAGGGACACTAGTCTGTCTGAGGGCATTGTCACCGTTTTTTAAACACGCCTAAGCGCGATTAAAAAAAGAAAGAAAAAAGGACACATTAGATTATTATTAATCTACTGCTACACTGGTGAACAAATAAAAGAATCAAAAACATTTATCAGCGTGACCTTTGGCTGAGGGTAGCATAGAGAACGTGAAAATCCAGTGAAGATTACATTACTTGCTTATCCTGCTCTTCCCAGCTGCCACAGAGGAGTTGGTGAATTATGGTCAGCACCACGGTGGATTACTAAACAATTCACAGATTCTACATCCCTATACGGAAGGCAGAGGAATAGTAGGATTATGTAAATATATGTATTTAAAAACAATCTGACATGTAACACAGAGGAATGAGGAGGAGGAATCTGTAAATATCAGTTTAAATTGTTTGTTTTTTTATGAAAAAAAGCAATACCAGGATGCATCATTCCAAAGCAGAAACACTGGAAATAATGTAGGCCTAGCTAGCCTATATCTAAAAAGGCAAATACATTACTAATAGAGTCGTAGCTGAAAATGACATTTTTCTTCTTCACCTGGCAGTGAACTCCCCTGGAGCAGCCTCTCATTCCATAGATACCATAGTAATCAAATCAGTGCATGACATCTCAGCCCCCCCCAGACCGATGAGCAACACAGATGACATGGAACACATGGTGGCACCGCCATCTCAGGCTGGGAAAGTTCCATAATAGGGCTGAAGAGGATTTACAAACGTCATATTTCTGAACTGACATTTTGCTCAGCATAAATTTACAACGGCGTTAGTCAAACATGACTCTCTACACTTCTCAGAGACTCTAGAGAGGCATAATTCCCATGGGAATTTACAATATGAAAGGAACCTGGCACAAAACAGATTCACAACCCAGGCACACTATCCAATTTAAGTCACACACACCAGGGTTGAGGGATATCTGCGATAGAAGACCAACAAGTGGTTGATTAAAATGCAAACAAATGAGGGGCAAGAAGATGACTATTGGGCGACTGACTAGTCATGAACTTTTGGGTGGGGGCATTGTCATGTTGTCTTTCATTCATAGGTGATTCAGTTGTTTGGTCCACCACCTGTACCGTTTTAATACACAGTAGAAGGGGAGATTTGAAACTGTCTTCACAGGGAGATTTGAAACGGTCTTCAGACAGGCTTCAGGAAGACAAGTTGAACTAATTAACAACAATAGCAGTACAGCCAATGTGATAATTCATTGAAAGTTGTGTGTGTTATGGTCTTTGGGTCATGGCTTCTTATCCACAGAGGGCCAGTGTGGGTGCAGGGTTGTGTTCTAACCAAGCAGTAACACACCTGATTTAACTAATCATGTCGTGATTGAAGTCTATGATTAGTTGAATCAAGTGTGTACTGGTGGACAAGAACAAACGCCTAAGTCCACATTGATCTCTGTGGATACGATTGGACAGCCCCCTGTATTGAGTGCTACGTTCATGATGAATAGTAATGATCAGTTTATTTTAATAACTTTAGGGGAGATTTATATCAGCTCATTTTACATAACAAAATGTCGGTTTGTACGTTTTTCACATTTGGAAATGAATTAAAATTGATAATTTAAGATGTGGGCTTACTTAGAGCACATTCTGTTTCTATTAACCCCAGTGTGGATTTCACATATTTTATCAAATATTTTTGTCTTATTAAATTTCATTGTAAATAAAGTCATAAAACTTCACACAAGAGATTCATCTTTCATTTGATCTCTACTTTTCTTACAGAAATTAGGGCAGTACATGTTAGAAATGGCTAAACTTAGATTTGGGTGGGCTTAACAGGTAAACTTAACCAATTCACAAAAGATTCAGCGACTGGTTGGTCGGACAGCTCTGACAGTCAAGCATAAAAAAATGCAATATATTCAACCCAGGACTCCCAGTGTTAGAGGACCTCAGATAGAAACACACGAAGTAGACCTAAAGTAATGTACTGCTGGGCTAGATCAAACTCACACGGAAAAGGAGCAGACATTACAGAAGCAACACCAGGCAGGACAAGAGGCCCCCTGAGATTATTCTGCATCGACGATGAGAGTGACAACATGAAAAGGTCACAAACACTAAGCCCAGACATAGACAGATACAGAGAGGCAGGGGGAAAGAGAGGGGGGAGAGAGAGCAAGAGAGAGAGAGAGAGAGAGAAAAAGAGCGATAGAGGAAGAGAGGGAGACTGTAAAGGAGGAGAAAGAGAGCAAGAGAGAAATCCATAGACTCATCATTCATGCATTCAACTTTATTTTCTGTAAAAAAAACATCATGACATTTAGATATCCTAAAATCTATTTCCTAATGAATACAGCACATTCTGCCCCAGACAGAAATAACTAAATCGTTAAAAAGCAGAGTGATTCTATCATCTACAATATGAAAGGAACCAGCCTAAAGCATCCTTGGCAGTTGGCACAAAACAGATTCACAACCCAGGCACACTATCAAATCTAAGTCACACACACCAGCTTTCCCCAGAGTTGCCACATGGGTTGACCTCTTGCCCAACCTTAGAGGGTGAGTATGGCAACAGTGTTTTTGATATAGAGCGGTGGTGTCAGCTCCTTGTCATGGGCTTCACAGCTGGCTGCTTGTGTGAGGTGAGAGGGACCCCTGTGCTGTGTCCCGTCTGTGACACCACAGTGTGACTCGGTCAGGGGAGGAGAGCCAGTCAGCAGTCATCCCATCACAGGGCCAGCTCAGTAGCTCATGGTCCCCACAGGACAGGGCCTGACCCACTCTTCCTCCTGTCCCCCTCCTACCTCATCCTCCCCCTTCTGCTTTCCCCATCCTGCTCCTCCTCCTCCTGCTTTCCACCTTCCTCATGGAAGACTGCTTTATTTTTTCAATAAGTGTCACATTGCATGCATAAGTGTCAGACAGCGGTATGCAAGTGCTTTGAAATGTGCATGTCCCACGTATGTGAGACCTTAGAAGGCTTAGCTTACATGTCTATCGTGTGTTCGTTTTTTTTTTTAATACAGGCAACATTTGTTACGTCTAAATGTTAACCACCGACATGAGTCAGATATGACAAGAATCTTCAATGAATCTTCAGTGCATTTCCTGCCATATGTATTACTTACAAGTACCAGGTAGAGCAGAAGCATCTTGTTAAATTAAATTCCATACGGGAGCAGAGATCAGAGGGCTGGGGAGAGACCCCAGGCCTGCCTGCTCCCGATGCCAACTACACACATCTAGTGGATGAGTCCAGGAGAGCTTGCCCAGCTCGCCTGGCACTGCTGCCCAGCCACAGCTTCATCATGAGCCCAGAGGCAGCTGACAGAGAGGAAAATAGACAGACTAGTGAACTCACATCAGTGTTTATGTGCACTACAACCCAAATTCAATCATAATATCACTGACAGTCACTATCATTTTCATTGTGTGTGTATGTGGATTGTTTTAAAAAGAGAGATTGGCCATGGAGCAGAGCATTGGGTGTGATCTATTTCTGTCATGTATAACCAACACATATTCCTTTCACATCCTCCTGAATCAACACCCTTCTTCCACTCTGTCGCCTGCTTGCTGACAGTTTCCTGATCCAGTTGGAGTCCTTCCAGACCAACCCTGAGCGCCAGGCTAATTAACATCCCATTTCTATTGGAACCATGTTGCCCTCAACCTGATGCCTCAGACCTGTACCAAAAGCTCTGTGGACCAACTCATTACAGAGGGTGAAAAAGATCTTGGCTAAAGCCCTACCACTTTCTTCTCATGTTTCATTGTCAAACAGTGGGCTTGGGAATTATTGGGTCCCTTGATAAAGATAAGCAAAAAAAAAAAAAAAAAACGTTCTAGAATAAGGAAACAAAAACAGCCCCATAACATCAAATGATCCACCGCCAACAAGTCTATTCCCGGTACCACCAATTTCACAGGCTGTTTTGACAGCAATCTGAAGCGAGATGTCCGTTTGTTCAGTATGCGAGGGAAGCTTTCAGACAAAAAAAAACACCACACACACGTCGCCACGACAAACCAAGCCAGAGGAGAGCACTGTGGAGACGGTCAGTGCACATGAATTAGGCTGCGCCATTCCCTGTTCCCCACAATGCTTTATCCCCATCTTCTCACCACTTCTGCTCTCAGTGTGTGGGCTAATCATTTCCCAGCATACGGGCGAGCTCACGCAGACAACCCATCTCCCTCACTGTGGGTGCATTAGACTTTTGCCAAGCTCGTTTGTCAGACCATCACTAAGCTACAGCAGACAGAGCTATCTCCTCTCACTCCCAATGATTCATACAATCAAATGTGCAGACCTGCTTGCATGGAATGAGCCTTTTATGTCATGGCTGCAGTACTCATCACAACCACAAGTTGTCTACTGGGCAGCACAGAGCCAGATAATACAGGCACAGGCTGGTTACAGTGCATTTAGTAAATCTATTCTGGATTACTGGCTTTAGTAGAACATAATCAAACATTCCAGATATTGATGGAGGCCAAAAGTAAACATATTCGTGGACTTTCAAACAATTAGGCTAATTAGAAAAAAGGTCTGTTCTGCTGTTTACTCAGTTAAGAGGCTGTGAGAATAGAACAACGTGAAAGTGAACGATTGCCAAGGACACATCCTGAAGTGATTTATTCATCCAGAAAATAAAACAAGCTGGGAATCAGAACAAACAAAACAGGCACTAAAAGAAGAAGAAAGAGATGACAGCAATTAGGAGTGTCTACTGATTGTCAGAACAAACCTCTGGGGAATATCAAGGCAGGTCTGAACAACAAGCATCTTAAACCTCGTAATGTTAGTCCCTGGGTAAAGAGTTGACCAGATAACTTGGAGGAAATGCATTGCCTTCACAGACAATTACCTTCTAAAAAAAGATTTACCTCCCTCTGCTGGTAAAATATGAACCCAGCAAGGCGCTTTAAATTCCATTTAGTAATATCCAAGGCCGTTTGCAAATAAAATCTGAGCTAATAAACAATTACATCCCTTGCTACATTGAGAGAAATAGGCTAATTAATTGCAGTAAGAAAATTCCCACTTCACAATAACTATTATATTCTTATCTTGTTAACAGCGGTGTAAAGTACTTAAGTAAAAATACTTTAAAGTCCTATTTAAGTAGTATCTGTACTTTACTACTTATATTTTTTAACAAGAAAATGGTCCAATTCACACACTTAGCAAGACAACATTCCTGGACATCCCTACTGCCTCTGATCTGGCAGACTCACTAAACACAAATGCTTTGTTTGTAAATTATGTCAGAGTGTTGGAATGTGCCCCTTGCTATCCGTAAAAAAATTATATTATTGTGCCGTCTGGTTTACTTAATATAAGGAATTTGAAATGACTTATACTTTTAGGTTTACTTTTTATACTCTAAGTATATTTGAGCAATTTCATTTACTTTTGATACTTAAGTATATTTACAACCAAATAACTTCAAACTTTTACTCAAGTACTATTGTACAGGGTGATATTCACTTTTACTTGAATCATTTTCTTTATCTTTACCTTCACTCAAGTGTGACAATTGAGTACTTTTTCCACCACTTCTTGTTAAGACTATCTTGTTAAACTTTCCCTCAGGTTCAGTTTTCCTCCCAAACTGGAGTAAATCAAGTTGTGCATAACTCATCTTGGATCCCATTCTTCAACTCCACCACACTATGTTTTACATTTGTGTGAGCTAGCCAGGAGAAGATTCTACAAGCAATTAAAAAGATAGAACCACCTCCTAAGAGACAAACCTGGGATCAACTTAACATTAGAGAAAGCGCCAGAACAACATCAACACAAAAGAGGGTCAAATGTAGAACATAAATGAAGTGAGTGCCTTCCTACACCAACTGGAACAGCCTCAACTCATTGTAGTGTGCAACTATTTGAAGTGCGTTGGTCCTGCTGAAGGAGGTGTGTTAAATAAAACCAGATAGTCTTATCCGGGTGATTGAAAGGGCATTAAATGACATTGAGGACAGGGAATGTGAGTACCTGAGAGGCGTCCTCTAATCCATGCAAGAAATGAGAGGAGTAGAGAGAAATAAGTAGAATAGTCCCTGATCACAGCCGCCTTGCTGACCTCGAGACACATTATGTCCTGTTACAGAGAGTCCAGGAGGAAAAAGTGCAGAGCCTCGGAGGAAGAGATCAGATGCCTCCGTGAGATGGCCACACCCCCCCAGGCATGGAAGAGAAGTACAGACCACACCACACCTCAGCACCACTGGTAACACCACATCATACCCCCAGTACCTGAGGTCACTAAGAATAGATGGGAATTTAGGAGAAGTGGGACAGAGAGACAACCTGTCATACACCAGTGGGTTGATGCTGTTTATACTAAAAACCAACCTAAAGGGGCATTATAAAGAAGAGAGCTTACCTGACATATCACAAACTAATGAATGTGTCAGAGTCAGCCAAGACCTTCGAGCTGAAAGAGAAGCTACTGTGGAAGTCCACAGACAGGGATGAGGAGGACTACAGCCACAACCTGTTCCAGCGGAAGTTCCTCCGTGCCATCGAAACTGGACTTTTAAGTGATGCCAAGGATGAGTGAGCCACCACCACAGTCGTAGAGAGGTTACATCCAGGGTCTACATATCACATCCGAAACCCACCAGCTGAGGTCCGACGTCTGGGAGATGAGGAAGGTGTTCCTGGCAGCAATGGAGGCCACCACTCAGCCATCACAGGGAGGAAGGTGCACTACTCAGCCATCACCAGGGGAAAGATACACCTCTCATTCAGCCCAGAGGGGAAGATCTACCACACAGACCAGCCAGAGACCACAGGGATGTGCAGCGTGTCAAGAGGCACACACAGGTGAGCAGTGCTACCACGTTCTGCTGCGGTGAGGAATGGGATGCTGAGAAAGGATCAACAGTAGCTCCAGATCACGTGTCCCACCTAGAGCCAGACTCCCCAACTACAAGAGACATACAGCACCAGCACAAAAAACAGCAATGACAACAGCAACCAGGTAGACTAAACACACCACTCACCACTAAAAGCCACAATAACAGCTCCAATCCTGAGTCTATATGAACTATGTGGTGACAGGGCACAAAACACAGCTCATCAATCTGATTGGAAGGTAATGTCTAGTCAGCTGCAAGCTTGATGAAATCACAGTAGAGGCCCTGTGGGACAACAGAGCTCAAGCAAGCATCATCAACGAAGCCTGGAGGAAGAAACACCTCCCCCACACCACCCTCCGACCCATTGAAGAGTTGTTGGGGCCCGGAACACTGACCTGACGGGACTAGCAGCCTATCAGATGGAAATCCCCTTCACTGGCTAGATGAGGTACAGTTCAAACTGAGCAGTGAGACAATGGAAGCCACCACAGCTCCCATCCTCATGTCAGACAACCCAAGTGGGGCAGAGAACCCCATTTTTGGATTCAACGTTATTGAGGTGGTGAAGGCCCGCAGCACCGGTCACAACACAGACACCATTCAAACAGTAAGTGCTGCATTCTCTCTCACAGCCAAGACTGCACAGATGGTGTTGAAGCTCATCCTGGTGAGAACAGGCTGCAGGAGGATCTTCTTGTCTGCCAACAAAGTCATAACCATCCGTTTACCTGCACATGTAGGAGCCAAGTTCAAAGGCCAAGAGATATTATTCACACCCAGTGAACTACACACCCTCCCCCACAGCTTGGAAGTGACTGAGGGGCTGGTGAAGACTAAAACACTTGGGAACACTTGTCACCATTCCCATCGCGAACACCAACAACCACCCCATCGCACTCAACCAGTGCATAATCCTAGGCCACCTCCTGACAGTGAAAACTGTGTTTCCTGTCGCCAATGACACCCAAGCAAAGTGTTTTATTGTCAACCTAGCCCAAGGGAGTCCAGAACAGCAGAGAGAGAGAAACAGCAACAAAGTGGAAAGCAACAGACCAGATTGGTACCCTCCAGTCAATGTGGATCACCTGACAGAGGAAGCATGAGAGAGATGTTGCATAAAGCCTTAGCATATGATGTTGACATCAGTTGTATCCCATCTCTGGACATGTACATCACCTTGAAAGACCCTACACCAGTGCAGAAGACTTACATATCCAAGCCACTCAATGCTGAGGTAAAAGAGTATCTCCAGGACCTGCTAAACAAAGGTTAGGTAACCCAGTCAAGGTTACCATGACAACCTGGTCCACCTGTTAAGTTCTCCACGGAAGAGTAAAATCTTCAGGAAGAACATCAGGTTCTTGGGGTAGATGGTGAGTGGAGATGGATACACTATGGACCCCAAAGACAACTCCCCAGTAAATCTCCCTTAAAGAGAGGAAATCAGACAGTGGGAGAACTGAGAAAAATACTGAACTTCCTCTGCTACTACAGGCTATACATCCTAGACGTCTCCAAAGTAGCCTTGCCACTGTATGCCCTACTAGCCACCCCAGACACTCCACAGAAACCCATTCTAGCCTCAGGAAAGGAGAAAGAGCACAAAGAACAACATCCAAAAGCCTTCACATACTCCCATCAACTGGAACTCTGACCATCAGGAAATGCTAAACAAGCTGATAGGTGGTGCGGAGGGGCAATCTATCCTAGGTTATCCAGACATGACATAACCCTTCATACAGCTGCTTCACAAGATGGACTGGGAGCTGTCCTCTATCAGCGACAAGGGGAAAGGATGGATGTCGTACGGCTCACAGACATTGACACCACCAGATAAGTTCTTAGCTCTTTCAGGGACTACTTCTACCATGCCCCTTCCTTCGTTGTCTACACAGACAACAACCCACTTATGTCCTCACCACAGCCAAGCTGAACGCAGCTGGGTTGCAGAAAATAATTTGAGAACCAGCTGCTCACAAGATTAAATGAACTGAGTGGAGTACGTGGATCCCACACCACCCCTTATCACCTTGAAGGGAATGGTCAGGTTGAGAGGTTCAACAAGACGCTGCTCCGAATGTTGAGAACCCTGAATGAAGAGACAAATACGGACTGGAAAACCTAACTTCACAAGGTAGTGCATGTCTACAATTGCACATGCTCAGACGTAATCTTTCTATCTTCTGTTTGGAAGGTCCCCAAGACTCTGCATCGACCTGTGATTCGATCTCGAAGTCAATGGCAGAAAAGGAATCTACCAGGACTACATCACAAACTAGCAGGAGAGAATGAAAGAGGCATACAACATTGCTGAAAAGGAAGCCACAAAAGGGTCTGAGAGAAAAGTCATTACGACAGGAAGGTCCATGGTCAGGAGCTACAACCCGGAGACAGTCCTTGTGAAAAACCTGTCTGAAAGAGGAGGGCCAGGCAAACTAAGGTAAAAACTGGGAGGATCAAGTCCATATAGTCCTTCAAAAGGAAACACCCAAAGAGTCCGGTGTATGAGGTGAAACGAGATAATGGACAAGGAGGAAAAAGGAAAACTCCTGCCCTGTGACCGCCTTCCTTTGGAGAAAACCGAGGAGACCACATGCCCAGGTACAAACACATCAAAGACAACACCCCAAACCCCCTCCCATAGACCCAAACAAACAGGCAGAGCATAACTCTGACAGTAACTCTGATGACTATGAACTGAGATATGCCCTGCCCAGTCGCCCCAGATCCAACTCTGGAGTGGAGAACACCGCTATGGATCCAGAAGCTGAAAGTCGCTGGCTCCCCTGCCCACTTGACCCCTACACACCACATGTCCCCTGCAATGCACCACATTCTCCCCGACACATGGAGAGGTCTGTGTGAAGGAATCTGGTGAGGAGTGTGGGGCCAGAGGGTAAGGACACAGTGGGTGAGCAGGTGCCAAGTCTTAGTAGTCCTGAAGACTTACCACCTTCATCCCATGAAGAAACTGACATCAGCCCAGAATACTGACATACGGTGCTTTAGGTGAACCTTCAGTGATTGACAGAGACATTAATATGGTGGACGTTCAGATTATGCCCCAGCGTTCATTCTCTAAAGCACTCCCAACACTCTGGAGACCCTGGTAATATGGTTATTGTATGTGTTTGATATTAACAAGAACTGCCAGTATACTCTTATGCTCCACTGAAGAGGAACATGAGGTCTGACGTGTGTAGCCTATGTAAACAGAATGTGATTTTGTTGGCCGAAAAGATATCGGTTTAGTAAGGGAGATGAGGTATGGTTACCTTAAACTTCTAAATTTGTATTTGTATTTATTATGGATCCCCATGAGCTCTTCCTGGGGTCCAGCAAAATTAAGGCAGTATATACATTTTTTTTTAAATATCACATTCACAAATCTCCCAACTCATGGTATGCCCTCAGGCCCCTACAGTACAAAATCCATGTTGCCGTGTGTGTGTATGCATGTGTCCGTTTAAAAAAAAACAAATTTTATTGCTTGCATCAGTTACTTGATGTGGAATAGAGTTCCATGTAGTCATAGCTCTATGTAGTACTGTGCGCCTCCCATAGTCTGTTCTGGACTTGAGGAATGTGAAGAGACCTCGTGGCATGTTGTGTGGGGTATGCATGGTTGTCCGAGCTGTGCGCCAGTAGTTCAAACAGACAGCTCGGTGCATTCAACATGTTAATACCTCTCATAAATACAAGGAGTGATGAAGTCAATCTCTCCTACACTTTGAGCCAGGAGAGATTGGCATTCATATTATTAATATTAGCTGTCTGTGTACATCCAAGGGCCAGCCATGCTGCCCTGTTCTGAGCCAATTGCAATTTTCCTACTCCCTTTTTCTGGCACCTGACCACACAACAGAATAGTAGTCCAGGTACGACAAAACTAGGGCCTGTAAGACCTGCCTTGTTGATAGTGCTGTTAAGAAGGTAGAGCAGTGCTTTATTATAGACAGACTTCTCCCCATCTTAGCTACTGTTGTATCAATCTGTTTAGACCATGACAGTTTACAATCCAGGGTTACCTCAACTTGCTCAATTTCCACATGATTTATTACAATATTTAGTTGAGGTTTAGGGTTTAGTGAATGATTTGAACCAAATACAATGCTTTTAGTTAGAAATATTTAGGACTAACTTATTCCTTGCAACCCAATCTGAAACTAACTGCAGCTCTTTGTTAGGTGTTGCAGTCATTTCAGTAGCTGACATGTATAGTGTTGAGTCATCCACATACATAGCCACACTGGCTTTACTTAAAGTGGCATGGCATCAGTAAATACTTTTTTTAAAGTAAGGGGCATAGACAGCTGCCCTGGGGAAATCGTGATTCTACCTGGCTTTTGTTGGAGGCTTCCATTAAAGAACACCCTCTGTGTTCTGTTAAACAAGTAACTCTTTATCCACAATATAGCAAGGGGTGTAAAGCCATAACACATACGTTTTTCCGGCAGCAGACTATGATCAATGTCAAAAGCCGCACTGAAGTCTAACAAAACATTTCTCACAATCTTGAAAAAAAGTGCTGTGCTTGTTAAATGTCCTTCCCTATAAGCATGCTGAAAAGTTTGTTGTCAATTTGTTTACTGTAAAATAGCATTGTACCTGGTCAAACACCATTTTTTGGCTTACAGGCTGATTGGTAGGCTAATTTGAGCCAGTAAAAGGAGCTTTACTATTTTTAGGTAGAGGAATTACTTTTGCTTCCCTTCAAGAGCTTGGGGCTACACACTTTCTAGTAGGCTTAAATTGAAAATATGTAAAATAGGAGTGGCAATATCATCCACTATTATCCTCAGTAATTTTCCATCCAAGTTGTCAGACCCCGGCGGCTTGTCATTGTAGATAGACAGCAATCATTTTTTCACCTCTTCCCCACTCACTTTACAGAATACAAAATTATAATGCTTGTCTTTTATAATTTGGTTAGATATACTGGGATGTGTAATGTCAGCATGTTGTTGCTGGTATGTCATGCCTAAGTTTGCCACTGAAAAAAATCCTTAAAAGTAGTTGGCAATATCAGTTGGTTTTGTGATGAATGACCCATCTGACTCAATGAATGACGGAGCCGAGTTTGCATTTTTTCCCAAAATATAATTTAAGGTGCTCCAAAGTTTTTTACTATCATTCATCATGTCATTTAACTTTGTTTCATAGTGTAGTTTCTTCTTTTTATTCAGTTTAGTCACATGATTTCTCAATTTGTAATACATTTTTCAAATCGGTTGTGCAGCTAGACTTATTTGCCATTCCTTTTACCTCATCCCTCTCAACCATACAATTGTTCAATTCCTCATCAATCCAAGAGGATTTAACCATTTTTAATAGTCATTTTCTTAATGGGTGCATGCTTATTAGTGACTGAAATAAGTCATTTCATAAATGAGTCAAGTGCAGTGTCTGTTTGCTCCTCATTACACACTCTTATACACTATATTAGTCCCAGCCTTTGGAACTTTGGTTTTTCTAGATATGGCTACTATATTGTGATCACTACATACGATGGATCTGGATACTGCTCTCAAACACATTTTGAAAAGCAGTATCAGCATTAGTAAAGATGTGATCAATACATGTTGATGATTTCATTCCTGTGCTGTTTGTGACTACCCTGGTAGGTTGGCTGATAACCTGAACCAGGTTGCAGGCACTGGTTACAGATTGAAGCTTTTTCTTGAGTGGGCAGCTAAATGGAAATATGCACAAGTCTTTTGGATAATGTGCCAAGTATGTGGGTCCATTCCCTTTCAAGTGTTTAATGACATTCCAGGAGATACAGACTTACGTTTTAGTGTTGAATATCTGGAGACATTTTACATTTTTAAGTAGGGGAGGGTGAAATATGACTATTTATCCATTTTGGCATGTATTGAGCAATTATTGTGCAGTACCAGTATGGCCACTCTTGTTTTAATGTTGTGGTTGCTTCTTCTATGGTGGGCTCGCGCTGTGGCAGTTGAGAGTAGTTTGCCAACTGAGTCACCAGCAAGACAGAGGCACCAACATAAAATACATACATTTCCTTTATTTTAAAAGGTAAGCGAGTGGCAAAGACACTATTTAAAAGAGTAATGTTTCCGTAGTATGTTTGTTATATTGTTATGTAGCATTTATGTTCTAATGAACTTGTGAAAGTCCGCTAGATAATTTAGCCGTAGCAACACTAGCTTCCCTAGCAATCTAGCAAAATGAGAATGCATTTGATTCATTATATTGTCATGTTGATGACTGTATAATTATATTGGATTTTGATATATACTGAACAAAAATATAAACACAACATGTAAAGTGTTGGTCCCATGTTTCATGAGCTGAAATAAATTATCCCAGAAATGTTACATACGCACAAAAAGCTTTTCTCTCAAATGTTTTGCACAAATGTGCTTACCCAGTAAGTGAGCATTTTTCCATTGCCAAGATAATCCATCCATCTGACAGGTATGGCATATCAAGAAGCTGATTAAACAGCATTACCATTACACAGGTGCACTTTGTGTTGGGGACAATAAAAGGAAACTCTAAAATGTGCAGTTTTGTCACACAACAGAATGCCACAGATGTCTCAAGTTGAGGGAGCGTGCAATTGGCATGTTGACAGCAGGAATATGCACGGCCCCATGTCACAAGGATCTGCACACAATTCCTGGAAGCTGAAAATGTCCCAGTCCTTCCATGGCCTGCATACTCTCCAGACATGTCACCCATTGAGCATGTTTGGGATGCTGTTGACTGACGTGTATGACATCATGTTCCAGTTCCCGCCAATATCCAGCAACTTCGCACAGACATTGAAGAGGAGTGGTACAACGTTCCACAGGCCACAATCAACAGCATTATCAACTCTATGCGAAGGAGATGGTGTTGCGCTGCATGAGGCAAATAGTGGTCACACCAGATACTGACAGGTTTTCTGATCCACGCCCCTACCTTTTTTTTGTAGGCATCTGTGACCAACAGAGGCATATCTCTATTTCCAGTCATGTGAAATCCATAGATTAGGGCCTAATGAATTTATTTAAAATTGTTGGATTTCCTTATATGAACTGTAACTCTGTAAAATCTTTTAAAATTGTTGTATGTGAGGTTTGTATTTCTGTTCAGTGTATATACTGAATTTATATTTGTATTGTTATTACTTTTATCTATGAAATGGCAGTTGAGAGACATTTGCCAAGTGAGTCAACAACAAGATGGAGGAACCAACATAAATATATTTCTTATCTTTATTTTGAAGGTCTTGGCTCCCTTTCTTCAACTCCACCACACTATATGTGTAACAATGTCAATAATGCTGAGAGCAGATGAGAATTTCAGTCATAATGAAAAAAGCCTCACGGTGTCTACTCACCGAATGTAACGGAGGCCTCTTGGTGGTAGTATCCATCTGGGGTCTTTTTCTTCAACATTGAGCAAAGGTCCAGCCTGATCACCCTCTCGTCTCCAAAATGATGCTGAGCGTAGTCAGAGTACAGCTCAGGGTCCAGCTTCTTCACACCCTGGGAGAGAACACAGACATACACACAGAGACATGGGGATGTGCTCGCTGTCATGTCTGACCAGATATGGATGTTCTTGAACACACCCATCCACCCTGACCGCACACAGGAACACGTGCACGCACAGGAGGAACACGCAGGAAACGTGTCATCCACCACCAACAAACAGATTAAGCCGGCAGCTCTCATTTTCCCCTCCAACTCCCAGGTCAAATCCTCATCCCTCCTGCCAGACCAGACCATCTACTAATATCTATCTACTGCCATAACCATCAGTCACTTGGCCATGATGGCAACCATAACCCTCGGCCACGATGGCAACCATAACCCTCGGTCACTTGGCCACGATGGCAACCATAACCCTCGGTCAAGATGGCAACCATAACCCTCGGTCACGATGGCAACCATAACCCTCGGTCACTTGGCCACGATGGCAACCATAACCATCGGTCACTTGGCCCCGATGGCAACCATAACCATCGGTCACTTGGCCCCGATGGCAACCATAACCATCGGTCACTTGGCCACGATGGCAACCATAACCATCAGTCACTTAGCCACGATGGCAACCATGTCAAATAGTGGGCCGCTGTTACAAATATACATTCTCTCAAAATGAACATTTAACGGGCCTGCTTCCTTCCACGTGACAGTGACGTAGACTAAAGATATTGTACGCCATTTATAAGCTCAACAGTATTCACAGGAATAACCTTTCCTCATTTTGTATCACTGTATTATAATAGGGTATGATAATTCATATGCTCCACAACTACTGATTTTCATTCCCAAGTCTAGAATGATCATGCAGAGACTTATTTCATGATAACACATTATTATAATCATTGACATTAAGACTCCAGACAGCCAGATTTAAGTCAATCAAGATTATACGAGCCAGAATAGAAATGTACACCTAGCTGTGAATGACTCAGCGTCACTACCCTCCACACATTTCATCGTCTTACCTACGCACCCACATAAGGTGTCCCTCAAAGGCAGAGAAGCTTGTCAGTCTGAAAGGAGAGTGAAGCTGCCCTAGACCTCCACACAGCAGTGTTGTTTGTCTGTCTGAGTCGGTGTTGTTCTCAATGCATGCCATTCCAGCCAGAGTGATGAGGAGTGATGAGGCTCACCTGACTGCGTAGCTTAGGAGCTTTGGACAGTTTCATGAAGGTAAGGTGGGGCTTGAACGCTTTGCCGTCGCCGGACGAGAGGCCTTTCTCCTCAAATGTTTTCCTCACAACCCCTGGAGCGAATGACCACAGAGACAGAGAGAGAGGTTGATGGGAATAACAACAGCAGAGCCATTTGCAATGCAGGACAGCGAGGGAGAGAGCAACTTTAGCCCAGGATGGTGTAAGATAAAGAGATAATCAATAGGAGGAGAGAAGAGGAGAGGGCGGGTGTATAGCGGTTAGTGGAAGTACAGGAATGGGCAGGACAGCTGCTGATAACATAATCCGTTAGTGTCTGTATTTAGGAAAGCTTGCGCCATCTAAAAAAAACTGTTTCATTGGAAACAGTAAGAAATATCTAAAAAGAAAAAAAATAATAATACCAAATATATCCGATTTTGCTAAAGAGAGAAAAAAAAGCTAAACATTAAATATTATTTTATGAAAAATGGGTAAACAAAACTGTGCTGAGTGCTGACCCTTGGGCTGACCCTGATCCTCATACATAACAGATTTATCCTGAATTGGCATCCCAGCTCACATCTATATACGACTAACATATAGCTAGCAAGGCATGGTGAATGACGTCAAAGATTACGCACACGGGAGAGAAGCAGAGGGAGGAGGAGGATGGGGGGAAAAAAGGCAGAGTGGGTGGGGCAGCAGTAGCCGACTAGCAGTAGCACCCACCTGTGATCTGGGCCAGCGTGGCGAGGTGTTCTCCCTGAGCCAGCTCTACGAACGCCACCTCATTCCTGAAGTGTCCGATGCCGTGGAAGGGCAGGATGAGCTCCCGCCCCCGCAGCAGGTCCCGCAGCACTGCCTTCATTTGGTCCACTGCACACACCGCCCTGCAGTCAGCACAGCACAACAGCCAGATCAATCCCATGGCATTAATCCCCTCTACATCCTCTCTCCATCCTCTTGCTCTTCCCACCACACCATGCTCACACAGTAGCCACTCAGGCTAATACATAATTCATCCCTGCAGTTTTTAGTGATGCAAAATTAAATTGCCTGGGATGTGTACAGTCAGATCTATAGCCATTTGTTTATCAGAGGGAGATTGTAGGCCTATATATATTCAGTGATTAGAGGTTAAAAAAAGAGGACATTGTTACCTGCATTGTGTTTTACTGTATTTGTATTATTATTTAAACTATTGACAAATTATAGATGAATCAATATCGTCGCTACAACATTTTTATTTATTAAGGATCCCCATTAGCTCTTCCTGGGGTCCAAACAAATGAAGGCAAAATGATGAAACACATTACACCACTACATATCTACTATACAACATGTATAATACCACCATACATTCATGTGTGTGTGTAGAGTGTGCGTGTGCGTCTCCTCACAGTTTGCATTGTTCCAAAAGGTGTTGTTTTATCAGTTTTATTAATAAAATGCGTAGGACATAGAAACAGACAGAATTATTCTACTACAATCCCGATCAAACACGGTGGCTATCTGGTTGAAATAGTTGAAATCAGCTGCAGACACTCACAAGTTGACTTCCTCTTGACTGGCCAAGTGAGTCACCAGCAGCGTGATGTGAAGACTGCCCACAGGCACCAGAGCCCGTGTGAGTCTGGAGTCTCTCTGCATCACCAGGGCCTGCACCACCCCCACACCTTCACTGATCTGCACAAGTAGAACATGCCATTCACCCTCCTGCCATCCAGCATTTATATATAATAACCAGAGAACCTCCCACATACAAATCAATCAAATGTATTTATCAAGCCATTCTTAAATCATCTGATGTCAAAAAGTACTGTACAGAAACGCAGCCAAAACCCCCAATCAGCAAGCAATGCAGGTGTAGAAGCACGGTGGCTAGGAAAAACTCCCTGGAAAGGCCAGAACCTAGGAAGAAACCTAGAAAGGAACCAGGCTACGAGGGGTGGCCAGTCCTCTTCTGGCTGTACCACCCCTTCCCCGTGGGATTGAAAGCAAAGAAAGTACCAAAGTCTAAATAAATATACATAATTGGTTTGTATGTGTGGGGCTTTAGCTGAGATTGTTCTTTACTTCCAGGGCTCAATTGTTCCTTGCCTAGCACCATTCATTCTCACTGTCGATAATTCTAATGTTATAACTTCTAAATGGTTAAAAAGTGGGGTGGTTGCCATCTCAGAGCCAACATTTGTCTGCGCAGCAGTACTGTCTGCCAGCAGTAATCCTGTCTGATTGATGGAGAGATTCAAGGGGTTATCATCGTTAAGTAACATAATAGATTCAAAGCATTGAATATTTAAATTCATGCTCTTCAAAATGTATTTCAGTCTGAGGTCCTGAGCACTCTGGAGCAGGTTTTCATCAAGGATCTCTGGTTCTTTGCTTCGTTCATCTTTCCCTCGATCCTGACTAGTCTCCCAGTCCCTACCGTTGAAAAACATCCCCACAGCATGATGCTGCCACCACCATGCTTCACTATAGGGATGGTGCCAGGTTTCCTCCAAACATGACGCTTGGCATTCAGGCCAAAGTGTTCAATCTTGGTTTCATCAGACCAAGATTGAGAATCTTGTTTCTCATGGTCTGAGAGTCTTTAGGCTCCTGTTGGCAAACTCCAAGTGGGCTTTTTACTGAGGAGTGGCTTCCATCTGGCCATTCTACCATAAAGGTCTGATTGGTGGAGTACTGCAGACATGGTTGTCATTCTGGAAGGTTATTCCATCTCCACTGAGGAACTCTTGAGCTCTGTCAGAGTGACCATCAGGTTCTTGGTCACCTCCCTGACCAAGGCCCTTCTCCCCTGATTGCGCAGGAGGGCCGGTCAGCCAGCTCCAGGAAGAGTCCTGGTGGTTTCAAACTTCTACCTGTTAAGAATGATGGAGGCCAGTGTTCTTGGGGACCTTCAATGCTGCAGACATTTTTGTACCCGTCCCCAGATCTGTGCCTCAAGAAAATCCTGTCTCAGAGCTCTACGGACAATTCCTAGAACCTCAGGGCTTGGTTTTTTCTCTGACATGCACTGTCAACTGTGGGACCTTATATAGACAGGTGTGTGCCTTTCCAAATCATGTGCAATCAATTGAATTTACCAATCAAGTTGTATAAAATATTTAAAAAGGATGATCAGTGGAAACAGGATGCATCCGAGCTCAATTTCGAGTCTCATAGCAAAGGTCTGAATACTTATGTAAATAAGGAATTTCTGTTTTTTATTTGTTATAAATTTGCAAACATTTCTAAAAACCTGTTTTTACTTTGCCATTATGCGATATGGTGTGTAGATTGATGAGGGGGGAAATGATTTAGTCCATTTTAGAATAAGGCTGTATAGTAACAGAATTTTGAAAAAGTCAAGGGGTCTGAATACTCTGAGTGTACCGTAAACTTTTGAAACTGCACTATGAATTTAAATCCAATAGCCAGAAGCAGGAGCCAATGGGACGCATTGAACTAGAGAAATTCAGGTTAAAGTAACTGGGATATCATTCCATATACTGAGGTCGGAGTACATTGATTTGAGCGTTCTGTTAAAGTTTCTGGCAATGGTTTTATCCATGGAAGGAAATATATCTACTCCCAAATATTTAAAATGGGAAACAATTAGGATTCCATAAGTAGAGATGGCGTCCTCCATCGGGGGCTTGAGAGGCAATAGAGCTGATTCGGTTAGATTAATTTTATAGCTTGAGATGAAGCTGAATGTATCTATGATCTTAAATGTATTTTTGAGCGACTGAGAAACAATGTCTAGAAATAGTAAAATATTGTCAACATATAACGAGATCTGTAGATAGAGAAATTGGTGTTATTTCCTTCGATTGATGAATTACCTGGCCAGAGGTTCCAGGGATATAAGAATAGCAAAGGCGAAATTGGATCGCCTTGTCTGCTGCTTCGAGTGATTCTGAATGGAGCAGAGCAGAATATCTGTTATAACTATGGCTAGGGGATTGGCATATAGTATTTCAATCATATTAATGAAATTGGAGCCAATTCCCATATGTTCCAAGACAGACCAGAGATATGACCATTCTAGTCTATCAAAAGCTTTTTCTGCGTCGAGAGATAATACAGCCCTAGGAGCTGTTGTTTCTGATGAACCATCTAAGATATGTAATAGTCGACAGAGGTTATACGAGGATAAACGCTTTTTAACAAACGCACGAAGTTGCGTAAGTCTCGAGATGGGACGACAACATTTAAAAAAACAGTATAACATTGTGTTAATCAAAGATATTATTATTTTCATTAAAACCTTTATTTAACTAGGCAAGTCAGTTAAGAACAAATTCTTATTTACAATGACGGCCTACCCCAGCCAAACCCCATTGCCTTTGATCAACACAGATGTTAAACTGTTTTCTATGTAGCAGTTGTTTTGTGATCACATGCTGTATGTATTCTAAATATAGTGAGTTTATATGGACACACTATATAGAGAAATACCCCAAAATAAAATAAAAATGAATTTTTCAACAAAAATATATCACTAAATTGTACCTTGGGATTTGTGATGGGTATTGAAACAAAGTAGTTTGGGCGTTGTGTTTCCTTCTTCTTCTTCTTTGTATCTGCATCCTCTTCACTTTCTACCCGACCACTTGCACCTCTCTTTCGTTTATTTTTCAATTTGGCCTCTGGCTTGGTAACTGGGGGAAATGTAACACAATGATATTAGTGTTGTACAAGAGACAAATGTGTGATTCCGTTATTCTGTAGTTGGATTTGACTGCCCTCCTGTAAAACCAACTGCCAGTCAAGTCAACAATGCATTATTCATCGCCAGTAGGCAGCTGGAGAAAATTTGAATGCAAGGGCAGCTGCGGTACAAGGAAGATCCTTGCATCAATTGGCAACTACAAATAACCAGTCATTATAGACTTACAGAGTCGGTGCCGCTAGTCAAATTTCTGCTCTCCTACTCGCCCAGCCAGTTAAAATGGAAAGAAACCATCAACTGGTCACACTATGGGAACTACTGAGCACATCCTCTCAATGAAGGTATGTTACAACTAACTGTGTTATATTAGCCTGGATATGTTGATTTGAGTTAGCCTGGAATCAACTGCAAAACAAATAATATGGCATAAACGGTTTACTTACAGCCGAGGTCCTTCCATACTGCTGTACTTGCAAATGGAAGTTCGGACATAAGATTGTCAGAACATTCAGATGACTTAAACTTCTGTTTCCTTCCACGTGGCTTCTTGGGTCTCTTCTTGATCCTCTTCACTATTTCATGTTCTGAGGAACAAGGGGGAGATGATGACAGCATGTGGAAGGCTAAGATGGATTCTTCAAATACCTCAGACATACTTTTCAAGAAAAAGTCTCTCCAAGTATCTGGATGAATGTAATTAATGTTTGTAGCTAGTGAAAATAAGCTATTCATTGGAAGTAGTTGAGCAACTGCAAAAACTGATTGTTGTACAATTTATGGTCTGACTAGACAGATTGTGTGTGTGTGACTCCACCCCATCCACTGTTCTGCGTCGGGGCAATTCCACAGTAACAGAATTACACTGAGACACAGATCTTTCACTTAAAAAATGTAAACCAAACAAAAACTATTGATTTCAAAGTTATAAAATATATAACTTTATGCACAAGGACAATTTAACAAGTTCCACAGAAACTTTTATAAAAACACATTTACAGGAATAACACTGCAGATACAAAGTTATGGTTCCAGAATAATACAGAGGGAAATTTTACCATAATTCTGTTAACAAAAAGTTTCCAGTAAAACATGTTTTATTTACTGTCTAATAGTGATTGTGCATAGAGTTCTGTGGTCATTGTGCATAGAGTTGTTACCATGGAATTGCCTTTTTTAATTTATTTTTTACCTTTATTTAACTAGGAAAGTCAGTTAAGAACAAATTCTTATTTTCAATGACAGCCTAGGAACAGTGGGTTAACTGCCTGTTTTGACAACAGCAAGCATGTAAACAGTATGCTAGAAGGTCAGACATCTTGTGAGAGTGACGATACTATAATTCTGATATTAGGCCATGACCCTGGCCACCACTAAGACAGTACATAATAACAACAACATACTGTACTTGGATGAAAACAAAGGGGCGTCTGTCTGTTTGCACAACATGTCATCCACTAAATTACTGTGGGATGCACTGTCAAGAAGAGTACTTTCTTACAATTCACTAATCATCATTTATGAGTTTTCGATTTCAGTGATGATACATGTAATGAAAACAAGCACCACAGAGGGTAGGATAAATATTTCTCACCAGGGGCAATTAGCTCCTTCACATTGCAATGCAAGTGACTCTTCTCGGCAGCAACTGGATCGGTTGATGCACCATGTGCAGGTGACAGCAGGTGGTCGTTGCCATGTTCAGTGCTGTTTGTCTCAAGCTCGACAGCATAATCAGTCCCGGTGACCGGCTGCATTTCAATGAAGTTTACCTGACCTTGAGGTAACACAGACACGTAGCAACTGTTTTGACGAGCTTTGATCAAATTCCGCGAGGCACCTTGTGCAGTTCGCACATTGATGTTTTCAGCTACAAGCACTCTTTGAAGCAGACAAATCCCTCTCAATGATTTAAAGAACTGAGGTCCTAGCATGAAAACCTAAACGAGATTCACCAGTTAGCTAGCTACATATTTATAGAATTTGTGCGCAAGACAGCTTACTAACATGTGATCAGGCCATGGGATTCAGTCTTACGTGCTAGCTAACTTTAGCTAGCGCCTGCCACCTGTTGAAATAAGTCAAATTCAAGTTAACGTTAGCTCGCTAACTAGCTCTAACCTCGATAGCATGGCTACGACAGCAGACCGGCTGACTTAAAGGAGCATGTGCCTGGACAAACGTGTCACTCACTCATTCAAAAATAGTAATGTGTTGCTTACGGCTAGCATAGCTAGCTAACATGGTTCGCTACACATGTAAACACAGGACTACGGATGCTCAAAAGGATCAAATTACATACGCTAATGACAAAAACTAAAGTTAACGTTGTCATATGACATTCTCGTGCTCAACGCTACAGTTTTGGAACATCATGGTAATGTTACCGTTTGTGTTTGTTTGTCTGTAAACGACTATTAAATCAGCTGTTTACTCTTCAGAATATAAAAAAACATCAATACAGATGTAGTGATGTTGATTAGTAACACACTTTGTATTTGACACTGTTACTGAAACAATGTTTCACTTTCTGCTAACTGATACAGTAACGTTAGCAAGTGATAATAGGGTGAGGTCATATTACAATATTGTACAGGTAACGTATTTACGAAATAATACGTTTCCTTCAACAGCTAAATTCAGAGCACTCATTTCTCTCACTAAATGCTGAGAGTTGTCCGTCACTTGTCTGTGCCTGTCCTGTGCTACTTTTTAAAAACAAATAGCCAGCAACAGGTGGTGATATAGTATCAGTTAATGCGCTATTGCCTCAGTTAGACTAGGCCACAGAGGACCCCAGGACATGGTTTGTAACGCACACATGCTGTGTAGGTGGCGTGATGAACAAAATAGATCAGAGCTCTTATAACTAACTATCTGAGTACTGTTTATCTCTTCTCTTCATGTATATAATAATTGAGGGGAAAAGACTCATCAAATCAATACACACCTTCTTGTATTTGTGTTAGTGACAGTTATCAGCTTTGTAATTTCAGCCATATATTGCCTCTTGTAAAAGAACACAGAAGTCACATACATTGAGGTGATCCTGAAGGACAGATCTCTCAACAAGCCAGTAGTTTGTCATCATATAACATTGAGTCCAATTCACCTGCTGAAGCTTATGCAGTATTGAAATGACATTAAAAACATTAATTTCATTTCTGTTCAAACTCCATGAGAAGAGAAGAAGTACACCACACTCCTTCCTTGTTCACCATCCTCTCCTCGGGTAACACCTGTATTGTTTGCGGAACAAACAGTGCCTTGAAAGTGTAAGGTTCACATATGTGCTTGTCTCTGCCTTTCACGCCTTTGTTTGTGTTGTAACTGTAAACCACTGGATTTGGTTTCAGGTTGTGGGGGAGATATCTGCCATCACAGAAAGGGAACAGGTGTAATAGCAGGACCAGTTTGGCGACTTGTTCTTGAACTAAACAGAAGCAGACAGGTGAATGCATGGAATGTCTCTCCCCACCTTACCCCTTGTGCCCATGTCACTTGTAGTACAGTCTCTGAGGTGAGTAAGAATCTGAAATGCCTATATTTGCTTAAAGTTCCTTCCTCCAGGATATGTGACATGGGGTGCAGTGTTACACAACAGCAACCATTCATAGAACCACAATTAAGATGTTTTACATGTAAATTGTAGCCATGTAAAATCAAGACTTATTTTTACACTGAAGTATTCTTGAAATGTACAACGTAATCTCAAAGATGTGTAATTGATTGCGGTATGTGCGGAATGTCAGCCATTAAAGGCATATGCATGCCGTCATGAAACAGATTATAATGTGGAGGATTAAAATTTATGGATTTTTAGTCATTCCATCAGCTCCACTGTCATGCACCTGTACATGGCAGTCATCCTGCATCATGGAGGGTATTACATGAAAAGGTTATGAAGAGAGCAGTTGCTGTTGTCTCAATAATCAGTCAAACAATGACAGTGGAGCTGCTGCTTTAAAAAAGTAGAGGATTTTGAACCAGGCTGCCTGTGTTCAAGGCTCAGCCCCAAGGTAGCATCGAGAGGATTTATTTGCACACAGTGTGTCACAGTCACTGCTCCAAGTACTTCTTCTTTCTCCCTCTTAATCCACTGTTGACTTTAACACTAGCCATCCTCATTGGTCAGCAGTAAGGAGAACTAGCGGATACTCTATTTTCATCCCATTGGAATTTGCTTCATTGAAGGCAAACCTGGACCTAGCTTTTCTACCACAGGTGATGTTAACCTAGAGCAACCTCTTTGCCAACAAAAAGTGAGCAGCCAGGATATCTTTTAATGCAGTTTTTAATGCATTTAATATCTACAGCACGGGCCAGATGGTGAATTGTGAATTCTTCTAACTAATCCCTTTGGGTAAATCTGCATAGCCACCATGTTCCGGGATTTGACAAGAAACAACAACCCTGGGTGGTTAAGAGAGAACAGTTTGATTCCCTGGTAGTATCACTGCACATATCATGCTAATCAACTGGAACTAGGATTTATCTGTCGTTAATCTGTAATTGAGAATCAGTGGTTTAAACAGGAACAACACTATTGAGGTATATCATTTCTCTTTTACTTCTGGTTTTAAATTCTACATGGGTGTGGTCTTGTTTCATACCTCTGACAGCATGCACAACTATTAAATTAATACAAGATGGGCATAATTCTCCCTTTGTCTTTGTTTGCACCTGTATTTCTTGGGATGTATCGGTGGACCTGGCTGTCATCTGGGATCATGTTCATCTTCTGCTGGTGAGTTGGATGTTACTTTTACCTTGATGTGTGAAGAAAGACGGAATATGGATAGTTCAATGAATTCAAACTTTATTTGCCACATGCGCCGAATACAACAAGTGTAGACTTTACCGTGAAATGCTTACTTACAAGCCCTTAACCAACAGTGCACTTCAAGAAGAAAATATTTACCAAGTAGGCTAAAATAAAAAGTAATACACTGACTCAATACCGGGCACCGTTACCGAGTCAGTATGCAGGGGTACAGGCTAGTTGAGGTAATCTGTACATGTAGGTGGGGGCGAAGTGACTATGCATAGGTAACAAACAAACAGCGAGTAGCAGCAGTGTAAGGGGGGTGGTGGGTCAATGTATATTGTGCGGTGGTGATTTTTATGAGTCTAATGGCTTTGGGTTAGAAGCTGAGGAGCCTGTTGGTCCTAGACTTGGTGCTCCGGTACCGCTTGCCGTGCGGTAGCAGAGAAAGCAGTCTATAACTTGGGTGACTGGAGTCTCTGACAATTTTATGGGCTTTCCTCTGACACCGCTTATTATATAGGTCCTGGATGGCAGGAAGCTTGGCCCCAGTGATGTACTGGGCCGTTTGCACTACCCTCTGTAGCGCCTTACGGTCAGATGCTGAGCAGTTGCCATACCAGGCGGTGATGCAACCAGTCAGGATGCTCTCGATGGTGTAGCTGTAGAACCTTTTGAGGATCTGGGGGCCCATGCCAAATCTTTTCAGTCTCCAGAGTGGGAAAAGGTTTTGTTGTGCCCTCTTCACGACTGTCTCGGTATGTTTGGACCATGATAGTCCATTGGAACATGGAACATGAAACTCTTGACCCGCTCCACTACAGCCCCGTCAATGTTAATGGGGGCCTGTTCGGCCTGCCTTTTCCTGGAGTCCACGATCAGCTCCTTTGTCTTGCTCACATTGAGGGAGAGGTTGTTGTCCTGGCACCACACTGCCAGTTCTCTGACATCCTCCCATAGGCCGTCTCATTGTTGTCGGTGATCAGGCCTACCACTGTTGTGTTGTCAGCAAACTTAATGTTGGTGTTGGAGTTGTGTTTGGCCACGCAGTCGTGGGTCAACATGCAATGTATCAAGAACTGCATATTTGGCTATTTTTCTTTGCATTTGTGCTTTATTAATCCTATTTGAAATTGACCTTTCAAAACCTTTTGACCAAAATAATTTGCTCTTTAAAATGTGATTCCTCAGTCTATTTTATGTGTTATTTGGTTGGCTGAAATTAAGATGTTGGTTTCATCATGGTTTGATGTTTCTGATGTTGGCTTTTTGACATGACCCTATCACAGGAGTGTTGTGAGGGACCCTTTAGACCTCTGTAACACAGTCCTATTATGAGTTACAACTAGAGGTCGACCGAATAATCAGCATGGCCGATTAATTAGGTCCGATTTTCAAGTTTTCATTACAATCGGTAAATCTGCCTTTTTGGATGCTGATTACATTGAAATCCAGGAGTAGACTGCATGGCAGGCTGACCACCTTTACATGAGTGCAGCATCAAAAGGACCTTGTGGATGCAAGGAGCCAAGGTAAGCTGCTAGCTAGCATTAAACTTGTCTTATAAAAAACCATCAATCTTCACAATCACTAGTTAACTACACATGGTTGATGATATTACTAAGTTAACTATCTTGTTCTGCATTGCATATAATCAATGCGGTGTCTGTTAATTTATCATCGAATCACAGCCTACTTCAACTTCTCCAAGCGGGTGATGATTTAACAAAAGCGCATTTCAAGCCTATCAACTCCCGAGATTAGGCTGGCAATACTAAAGTGCCTATAAGAACATCCATTAGTCAAAGGTATACGAAATACAAATGGTATGGAGAGAAATAGTCCTATAATTCCTATAATAACTACAACCTAAAACTTCTTGACTGGGAATATTGAAGACTCATGTTAAAAGGAAACACCATCAATCAACCGATATGTTCTCATGTTCTGAGCAAAGAACTTAAACGTTAGCTTTTTTACATGGCACATATTGCACTTTAACTTTTCTCCAACACTTTGTTTTTGCATTATTTAAACCAAATTGAACATGTTTCATTATTTATTTGAGACTAAATTGATTTTATCATATTACATTAAAATAAGTGTTCATTGTTCATTCAATATTGTTGTAATTGTCATTATTACAAATATGTAAAAACTGTCCGATTTAATCGGTATCGGCTTTTTTGGGTCCTCCAATAATCGGTATCGGTGTTGAAAAATTCTTTATTAGCATTTTGCATCATCATGATGATGTGGCCAGTGACACTTTGCTTCTCGAAAGTACAATATCTTGAAAAGTTGACTGCTGATATGCAAAATATTTTGGGACTGTATCAACTGTAGGCTAATGCATTTTTTTAGCAGAGTGGTTTTCCTTTTAATGTTCCCTGTGCAGTAAATATAAGTAGTCTAGTATAATCACTAGACTATATATACGCACACCATATACATGCTCACACGCACTACATTGACACTCGCACACATACTGACACCACACACACACTTTTACTCTCATATACTGCTGCTACTCTGTTGTCTTGTGTATTTTATTCCTTGTGTTACCATTGTCTTTTTCTACTCTGGTCGTGGGGGAAAAGCTTATAAACAAGCATTTCACTGTAAAGTCTACATCGGTTGTATTTGGCGCATGTGACCAATACAATTTGATTTGCTCACGTCTAGATCAAGGTTATAAACAAAGACAAGGCCATCAGCCCATTGATTCATTACACTACAAACATTTAAAAGGTAATCGATGCATTAATAAAGCACACTCAACCTCCTAAACATAAAATGGTATATTGATCCCCAGTGCCCACAACAGAATATCTGCTATGTAATGGATATTTGATGGCAAGTGAAATTGCTAATGGTTGTTGTGCGTGCTGCTGCACTACCCTGCAGCAAGGTGGTCCAGTCTTTTATTTGTTTTGCCAAGTAAAGCTGTTGATATGTCATCTGATGCTGCGGTTGTTGAACACACGACACTGTTCTTTGATACAAATTCACTCCATTTAAAAAAAAATGTTTAGTCTGTCCAGGTCAAAATGATATGGTGTTGTCTCTGCTTCACATTAATTTCTAAAAGGAATTGAAAGGCAACATGTCAACCAAATATCATGGGATCATTACAATATTACACTGAGTGTACCAAACATTAGGAACACCTTCCTTATATTGAGTAGTACTGCCTTTTGCCCTCAGAACAGCCTCAATTTGTCAGGTCATGGACTCTACAAGGTGTCAAGCGTTCCACAGGGACGGCGGTCGATATTGATGCCAATGCTTCCCATAGTTGTGTCAAGTTGGCTGGATGTTCTTTGGGTGGCGGAGCCTTCTTTTAGGAAACTGTTGAGTGCGAAAAACTCAGCAGTGTTGCAATTCTTGACACACTCAAACTGGTGCGCCTGGCACTTATCGTCTATACCCCGTTCAAATGGACTTCAATATTTTGTTTTGCCCATTCACCCTCTGAATGGCACACATACACAAACCATGTCTCAAGGCTTAAAAATCCTTCTTTAACCCGTCTCCCCTCCCCCCCCCCCCCGCATCTACACTGTTTGAAGTGAATTTAACAGGTGACATCAATAAGGGATCATAGCTTTTACCTGGATTCACATGTTCAGTCTATGACTATGTAATGGAAAGAGCAGGTGTTCATAATGTTTCTTGCAATCAGTAAAATGTAAAAACATTGCAATTACAATACATTTTCAGTAGTGGGAGCCACTTCCACGCCAAACTCTTCATACACTTGCAAATTGTAGACCGCCAATAGAAAAACGACTACATTTACAGACTGGTAGCGGAACCAATCACAATGCATTCCAGGAAACTTGTAAAATGACTAAGCCAATGATATGAAGCACCTGTTTTTTTTTTTTTTTTTACGAGGCGGGGCTAGTGTGATCGACTGAGTTGCCTTTTCTCCCAGACAGATTTTAATTTTTGGTCTGGGAATTTCAATTTTAGAATTTGGGAGGTTGACCAGAGCATATTTTTATGAGGCCACGTTCTGAAAGTGTTTCTTATCTCATCTGAACTGCATCAGGTAAGTTGATTAGCCATGGTGCAACCTAATTGGTAGTCAGTGATAAAAGTGAGGTAAACATGAGTACTTATAAAACGTGAACATTTGTATATAAAAAAAAAGGTTTTTCACTTAGTAGGCTAGCAAGCCAGGCAGCTAAATTAATTTTCCTTGGTCAGTTTTGGAGCATCTCCATCTGTTCCTTGACCACGTTTTTTAAGAGGTAATGGGCATGGCATGTTTGTGTTCTACACTTATCGTTATCTATGACTGGTTCTCAATTGGGATCCAACCTTTTACTACATGACAGCTGGCTTGCCCGAAAAATCTGACTCTTTGTGAAACATGAATGCCTTATATAAGCAAGTTGTAGCTAGTTAATCCTCAATCATTTTATATAACCATGGTCTACATGGTTACCTTCTGTTGGAACCTCTTCTTATACCTCAGAGGTTCAGAGGCTTCTTCTTATACCTCAGAGGAACTCCTTTGAGTTGGCTAGAAGCTCATGCAAGTTTGTCTAGCTAACGATAGTTATCGACATCATTATGCATTTCAGGATGTGCCCAACTACTGTTTACTTGGGTAAATAATACTATAGCTCGCAGACAACACTAACAGATACTGCACTGGTTACGTCTAGGATTTATGAGATGGCTAGCTACGCGATTGAGAAGTGTTGCTAGTAACGTTACCTGCATTCGTAAAAAGTTGACATTGACATAGGCTTACCGTAATGAATAAACACGTTAGTTACGTATCGGTTGGCTTTCTTTGCTGTAACTCAAATCCTTTGATAATGCTTTCAAATGGAATCACGCCTGCAGACATTACACGTGCAGTTACCGCCAGTGTATGTTTTGATTTCACGCGCAAAACAGACCGCTAGCTAGCTGATTGATACACGCTAACTTTAGCTAGCGACACTTTGCTTTTAAATGGACTTATCTGGCACAATCTTGCTAAAGTTGTGGGTGTAGGATGCTTGGCCACTTAAATCAAGCACGTCATTACAATGAATGAATGTGATGGTTTTGTAACGTAAGATCATAAATCTGGAACGTGGTCTGAGCATTTCGTATTCTTTACGTAAATCCGAGACACATTTAGTAAGAATACGTATGTTACGTTTCACATGGTATGTATTCGTGTGGATGTCCGTCATACATTTCGCATGATATATTACGAATTTGCTACGCGTATATTACGTAATATAGTACGAATTACAATTGGTTGTGGCTAACGTCAGCTTGCTCCAGGACAGCGTTCACCAAACACCGTCAGCCCCCCCCCCCCCCCGTAACAATACACATCTGATTAAAATTATCAAAGTTTGACGATTATTTGAATCAAATGTGTAGTGCTAGGGCAAAAACCAAAACATGCACCCATTGGAGTGCCGAGGACAGAGTTTGGGATACTATGGTTAAGGTTTTGATGTATGTTAGGGCAGGGTGTCAAACAACCAGGTGAGGGGAGCCCTCTGCTGAATGAGTTTGACATGTGGGGATGGGTCAGCTAACATACTAAGTAGCTAAAAAGTAGTGAGTAGTTGCTAAAATTGTCCGTGATGCGATTCGAACACGCAAACTTTGGGTTGCTTGGTGTTCCCGATAGAAGACCACCCATTAACCCCGACCAACCACCCCCCTTTTTGCCTTAAGTAACCTTTCTTGTGTAACCATACCAAATGTAAGATATCATACTAATTTGAGTGTCCTGGATTTACATTTCCTATGTTACATCTATTCTGAGACCAGTCTGCAAAGCTCTTCTCTCTCTGTGTAGCATCTGTGTGATACTTCCAACCAAATCCATGTAGACTAATGACAGATGGCTTGCCTTGAGCTCAAGGACACGCCTCACTTGTAGACACCCAAATGGCAGGACAGGCTGCATTGGAAGAAAGCCAAGTGTAATTAAAACCTCACCCAAACCGTAACTATAGACATTTCACAGCTTTTTCAGCAGGAGCGGAAGTGAACCCTGGAACCCCAAAAAACTTCTGGTGCATTTGTAAACAACAGCTGTTCTGTTGTGGCTGTAAACCACTAGCTAACTTAGTCTAGCTAATATGAAGTTGGCTAGCTGGTGATATTTAATTCACTGGCTATACAGTATGTTAAGTTAGCTAGCTGCCTAACATTACGTTAGCAGCTCATTTGAGTTAGCTTGCACAAACTTACTGTAGCATGCTACCTAGCTAATAATATATATTTTTTTATCATAACAAATATATTTACTGACTTGAATAGGTTCTCCCCCTGCCTCCATTTTCAGGGTCCTTGGAAAACAAAATAATTAGCTATCTTTCTGATGGATCCCGAGTGGCGCAGCGGTCTAAAGCACTGCATTTCAGTGCAAGAGGTGTCACTGCAGTCCCAGGTTCGAATCCAGGCTGCATTACATCTGGACATGATTGAGAGTCCCAAAGAGCGGTGCACAATTGGCCCAGCATCGTAATGATATACAGTACTAGTCAAAAGTTTGGACACACACTCATTCCAGGGTTTTTTATTTATTTAGACTATTTTCTACATTAGAGAATAGTAGTGGAGACATCAATACTATGAAGTAACACATGGAATCATGTAGTAACCAAAAATGTAGTAACCAAAAATGTGTTAAACAAATCAAAATATTCTCTCAACCAACTTCATGAGGTAGTCACCTGGAAAGCATTTCAATTAACAGGTGTGCCTTGTTAAAAGTTCATTTGTGGAATTTCTTTCCTTAATGCATTTGAGCCAATCAGTTGTGTTGTGACAAGGTAGGGGTGGTATACAGAAGATGGATAGATTTGGTAAAATACCAAGTCCATATAATGGCAAGAACAGCTCAAATAAGCAAAGAGAAACGACAGTCCATTACTTTAAGACGTGAAGGTCAGTCCTTCCGGAACATTTCAAGAACTTTGAAAGTTTTACAAGTGCAGTCGCAAAATTCATCAAACGCTATGATGAAAGGAAGGACCGCCACAGGAAAGGAAGAGGATAAATTCATTAGAATAACTGCACCTCAGATTACAGACTAAATAAATGCTTCAGAGTTCAAGTAACAGACACATCTCAATGTTAACTGTTCAGAGGAGACCGTGTGAATCAGGCCTTAAAACCTGTTACGGCTAGGCGTGCCGCTCGACAACATCCGGTAAAATTGCAGAGCGCGAGATTCAAACTACAGTATTGTAAATATTTAACTTTCATAAATATGGTAATACATCAAAATAAAGCTTAACATCTTGTTAATCCAGACGCTGTGTCAGATTTCAAAAAGGCTTTACGGCGAAAGCTTACCATGCAATTATCTGAGGACAGTGCCCTGCTTGCAAATGCATGACGAATCATTTCTCAACCAGGCAGTTGCGACACAAAAGTCAGAAATAGCGATATGCCTTACCTTTAAAGATCTTCTGTTGGCACTCCAAAAGGTCCCAGTTACATTACAAATGGCCCTTTTGTTCGATAAAGTCCTTTATATCCATAAAAACTCAGTTTAGCTGGCGCACTTCAGTCAATAATCCACCAGTTTCCCTCCATCAAAATGCATACAAAATGAATCCCAAACGTTACCAATAAAATTATCCAAACAAGTCAAACAATGTTTATAATCAAACCTTAAGTACCCTAATACGTAAATAAACTATAACATTTAAGACAGAGAATCATTATTGTCTTTACCGGAGATAAACGAAAAGAATGCGCTCTCGTCCATGTGCATGAAAACACTACAGCTAAAATGGGAGTCACTTAGAAAAACTACAATTTCTACCTCATTTTTGCAAAAACCAGCCTTAAACTCTCTCTAAAGACTGACGTCTAGTGGAAGCCCTAAGAACTGCAATCGGGGAGGATTTCGCCTTATAATAAAAGTGACATGGGGGGGGGGGGGGGGGGTTTGCCTGTCATTTCAGTTTTGTTATACTCACAGACATGATTTTAACAGTTTAAGAAACCAATTATATGCATATCCTAGCTTCTGGGCCTGAGTAACAGGCAGTTTACTTTGTGAACTCTTTTCATCCGGATGTGAAAATACTGCCCCATAGCCCAAAGAGGTTTTAATAGTCAAATTGCTGCAAAGAAACCACTACTAAAGGACACCAATAAGAAGAGACTTGCTTGGGCCAAGAAACACGAGCAATGGACGGAGATTAGACCGGTGGAAATCTGTCCTTTGGTCTGATGAGTCCAAATTGTAGATTTTTGGTTCCAACCACGGTGTCTTTGTGAGACGCAGAGTGGGTGAACAGATGATCTCTGCATGTGTGGTTCCCACTGTGACGCATGGAGGTGTGATGATGTGGGGGTTCTTTGCTGGTGACACTGTCTGATTTATTTAGAATTCAAGGCACACTTAACCAGCATGGCTACTACAGCATTCCCATCTGGTTTGCACTTAGTCCCGCTATTATTTGTTTTTCAACAGGGCCATGACCCAACTAGAGGTCGACCGATTAATCGGAATGGCCGATTTTAATTAGGGCCGATTTAATTAGGGCCGATTTCAAGTTTTCATAACAATCGGAAATCGGTATTTTTGGGTGCCGATTTGCCGCTCTTATTTCTATTTTTTTTTATATACCTTTATTTAACTAGGCAAGTCAGTTAAGAACACATTCTTATTTTCAATGACGGCCTAGGAACGGTGGGTTAACCTCCTCGTTCAGGGGCAGAACAACAGATTTTCACCTTGTCAGCTCGGGGGATCCAATCTTGCAACCTTACAGTGAACAAGTCCAACGCAATAACGACCTGCCCCTCTCTCGTTGCACTCCACAAGGAGACTGCCTGTTACGCGAATGCAGTAAGCCAAGGTAAGTTGCTAGCTAGCGTTAAACTTATAAAAAACAATCAATCATAATCACTAGTTAACTACACATGGTTGATGATATTACTAGATATTATCTAGCGTGTCCTGCGTTGCATATAACCTGACTGAGCATACAAGTATCTGACTGAGCGGTGGTAGGCAGAAGCAGGCACGTAAACATTAATTCAAACAGCACTTTCGTGCGTTTTGACAGCAGCTCTTCGTTGTGCGTCAAGCATTGCACTGTTTATGACTTCAAGCCTATCAACTCCCGAGATGAGGCTGGTTTAACCGAAGTGAAATGGCTAGCTAGTTAGCGCGCGCTAATAGCGTTTCAAACGTCACTCGCTCTGAGCCTTCTAGTAGTTGTTCCCCTTGCTCTGCATGGGTAACGCTGCTTCGATGGTGGCTGTTGTCGTTGTGTTGCTGGTTCGAGCCCAGGGAGGAGCGAGGAGAGGGACGGAAGCTATGCTGTTACATTGGCAATACTAAAGTGCCTATAAGAACATCTAATAGTCAAAGGTTAATGAAATACAAATGATATAGAGAGAAATAGTCCTATAATTCCTATAATAACTACAACTTAAAACTTCTTACCTGGGAATATTGAAGACTCATGTTAAATGGAACCACCAGCTTTCATATGTTCTCATGTTCTGAGCAAAGAACTGAAACGTTAGCTTTCTTACATAGCACATATTGCACTTTTATTTTCTTCTCCAACACTTTTTGAACATGTTTCATTATTTACTTGAGGCTAAATGTATTTTATTGATGTATTATATTAAGTTCAAATAAGTGTTCATTCAGTATTGTTGTAATTGTCATTATTAAAAGAATAATAATAATAATCGCCCGATTTAATCGGTATCGGCCTTTTGGTCCTCCAATAATCGGTATCGGCGTTGAAAAATCATAATCGGTTGACCTCTAGACCCAACACACCTCCAGGCTGTGTAAGGGCTATTTGACCAAGAAGGTGAGTGATGGAGGGTTGCATCAGATGACCTGGCCTCTCAATCACCCGACCATAACCCAATTGAGATGGTTTGGAATGAGTCGGACCACAGAGTGAAGGAAAAGCAGCCAACCAGTGCTCAGCATATGTGGGAACTCCTTCAAGACTGTTGGAAAAGCATTCCTCATGAAGCTGGTTGGGAGAATGCCAAGAGTGTGCAACGCTAACATCAGGCAAAGGGTTGCTATTTTGAAGTATCTCAAATATAACATATATGTTGACTTGTTTTAAAACATTTTGGGTTACTACATGACTCCATATGTTATTTCATAGTTTTGATGTCTTCAGTATTATTCTACATTATAGAAAATAGTAAAAATAAAGAAACCCATTGAATGAGTAGGTGTCCAAACTTTTGACTGGTACTGTACATCTGAGGTATTTATCATCAACCATTCATTACTAAGTAATGCTTCATTACTCATCAATAGTTCTGCCTGCAAATCACTTGCAAGTTCACTTGTTGAGAGGATGAAAGTGAATACAGTGCCTCATTATGGCTTGTCAGATGTCCTAATGAGACATTTGGGGGGGTTGATTATCTCCTAATTAGACAGTGGCTAGCATGACAGTACATGGAACAGTGAGTTATTGTGTGAAACTGCATGATGGTGCCCTGTCACAGAGTTCAGTAGATTTGCTCGTTACTTGAGTTTTTGCAGCTTGGTAAATGACTGTCCAAAATGTTTTGCATTAGCCTATTGGTAGAAGGGTAATATATTTTACTAGAAGTTCAAGAGCTATGGTACTCTTATTGATGTTAAACCTTTCGATGGGAAATTACAGTGCAACCCATCCTGGGGTTTGTTTCTGATACTTTTGGGCCATGCCTGATAAAATGTAGGGGTAGGACTTCTCAAGCAGGCTATCTGGTGCTGTGCTTGTTGAGCACTGCAGTGCTATTATATACCCCCTGGCCTATTCTTATGCAGCCTTGAGATTCCTTTCTTGGACACGTCTCTGAGCACATGCAGCACTACGTTTGTGGTTCATGGAAAGTTGAACTGGAATCACGCTGTAACGGATTTTGCCTAGACTTTGGTTTAGGGTTAATCCATGGTTCATGTTCCATTAGCTTCAGTGGTTGAGGAGACTGAAGGCGAATTATCTGGTTGAGAAACATCTCTGGTGTATGGGAGGACGAGTGGGAAAAGCTGCAGCATAGGGTACTCATTAACCTACTTCAGGCAACCGCTCATGTTATCTCTTTAGTGTAACAACAAGATAGTATGAGGTCAGGTGACACATGTCCCCTTTCCTTGGTTCAGTACCTAAGGATGCCTAAACACTTGTCTCCTCTTATCTAGTTTCCATGGTGGTTGGACTCAATCTAAGCTAAATGTAGCATTCAGCTTGGCTCTGTGTACTCAAAAGAACCCTGTTGAAAAGGTTTCAACTTGACTTTCTCATTATATATATAAAAAAGTATATATAAACTGCTGTAAATTGGCACCACTGACAGCTGTTAGAACAACTGATATGCCAATTCTTAATTGTTGCAAAAGAGGAAGAAATGCCAGCGCTCTGAAATGTCAACCTTGTTCTGTCGCTACAGGTAAGTACCTCAGATTGTGATTGGACAAAGGTGAGGTGGGGATTTATTCCTGTTTGAACATTTTTGCAACAGACCCCTCTCCATGACGCTCAGTCTCCAAATTCTGGGTGTGCACTGTGAGAGTGATTGCTTAACCATTCGGAAGGGTTATGGGAACATCCCGCTTTTAGAGTCCTGTGTTCCTGACATCCTGCCATGGCCACTGTTTTTCCACAGGGATTGTCACAATGGTTTAGGCTTCTATGGAATGGCTCAACAAATAAAAGTTACACGCCTCTGGAACAAAAACTCTGTTGCTTCTCAGACAGTTTCATATCAAGCATTTTTCAAAGATTACCTTTACAATCCAACACAAGGCTTTTGATTCAGTTGACTTCAAAGCTCTACACAATTCTCCCAACCAAAATTGTTTGCAACAAGCTTCATTCATTGGTAGAGCTAAACAAAAGTAAACCGTGATCAGAAATGACTTGCTAAAGTAGTAAGCCACCATGTCTCTATATACAGTGCATTTGGAAAATATTCAGACCCCTTGACCTTTTTCCACATTTTATTAATTTAGTCTTCTAAAATTAATTAAATAGCCTTTTCCGCTCATTAATCTACGCACAATACCCCATAATGACAAAGCAAAAACAGGTTTTTAAATGTTTTTGTCAACAAAAAAATACTAATGAAATAGCTTATTTACATAAGTATTCAGACCCTTTGCTATGAGACTCAAAATTGAGCTTTGGTGATTCCTGTTTCCATTGATCATCCTTGAGATGTTTCTACAACTTGGAGTCCACCTGTGGTAAATTCAATTGATTTGACATGATTTGGAAAAGCACACACCTGTCTATGTAAGGGCCCACAGTTGACAGTGTGTGTCAGAGCAAAAACCAAGCCATGAGGTCGAAGGAATTGTCCGTAGTGCTCCAAGACAGGATTGTGTCGAGGCACAGATCAGGGGATAGGTACTCAAGAAATGTCTGCAGCATTAAAGGCCTCCATCATTCTAATATGGAGGAAGTTTGGAACCAACAAGACTCTTCCTACAGCTGGCCGCCCGGCCAAACTGGGCTGTCGGTGGAGAAGGTCCCTGGTCAGAGAGATGACCAAGAACTTGATGGTCACTGACAGAGCTCCAGAGTTCCTCTGTGGAGATGGGAGAATCTTCTTGAAGGACAACCGTCTCTGTAGCACTCCACCAATCAGGCCTTTATGGTAGAGTGGCCAGACAGAAGCCACTCCTCAGTTAAAGGTAATGACAGCCCACGTGGAGTTTGCCAACAGGCACCTAAAGACTCTGACCATAAGAAACAAGATTCTCTGGTCTGATGAAACCAAGATTGAACTCTTTGGCCTGAATGCCAAGCGTCACGTCTGGAGGAAACCTGGCACCATCCCTATGGTGAAGCATCGTGGTGGCAGCAGCATGCTGTGGGATGTTTTCAGCGGCAGGGACTTAGGAGACTAGTCAGGATCGAGGGAAAGCTGCCGGAGCAAAGTACAGAAAGACCCTTGATGAAAACCCAGAGCGATCAGGACCTCAGACTGGGGCGACAGTTCCCCTTCCAAACAGGACAACGACCCTAAGTATACAGCTAAGACAACACAGGAGTGTCTTCGGGACAAGTCTCTGAATGAGCGGCCCAGACTTGAACCCGATCTAACATCTCTGGAGAGACCTGAAAATAGCTGTACAAGGACGTTCCCCATCCAACCTGACAGAGCTTGAGAGGATCTGCAGAGAAGAATGGGAGTACGAAGATGCAGCTATTGATTGCCTACAGATTCTTACTCAGTTTGCTTGGTGGCTGACCTGCCTAAACTGTGTCCCTCCCCTCTCTCTCTGTCCTTCGGTAGCTTGCTATGAAAGAGAGTTTGTTCTCCGAATTATGGCAACTAATGTCTCCATTACAAAAATACTGAATCTTAGGAATCGAATCCTAGCGGAATCAAATCTTGACACTCAGAAATGGGAGTTGACACCAGGAGTAAATATTTTGAGTTGATTCTCCACCTCTACATCACCGTCGTTAACACTTGGAAAAATTACAGAGAAGGGCAAGTGACCGCAGTATAGGAGTACTTTGAGAAGTTACAATGTACAAAAATATCTAAATTCAACATGCAACAATTTCAAAGACTTTACTGAGTTAGTTCATATAAGGAAATCAGTCAGTTGAAATATTCATTCGGCCCTAATCTATGGATTTCACATGACTGGGAATACAGATATGCGTCTGGTCACAGATACCATTTAAAAAAACAACAAATGGGCATGGATCAGAAAACCGTCCAGTATCTGGTGTGACCACCATTTGGTCTTATGCAGTGCGACGCATCTCCTTCACATAGAGTTGATCAGGCTGTTGATTGTGGCCTGCGGAATGTTGTCCCACTCCTCCTCGATGGCTGTGCCAAGTTGCTGGATATTGGCGGGAACTGGAACATGCTGTCTTGTACGTTGATGTAGATCATACTGTTTAATCAGATTCTTGATATGCCACACATTTCAGGAGGGTGGATTATCTTGGCAAAGAACATGCTCAGTAACAAGGATGTAAACAAATTTGTTTAAAAATTAGCGATAAGCTTTTTGTGCATATGGAACATTTCTGTGATCTTTGATTTAAGCTCATGAAACATGTTACCACCACTAAATGTATCGTGTTTTTTTATTTTTGGATGTCATTTTCATGGACAGCAACTACTCAACATTTCCCCAAACTATACTAGCCTCCCTCCACAGCAACGATCTGAACCTGAATGATACCTGGGCAGTGGTCACAGATAAGGCATCCTACTGCCTGAAGGCATACAAGGTGGTTCTGAAAGGAGTGATACCCAACAGGAGTGATGCCCTATGAAATTCCGTTTTTTTTCCCCGTTCAAATTATGAATCCGGTGTTTTACAATTAACACATTTTATCATCAAAGTGTCTAATGTGAATGAATAAAATGTTATAACATAACAGTACATTTGTAATGACGCAACACAACATTGCACAATTTGTTTTATCAAGGCAAGTGCTTCAATACTGAGTTCTACTAGGTGTTAAATTACAAATGAAAGAAAGTCATGCAAGAATCTAGGCAACAATGCAGCAACCTTCTCCTCTTTTTCCAGCTGGCTGAGGATGTTTGTGACTGCCTGGGGATGTTTGTGACTGCCTGGGATGGTGACTTTTCTGCCAACAAAAACTCTGTACAGATGAACATGCTCTGCATGGTACTTCACTGCATCAAACCAGCTACTCCATCTGGAGCTCACTGCTTCAGGAAGAGTCTTGGCCTGCACAAACTCCTTCATAATGAGGAAGCTCACCCATCTTCTCTTTCTGGCAGGCTTCTTGAAGAAGACAGATCTCATCCATGTCAAAAGTGATGAAACAGAAGTGAACTCAGCAAAAAATGAAACATCCTCACTGTCAACTTTATTTTCAGCAAAATTAATGTGTAAATATTTGTATGAACATAAGATTCAACAACTGAAACAAACTGAACAAGTTCCACAGACATGTGACTAACAGAAATGGAATTATGTGTCCCTGAACAAAAAGGGGGTCAAAATCAAAAGTAACAGTCAGTATCTGGTGTGGCCACCAGCTGCGTTTAGTTACTGCAGTGCATCTCCTCATGCACTGTACCAGATTTGCCAGTTCTTGCTGTGAGATGTTACCCCACTCTTCCACCAAGGCACCTGCGAGTTCCCGGACATTTCTGGGGGGAATGGCCTTAGCCCTCACCCTCCGATCCAACAGGTCCCAGACGTGCTCAATGGGATTGAGATCCGGGCTCTTCGCTGGCCATGGCAGAACACTGACATTCCTGCCTTGCAGGAAATCACGCACAGAACGAGCAGTATGGCTGGTGGCATTGTCATGCTGGAGGGTCTTGTCAGGAGGAGCCTGCAGGAAGGGTACCACATGAGGGAGGAGGATGTCTTCCCTGTAACGCACAGCGTTACTCATTCCTTCGACGATAAACGCGAAGCTGACCATCGCCCCTGGTGAGACACAACCGCGTCAGAGAAGAGCACCTTTTGCCAGTCCTGTCTGGTCCATAGGCGACGTTGTTGCCGGTGATGTCTGGTGATGTCTGCCTTACAACAGGCCTACAAGCCCTCAGTCCAGCCTCTCTCAGTCTATTGCGGACAGTCTGAGCATTGATGGAGGGATTGTGCGTTCCTGGTGTAACTCGGGCAGTTGTTGTTGCCATCCTGTACCTGTCCCGCCGGTGTGATGTTCGGATGTACTGATCCTGTGCAGGTGTTGTTACACGTGGTCTGCCACTGCGAGGACAATCAGCTGGCCGTCCTGTCTCCCTGTAGCGCTGTCTTAGGAGTCTGAGTACTTAATTGCCTACCGTCTGTAAACCGTTTGTCTTAATGACCGTTCCACAGGTGCATGTTCATTAATGGTTTATGGTTCATTGAACAATTATGGGAAACAGTGTTTAAACCCTTTACAATGAAGATCTGTGTAGGTATTTGGATTTTGTCACGAACGGGCTCGAAGTTCGTAACAAAAAGGGAGACAACGTGGAGTTAAGGAATAACAAAATATTTATTAACTGAAGTAAACTAAATGCAATTAACAATTGTGTGTGTGTGTAGTCAACAATCACCAGTGTGACTGGTTGCGTGCATAAATGTGATAATGAGGGGTGTTGAAAGGTGACAAAGCAAACAAATAAAACGACCACAAAAATGTCAGTGTGTCTACATGGAGAGAGTCTCCTCAATGAATGGGTAAGAGGTGTATTTATCCCGGGACACAACCGGGCCCAGGTGTGTCCCATGTCGCTGATGACCCTCCCAGCTTCGCTTACCAACATCCTATTTACAGAAAACAAGAGCAAACATAAAGAATACGGCAGACCGAGTGGGAGGGTCGTCACAATTTTTATGAATTACCTTTGAAAGACAGGGTCCAGAAAAGGGGGCGTTTTCTTTTTTATTTGTAGTGCTGCCTGATCTCACCCACCAGATTGATGGCATGGCAGAGACGGGTTACATGGACACTGTTGGGCATCACTCCTTTCAGAACCACCTTGTATGCCTTCAGGCAGTAGGATGCCTTATCTGTGATCACTGCCCAGGTATCATTCAGGTTCAGATCGTTGTAGTGGAGGGAGGCTAGTATAGTTTGGGAAAACGTTGAGTAGTTGCTGTCCATGAAAATGACATCCACCAGAAAGTACTGATTTTCAACACCTGCAATGAAAGATACTGGAAAACTTTAATGATGTTTTAACCTAAAATAATATTGTTACAAAATAAGTGTTATTTAAATTTCAAGTGTAAACAATATAGAAACAGCGATAGTTAGCTAGATGGAGAGGCAGACAGCTGCTGCTGACATTATGTATCACTATATTTCACCACGATAGCTCATCTTTTGGAATATCACAATTTGCATGCGGACAATTCACATTGCAGAATGTTGCAATGGTATATTAATAGGCTGTTAACTCACCATTGACAACGTTTAGAGCGCCTCAATCCTTTGCACCTGTCTCGCCAACAACCACTGCAAACTTCTTCCCACGGATCTTCTGTAGAACGGCAATCATATGTTGGTCGAACACACGGGACAGGTGAGTTTGACGGATGTCAGACTCGGCGCGCACACAGCCAATAAATCCTGAATTTTTTTTTGTCTTCAATCTTCTGATGCGCTTGCACTAGTAATGGTTGTTTGAAGAGGCATGCTCTGGCTAACACTGCTTTTCCTTGTTCCCCCTCTCAAAACACCCCAATCGAAAACATAATTATTTCTCTATGCCTACCCGTCTGTAATTTTACAATTCTGAATTAATTTGTTATTACAATAATTAGGCCTACTTTTAAAAAATTAAAAAATACAAATTCAGCCAAATTAGGGAAAATTCTTGCTTATTCCACGTTTTACAGTTGATTCCATTTTTATGACCAAATTTCGCTTTTCTGTCCGTGTTTCCCGCATTGCGGAAATCATAGGGCCCTACCATAGGGGATCTTTCAATGTTCTGTCTAGAAGCACAAGGATCTGTTTGATGTGCTACATAAAATAGGTAAACATATTAGTTTAGTGAAATTACACAACTAGTGAAGTCAGAGGCACGGATGTTCTTCACCCCCTGTACTCTTTTGAAGCCCCCCTCTGTACATATGCTACAGGCAGTGTTCCCTTTTTCGGTCACCAAGCAAATTTCACGTCTGCTGAGCGCAAACTTGAACTTTGAAAATTCTGTGCAACTTCCCGCGCTCGTTTACTGTGAACATGGATGCTGTACATGTTTTTAGTTTGTTTTAAGTGGTCAAGTAGGCTACTGTGGCTATTTAAAAAAAATCCTAATGTACCAAATAATATGCATCATTATTCCCATACCATTTATTACAGAGAATTAGACCAGATATGCTACCCTCTGCCTATTGGCTACTTAGCTTATTCAAGCCTGTCTCAAAATACAATACTGCCTCGAAGACAACAAAAACATTTTGTGCTCTTGTACGTTCTGCCTAAAACAAAATCTCTTGCATAGTTAATTTTGTATACGAAGTCTTGTATAGTACGTTTTTTGTTTCGGTATGTTTCGCAATTCCCTCAGTTGATAGTGCTAACTAATGGGGAAAACGCTAGAAAATTGAGTGAATTCCAATCTCGTGCTTCTCTGTGCGGAAGTCCCAAGGAGCTGCACGCCCGCGTGCAACTAAGAGGGAACATTGGCTACAGGTATCTCTAGCTTTGCTTGCTTTTCTGCTGTTCTAGCCTAAATATCAGTGTCTCTTGCAGGATGGTGGAGCAGTGATAAAACCCCAAGCTGTATAAACAAGATGTTTAGGCAGTGCAGCCCCACATTTCTGGTTACTGGGGCAGCAGGACTGGAAAATCAAGAATGCCCTGTGTCACTTCCCACTTTTCCATCAGGAAAATGTTTGCACCACTGATTTCCGCCTCTTTAGGGTGATGCCAGTGATAACCTCAAACCCTTGGTCCTTCCAAGGGTCCTCTCTGGCTGCCTGAAAAGTGCCTGACCCCATCGTGGAATACTAATTGGAGTCGTGTTCACAGCCCCTTGCTGTTTCCTCTAACACTACAAACTGAGGGATCCTCAAGGTCTTTAATCTACTATTAGGAGGTTGCTTAAGTAAACCGAGGAGGCTATACCCCCTAATCATCTCTTTTGGACAGCTCTCGTTCTCAGTCGCAGCTAAAGAGAAATAGAAGGAAGTGCTTGACTGCTCTCATTACCCAAGGGATTGAACTGAATAGATTTTTCTAAGGAGCTTAATTAAGCTGCTGACGGATTTTTGTTTGTGTAGTTTGGAGATGTGAGCTTGCATGTCAAAAGATAAAGCTTAGATTTTTATTCAAGGTAAACACAGCTTTGACTTCCCTTTAAATTAAGCCATTGTTGGCGCTGTTTTGAGCTGATCAAATAATCAACGTAAATCACACAGTAATGGAGGTTCTTTGTAAAATTCATAGTTCTTATTTCCATACCCTTTAGTGAGACAAAAAGGCCCTTGTTCATGCTGGAGAGGGTGAGATAAAGGGATGGGATTAGCAGAGGAGACAGAGGAAATGGCCTGAATGGGAAGGATGGAGTGTGTCACCACGTCAGACTTCCTGTTACCATTCTCTGCGGGTGCAAAGGTCACAGGGCTGTTTGGGGCCGCTTGCAGGAGGTGCAGACGGCTCCTTCTCTGGAAAATAAACATGGCCCCCAACTTTCACCATGTCAGAGCTGGCCTTGGCAGAACAGGCTGCTGCACTTCTGCTGTTCTCTCCGCTCACATGCAGTCACACACTTTATCTAACAAGTCTTACGCATGATTTTTATTTTTTACTACACTATATTCAAAAGATTAGCCAGCTGGCTAGGCTTGTTCTGGACCTGGGTTTGTCATAAGCATAATTGCCTCGTTAAATGTATAAAATACAAATTTGGGAAAACTTTGCCACAGATGAAAACAAGTATATTTGACTTCACCATCTATTGTTATTAGGGATGCACCGAGATTACATTTTTGGCCGATATTGATAACCAATATTTTACATTTTTGCGACCTTTTAAGCATTCTAGTACAGTTAAATACTTAAACACACACACACGGATGCAGCTGTCTAAGTCACTGCATCTCAGTGCAAGAGGCGTCACTACAGTCCCTGGTTTGAATCCAGGCTGTATCACATCCGGCCGTGATTGGAAGTCCCATAGGGCGGGGCACAATTTGGCCCAGCGTCGTCCGGGGTAGGCCGCCATTGTAAATAAGAATTTGTTCTTAACTGGCTTGCCTAGTTAAATAAAGGTGACACACACACCACACACATTTACGTATGTCCGCATTACCAGTAAAACATCATCAAAACCGCCTTCTTTCACTTGCTGTGCTGTTTCGTTGTTCAGTCTCAACCAGGATTTCATCATACATGTCAAGCAGTGAGGTTTCACCTCTCTGTCCGCAGCCTCTCTTCCTCGGTGCATACTGTCACTGTTCATTTACATCTTGTCCAGCTGTGTCTAATATTTTCACGTAAACCATGTTTCTTGTCTGTGTCGAAGTAGCAGTCCTTGTACATAGCATCGAGCATGGTGGCGACACAGTAGAGGCTCGGAGAGAATGCCACCGACTCGCTTGTTTACAGCCTCTAGTAGAGTAGTAGTACTCTAGTAAATCAAATCAAATTTTATTTGTCACATACACATGGTTAGCAGATGTTAATGCGAGTGTAGCGAAATGCTTGTGCTTCTAGTTCCGACAATGCAGTAATAACCAACAAGTAATCTAGCTAACAATTCCAAAACGACTACCTTATAGACACAAGTGTAAGGGGATAAAGAATATGTACATAAAGATATATGAATGAGTGATGGTACAGAGCGGCATAGGCAAGATACAGTAGATGGTATTGAGTGCAGTATATACATATGAGATGAGTATGTAAACAAAGTGGCATAGTTAAAGTGGCTAGTGATACATGTATTACATAAAGATGCAGTAGATGATATAGAGTACAGTATATACGTATACATATGAGATGAATAATGTAGGGTATGTAAACATTATATTAGGTAGCATTGTTTAAAGTGGCTAGTGATATATTTTACATAATTTCCCATCAATTCCCATTATTAAAGTGGCTGGAGTTGAGTCAGTGTGTTGGCAGCAGCCACTCAATGTTAGTGGTGGCTGTTTAACCTTTCTGATCTCCCCATCCCGGATCCGGGTTCGTGAATACAGACTCAAGCTCATTACCATAACGCAACGTTAACTATTCATGAAAATCGCAAATGAAATGAAATAAATATGCTAGCTCTCAAGCTTAGCCTTTTGTTAACAACACTGTCATCTCAGATTTTCAAAATATGCTTCTCAACCATTGCAAAACAAGCATTTGTGTAACAGTATTGATGGCTAACGTAGCATTTAGCATTAGCATTCAGCTGGCAACATTTACACAAAAAAACAGAAAAGCATTCAAAAAAATCATTTACCTTTGAAGAACTTCAGATGTTTTCAATGAGGAGACTCTCAGATAGCAAATGTTCAGTTTTTCCTGAAAGATTATTTGTTTAGGACAAATCGCTCCGTTTTCTGCGTCACGTTTAGCTATGAAAAAACCCCTGTATCCAGGATTGTGTAAATCTATCAGCAAGCTCATTAGCATAACACAACGTTAACTATTTATGAAAATCGCAAATGAAATGAAATAAATATGCCGTCTCTCAAGCTTAGCCTTTTGTAAACAACACTGTCATCTCAGATTTTCAAAATATGCTTCTCAACCATAGGAAAACAATCATTTGTGTAAAAGTAGCTAGCTAGAGTTAGCATTTCGCGTTAGCATTTAGCGTTAGCATTAGCGTTAGCATCCAGCACGCAACATTAACAAAAACATAAAAGCCTTCAAATAAAATCATTTACCTTTGAAGAACTTCTGATGTTTTCAATGAGGATACTCTCAGTTAGATAGCAGATGCTCAGTTTTTCCAAAAAGATTCCTTGTGTATTAGAAATAGCTCCGTTTTATACATCACATTTGGCTACCAAAAAAAATCCATAAATTCAGTCCTCAAAACGCAAACTTTTTTCCAAATTAACTCCATAATATCGACTGAAAACATGGCAAACGTTGTTTAGAATCAATCCTCAAGGTGTTTTTCACATATCTCTTCATTGATACATCGTTCTTGGAAACATGCTTTCTCTCCTGAATCCCAGGAGAAAATGCCTGCACCTGAAGATTACGCACAAATTTAGACAAAGGACACCGGGCGGACCTCTGGAAAATGTAGTCTCTTATGGCCAATCTTACAATGATATGCCTACAAATACGTCACAATGCTGCTAAGACCTTGGGCGAACGACAGAAAGTGTAGGCTCATTCCTTGCGCAATCACAGCCATATAAGGAGAGAATGGAAAACAGAGCTTCAGAAATTCTGCTAATTCCTGGGTGATGCATCATCTTGGTTTCGCCTGTAGAATGAGTTCTGGGGCACTTACAGACAAAATCTTTGCAGATTCTGAAACTTCAGAGTGTTTTCTTTCCAAAACTGTCAAGAATATGCATAGTCGAGCATCTTTTCGTGACAAAATATCGCGCTTAAAACGGGAACGTTTTTTATCCAAAAATGAAATAGCGCCCCTAGAGCTCTAAGAGGTTTAACAGTCTGATGGCCTTGAGATAGAAGCTGTTTTTCAGTCTCTCGGTCCCAGCTTTGATGCACCTGTACTGACCTCGCCTTCTGGATGATAGCGGGGTGGACAGGCAGTGGCTCGGGTGGTTGTTGTCCTTGATGATCTTTATGGCCTTCCTGTGACATCGGGTGGTGTAGGTGTCCTGGAGGGCAGGTAGTTTGCCCCCGGTGATGCGTGGTGCAGACCTCACTACCCTCTGGAGAGCCTTACGGTTGTGGGCGGAGCAGTTGCCGTACCAGGTGGTGATGCACCCCAACAGGATGCTCTCGATTGTGCATCTGTAGAAGTTTGTGAGTGCTTTTGGTGACAAGCCAAATTTCTTCAGCCTCCTGAGGTTGAAGAGGTGCTGCTGCGCCTTCTTCACGAGGCTGTCTGTGTGGGTGGACCAATTCAGTTTGTCTGTGATGTGTACGGCGAGGAACTTAAAACTTACTACCCTCTCCACTACTGCAGTTTGTTTTTTTACGTGTTTTTTTACGTGTTATTTCTTACATTGGTACCCCAGGTCATCTTAGGTTTCATTACATACAGTCGAGAAGAACTACTGAACATAAGAGCAGCGTCAACTCACCATCAGTACGACCAAGAATATGACTTTCGCGAAGCGGATCCTGTGTTCTGCCTTTCACCCAGGACAACGGAATGGATCCCAGCCGGCGACCCATAAAAACGACTTCGTAAAAGGGGGAAACGAAGCGGTCTTCTGGTCAGACTCCGGAGACGGGCACATCGTGCACCACTCCCTAGCATTCTTCTCGCCAATGTCCAGTCTCTTGACAACAAGGTTGATGAAATCCGAGCAAGGGTAGCATTTCAGAGGGACATCAGAGGCTGTAACGTTCTTTGCTTCACGGAAACATGGCTCACTGGAGAGACGCTATCGGAGTCGGTGCAGCCAGCTGGTTTCTCCACGCATCGCGCCGACAGAAACAAACATCTTTCTGGTAAGAAGAGGGGAGGGGGCGTATGCTTCATGGTTAACGTGACGTGGTGTGGCCACAACAACATACAGGAACTCAAGTCCTTCTGTTCACCTGATTTAGAATTCCTCACAAGCAAATGTCGACCGCATTATCTACCAAGGGAATTCTCTTCGATTATAATCACAGCCGTGTATATTCCCCCCCAAGCAGACACATCGATGGCTCTGAACGAACTTTATTTGAATCTTTGCAAACTGGAATCCATATATCCGGAGGCTGCATTCATTGTAGCTGGGGATTTTAACAAGGCTAATCTGAAAACAAGACTCCCTAAATTGTATCAGCATATCGATTGCGCAACCAGGGCTGGAAAAACCTTGGATCATTGCTATTCTAACTTCCGCGACGCATATAAGGCCCTGCCCCGCTCTCCTTTCGGAAAAGCTGACCACGACTCCATTTTGTTGATCCCTGCCTACAGACAGAAACTAAAACAAGAAGCTCCCGCGCTGAGGTCTGTTCAACGCTGGTCCGACCAATCTGATTCCACACTCCAAGACTGCTTCCATCACGTGGACTGGGATATGTTTCGTATTGCGTCAGACAACAACATTGACGAATACGCTGATTCGGTGAGCGAGTTCATTAGAATGTGCGTTGAAGATGTCGTTCCCATAGCAACGATTAAAACATTCCCAAACCAGAAACCGTGGATTGATGGCAGCATTCGCGTGAAACTGAAAGCGCGAACCACTGCTTTTAATTAGGGCAAGGTGACCGGAAATTTGACCGAATACAAACAGTGTAACTATTCCCTCCGCATGGCAATCAAACAAGCTAAGCGTCAGTATAGAGACAAAGTAGAATCTCAATTCAACGGCTCAGACACGAGGTATGTGGCAGGGTCTACAGTCAATCACGGATTATAAAAAGAAAACCAGCCCCGCCAGAAATAAAGATCCAATTAATCACTTACCTTGAATTATCTTCATCAAATGACACTCATAGGACTTCATGTTACACAATACATGCATGTTTTGTTTGATAAAGTTCATATTTATATAAAAAAAAATGGAGTTTACATTGGAACTAACTATCTAACGTGCCAAAAACATCAAGTGATTTTGCATAGCTACATCATTCAACAGAAATACTCATCATAAATGTAGATGATAATATAGTTATACACATGGAATTCTAGATATACCTCTCCTTAATGCAACCGCTGTGTCAGATTTTTTTTAAACTACGGAAAAAGAAACGCATGCAATAATCTGAGACGGCGCTCAAAAGAAAAACACCACAGCCGCAAAGATGGCGTCAACATAAACAAGAAATTACATGATAAATATTCCCTTTGATGATCTACATCATAAAGCACTCCAGGAATCCCAGGTCCACAATAAATGATTTTTTTTATTTTCGAAAATGCCCGTTATTTATGTCCAAATACCTTCTTTTGTTAGTATACATGGTTGGTATACATATTGAAACGCTAATTCTGGTCAGCGTTATATCGGACAAAAAGTGATATTACCAATCGAAGAAACATTTCAAACTAGGTACAGAATCAATCATTGGGATGTTTTTAACATATAGCTTCAATAAAGTTCCAACCGGAGTATTCCTTCTTGTCTTCGTGAGCCATGGAACGCAAGTGACTACCATGAAGGAAAAGGCGAGATCACAAAATGGCTGCTTGATGGACATCTGATATATTCTGCTCTCATTCACTCCCACAACAACATAGAAGCCTCATGATTTCTATTGATGGTTGACATCTAGTGGAACCCTTAGGCAGTGCAACATCATTCAAGGGGATTTCATTGGGGACTCTGGTGAATACATACAAGCTCAGATTTCTGACTTCCTGTTTTGATTTAAACTCAGGATTTTGCCTGCCAATATGAGTTATGTTATACACATAGACATCATTCAAACAGTTTTAGAAACGTCAGAGTGTTTTCTATCCAATACTAATAATAATATGCAAATATTAGCAACTATGACTGAGGAGCAGGCCGTTTTGATATGGGCACCTTTCATCCAAGCTACTCAATACTGCCCCTGCAGCCATAAAAAGTTAATGACTTTAATCGTGTAAAGTCATCATTAAGTTGTGGGCATTGTCTTTCAGTTGAAAAAGTGCATATCCACTCTTGTGGGCCTATAATATTGTCACAAAGAATGTGCAATGAATAAACACTTCAGATAGCATTCAAAATTGATGCAAGAAATGTCCTTTGTTTTTCAACTAAACTTGAACCCAGATATTGTTTGTTTTTCATGGAAGTGATCAAAATAGGACTTGGCGATATGGCTTAACTCATCTCAATCTTTTTCATACTTATGGGCAATTTTTAAAGATGAATTACTCTGCTTTTTTAAACAGTCTGCAATAATCTAATGAATTCAGAGTTTTTGAAATTATACCAAGGCAGAATATGCTTTCCACAACCACAAGACCTGATAATTGTATAAAAAATAGTTGTACCTGCTTTTTTTGCAATTGTCACTGATCTGTTTTTTTGTTTTGTTACAGATTTAACCAGAACCATGCATATAATGCACATTCACTAATAATGTAGCAGGCATAAAAATGAACACCAATATCTCAAGCACAAGCCCACATGCTAGTGAGTAGCCACCTAATATTTATATTATGTTTTGGCAACTTTGATCTAGGTATAATTTCACAATCTCTGATTTCAGCAAGGAAAAACAGTTGAATTGTGATAAACACAACCCTGTCCACTTTGTTCAGATGTTGAAATCAAGTGGCCTACCTTATTTCTCAGAATGAGAACAAGTTGCCAATTCCTTTTTGTGTTTTATGCTTATTGCACATTTATTTAAACACAGACTGAAACAGCAAGTATATAACAATCTTTATTTGACTAAAATGCTGCTAGCGATAGGTGGTACCGTAATGCGTATGCGACAAACTGAAAATTCATTTTCTGGATTGAATGTTCATTGATGCATCCGTTTTAGTAGTGTCTGCTCTGCTCGAAATTTGAGGAGTTCAAACAACCTTTCGAAACACCCTGTTTAACTTCTCCTCCTATTACAGTAAAAGGTCTCCATGTGTTTCTCAAATGCAAATAGCGAATTGAAACTGTTTGTCAGAGAGGAAGAAGTGATCTCTCATCTTTGTTGCTGTGGAGGATCTTAGGAGAAAGAGGTGAAGCGTGAGGTTTCACTCTCGCCAAAATCTGTCCAATGCATTTCTATGCTCTTATTTATTTTCAACCTAAGTTTGTCGCCTGCCTTCCCGCCTTTGGGACAACGACTCCCATTGAGCATATCGTCATTGTATACAGGTCTCTGGTATAAATGGGTAGATGCACAGAAGGAGCGAACGAGACGAGACCAAAAAGACAACATGAGAACAAGCAGATTCTGCGATGCCGGCATTTGAAAAACATACATTCGAATTAATTCAACATATCGCCCAGCCCTACCTGCAATATATTTCCTTGGGAACCCCTGTGCACCTGTGCTGAGATGGACCCCACATATGGAACCAAGTGACCCGGGAGCACCCGTCTCCGCGCCTCACTGCACTAATCGAAGCTGAATAAGGGAATTTAGAGCGGGACAATGGGCAGTTATGACTGATTGTTGTATCAGATTTGGAACACTCAGCCATTCACAGAGAATAAAGGGGTAAGGGGCGGTCTTCTAGGGAGCAGTCCGGCTCTATTACTGTTTAAACACAGCACACTGGAGCTCTCTCCACATGAATGTCCCTCCATTATGACACCATTTTGCCCTGTCAGTGGCAGGGAAGGGATATAGACTACATCTTTGGTTCCCCCTCAGCCTTAAGTGCATAGATATGGGACGTGAACATGGACGCTTGTCCCTCGGCCAAATTATACAATAGGGATGTGTTTTTGTATATTAATTTGTTTAGTAAAACCTGTGTTCCTACTTCAGTTATTTACTGCAGATCATTGCTCATACTCTGGTGGATGAAAACAACCGTCTCATCCAGGTTTTTGTTTGGCTGTCTACGACACCAACCTAGTTATAAACAATCAAGTCATCACACGGCTTGCTTGCAGTGTAACACAAATCATGGTATAAATACTGTGTTTGTGTAATCCTCTAATCCTCGCTTTTAATGTGAACGGGGTGAATTTGAATATTGAGAATATTTTTTAGGGGTGTCAAAATACTGTCTCGCTGAGTGAGACAGATGGATGGCACTGTGGACACAAGGATTAGGCCATGATTTGTTTTTCTTAGGTGATCGTTAATACATGTTTTTACTCAAAAGATGACCCCTTGAGTACCATACTTGGGAAAATAGCCTCAGCACACAAGGTAAAGGCTATCCCCCGGGGCTATGTTCTAATCTATAGAAAAACAATGACATTTTGTTACAACATGAGTCTGTTCTCTCTTGAGGCTGTAAGTAAGGGCTTCTCTATTAGGGTTGGGTTCGCATTCATTAGATTAGAGATTAGATCCACCCTAGTTTAGCCCGGCTACATCATCATGCTGCTCTGTCTTTGCTTCGGAGAGCTGACATTTTAGGGGTCCAGCCCAGATTTGGCTCAGAACCTCACTCCTCTAATCCGTTGTTGGTGGGTGGGAGTTCTGGGAGGAACGCGGTCAGTGCTCTAGAACCCAGATGTGTTCCCTCAGGAGGTCCACTCCAGGGCTGGCCCCATGCCCTCCAGTGAATATCAGCTATGACATCACCAGTCCTTCAATCAGACCCCAGACTGTAATCCACAATAACATCTCCCCCAGACTCAACAGCTGTCTGGATTAAACGGGTGTTTATTTGGGGTTTGATTAATCTGTGTGATAATGCCCCTATAATGTACTTCATCTAGGCTACCTCGCCCCTTACAGCCAGCTATGTTGATGTTTTTGTGTCATCTATACTAGAGGAATGTACCAAAGGCAAGCTGTTATCTCTGGAATGCTAAATCTTTTGGGTGCAAGGGTTTACAAAATGTTTGGAATTTTGACATGCTCATTATAGTTAATACAACCATATTAAACAAAAGTTTTTTTTAACTGCATATCTTCTCAGTTTCTTCATTTCATTTGCCTTCATATGACAGCAAAGTTGTGACAGTGTTCCCTTTCTTTTTAGATGAGATCCCACAAAAAAAGTAATAATTCAAGCTAAGCACATCATGAAGGGCTTAATATCCTCTATTTTGCAATCAATCTGGAACATGTGGTGTTGGGTGTGGGCTCCCAACGTGCTGAACAAATGCATCCCTTGGCTGAAGCGAAGGTTGGGGTTGAGGCTCATTTAGACTGGGGCTAAAGCCGGGGCCAATATGGACTGGGGCTGGAGTTCTGTGGCAGATGTTCTGTTCTAGGGTTGGAGTTCTGTGGCAGATGTTCTGGTCTAGGGTTGGAGTTCTGTGGCAGATGTTCTGGTCTAGGGTTGGAGTTCTGTGGCAGATGTTCTGGTCTAGGGCTGGAGTTCCTGGGCTTGAGCTCTGGAATTGGGCTGAAGCTCTGGACTGGGGATGGAGTTCTGGATGGGTTGTACTTCTGGACTGGGGCAGGAGCTCTGGACTGGGGCTGGAGTTCTGGGGCCTCATAACTGTTGCGCCATTTCTGAAAAGACAGTGTATTTAAAAATAAAAAAAATGTAAATGGAGAAACGTGGCGCATGCCATACATACGCATTTTTCCCGTTTATAAATCAGACCTGTCCTGAAGCTGTTTGTGCAAGACCTTTTAAACAGGTCAACATTCACAGGGCCAGACGGATAACCAGGACGTGTACTCTGAGCATGTGCTGACCAACTGACATATTCAACCTGTTCCTGAGTCTGTAATACCAACATGTTTCAAGCAGACCACCATAGTCCCTGTGCCCAAGAACACTAAGGTAACCTGCATAAATGACTACCGACCCGTAGCACTCACATCTGTAGCCATGAAGTGTTTTGAAAGGCTTGTCATGGCTCACATGGCTCACATCAACACCATTATCCCAGAAACCCTAGACCCACTCCAATTTGCAAACCGCCCAACAGATCCACTAACAATGCAATCTCTATTGCGCTCCACACTGCCCTTTCCCACCTGGACAAAAGGAACACCTATGTGAGAATGCTATTCATTGACTACAGCTCAGCGTTCAACACCATAGTGCCCTCAAAGCTCATCACTAAGCGAAGGACCCTGTGACTAAACACCTCTCGCTGCCAGGCACGACTCCAACACCAAGTTTGCTGTTGACACAATAGTGGTAGGCCCGATCACCAACAACGATGAGACAGCCTATAGGAAGGAGGTCAGAGACCTGGCCGTGTGATGCCAGGACAACATCTCCCTCAACGTGATCAAGACCGATGAGATGATTGTGGACTACTGGAAAAGGAGGACCGAGCACGCCCCCATTCTCATCGACGGGACTGTAATGGAGCAGCTTCAAGTTCCTTGGTGTCCACATCACCAACAAACTATCATGGTCCAAACACACCAAGACAGTCATGAAGAGGGCACAACAAAACCTATTCCCCCTCAGGAGACTGAAAAGATTTGGCATGGGTCCTCAAAAGGTTCTACTGCTGCACCATCGAGAGCATGGTTGCATCACTGCCTGGTACAGCAACTGCTCGGCCTTGAGGGGGTAGTGCGTACGGCCCAGTACATTACTGGGGGCAAGCTTTCTGCCATCCAGGACCTCTATACCAGGCGGTGTCAGAGGAAGGCCCTATAAATGGCCAAAGACTCCAGCCACCCTAGTCATAGACTGTTCTCTCTGGTACTGGAGCGTCCTGTCTAGGCCCAAGAGGATTCTAAACAGCTTTTACCCCCAAGCCATAAGACTCCTGAACAGCTAATCAAAGGGCTACCCAGAGGGCTACCCCCAATCTCTGTTTATTATCTATACATAGTCACTTTAACTGTACCTACATGGACATATTACCTCGACTAACCAGTGCCTCCGCACCGGTACCCCCTGTATATAGCCTCACTATTGTTAAATTGTTTTATTTTAAATGTTTTACTTATTTTTCTTAACTTCTTAAAAGCCCTTAACCAAAAATGCTTTAAGTAAGCGTTTCACTGTAAGGTCACCTGTTGTATTCGCTGTGTGTGACATAACATTTGATTCGATTTGATCACCGTCAGAAAAGGTGAGGAATTTGTTCTGCAATTCTAATGGAAATGAAATAAACAATAGAAAATGGATGCCTTTCGAATTATTTTAGAATGGAAAGATCAAGTGATTGCATCTTGTGTCACGAACCGGCTCGAAGTCTGTAACAGAAAGGGAGACAATGTGGAGATAAGGAATAACAAAAAGGTATTTATTAACTGAGGTAACATAAATACAATTAACAATGGTGTGTGTGTAGTCAGTCATCAGTAGTGTGAGTGGTTGCGTGCATAAATGTGATAATGAGGGGTGTTGAAAGGTGCTAAAGCAAACAAATAAAATGGCCACAACCAAAATCTAACAGTGTGTCTGAATGGGGAAGAGGTGTATTTATCCCGGGACACACCCGGGCCCAGGTGTGTCCCATGTCGCTGACGACCCTCCCAGCTCCGCCTACCGACATCCTAATAAGGAAAACGAGCAAAGAGAAAGAATATGGCAGACCGAGTGGGAGCGTCGTCACACTTATTACTGTATATTCACTTATTATTTATATTTGCCTGTTTTTTGCTGTTATGAACAAGAGTGTCATATATTCCCCATTTTCACAACTTTTAGAGGTGAAAGAAACGTACACCTATTTAGGCGAGGTGCTGGCTAGCGGAGTGTAACACCTAAAAAAATACAAATAAAGGAGAGCCACACACACTAGGAGCTCAGATGTAAAAATATTTATGTCCAATGTTTTGCCAGACAAGCTGTCATCAGGGTATAATGACAAACACTACGGGATGACTCATTTATATAGTGTCAAACGACATATACACACACACACACACACAGGTGTCTGTAATCATGTCCGGGGGTGGCCTGATATCATTGGTTAATTCTCATATTAAAATTGCATACCAAAAACATAAATGGATAGCGTACGATCATAGATACAATTTGGCTACTAAAGCCTACAAACATTTACAGTAGCAAAATCACAATAATCACAAGAATGGCTTCAGATCAAAGTCTACGTTGAGACCGAAGGGAGCAAGGGTCTTTAAATTAAAGATCCAGGCAGCCTCCCGTTTTAACAATAAATTGTCGAGGTCACCCCCTCCTAGGGAGGGTGACATGTTCGATGCCAATATAACGTAGAGGCGAAATCGAGTGGTTTTCTTCCAAAAAGTGGGCCCCATTTTCACAAGGCTACTAGGCTACATTTGCCTTGCAATACAATAGTTCAACCACTAGAAACAGCATACGCATTGTCTAAAGTTTGCTGGAGGATATGTACCTAATCTCATCAAGTTTTATAAATGACAACTTTTGCTTGAACTGGCACATGCATATTTTGGGAGTGGCAACATTTTATAAATAAGGCCCTTTGACTGGAGTTGGTGCTTGAGCTGGAGCTCTGGCCTGGGCCTGGATTTCTGGACTTGGGCTGGACCTCTGGGCTGGGATTGGTGCTCTGGGATGCTGGAATCCCTGCAATGGGAGTATCTATGTCTGAGTTGAGTCAGATACTGAGCCACAGGGACACATGCTCCACGGGGTGTAGGGGAAAACTGAAGGACAGGAAGTGTGCTAATATCAACCTGCTATCACTGTGGGGCTGCATCTTCTACATTGTGATGTTGGGATTGGAGTCCTTTCCTGTATCAGATGCAGCTGCAATAAGGCACCACTGGGGGTTTGTGTTTTATATTTGAATTTTTTTATTTCACCTTTTATTTAGGAGGTGTGGTGTGTGTGTATATAGCCAATATACCACGGCTAGCGGGCTGTATCCAGGCACTCTGCTTTGCGTCGTGCTAAGAACAGCCCTTAGCTGTGGTATATTGTCCATATACCACACCTCCTCGGGCCTTATTGCTTAATTGTATTAGTGGTATGTGCAGGATACACGTGGTATACTGTACACTGTCCAACGAAGTGCTTACTTACAGTTTCCTTCTCGACAATGCAACAACAATAAGAAATCATAAAAGAGAAGAATACTAACATAGTAAATGGCTCAGTAGAATAGAAATAACGGTTTAGCATAAGTATAGTACAGAAAGGCACAATTTTTATAGTCCAATATTTACACATGTATCAGAGAAAGGGGGGGATTAAATTGTGCAGTATTAGCAATACGACTCTGGTAGCAGAAATTGTGGTGTGTGTGTGCATATCTGTGTGTGTGTGTGTGTGTGTGTGTGTGCGTGCATGAATGAGTACAATTTTATTTAGCAGGTGTCTAAGTCTGTCTTGAGATCAGCCTTATCAAGTCTGAAATGTGAGTTTCTGTGCTTTACCCCCTTGGCTCGTTGTGTGATCATGTCATGGGATAAGCTCTATCCTATGTGTACTTACTACTGTCTATTTGACCGATTTTTATCCCACACTCAACAGAACTGCTTTCCCTTGCAAATCATAGAAAAACATTGCGGACACAGACGCCACATTTGATGCACATCATTATTGCAGTTAACTGCCTCATTCCCCGGTGTCCAACGTTGGTAAAGAAGCATGGTTGGCTGCCACTGTGTGTGGCTGGAGATGAACTAAATGCAGTTTCGATCATGCGGCTGATGGGAATGCGAGGAGTTAGTCTAGTGGCCTACATCTCCCATTTAAAGACACTGGCCCTGTCTGAATACCTATACTTGTGTCTTTAACAGTAGGCAGTTTGAGAATGCAAAAAAAATGAAATGTTTAGTAGTATGCGACATTTCCAAAATCAAGTATGGTTTAAATGCCAGGATGTTATACTAATTTTGTCTCTTCATATAGTAGAATTCGATGCACGGTTTTTCACACCTGCATTGGTAGAGGTGGGCTGCAAGTGATAGGCACTGGTTCTGTTCAAGTAGCCAACAACAAAACTAGGCTACTTGCATGGGAAGATGCCCAAAGCTCCTGCAGTGGTGTTCAAATTAAGGTTAAGTAGTTTTTGTTCTCCTTAACAAGTTCACGAGCATCGGGCAACATTGTTAGCCAAAGTGGATTTTTGTTTTCTCACTGAAAGTGTTTTTGTTCTCTTGGCCTTTTTTGTCAGAGCTTTTAAACGAAATACTTAACCATATTCTGAATGCGTCGGCCACGGGGACTCTGGATCGTGGCTGCGTTATTAATGTCATGCTAATCGGTCCTTTTTGATTGAAATTATTGAATGTATGGATCAAGCCTTGGCAGTCATTCTGATCTCATTCCCAAATGATCAGAGCCTTACTTAATTATGTTGCAGTTCTGAATTTGCTATGCACCCGACTGTCCACTTTTTTTTTCTTTTTTTTAAAACTTTGGACACCTACTCATTTAAGGATTTTTCTTTATTTTGACTTTTGTAGAATAATAGTGAAGACAAACTATGAAATAACACATGGAATCATGTAGTAAACAAAAAAGTGTTATACAAATCAAAATATTTGAGATTTTTCAAAGTAGCCTCCCTTGATGACAGCTTTACACACTCTTGGCATTCTCTCAACCAGCTTCACCTGGAATATTTTTCCAACAGTCTTGAAGGAGTTCCCACGTATGCTGAGCACTTCGGCTGCTTTTCATTCGCTCTGCATTCCAATTAATCCCAAACCATCTCAATTGGGTTGAGGTCGGGTGCTTGTGGAGGCCAAGTCATCTGATGCAACACTACATCACTCTCCTTCTTGGTCAAAGAGCCCTTACACGGCCTGGAGGTGTGTTTTGGGTCTTTGTCCTGTTGAAAAACAAATGATAGTCCCACTAAGCGCAAACCAGATGGGATGGCGTATCGCTGCAGAATTCTGTGGTAGCCATGCTGGTTAAGTGTGCCTTAAATTCTAAAATAAATCACCATCACACCACCACCTCCATGTTTCACAGTGGGAAGCACACATGCAGAAATAATCCGTTCAGCTACTCTGCGTCTCACAAAGACACAGCGTTTGGAACCAAAAATCTACAATTTGGACTCATCAGACCAAAGGACAGATTTCCACCGGTCTAATGTACTTTGCTCATGTTTCTTGGCCCAAGCAAGTCTCTCCCTCTTATTGGTGTCATTCAGTAGTGGTTTCTAGCAATTCAACCATGAAGGCGTGATTCACACCGTCTCTGAACAGTTGACATTGAGATGTGTCTCTTACTTGAACTCTGTGAAGCATTAATTTGGACTGCAAGCTGAAGTGCAGTTATTCTAATGAACTTATCTGCAGCAGAGGACCGCCACAGGAAAGGAAGACCCATATTTACCTCTGCAGCAGAGGTAAATATGGGTCTTCCTTTCCTGTGGCGGTCCTCATGAGAGCCAGTTTCATCATAGAGCTTGATTGTTTTTGCGACTGCACTTGAAACTTTCAAAGTTATTGACATTTTCCATATTGACTGACCTTCATGTCTTAAAGTAATGATGGACTGTCGTTTCTCTTTGCTTATTTGAGCTCTTCTTGCCTGTATACCACCCCTACCTTGTCACAGCACAACTGATTGGCTCAAAGGCATTAAGAAGGAAAGAAATTCCACAAATTAACTTTTAACAATGCACACCTGTTAATTGAAATGCATTCCAGGTGACTACCTCTTGAAGGTGGTTGAGAGAATGCCGAGAGTGTGCAAAGCTGTCGTCAAGGAAAGGGTGGCTACTTTGAAGAATCTCAAATGTAAAATATATTTTGTTTAACACTTTGTTTTTGGTTACTACATAATTCCATGTGTTATTTCATAGTTTTCTACAGTGTATAAAATAGTATGAATCAAGAAAAACCCTTGAATGAGTAGGTGTGTCCAAACTTTTGACTGGTACTGTATGTTACAGCACTTTCTTTTCACAAATACATATGAAATGGAACCAAATTATCTATGGTCTACTAAGGCATAGGTCGAACGTGATAGTATTCCTATAACCAGCTTGAGTTGGCCCATAACTCTATTCTTGTTCTTTTCAGTTTAGAGAAATGTATCTAATTGGAAATGAGCTTTTATCAGGCTGGTTAATGCGATGCATATATGTTGAATCCTACTCAGCCAATCATGAGCCACTACTGCTTTGCGACCGTGGGATACTGCATCCTTTTTACTAAACAGTACATGCTAAATAGTATGCAGTTTAGGTATGTGGCACGCTAGTATGGTTATTCGATCACAGCTACTATCTAAACCAGTGAGTCTCATTGATTCTCAAGAGTCCTAGAATTAGCTTTTTACCATCTTTCCCTTCAGCCACCACACATACCTTACTGCGAAGTCCTTCAGAGGTCAACTGGGCCCTGTAAATGAGAGCCACCCAGAAGGGCTGTTGTAGGGTGAAAGGTAGCCTAGAGGTTAAGTGCGATGGGCCAGTAACTGAAACGTCGCTGGTTCGAATCACTGCGCCCTTCAGCAAGGCACTTAGGTTGCTCTGGATACGAGTGTCTGCTAAATGACACAAATAAAAATGTCTAATGTAAGGGATGCCATTATGGCTGGGCTGTTGGACTAACAGTGGGACACAGTAGCCCAGCATCTGACAGTGATTGATCCCTGTATTGTTGTGCTCACACAGGCTGCAGGTCATTGTAGAGGAGACAACGTTGGTCTCACAGTTGCTGCCGCAGGGATGGATGGCCACTATGGGAGGAATTCATAGACCACAAAGGAGTTTACTATGCAAACAAGGGGAATTGAGGTTGTGTTAGGGCTAGGTGACTCAGTACACAAATACAAGTGGGTTTTAATGACATGGGGTAAAGCTACAAGGTCTTGATTAACTAAATTGTTGATGATTTTGAGTTTAACTGGCATTGACCAACAAATTAGATCTTCCTAAATGTCCAAGTAAAAATGTTCCAGCATCTCATAACATGATTCTCATTTAATTTCAAAAACACTTTAATTAAAGCGATTTGTTCCACACCACTGAGTCTGAGGCACTGCACACTTAGTCTCCCCATGCTGTGGAGTTAGTCTGAACTCTAGAGGAAACCGATTCAAACAGGCTTTTCTCTTGCCATTGAGACCATTACTGCTTGTGACCCTCTTTGTTGCTGCCGAGTTAAGTGTGAGCTGCATGCACAACTGGGAACTTCCTGTTGCTATAGCAACTCGGCTAAATCCCAGATGGGGCACAAAGTTTGGTTTAGACGTGTTCCTAAGGAAAACCAATTTAGCCCACTTGAGTGGCGCCTTTAGCTCCCACACTCTTACTTAAGTAAGGCATCCCAACATTGGGACTGTGCTTTGTGTGTGTGTGTGTGTGTGTGTGTGTAAGTCAGTGCCTTGTGTGCGAGACAGACTGAAACTCATACATTGGTCTGTTGTCTCTGGCAGGTTTGCTTTATTCAAATTTAAGTTATTGAATCACACTGCAGGGTCTGTTTTGTTATCCTATCTGACGGTGCTAGGCCTAGGAGTTTTCAAAGAGCAGGAATACCCTGTCTCAAATGTAATCACGTCCTACATCACTGACAAGCCACGGTTATTTTGACTCGTGGAGTGAATGATAATATACACAGAACAAAATATAAACGCAACCTGAAACAGGGGCCCAACTCTTTACATGAGCTGAAATAAAAGATTGCAGAAGTGTTCCAGACGTACAAGAAGCGTATTTCTCTTAAATGTGCACAAATTTTTTACATCCTAGTTAGTGAGCATTTCTCCTTTGTGAATATAATCTATTCACCTGACAGGTGTGGCATATCAAGAAGCTGATTAAACAGCATGATCATTACACAGGTGCACTTTTTGTCACACAACACAATGCCACACAACACATTGCCACAGATGTCTCAAGTTTTGAGGGAGCGTGCAATTGGCATGCTGACTGCAGGAATGTCCACCAGAGCTGTTGCCAAATAATTTGATGGTAATTTCTCCACCATAAGCCGCCTCCAACATTTTTTTTTTAGGAAATACCGGGCCAATGGCAGACCGTGTATGGCAGTTTGCTGATGTCAACGTTGGTGGGGTTATGGTATGGGCAGGCATAAGCTATGGACAACGAACACAATTGCATTTTATCAATGGCAATTTCAATGCACAGAGATACCAGGATGAGATCCTGAGGCTCATTGCAGTGCCATTCATCTGCCGCTGTTACCTTATGATAATGCATGGCCCATTGTCTTTTCATCCTTTGGGGCATCTGGATATTCATCTTAGTTTAATTCCTGGAAGCTGAAAATGTCCCAGTTCTTCCATGGCCTGCACACTCACCAGACATGTCACCAGTTGAGCATGTTTGGGATGCTCTGGATCGACATGTACGACAGCGTGCCAGTTCCCGACAATATCCAGCAACTCCGTAAAGCCATTGAAGAGGAATGGGACAACTCTATGCGACGGAGATGTGTCTGGCTGCGTGAGGCAAATGGTGGTCACACCAGATGCTGACTGGTTTTCTGATCCACGCCCCTACAATCTGTGACCGACCGATGTCTGTATTTCCCAGTCATGTGAAGTCCATAGATTAGAATTGCTTTCAATTGACAGATTTTCTGTAACTCAGTAGTAGAATCTTTGAAATGTTGCGGTTTTTATATTTTTGTTCAGTTTAAAAGCATGTGTGTTATGCCTTGCGTCTGTTTGATGGAAATAAGATAGGCTTGTGCTCTGGGCACTGCTGTACATAGTGGTTAAAAAATGTAAGCTTCATTCCAACACTTGTGGCTTTTCGCTCTCCCCCGTATCCATCTAACAGCAGAACTCATTGTCATTTGACTTCAATAAAGGGCTTTAGAGGAAAGAGAAAATTGACATTTTGTGCCATGAGACCCGGGCAATTAGTTCCTTTTGTCTGTGGTCTTTTCATCCTTTGGGGCGTCTGGACATTCCTCTTAGTTTAATCCTACCCTCCCACTGATGAGTCTGTGCCCATAGACCCTGTTATCCATCCTGCCTCCTCCCCCATTAAGCACGACAAGCAGTTTTTATCTTGCTCTCTCTTGGGGCACGCATCACTTCATAGTGCACACTTTGGGGACACCAACTCTACTTCAGAGTGCGCCTCCCTAAAAATGCCTCTGCATCATTTGGGGGATGAGCATGAGTAATACAGCCGTCCAAAAAATATTTTACCAGAGAGCGGAATTTTGTCTTGGAAGACCACGTTAATTTGCTTTCACTCTGGTATTCCATGTCTACATGTGCATTTGCGGGGCACAGCAATAAAGAAACCAAGCATCACGCTTCTCCCTAAATTCCCTTTTCCCTCCGTCTCACGCAGTCAATTGCGTCCCGACCACCAGCTCTACACACACGTGCTGAGTACGCTGACACACGTGCTGACTAGCGCTCCCGTTAGGCCTACAGAAAGAAACGCCTATTAAAAACGGATCTAACTGATGGGATACACAAGCTACATTCTTTGCCAAATGATGACAGTTTTTTTTATCGCAAATTCAAAATGGACTGGTTGACTGAAGTAGGGACATATGTGTTCCAACAACGAGCGCTGCAGTTTTGGAATAATTGTGTCCCGTCTATTTAACAATGGGGTTCAATATGTATTGACTCAAGACATTTCAGCTTTTCATTTTTAAATCATTTGTGTCTAAAAACATAAATCCACTTTGACATTATGGAGTATTGTGTGTAGGCCAGTGACATATCTCAATTTTAATTCATTTAAAATTCATGCTGTAGCACAACAAAATGTGGGAAAAGTCAAGGGGTGTGAATACTCTCTGAAGCCACTGTATTAATGGTGCCACTGTATACAAATTAGGATTTGTTATCTGTAATGGTTATGATAAATTAGGCATTGTTGCACACTGTTGGCATATAGATAAATGTGCAGGCCTTGTGTTCTAAAAATTGTTTCTCAAATGCCCATCCCTAGCATCATTTTCTGCTGTATCCTACTACGGTGCACTACTGTTGGCAACATGGCTGCTAAGACCCTCTATCGTGTGTACTGTTTTGCCAATGCAGTTCACCCGTCTGTTTCACTGTACATCGACATGACTTGAGCCCTCCCATCTGTCACCCAATGTGTGAAATTAGCACTAATACTGGGATAAAGATTTGGCCAAAATGTAATTTAGGTGCTCGCCTGCTAACACCATTAGAATAATGAGTTATAACACCATGTTGATGCTTGTGAGAATAGGTGCTGAGAATAGTACATCTTGTCTACAGTCTGGAATGGTGTGTGAAACTTTCCTTTGAGGACAGGCTCCTCAGAGCTCTTTAAACTCCTGTCATTTAGGTTAGATGGGAGCCAACCCGCAATAGCTCTGCGTGTGAATGTTTGTGTGTGTGTGTGTGTGTGTGTGTGTGTGGTTAGCTAGCTGCTGCAGCACCAAGCTGGTGTCCCCCAAGGAGAGAGGAGAGGACTGGCATGCCTGTGCCAGTGAAAGGCGACAGGGCCAGGGAAAAGGAAAAGGATGGAGTGAGCGAAGGAGTTGATTAGCCTTGGTCCCTGAACACAAGTGTCCATTAACAATCCATCTCTTGGCACATACACAGCCGGGGTGGGGTCTGCCTCCTTCGCTCACCCTCTCCCTCCTCCCTCCCCCATTCTCTCTCAGCAGAGTTTGGCTTCCTCTCTCGCCCTCATTCTTCTCTCAGTCTATGCCTGTCCCCCTGAGTTTGGTGCGGTAATGACAGCAGTGTATAGAGCAGGAGGAGGTTGATCAGCTGGAATACAGCACAGGACGGTGAAAGGAAAGGACCGAGTCTTGAGTCGGTCGTCAGCGGGGGGGAGAGATCACGGTAAGGTGCTGCTCTGTACTCACACCCAGCGCCACACCACAGCGGTGCACTGGGTTACTGTACTGAGGCTGACACGGCTGGCTAATAGTCAATGCAGTTCATCTGCCGATCACTTTGATAGAATGTGAGGTCAGCTGTTTTGAGTTTAGCTGGACGCAAAGAGTGTTCAGAGTTCAGCCGTTCCTGGAGCTCATGGGTCATACGATTGAGTAGATATGGTAATGAACTAGCATTTCGCTACACCCGCAATAACATCTGCTATACATGTGTATGTGACCAATAAATGTGATCATATTTTTAAAAAATACTAGCAAATTGACTTTGCCTAGTCATTGTCCAGCTGTCATTTAATTAACCAGTGATTTGATTGGAATAATCAGTGAGGGGCGTTGTCCTGGTTGTTGTTGCAGTGACATCCTTGTTTTGCCAAGCACAGTGTCTGACCCGGTGTGTTATGAGACGTGACTTCATAATGCATGTGTGCGCAGCCGGTGACCGTGTGTAATGTCACAAAGCCAGAAGATACAAGGGCTTGATAAAGAGTTGCGACACTGTACTACAACAAATCCGCTAACCTTTGTCTAAAGATGAAACGGAACGACAGCTCCTCTCTAATGGATTCTCCTGCCACTGTCTGGGGGATGTTTTTATTGGGGGGGGGGGGGGGGGGGATAGAGTCCTGGGATGAGTCCTGGGATGAGGGGGAAATGAAAGCCTGCCTGTCGCAAATCCTTTTGAAGCTGCAGCATTCCCGGTATGGTATGCCTCGGTGGGGAGCAGAACCTAAGCAAAACAATCCCCAGACCAGCGCCACAGTACAGGAGCGCGCTTAGCGACGTGCTTTTTTTTCTCTCTCTCTGTCTCTCCGGTTTCCCCATTTAAGAAGAGACTCTATCAAGTACAATTACTACTCTAAAGCTCTGTTGCACCAAAAAAAAAAACTGTTTTAAAGAGGTTGATCGAGAAATAAGCTGATAACTGATAACAATTTCAATGGGTTTAGACTTGGTGTTTGCTACTAGGAGACTCTTCTGCATGCAGGAGGAAACCAGTTTGAGAGGTACCAGATGGTTTAGCCAAGTTACATAAGGCATGCCATAAACATTTAATTCATATAGAAAGGACATATGGGGGGGGAAGCGCTTACGGCTAGCTAGATGGGAGGGGGGGGGGCACATTTTCGGTCCACGCATGATCTGCATTTCCATTTTGAGTACAAGGCTACATGGAGATTTCCCAGACCCAGAGTGGGTATGTGAGAGCATGCTAGTCCTATTGTTGTTTAGCAGTGTGGGAATGAGAGCGAGGGGAGAGAGGGGTGGGGGGGAAAGAGGCCTTGAATCTCCTGTCTGGGGAGTTGTTGCCCTGGGCGAGATGGAAGGAGAGGCTGAAACATAACTAGAGACCTGCTTGCTGCAGGAGGAAAAAGCGGACACTGCAGCCAGTTGGGAATGAGCAGAGAAATGATCTTTATCACAGACTGCCAGTGTTGCTTCATGTCAGTTCTTGGGACTACCTGAGAACATTGAGAAAAAAAATGATAATTTGCGTATTGTGTGTCTCTTAGAAATGTCTTAATGGTTTTGATTCCAGACTTTGTCACTGCAATCAGTGTACTTTAATTGTCCAAACGTGTCTAATTAGTGTAATGAAACAATAGGCTGTGTTAGGGTGTAGGGAGGTGAAGTGTTTGATTTGACTGGGGATAAGCTAAATCCCTTATCACTCAACACGCTCCATATAGCCTACACTTGGGCTGGAGGTGTACAGCAAACAAAACTCACGCCGACATGCTTAAAATACCCCAGACTGTCACACCCACAGTTCTCCTAGCGTAACTGATTATTATATAGCTGTAGATCGAGATGCGTGTTTTTACGAGCGTTAACACTTAGGCTAACCACCACCCACCTCCAGAACCAGTGTGTGTGTGTTGAGGCTGTGACTTCCAGTCTGTTCTGTCTGCTGGATTATGTCTGTGACATTAGCCTCTTAAAGAAAATACCATCTGACGGCATGAGGTGACGAGAGAGCACGTCAGTCATATGTCTCTATGGAGAGGCCATTTTGTTTTTTTGCTGACAAGGACCCAGATTGGTTTTGACAGGCTGTGTTGTTTCACTTACTCCCATGATGTGCAAGCGTTTGCAGATTTGGGATTTAGCCTGCAGTCTGCTGGGGTGGCCAGATCCTGGTTCCACTGAATGGCTGAGCAAGTCACTCCCCTGTGGCAAATTGGTAGAAATATGCTCTGAGTTTTGAACCTGTAGGCTGTGGTATTCAACATGGTATTCTATTTCAGGTAATCTCTGTTGTGATTTCATTTACCAGCCTGACCCTGCACTACATTCAGGTTAGGATTATCAGGGAATTGATGTTATGTTAAAAATACTATTTTCTTTTGATTAGATTAGGCCTAGATGTAGACGATTTCTTTGCAGTGAATTGTGTGATTTATTGGCCTAATTTGAACCATTTGATGTGTAGCTTAGACCTACACATCTTGTCTTTATTTGTGTTTTTGTGTGTCCTGAATGTAGCCCCGCACATCAGTGAGGAAGTGGTGTCTGTTACAATGCCATTTGTGGAGTTAGGTTGATTATTTTCTTAAATTGAATAAAGTCTGACGGTAAACCATCTGTTCCTTGTTATCAGGGTCTGAATGCTCACTGTTGTCGATGCGTGTCGGCGGCACGGTTTTCTTATCGGCCTCAATGTAATTGTATTCGTTGCAATTGTATTCGTCTTCTTGGCCTTAACCTGATTAAACCTAATCTGAATTGAAGAAGGCCAAAATGTGTTCTCCTAGCCTGTTCATTCTGTTACATTTTGCTACTAAAGTGTCGCTCATCCCTGTTAGTTCTGGATAGAATCTTTTTCTTGGTTACATTTTCAACTCTTCCCTGAGTCTTCTCAGCTGCTGCCTCCCTTAATTCCCCTGTCAACTTGTCACATGACCCCTTGTAAAATGTGTGGAACCAAAAAAAGACCATAAAATGGCTCCTCTTCTTCGTAACTCGTTGGCTAGTCATGCGTGAGGGACCATTTTTCTATTTATAAATCGCCCCTGCATGTAACCCAGAATATTGTTCCGTGCGCGCGCTCTCATAATGATTGCTACAAGAATAGTTTAACTGAAGTGAACCATGGAATGCCAGGTACATGATAAATTCTGACTTTATTCTACAGAGGTTTACAATGCAATCACATTTGTTATCAGGAGAAAGGAAATAAACCGATTTAGTCAGGGTAGATCATTTGATTTAAGTGAATTAGTCTCTACAGAGAGTCATTGCTCCACCCTGCAGCGCCTTGTCCATTTAATTTCAGAGGCTATGTCCTCCTCTGGAACATGACGTTTCCAACCCAATTACTGTCGAAACGCCATTACCCAGAGACTCAGGCAGCTGTAATATCATTGCGTTGTTTTATTTTGAGCCGTGCCATTTTCTGTGATACTGAGAGAGGCGTGGCGAACCTTAACCTCTTGCCCTTGAGTCCTGTTGTCATGGTGAATGAGTAAATGCGTTGTGCAGAGCTGTTCCCTTGTCTCTGATATTTGGGTTGAAACCCTGCCTGGGGCCACCGCTCTTCTCTTGTGGGAGATGCAGTTAGCCCCTTAGCAGCCAGCCATTGATGGCCAATGGCCTTTTGTACCATCACCCCACATGACATTTTAGTTCGCTCCAATTACATAATGTCAAAGAAATCCGTCACAATGAAACACGGCTGACAAAAATGCTGCTGATATTATGGCGTCCTCACCGTCTTTCGAATTGCGGGGTTGTGTTATATGAGAAGAAAAAAAGAACACAACGTAGACAATTAATTTATTTACAATTTGACCAACCTAAAACAAGCAACATGACAACGCACAGGCATAAAATGTGGCTTAATTTACTTGAAACTAAAGTTCACTGAAGTGAGACTTTGTCGTTGTGTTTCTTGGCTATTTACATAGTTTTGTTCACAAACTAGGTTGTTTCTCAATGTTACATTTCATCTATTAGAGAAGACAATCCGGCTACTACTCAGACTCTCAATCTCACAGGAATAAACATGACTTAAGTCGCGTTACACCGCTAACTTCCCTCCCTTAAAGGGGCAGATGAAAATTTGTCTCCTCTGTGATATTTTGGTTAGTGGACCAAAAGGTTAGTTTTAGGCCCTGGCTCATTTATTATTAGCTAGTGATTTGGGAATACATATGATACGATGTTAGCTTTTCCTGGTTTAACTCTATCCCTCTTTCTCTCTGTGTGCAGTGTGACTGGGGACCATGACGACAGAGGTGGGATCTGAGACGGAGGTGAGGAAAGAGCCGGAGAAGGCAGAGGAGCAGCCTGCAGCACCTGAATCAGAACCAGCAGCCACCAACCAGACAGACGAGGCCAAGGCCGCAGAGCAGTCCGCCAACGACCACCCCGCTCCAGCCACCGACTCAGCTGAGGCCCCCGCAGAGGCCAAGGAGAAGCAGGAGGAGGCCCAGCCCGCCGACAACGCCACACCACAGGAGGGCGAGGACACCCCAGCCTCACCACCAGCCTCAGAGAAGAAAGGGATCTCCAGGTTCCTCCCTCCATGGCTTAAGAAGCAGAAGTCTCAGAGCCAGGTGGGACCCAAAGAGAGCCAGGCTGCACCCAAGGAGGAGGCAGGCGTTGCCTCCGTGAAGGAGGAGGACGGTGAGAAGGGGGAGCAGGCCGAGGCAGAGCAGACGTCATCGCCCACAGCAGCCCAACCACAGGTGGAAGAAGAGAAAATTAACGGAGAGCCGAAACCAGAACAGAAAGAGGAAGTGAAATCGGAGGAAAAAGAGGAGGAGAATCATTCCACTGGCAGTGCAGACACTCAGGTATGCTAGCCTATATTGGCCATATTAACACCACACACCTCTTACTGTCTCTCCATTATCTTTGCTTGTGTTTTTCAATTCAACGATTCTCAGATTTAGATTTGATTTCCTCTCTGGCAGATGAGAACCCAGATTACTCTATTTACTATAGCTCTGCTTATCAAGATGGTCTTCTCTGCTGGCTGTCTGACAGTAGCGTGTCATCGTTGACCTTGCAGTCACACGACCTGATTCAACCACAGCAAGCCAAGCAGGGGCCCTGAGGAATTGGTGCCACTTAGCTCACTTCACTAGATCTCTCTGTCACTAGATATATCTGTCAAGGTTCCTCCTTCAACCCTGTTAGGAGTATTAGTCAGTCAGTCAAAGAAGGTACATATCACTTAGTATAGAGATGTTGAATGTTCCCCTCATTTGTCCTTTATGATTTTATTACGTTGGAATCGCTGTAAGCTATTATGCTGCAGAAGAAACATCTCCTCGTTGTGCTTGTCGATATTCCAGCCAAACCCCCAGCCCCTTTCCATGTTTTAAGACTTTGATCCGCCCAATGACATCATCTACACTGATCAAGCCAATGGAAAACATAATGAGTGCTGGTTAAAAGCTGTGTGTACCGCAATAGAAGTTACACTATGGTTCTCCGTACAGATCTGTGCTGACAGAATTGATGGCACTAAGCAGAACTAGGCTACTCTTTGACAAACCACTGTTGACAAAATGGCCTTTGTGGATGTGAAGGGTTTTTCTTGTTCGCTCTGTGAATCTCCTCTTGGTGATTTGTGTCTAGCCTGCTAAGGAGGAGAAAGCAGCAGAGGAATCTCAGGAGAAGAGCGCAGCAGAAGAGGAGAACAAGGAGGCAGAGGAAGGAGGAGAGGAGAAGAAAGACGAGGAAGAGAGCCCGAAGCCTGAGGGTGGACATTCTTTTATCAAGTCACCACTGAAACTGACCAAGAAGGTGAAGATGGTGATGTGTCATGTGACCATGCTTGATGGAAGCCAGTTCCCCTGTGAGGTGGAGGTGAGTCTCTTCAATATTTATGCAAAGTAACACACCCGATCAAAGTCCAGATCCCGGACAAACCCCAAAATAGAATTGTTTCTGGACACTTCAGATCATATGGTTTAATATTGGTGATAGAAGTCAGACCAGATGTTAAGATAGTGTAACCCTTTGACGCGTACGAACACAGGGGTGTGATCATTCTACAGTGGCCCCTGCAGCGTACGCACAAACCGGTGTGATTAGAACACTTCATTAAACGTGGAGTTACGTTTGACGCCGCGGTCTTTTGTGTTTGAGCTGGACACACTTATTTTTTCACAAAACATTTTGCACAAACGTTATGTCCTCGACGTTTGTAGTTTATTTAAGGATGCAATTTTCAGACATTCACAGAAGTAGCAACAGCGTAACACAATTCTCATCCAAATCAGAAAATGTAGGCTACATCGGTCCTAGCGCTAACTGTGTAAATAGTGTCGTCTACCGTAATTCACTTCCCATCATTGACTTCCGGAAGTTTACTCGTCCCTTCACCTTGTTACAACATCTTCACCTTGTTATAACGTCTTGCTAAAATATCTTTGGTCTGACAGGCGTTTGCGTGACACCCAGAATGCGTTGAATGATGTCAACAAACATGGCTCCACACATAGTGAGTTAATATGGCTTAGCATTAGCTCATCATAATCAGTAAAACCTTCAAAAAAGCATTTTACACGTGTCCATTATAATCTATGCAAAAATAAGAATACATTATTTGTCACAAGTACTTGAAAAATGTGAATAAACAGTAAATACATGACTACCACACAAACCATTATGCGCCATATGGTGTATTACAGTACAAACAACATAACACGATATACAGAAACGATTATCATAGCGTAATAAGGCATTTACTTTGATAGGAACGCACACATGTCCGAAGTTATTATTAGTAAGGAAAACAATAATGAAAGCCAGCCAGAAAATGTGACAGTGGGAAAAAGTTTGTGCAGGTTCTGTTCTGACTGGAGATGCACAAATGTCTGCATACTTGACCCGAGGAAACACTGGAGAAGTGCTTGGGCTCGCATCAAAGAGCAAATTTTGTCCGTCTCATCGTAATGCCTCAAACTTCAATTGTCCACCACAATGAAATGGTGTACTTCTATGTGAATTATTGAGGAGGCGGAACACACTTCAATTCAAACTGTCAAATAAAACTTGTTTGAAAATAATTTGAAATTGACAAGTTGAAACACAGTATATAGACAATTAGCAGGCAGCATGCCTTGGTTTGAGGGTAGTGCGGGTTAACTGTCCTGTTGCGTAACAATCACATTTTGTGCAGTCTCATATCCCGCACGTAATTTTTTAAATTTTAAACTCACACTGGGGAGAGTTGGAGATGTAAGGTTAAAGGTGATGGATAATATTTGCTCAACTATATACACTGAGTGTACAAAACATTGAACACCTTCCTTATATTGAGTTGCACCCTCAATTCGTCAGGAAACTGTTGAGCTTGAAAAACCGGTGCGTCTGGCACCTACTATCATACCCCTTTCAAAGGAACTTAAATCTTTTGTCTTACCAAATCTCTTAATTGTCTCAAGGCTCAAGGCTTTTTTTTTTTTTGTGACATCAATAAGGGATCATAGCTTTCACCTATTTTTACCTGGTCAGTCTGTCATGGAAAGAGCAGGTGTTCTTAATGTTTTGTACACTCAGTGTATGTATTGTGAATAGAGCTGGCACAATTTCATTGTAAAAGACGTAACTTCGTCGTAGATTTTTTTGTTATTCAGAAATAACAAAACATGCTGAAAAGCTGCTATGTTGTTCAATGTAGCCAAGTCAAAAATCCGACCTACGGTTCACAAATGCCCCCACGTAGGGAAATGGAGCCTGCAAGAAGAGCCTTGTGGCTGCAGGCTATTCGGTGTGGGAAATGTGGGGACGCGGTGTCCAAGTAGGCACGTAGCTGTGTGTGTGGAAAACATTTCATCACAGGTAGACATTTAACTTGTTTAGTACAGTCTGTTTGTAACTCCACTCACTACTTGTAGCTGTATAGTCATTTTGTTTGTGTTAGTCTTGGCTAGCTTAACTTAGGGCAACTTCTGGTGAAATTGGAGGTTGCGCAATTCAAATAAATAATCATAAAAATTATGGATATTAAACATTTAGGTACATACAAGTGTCTTATATCGGTTAAAAGCTTAAATTCTTGTTAATCTAACTGCACTGTCCGATTTACAATAGGCTTTACAGTGAAAGCATGCGATTGTTTGCGGACAGTGCCCCACAACATATTTTACCACCAACACAGGCTTCATAAAATCACAAATGGCGATGAAATTTTCACTTACTTTTTGAAAATCTTCCTCTGATTTGCAATCCAACGGGTCCCAGCTACAACATGTAGTTTTGTTAGATAAAATCCCCAAAAGTCAGTTTAGTTGACGCCATCTATTTGAGTAATCCACTCGTTCAACATGCAGAGAAAGGAATCCTAAAAGCTACCGCTAAACTTTGTTAAAACAAGTCAAAATACGTTTCTATTCAATCCTCAGGTACACTGTAATTAAACTATAAAAAATATTTAATACGGAAAGAAGTATGTTCAATAGGAAAACGATATTAGCAGGTGCGCGTCCTCTTCTGATTTCCAACTCTGAGTCCCAGTACTAAAACTCAGAATTCTTCCTCGTTTGGGAAGAAACAAGCCTGAAACCTTGAACAAAGATTGTTGACATCTAGTGGAAGCCATTGGAATTGCAATCTGGGAGCTGGATGTGGATACGCTCCTATACTTTCTCCTTTGTAAGAGCATGGGCTCTTCATTTTTGTAAAATAATTCTGGTTGGTTTTTCTTTTGGATTTTCTTTTATCATATCTATTGTGTTATAGTCTCATACATAATGTTTTACATTTCTACGTACTTCAAAGTGTTTTCTATCCAATGGTACCAAGTATATGCAAATCCTGGATCTGGGCCTGAGTAAAACGCAGTTTACTTTGGGCACGTCAGTCAGGCGGAAATTCTGAAAAAAGGACCTTAGCCCTAACAAGTTTTAATGTTCTGGTCTGTAGCTAGCTAGCACTCACTCAAGTGGCTGCTAACATCGCCAAGAAAAGGGGCACGATGGAAGCCCTACACTATGATGTTTTTCTAAACAGTGAGAACGATAGGGAGCAGGTAATGTTGAAAAGTCATCTTTAGACATGTTGTACTTTTCTTAAATGTACTTTTGTAATTGACTAAAACAAGCAGACGACAAGAAAATTGCGTTTGAAAGAGGTAAGGTTTTTCCTGTGTGCCAAAGGGGTAAACCACAGGTTGTTTTCTTTAGGTAATTGTCTTTTTATCTTTTTCATAGGGAAAAAAATTGCCTGCCTTTTAACGCCGTGTTTTGACAGATGCATTTTTTTCCGTTTTATAGAAGATTCTGTGCAAGGATTATTGTTGTTGCAGATAAGCATTCAGAACCATTGTCATGTAGTTTAGCGTTGTCCCAGAGGAAAACAACAGTGCAGTGTACTGGAGCTGTACACAACACAGCACAGCAGCCTCTCCTTATTCGATGAACCTCATCACCATAATTCAGTTTTGCGCAGGAAGAGGATAGCATTACGTGTAATCCTGTTGAATAGATTGAGGTTTTTGTATCAGACATTTCATTGTTATTTCCTCCCTTGCTACCGGTGGAGTCTGAGGCTATTTATAGTAGTGCTGAGATTTGCCAGGGACCCCACGATACGATATCACAATACTTAGGTGCTGATACGACTTGCCTGGTTAAATAAAAACAATTATTGCGTTTCGATACTGTAATTTTTTCCGATGTTCCAAATGTATTGCACACGTATAGCTTCTGTGCTGTGCTGCGGCTGCTGATGATCTCAGCAGGACATCAACCTATAAACTCAAGTGGAGTAGAGGTGACTAACTAGGACACAGCAGGGAGAGTACTGGAGAGAACCGAGAGGAGAGGTTGGGCACCTAAAGAAGGGAACATCAGGGAGACCAAATTAACCATTTAGCTGACTGCTGCTCTCAGGGGCCATGACAACACAAGTGAAGTTGATAATACTGTGTTTGGTAGGACCTACTTCTCAGCTGGAGTAAAGGATTTATTGTGGATTTTGGCCTATCTGTAGGTGCAATAAATTATGATGATTTTGATTGTTGGTTTTGAGTCAGGTAATCATAGCATAGTTGATTAGTAGATTCTGTTGTGACCTTTTATAGTGGGATAGAGAGGCTGAGAACATCAAGGCAGCCAGTTTTTGCTCAACAAATGGCTCTCCACATCACTGCATGGTTTAGCCTAGCTGTTACTATTGGACAGATTTTTGGCCGAGGTCCACTGTAAACCCCATAACACTGCAGCCTGCATTGATGATACTTTTGGTGATGTGGTGTATGTGGACACCTCTTCAAATGAGTGGATTTGGCTATTGCTGACAGGTGTATAAAATTGAGCACACAGCCATGCAATCTTCATAAACAAACACTGGCAGTAGAATGGCCTTACTGAAGAGCTCAGTGACTTTCAATGTGACACTGTCATAGGATGTCAGTTCGTCAAATTTCTGCCCTGCTAGAGCTGGCACGGTAAACTGTAAGTGCTGTTATTGTGAAGTGGAAGCGTCTAGGAGCAACAACGACACAGCCGCGAAGTAGTAGGCCACACAAGCTCACAGGATGGGACCGCCGAGTGCTGTAGTGCGTAAAAATCGTCTGTCGATTGCAGCATTCACTACCGAGTTCCAAACTTCCTCTGGAAGAAATGTCAGCACAAGAACGGTTCGTCGGGAGATTAATGAAACGGGTTTCCATGGCCGAGCAGCCGCACACAAGCCTCTTAATCACCATGCGCAATGCCAAGTGTCGGCTGGAGTGGTGTAAAGCTCGCCGCCATTGGACTCTGGAGCAGTGGAAACGCTTTCTCAAGTGTGAATCACGCTTCACCATCTGGAAGTCCGACAGACGAATCTGGGTTTGGAGGATGCCAGGGGAACGCTACATGCTCCAATGCATAGTGCCAATTGTAAAGTTTGGTGGAGGTGGATTAATAGTCTGGGGTTGTTTTTCATGGTTCGGGCTAGACCCCTTGGTTCTAGTGCAGGGAAATCTTAACGCTACTGCATGCAATGACATTCTAGATGATTTTGTGCTTCCAACTTTGTGGCAACAGTTTGGGGAAGGCCCTTTCCTGTTTCAGCATGACAATGCCGCCGTGCACAAAGCGAGGTCCATACAGAAATGATTTGTCGAGATCGGTTTGGAAGAACTTGACTGGCCTGCACAGCCCTGACCTCAACCCCGTCGAACACCTTTGGGATGAATTGGAACGCAGACTGCGAGCCAGACCTAATCGCCCGACCTCACTAATGCTCTTGTGGCTGAATGGAAGCAAGTCCTCTCAGCAATATTCTAACATCTAGTGGAAAGCCTTCCCGGAAGAGTGGAGGCTGCTAAAGCAGCAAAGGGGGGACCAACTCCATATTAACGCCCATGATTTTGGAATGCGATGTTCGACAAGCAGGTGTCCACACACTTTTGGTCATTTAGTGTCATGCATTATTGTTTCTCCAGCATAGCAGGTGAATTAGTGTTTCACTACATTGGACCATAGATCAAGTTCCCTAGTGTCTCATTTCCACGTTGTTACTCCCCCTCATTCCCTTTTGCCCTGAAGTGTATTTTCATTTGCCTACTAATGAGCCGTGGGATGATGAGAAATCAATCTGGTTTCGCTGTGGGTGGAATTCGATGTCATGGGTGGAGCTGGGAGGTCATGGGACTGAACTTGGGCCTGTGTTTGGTGGAGGGCCCACAGGTGTTGGGTGGAGGGCTGCCCTCTCTTTCTCTCTGGCCCTCAGGTGTTGGGTGGAGGGCTGCCCTCTCTTTCTCTCTGGCCCTCAGGTGTTGGGTGGAGGGCTGCCCTGTCATTCTCTCTGGCCCTCAGGTGTTGGGTGGAGGGCTGCCCTCTCTTTCTCTCTGGCCCTCAGGTGCACATAAAGCCCCTTGTTATATTTGGGAGTTTTGTGGTTTATACACTAAAGGGATAAGCACTGGTGTTGAGGGGACCTTAACCGCTGACCTGGAAGGGATGGGTGGATGACACCCCCCTGCCCAAGCCCCAGTCCCTCGCAACTTCTACCCCCCCTGACCGGGCTGGGGTAAAAGCAGGCTGCACGGCGGGTGCTCGTCTGGTGTTCTCGTCTAGTTCTCTGGAGCCCACCACGTTCACAAGCATGGCAGATTAGAGGGGGGTCCTGAGCCCCTCACAGATTAAACCTGTAGCATCTGCTGTCCCCCACAGAGGCGTGGCAAACCAACCCTGCCTGCAAACTCATAACCTAGTCATCATATCTTCCAGTTAGTCACTCAGCTATCTCCAATAAGATCCACTCAGTAGGATAGAGGGACCTTCTCTTCATAATTACAAGTCAAGTGTTAAAGCTAGTTAGACTTAAGCAAACGCGACCATCTAATATGTTATTGATTCTCTCTCATTGGTTATTCATGTGTAGGCTAGTCATTTTCCCATCCTGGAGGCTAAGGGGTTTCACTGTGTGTGATTGAGAGTGTTTGTGGATTCCAGTGCAGCTGAACATGCGTTTTGAGATGGCTTGTGAATGGGCCCCAACACTAATTGCTGTTTGAACAGGGCCAGCTTTGTTCACAGTTTCAGAATAGCTGAGGCATCAGTAAATGCCATTGTTGGGAAGTATTCAGCCAGAAGACAGTGGCATATTTATAACGAGGTGCAATGCCTACAGTCTATCTGGGAGCGTTTGGAAAATGGAGAACAACAAAGTGTTCCAGAGATTAACCTTAATTTTGGGGAGAGAAGCAAAGCAAGCGCCCACACTAACCCTCAGTGGAAAACAATTACATGTTTCATGGAAGCACACTAGGGCCACTTCAGACATTCTCAACTGTCTCCCTTTGAAAGTAATTTATATTCTTCTCTCAAACATGTTGTTTAGGTCCTTATTTTATGCGACTTGAATTGAGAGCTAATGGAAATGCCAAAATCTGACTGCACGGCCGTAGTTCTCTCTCGACGTACTCCAAGGTGTTCTCTGAGACAGACTGAATGGTGTTGACAACGGGAACAGCGCGCATGTTTCCGAGTAAGTTCTGCAAAATAGGAAAGGGTCCAAGTTGCTTGAATATGCTTGCAGTCAACCCCTAGTGATGTCGCCTACGTCTTCTAACACCTTCTACTCATGAGACCAAGCCTATGCATATACAGTTATACAAACTTGCAGGAGAGACAATAGTTTGTGTTTTCTAAAGGCTCAGCAGTAATTTTCCACTCCCCAAGTTGCTTTATGTATGTCTGACCTGTCTCTTATCTCTTTCACTCCCCTGCAGGGTTCTGTGTCTACGAATCTCTTTTAGCCTTGAGGCGCTTTCTCACAGACACACTGTTTTGACTGCAATAACTCACACATCTCACAGACCGTTTCTTATAGGAAGCAGAGACTAGAAAAGAACTGTGGAACAATATTAAACCTTACAATGCATATATATATATATATATATATATGTATATATATGGCTAATCTGTAGTCCAGGACCCTATAGATGAATGAGGGAGGGGTCTCATAGCCCTTCCTATTCTATTAATACAACAAAAGCATAATCAATTATTGTAATACTTAAATAATTTGGTGCAGCCCCTATTGTGACCCCCCCCCCCCCCCCCGTCACAGCCAGGCTTGACCAGACCAGGCCCCAGCCCATTAGGACCATTAGTGGGGTGTGGAGGTGTCTCTGGGAGACTACAGCCTGTGCGGCGTGCCTCCCCCTTCTCTCTCTCCTCCTGGGGTCTGGGCTGCTGCCTGCATGGTAAATCCACTGGTGGACTGGGCTGCTGGTGGATCTGTCTGTCCTCATGCACTCTTGACAAGGCCTTGCAGTTCCAGGTATACTCTCTCCCTCACACATTTTCCCTTGCTTTGTGAGTGCCTTGCAATAATGAGAGCGACGAAACCACAACATTTGTGTGTGTGTGAACAAACCGTAATGGCGTCTGGGCCTCTGCAGCAACGTAGTCATCTCCTCTTCAGCCAGTGGTGTGGCTCTGTGCAGTACAAGGCTGCTTCCGCTGTGTTCCGCTTGGCTACAGAGTCCTGCTGCATTTGTTCACCATCGGCTCAATGCGGACGGACACGTATGAGTCTAATCTGCTGAAACAGCAGGGAGCTCTGGGGCGCCGGAAAGACCAGTCTCGCCATCACACACGCACACAGCAGGTAGCCTAGCGGTTAGCTCGTTGAGACGGTAACCAAAAGGTCGCTAGTTTGAATCCCCGAGCCGACAAGGTGGAAAAAAATCTCTGTGCCCTTGAGGTAAGCACTTAACCCTAATTGCTCCAGGGTTGCCATCTATAATGGCAGACTCTGGCGTGACCCCACTCTGAGGGTGTCTCAGGGGGGAGTTGGGTTATGCAAAAAAACAAAACAAAAATGTCCAATTCACTTGTATGCATATAATACACATTGTAAATGCGTGAAATGGGACAGATATTAGCACCCACCAAATTACTGTTATACACACCAACTTCCCTTTCTCTCTTTTGTAGTGGATGCAGACAAAGGGTGTCTGTGTTGTCTACCGTCCATTCCCCTTGCTTCTCTCTATAGATTGTCTGCATGTGAATTTGATTCTTGCTGTTTTGTTTCGGGCAGATTTCTCTATAAGCCTATGGGAGATGATAAAACTGTGTCTGGATGTCCGGATTCTTGACTTCCAGCCATGGACAGAGTCGGACACTCCCTTCTGTCGCTTTCTCCCAGCCTGTCCTCTGTCTCTCTCTCTCCCACCCGGTCTCTAATGTCCCAGTGATGGACCCCTCCCTCCTGATTGCAAAACAATGTTCAGACATCAGGAATGCTCCCATAAAGCCAACTGAGTAGAAACAGTTAGTGTTTTCTTGGAGATTCCCAGTGTTTGGCCAAATCCGTCATTTGTTTGGTAGTAAGACGATGTGTTCTTTAGGTACCATTGTTGACTGTAGATTGATATTTGCTACCAGCACCAGACCTGTTTGTTGTCTATGGTGGGGGGGGGGGGGGGTCCGAAAAGGCTTTCGTTTGAGATGTACCCCTCTAAGTGTCCTTATAGGAATCGTGCTGTAGAGATTCACTCATGAGCAGGCAGCCCAGGCCTTTTGATTATTCCAACCTGCCAATTTCAATTAGGCTGCTGCCCAGCTCCCTGCTCCCAGCTCCACTTGGCCTGCTAATTAGTCCTCACTGGGTGGATTGTTGGTGGTGCCACCATGTTCCTCTCTGGGCTGGTTCACCTTGGTTCGATAAGATGATTGGACATGGCACTGTATGCATCAACGGCTGCACTGCTGCATTATTCAGGGCAACTCGCTAGCATTGATTTCAACTTGTTAAATATGCCAAAGCATTACTTTTTCACACCCAGACCCTCACATACATATAATACCACAAATCCCCCCCCCCAAGAAGATGTCTGCTACTGTACTCTATGCCCCAAAGTTCCAAATACACAAACACTGTCATAAAACTCACTTGACCTGCTTGGCGTGTGACTGCCAGTGAGGCAATACTATTGCTGTGGCCTCCGCTCTGCATTGCTGAGGCCAAAGCAGACAGGGCAAGGCCCTTGTTCCTGAAATGCCCTCTGTTAGCATGGTAATGACTGATCTAATTGACCTGCACTGTAGAGCGGGGCCAATGGAAGAATCCTAATGAGGCTAGCTAGTAGCTCGCTAACGTCGTAGAAGTCTAGCTCCACCTTTATGACGACTGCCCCACCCTGCACTCCTCGCCCAGGTAACCACAAGTTTGTTTTCATGGAGCATCAGCCCTCTGGAGGGAGCATCTCTCTCAGCAGCACGGTTGGGCTTTGGGTGGTGTTTACCTTACCTCTAGTTGAGCCTAGCGTAAATAGCTGTGACTTTGAAGAGGCTGTCAGAGACCGTGTAAGCTTATATGGATGGACTGTATAAGACCTGGAAGTTTTTATGGTGCCTTTGGTCTGCGACTGTGCTTTTACAGCTGCCAATGAGATTACTTTGCTGTTCTCGTTCCATTGAGATGTAGCTGTCAAACATTTTTACTAGGAAGTATGTGACTTGCAGCAGGAGGCAGTAATTCCGATTAGGACTTGTCTGCTTGTGCTGCGGTCTCTCTCTGTCAGGCACTGCTCGGGCGAGGGCACAGACCGTTTCATTGCATTTGCACTGAAATCCGAGCTTCAATTTGAAGCGTCTAAAATCTCCCGCCTAATGGTCAAACGTTTTTTATTTAATTAATTTTTTTACAGTGCTGCCTACTTTGCTAATGCACTTCAAAGCAATGGCTTCCGCATGGCCAGTAGTAAGAATGGGGGAAATCCGTTTTGCTGTTTGCCTACAATCCTTAGTGACTTGACCAGCCACTACTGAAGTGCTTTAGTAGAAGAAAGAGATGGCCCTGAACTGAACGTTGATCCTCCCCATCGGGCTTCTGTTTTCTAAACTGAGTTCCTGTCCTGATTGGTTAACATGTTGTGCAGAAGGGCGTGCCACGGGCGGAAAACGCAAGGTCATGTGTAAAGTGATTCATTTAAAGCCAAACAAAGGCAGCACCTTGGACACACATCTCAGAATCCACCTGGTGCCAAATCATGTGTCTCAGGGCCACACCCCTCTGGCTACTAGGATGTTGCAGCTTCCAAGCTGATAGACTGTTAGCAAAATACTTTCTTCTCTGTCACTCTCTCACTCTACAGACGATCTAATGTAACAGTGTTTATTGTCGGGGAGCAGGGGGAGGGGGAGGTGGGGGGGGTGGGGGGGCACTCAAAAAGCTTCACCAGTGTCCTTCTTGGGAGTGACTGATAATACTAGCATACCTTAAATATCTCCGCTGTCCCAAGGAGGCGAAAATGCATAGCTTTTTTTTCTTTCCATCTTCATCCCCCTCTGTCTAGAATGCAGTGTCATTGTCCTTTGTGGACTTTTTCTGGTTATTGTCCCTCAGACCAAGGCAATGTGTTGCCCCGAGGAGGTAGTGTGGTAGTTCGCCCCCTTTGTCCACACTGCAATGTGTCCCAAATAGCTCCCTCATTCCACCAATGTCAAAGGACCAATAATGCTCACGCAATCCGTGGGGATTTTCCTGTAATGCCTATACTGTCTGGTTCTGCTGTGCAGGCGAATACAGGGCCAGTTGGAGAGAGCTGCCAAGCTGTCCCAAACGGCTGCATATCTGTCTGCCTGTCTGTCTGCAGGGCAAATGTCAGCTCACACCCAAGAGATGCCCTGGAGGAGTGCATTCTCTAGAGTTCTCTGACACTTTCAACACACAGCCATACAATTGTGGCATTCATGAGCCAGATAAATGAACCTCCACGTGAATGAACCCTGTCATAACGAACTGTGAAAGATGTAATATTGTTCACTAAATGAATATATTTTTCTCCTTGTCCCGTTATCTAAATAATCTGCCTCGCTGCTATTGTAGGTTGTGATTTTTTTTATTTTTAATGTCCACTGTTCTTTATAATTGATGATTAGTGACATGGTTTTCATGCTCTTCTCTTTGTTCTTCCCTCTCTGCAGAAACGGGCGAAAGGCCAGTACCTGTTCTTTAAAGTGTATGAAGCCCTGAACCTACTGGAGAAGGACTACTTTGGGTTGAGTTACAAAGACAACGCTGACCAGACGGTAAAGTCATTGTGTTTTTAGCCACATTCTTCTACAGTGAGATCTGAAGCCCTGCTTTAAAAGAAGAGACTGGCTTTTTCAGAACAGTAAAAAAATAAATAAATAGAAATGCAAACGTATATTCTACTCAGATCCACTTTTGGGGGAATGTTTTGTTTCTAAAGTAGCAGTACTTCTAGGCCTAACTACACTGAACGAAAATATAAACGCAACATGCAACATTTTCAATGTTTTTACTTGAGTTACAGTTCATATAAGGAAATCGGTCAATTTAAATTAATTCATTAGGTCCTAATCTATGGATTTCACATGACTGGGAATACAGAGATGCATCTGTTGGTCACCGATACCTTTTTTTTTTTTTTTTAAGAAAAGGTAGGGGTGTGGATCAGAACCAGTCAGTATCTGGTATGACAACCACTTGCCTCATGCAGCACGACACATGTGCTTTGCGTAGAGTTGATTGTGGCCTGTGGAAAGTTGTCCCATTCCTCTTCAATGGCTGTGCAAAGTTGCTGGATATTGGCAGGAACTGGAACACGCTGTCGTACACGTCGATCCAGATGCTCAATGGGTGACATGTCTGGTGAGTATGCAGGCTATGGAAGAACTGGGACAATTTTCATTTTTCAGGAATTATGTACAGATCCTTGCAACATAGGGCCGTGCATTATCATGCTGAAACATGAGGTGATGGCGGCGGATGAATGGCACGACAATGGGCATCAGGATCTCGTCACGGTATCTCTGCATTAAAATTGCCATCGGTAAAATGCAATTGTGTTTGCTGTCCTTATCTTATGCCTGCCCCATACCCTAACCCCACCGCCACCATGGGGCACTCTGTGCATAACGTTGACGTCAGCAAAGCTTGCCCACAAGACGCCATCGGTTGAAACTGGGATTCATCCCTGAAAAGCATAGTTCTCCAGTTTGCCAGTGTCCATTGAAGGTGAGCATTTGCCCACTGAAGTCGGTTACGACACCATACTGCAGTCAGGACAAGAACCTGGTGAGGCTGACAAGCACGCAGATGAGCTTCCCTGAGATGGTTTCTGACAGTTAGTGCAGAAATTCTTTGGTTTTACAAACCCACAGTTTCATCAGCTCTCCGGGTGACTGGTCTCAGACGATCCCACAGGTGAAGAATCCGGTTGTGGAGGTCCTGGGCTGGCATGGTTACACGTGGTCTGCAGTTGTGAGGCCGGTTAGACATACTGCCAAATTCTTTAAAATGACATTGCAGGCGGCTTATGGTATAGGAATTAACATAAAATTATCTGGCAACAGCTTTGGTGGACATTCCTGCAGTCTGCATGCCAATTGCACGCTCCCTCAAAACTTCTGTGGCATTGTGTTGTGTGACAACATTTTGGTGGCCTTTTATTGTCCCCAGCACAAGGTGCACCTGTGTAATGATCATGCTGTTTAGTCAGCTTCTTGATATGCCACAACTGTCAGGTGGCTAGATTATCTTGGAGAAATGGTCACGAACATGGATGTAAGCACATTTGTGTACAGGATTTACGAGAAATACGCTTTTTGTGTGTGTGTGAAATTTCTGGGATCGTTTATTTCAGCTCATGAAACATGGGACCAACACTTTACACGTTGCGTTTATATTTTTGTTCAGTGTACTTCCTAAGATGAATCATATAATAACCTCTCTCCCAATAGCACAGATGTTTTTGCGTTTATGTCCTCAAACTTTTTTTTATATCGTTCCTCAATTGTGTAATTAGCTAGACTTTTTTATTCTGCTACAAAAGTTACAATGACTAATGGTTTGACTGCATAATATCCCTCTCGTGATCAATATGAGCTGTTTAGACATTTGAAACGGTTTAGCGGGCCTGATGGACCACATAATTGATCGTTTAAAAATAAAAAGACGTTTTAACAAAGGCCTGAATGAACCAACAGTGATTCATAAAAGTCAGATGGACGATAAACTGTGTGCTAAGGCCAGCCCATCCTCACAGGAATGTCTGAAGTGTGCAGTTAACCTCCAGAGAACCCAGATATGCTTCCAGGGAATAACATCAGTTATATTCCAGATCTATGTCAACACAGTTTATTGGGATGCTCTCTAATATCACTGGTTGGAGACAGACGAGGTTCCGCTCAACCAACTTCAGTCCAGACTGACTCTGCTCTGCTCTGCCTTGCTCTGCTCTCGCCCCCTGCCAACCAAGCAGGCCTGCTTCACAGACCCATATCCTTCTCTCACATTGCCTGTCGGTATTCTTATGGCTTTGGTCCTGAACTTTAAAGTCTCCTCTGCACACTCTAACTGGAGCTTAATGACACAGAGTCAACACACTCCACAGTCTGTCCGCAGGCTCAACATCAGTCATTGAGGGTGACTGTTTGGAGAGAGATCAGCATATTTGCGGTGGGGCTGCATGCAGAGTTTTGTTCCACGTTGACACTGGAAACTGCAGGCTAGCCAGGGGGGTGGCGGGAAAAGGCTGTATAATATAGGCTAGTGTAGTTTAGTGGAATGGGTTTTCATCGTGTGTGTGTTTTTTATATGAAAGTGGAGCACAGAAGTCGAAGGATCAGACCAGTAACGACAACCGTGGCGAGTTTTGTTGTCTGGATTGGTGCTAAATGTACTTTTTGTTGTTGTTGTATTTTACAGCAGCTCTGTGCCTAATGCTTCCCTCTGTCTTGTTTTTGATGACGCTCGTCTTGACATACCTGATCTCCTACAGTACTTACATGAGAAATGGCACAGTGTTCTTATGTTTTAGATGGTGCATCTTGCCTAGTAGTTATTTGCAATATGGACGCTTTCACAATCAAAATCCCACCTGCATTTGTCTAACATGAGTTGCCAATCACCATGGTTACTCAACAGGGAAACTATGAAGTCTGTGGTCAGTGAACTGCTAGAAGTCTGATACTGTGTGGTTTGAAGTGCTGCATGCTTGTTGAAACCAAAACGAGTAGCTCCTTTGTTTCTCTTTTATAGTGCTGGTTGGACCCTACAAAGGAGATCAAACGTCAGATCCGCAGTAAGTTGTGTTTTTTAAAACCTCTTGAAACCTATTTCTGTATGAGGTTTCTCATTAAGTTACCGGGCCACCATGGTACTCACTAATTGGCTTTACTGTACATACCAACCTAATGAAAGGCTTCCACACTATACCCTGTTATTTCACCCACCATTTTCTCCCCGTTCACTGTACGCTCTCTTCCGATAGCCCTAATAGCTAATGTAACTGTTGATATTTACTAGATCTTTTGCAGAGACACATTTTTATTTTTTTTATTTTTTCATGAGTGAGATACTCTTTTCACATCTGGACATTGGATTGCAGTAATTCTGGATGGGGCTGGGGAGGGGGAATGTGTTGGGGATTATGTGTGTTGGGTGGAGGGAGGCTGCGCTCTGCTGAACCTCTGGGCAGAGAGAAGGGAAGGGGGGCGCTCCCCACCCCCAGTCTGATACTCCCAGAGCACTTAGCTTCCAGTAACACCGGCCAGACGTTTGCACATAGTTACACCCCCGAGGGAATTCAACATGTAGCGATGGGAACAGCGGCTCCGAGCGGAGGTACTTTCTGTCCAGGGATGCGTTAAGAGTGTAACACGTCGTGCAGTACAGCCCCAGTGGCCTGCAACAGGCCTCTTCTGTTCCACCGACTCTTACAGTGGTCATTCTACCTGGCTGTCCAAAAGCCAAACCTATGCCACTTTTCTAGCCTTATCTCTCAGTCTTGTTTGGACTGGTTCAACACCTTGTGTCATTAAGTGAGAAACAGACATATGCCCTTTGAGATAAATTCAAAATATCTGGAGCGCTGGCTGATAAGGGAGGCCACCGTTAGACTGACTTGACTGATTCAGATCAGTAGGCAGGCGGAGTTCACAATCAGGCCTGCAACTGAAATCACTAGGGGTTTATGTTACTAACTCACATGTCACTGACTACCAGTGGGTTCCAGTGAAATCATAGATATTGGCGCACTCCATTTTCTTTAGCATATGAAATGAATCCCTCTTCGTTAAGATAATGGCCTGTGCTCTCGCTGGTTGGGGTTTGAGTGCTCTCTCCGCAGAGAGATGGAAAGACTTGGAACGCAGCAGTGCAGAGGAAATTGCCCTGACATGAAGTCATCTTCTCTGGGATAGAATTTTGTGCAGCTTGACTCTGGACATGATGTCACCAATGTGTGTGTGGGTGGAGGTAACATGCGAGAGAGACCGGACGATGGAGAAGCTTTGTATTTGTTTCACTTATTGAACCTATTGTGTAGGATTTCAGAACAGTGGTGTATTGCTGGTGGATATCATTCTATGATATGATACACCCCATTTTCATTTAAGGTGTCTGTTTACCCTGTTTACCCTGTAATAGTGTTCAATGGTGTGTGTGTGACTGGGGAATGGAGGCTGTCACATGACATGAATTGAGGCCTCTGGTCGGACCCACTTATCTGCAGGCTGTGACTCTGACTGGAACGTTTCAAGGATAACTGAAAAGCGAGGCAGAGCGGAGGGGGGAGACTGAAATCCACTGTGTCCCTGTCACACCACCACGGTTGGACCTTTTTGCATGGGCATCTTTGGAAAAACAGTTACTTTTTAATGAGTCTGCCTATGAATGCTCACTGGGGAAATTACCCTGACTTCCAAAGGTGCTTCTGTGTGCTAGATAACACCAGTTTTTATTTTTCTCTCTCTCGATATTCGTCCTCTTTCACACCTGGAATACTACATTTAATGGGATCATTGAAGCTACTGTTCTGCAAAGTTTTCCTGCCACACACACCCACCAGAAAAACACAATGTTCCTGGACAGATCAAGTGGTATTAGTCCCTCGGATTGAGATAGTCATGTGATTAGAGCTTCAACCTCCCAGTAGCACCAGTGAATGAACCCTCCCCTCATTGATTGTGAAGGGTGATCGTCCAGACATGTGACTTGCTCTGAGCCAGCTGCCTCGCATTCCAGTGTATCAGTCTTTAATTTGCCCCCAAGCTTCCTCAAATGGTCACTGACCTCCTCCGCTCAGTCCAGCTGAAGGACAACGGCCACAATATGACTACTGTTGGAACAGTGCCGCTGGGGTCATTTTTGGAATTCCTCTAACATATTTGACATATCCTGTATCCCATGGCCAGGCTAAGCGTGGGTGAATTCAGCATGGTTTCCCTTCGCATGTCTTGTGGGAAAATAAAGTACTACTTTTTTTGTTGTTGTATGATTTTCTTTGACCTCTCAGTTGTTCAGACTTCCTGAATTCCTTCCCGTTTTCGCCACACCGTCAATGGAATTGTTTGCTTGCCTGGCTTTTCGTCCCAACGTTCACTCTCACATGGCCTTGGGATTCTGGGAAGGATGAAAAGCAGAGCCCTTCGTTGCTGCAGCAGAATAAATGGTCCCCATGGGATCACTTCATAATTACTCTGTTCCAGCGTACTGTCCAGACGAGACCCGGGACACTCACTCGCCTGCAGCTGAACAGAAAGGACATTACTATCGCTCTCCACTGATGAGCAACACAGAACCTCCACTGGGAGGTTTTCATTATTTCATTATCCCTTTTCTGCATAGAAAAATCCATAATTCCTAATACGTTTCAGACTGTACATTTCAGGGAAAGACCATTAAGTCTGTTATGTCAGGACACGGTTGACATTTGTTTTCAATTAAGCCGTTGTGTAACGTCCCTCGCCCAGATGAAAGAGGGAGAGAGAGAGACTGTCGTCATCATCATCCATCTCTTCTCTCCCCGGGTGTAATCAGGCTAGCGCTAGCCCATACCTCTCTCGCTCTCCGCTAGCGGTTGCTAGGTGACAGCCAGCCCTAGCCTAATGCTGACGAAGCTTTAGGCATCGCCACATCAAGCCAGTGGTCTATGACTGGACACGTGCGCGCGCACGCACAGAAATGAGGCGATAGTGTGTATCAGCACTGCTCATCCTGTCTCATCTCACATGGCGCTCTCGAATCGTTGATAACAGGAAGTGGTAGGTAAACATGGAGCCTTGCAAAAGGCTCTTAAGCCCATCTGACCCCAACACCAAGTAGTCTCTCTACTTGTAGGCTACTACTAGAAAGTACGTTACTTACGTAAAAGTTACTCCGTGTCATGATTAAGTGTCAAGGATTTGAGTTAGAATTGTTTTATTAACCCATCCACCACCCCCTTCTTTGGAGCACACGTCTTTTTTTTTGGTACAGACTTTTGTTTTGATCCATGTATATACATATCACACTTTACATATACATTTTCCATACATGGTACTTTTCTAAACAGCGGTCACAACAATAATTCATGACCGAAACATGAGCCCTTTAATCCCACCTCACAGCCACTCTCAGCCCATCACAACTATCACCGTAGACCACCCTGTTTGGTGTGTGCCATATGTTTTGCAATTGTGACGTGAAGTTGATTTGAGAGTTGCTGAACGGGTTTTTCTGAAATGTACTGTGTTCTCCGCTAGCTGGTTGAACCTAAATCCAGCCCTTTTCTACTGATTTTTAAATCCCCTCAGTGTGTCCAATGATGAATACCCAAAACAGAGTGTGAGCGGTATGTTGAAAGGCCCTGTTTCTGTTCTGCTATTTTTGATGAGTCTCTTTGTGCCACGGTACAGCACCAAATCAAAATTCCTCTCACCAGGTCTTTCCAGGCTTGACAAAACTCCACTTCAAAGAGAAGACCCCAATTGTATACTCCTCACGGCATCTCTCCTTTTCAAAACCCATTGGAGGAGAAGACCGAGGTCCCGCCCCTCTGACCTTCTCCTCCAATGTGTTTTGAAAAGGAGACGAGGAGAGAGGAATGCCAGGAGTATGCAATTCAGATCTTCACAAAGCCTCTCCTCACGGGTCTTAGCTGTTGTGTAATTGCGTGCAGCTGCTACATCCTTCCCAGTGTGTCATCTTGTTCTCTTTCTATCTCTCTGCCCGTCTCTTTTTCCTCTCCTTCTTTCCCCCCGCTCTCTGATTCCCTCTTCTCCACCACTATACATACATGCACGCACGCACACACACACACACCTACCTACCTTACGATGAGCACAGCTGTTGGGGCTGTGCCACTTCTTTTAGCAGAGTGTGTGTTCTAAGCACATCTGGTTCTTAGCACATCTGGCCCGGCATGCCGCCATCGCTTGTTTTTCTGTGTTGGTTATTTTACACTAAATGCATAATTATCCTTCCTCTACATACAAACGCTCACCCAAATGAATCAGCTAGAGTCGGTTCGTCTTTGTTTGAACACACGCGGCCTGGACTTATGGCTTAGAAATAATGATCACATGTTATGACGATATAGATCAAGTATTTCCTTTCACTCTTTTGATCAGATGAGACCCTGGTTTTTTTTCTGTTCCGTTTCCACAGATGCCACCTGGCAGTTTGCGTTCAATGTCAAGTTCTACCCCCCTGATCCATCCCAGCTGACCGAGGATATTACCAGGTATAATACTGTCCCTTTCATCAGGAAACAAAGAGGTCAAACAGCCATGACACACACACACACACCACATCTGTTTAGTCCCCACTCCTTCAATTGTACATTTTGAATGTTTGGCTTTATTGTGTTAGTCATAAAGCAAAGAAAATGGATCTGCCCAGTCGCGCAAACAAATCATGTTTTTATACCACACAGATGGCCCGGAGCAGTCTCAAACCTACAGTCTGTTAATACTTTGCATTCACACTATTTGGACATCTTTCCAGAGTATTTTGTACACAGGCTTTATGAGGGAAATGTAAATACATGTACTGTTATGGTATGTACAGTACATGCTATTGATTTTCAGACAGCATGCCCATACAGAATGTACATGCAGAATGTAGCTAAACACACACACACAAGCAAGCACTGTTATTCAATGTACAACTGGTCTGTATAACCTAGTCCAGATCCAGTAAAGGCAAGTCCGTTGCTGTACAGTAGTTTTACACTGCAGTAGCAACTGGTTGATGAGGTCAGAAGAGCAGAACACTGAGGGGGGAGGGAACGGTGGGCATCCACTGAGCGTTCAATGTCTTTGTGTGTGTGTGTGTGTGTCCCTAGCTTCCCAGTGTCTAATCATTCCCTGATCCGAGCCCTCAGCCGGTGCACTCCCATCACTGAGCCGCTGCCTAAACTAGCGTAGAAATGCCCTCTTTGATCTGCTCCCGTCAAAAGGTTGCAGTAATATCCAGTGCAGTGGAGCGGTCTTCAGCCTCCAGAGTTTAGTTTCAGTACAGCCCCAGGGCCAAGGTCACAGGCAGTATGCTACTTCTGCATCTCTGAGTCTGCAGGCTGCACACCGTGAGAGGGGGGGGGGGGGGGGGGGGGGGGGGGGTTTTGCGTGCGTGCAGATGGTTGCCCTCCGTTGCCTGTGACGTTGGCCCTGGGGCTGTACTGAAACTAAACTCTGCAGGCTGAAGACCACTGCACTGAATATGGCTGCAACCTTTTGCTATTTCTGTATGGTATTTCTGCTTCTCTGCAGGCTGCTGCACTACTGTAACGTACAGGAAAACGCCCCCCTCCCACCATCTAACCCACAGGTTTCACATGCGTGTTGTGTCAGAACTGAAGTAGTGGGCTAGTGTCATGAGAAATGTACAGACCAGAATTACAACCTGTGGTTCATGCCTCAATGTGGTTATGGACTGTGACTCTCTCCCTCCACCCCTCCTCCTCCTCCTCGTCGTCCCATCTCTCTCTTTTCTCTCCGTCTCCCTGTAGATATCTCCTGTGCCTTCAGCTCCGACAGGACATAGTGTCGGGGCGTCTGCCCTGCTCCTTCGTCACCCACTCCCTGCTGGGTTCCTACGCCCTGCAGGCCGAGCTGGGAGACCATGACTCCGGCGAGCACCGCCTCGATTACATCAGCGACTTCCAGTTCGCCCCCTCACAGACCAAGGAGATGGAGGAGAAGGTGGTGGAGCTCCACAAAACTCACAGGTCAGGGCCGTTTGGGGCAAAGTGACAATGACACTGTGTCATAGTTTTAGGGGAGATTAAATATTATAGCTAAAAGGGAACTCTTTAAAACCTAGGACTGGGGAGAGACACCTGTGTAGAAATTAGTTGGAAATGACCCATGGACTTTACAGGTACTGTGATCATTATCATACTTTGAATTCCCGTTTTCAGGACCTGCCACTTCAGATCATTCACTTGAACTCTTCACCTCTGTGTTTGTTTACAATAGATTGTTTGTTTTGTCTACTTTTCTAGAGGGATGACTCCTGCTCAAGCAGATGCCCAGTTCTTAGAAAACGCTAAGAAGTTGTCGATGTACGGTGTGGATCTCCACCACGCCAAGGTGCCTAGCTGCCACACAAAGTGGTTTTGAAATGTCCAATTCAACCAGAAATTATGTTTGAGAAATAATTCCTGTATTTATTTTGGGGGAAATGTGAGGAAAAACATTTTTTAGGTTTGTAAAATGCCCTGCGATGAGAAAATGTGAAGCTGATGGCGGTAAGAAAGGTGAATGAACTGTAAGCTGTAGTGTGGATATCCTCTGCACAAGGAGGCATAGCTTGCTGGTCAGTATTCGAACTTAGTCATTAGTCCCAGGAACTGTTCTACTATGCTCCATTCGTTGTGTATAGAGGTCTGGAAGAAACGCCTGTGAGAGCACACAGGACTCAGGGAGGCTCCTTTGATGTGGTGTGCATTGAGGGGAAGAGAGGGCGCCGGAAAACAGAAAGCCAAAGCATTTCAAGTGGAAAAGAGAGCCGGCCCTACCACCGCGTCAGCTGTACAAACACATGTGGTGGATTGGAGCCGGAGCTCTTTTCACTGGGCCATCGACATGGGAACAGCCCCGTGGAATGAACCCTTGTCTCTCCACGTGGACTCGACATGGGTTGAAAATACTCAGAGAAATATTTGGTCCAGAGAGGGAGAAAGGGAATGAGAGGGAGAGCGATAAGGTGGGAGAGAAGGATCAGTGACCTCTTAGTACATATCCCAACCGTCAGTGAGAAAAGTACATGTCAGGCCCACATGTCCTCTCACTCGCTCATGCTATCTTACTTTCTCTGTGGGCAGGGAATGCAGGTCATGTGGAAAAGCATGCCAAGGCCATGCGGAGTGAGAGGGTTTGGTTAAAAGCCATGCATTGGCATCTAATAGTTGCCATGCCCATCGGCGGGGATGGATTTTCCTCATTTTACCGTTGAATACACAAATCAATAGTCACTCTGTATCTATCCATACAGCCGGACTTTAAAAGGCCCTTTATGGCGTCATGCAAGCTTGATAACAACGTTACCATTGAGTTGTGATGGGATGATTGAATATCCAGCCTTTTAGTTGTATGTTATATCAAATAATTCCATTGTGCTCCTTGGCGAAATCTGAGACTGTTGTCTGTTCTCTCCTTGTTGTCTATACTGCATACTTGACTGTGTTTTCTCTTCATTGTACTTTGTTGAACTGTTGCTTTGGCTGGTGTCTTTGTCTGCAGGACTCTGAGGGAGTGGACATCATGTTGGGAGTGTGTGCCAACGGCTTGCTGATCTACAAAGACCGACTCCGGATAAACCGCTTTGCCTGGCCCAAAATCCTCAAGATTTCCTACAAACGCAGCAACTTCTATATCAAAATCAGGCCGGGAGAGGTACGGAACAGCACCGCCCTCAGAGGAAAACACTAGACATTTCCACATTTTGGAGTTGTCCTTTTCGAAAGCCCACTCGAGAGAGCAGCCGTAGGAAGCAGACTCCTTCATTGAGCCAAATACTGACAGTGTTAGGAGATGGTTTGATTGTACAGAGGGAAATACTGACATTTAGATATTTCTTTCTTAACGCCCATTCAAACTAGTCTTGGAGGTGGGGGCGTTGGGTCCATATCTCTGTCTTTTGTAGCGCGTATGTTTTCTAACTAAGCTAGTCTCTAGTACTCAGGGGAACTCACGTCTATACTCTGCTTTCCAGACAGAGCAGTTTGAGAGCTCTGTGGGCTTCAAGCTGCCCAACCACCGCGCTGCCAAGAGGGTCTGGAAGGTCTGTGTGGAGAATCACACCTTCTTCAGGTAACACTCACTGTCAGCATCCATGTCAACAACCCCTACATTTCTGTTGAACTTAATCCTGTTCACCTCTAACTCACTGCATCAGACTTGAAAAGATGTCTGAACTAGGAAGAGCTAGTGTGTTAGGTCCTTTGAAGTCTGTTGTTTTTGAATGATTGCACCATTTGTTAAAATGTTCTGTTCCACCTTTTACATCCATCTACAGGCCCTTTCTAACCTGTTGACTCTGTGAAATGCGTGTCTAAGCTAACACAGACAGTCGGAGCCCATGTCAAACCACAGTGGAGCATGTTAAATTGCATTTCCCCCCCCCACAGTCTGAAGTGTGTACCAACTGGAGTGTGTAATTGGCCAGTCTCTAGGGAGCACTAAGTTCCTCCGAGTCTTCCTGTCCAGTGCAAAGAGATGGAGCACAGTGGAGTGGAGCGAGGCCATTGTGCACTTATTTGTTTAAGCAGCTTCTCCGTCCGAGGCCTAAAGCCATGGCCATTATCATGCGCTTAAACTGTCTTCTTAGCGTCCGCTCTGCAGGGATGTATCATTAAGGAAGGAACTGTCCCACACTGGGGATTAAGAATGAGCAAACATTTAATATCCTTTAGGAAAGCAGAGTCCCTCAGACCCACTGATAGAGATGTCTTTCAACCGTGAAACCCCAACTTCTCGCTCCCAGATCAGCCCGTCCCTTGGGGGTTCATCTGTCTTGACGTCATTTTAAACGCAACGCCCTATGGTTGGAATCACCCCAGCAACACATTACGTTAAATAAATCCCACCTGCGGCGCCTTGCATTGTTTGACAGTTTGTAAGAGGAGTGTCGGCCCATGGCAAATTGGAACCAGATTCGCCATGGAGATCCTCGGCTGTTTAATCGAGCTATGTTGTTCTTGGCACAGATGACAAGGAGGGGAGCCACAGCCTCAACAAATGCAAAGCAAAAAAAAATGCTCGCTGCCTTCTACTCAACCACTAATAGCCAAAGCCCAATAGCACCTCTCTCCTCTATGATTCAGATCCTCTGTGTGCTAAATCAACTCCTAATAATGACTCTCCTTAAACTGCCATCTGCTTAATGGTCTTGTACACTGATATCAATACCAATGAGAGCTTTAATCAGCCCGGTCAATATCGGTTTGGGCCAAAGAACTTGGCCGAAGAGCTTGATCAAATAGCGGCTTCTTTTGGACTCTGTTGTGAAGGCATGATGTCATGTCAGACCCAGGCCCTGGCTGTGCTGGGATGGAGAAGTCGTGCCGGGGATGCTGAGATCATGATGGAATCTACAGAGACCCTGACACACCAGCAGCACGCCCAGGGCCAGCGTGTTTGAATGGAGTTGAAATCAGCTCTGACCTGCACGCCCCTGTGTTTAAACAACAGACCGCCGCCCCAATGTGCCTGTAGAAGAGCAGAGAGCAATTGCCTCACTTTATGGACGCCACTGTGGCTAAACCTGACACCACTAGGACGACGCCAGAGACATCTGGACTGAGTGCCTCCCCTCTCCCCTCTGCTCCAGCCTGCCGGCCCCTCAGGCTGGGCACGGGCCTGTTTGAAGGAACTTCTGCTCTCTGTCTGTCTGTCTGTCTGTCTGTCTGTCTGTCTGTCTGTCTGTCTGTCTGTCTGTCTGTCTGTCTGTCATAGCGTGCGCGTGAAAAATTTCTGATTTAAGGGGCTCTGCGAAGTGAATGGGGGGAGCTGTACGGGCAGGAAAGCCCTGTCGCCATAGGAGATTAAGGATAGGGGCAGGGAGGTTTGCGACCAGCCCTCCCCCACTCCCACCTCTGTCTCCCGATAATATTTAGTCCCAAACACAACTGTGACTCAGAGCAGAGCCAGCTAAGGGGAATAAGAGACAGCTAAATGTTCGGCGCCCTTTACAGCTGTGTTTACTTACGGTCACTGACAAACAATGAGACTGTTGAATGGATCCCTTATACCTGCGTCTTCATGACTCATCCTTAGCCTTAGCCTCTGTGTGTAAATAGAGAGGTTATGTTTATCACTTTGGCTTCAGCGGTGGTCCCAGTTTACTGGCATGAAATAGAGTACTAGGCTTTCTTCCAATGAAAAATCTATCTACTCTCACAGTCTTCCAGTAAACTGAAATACGTTTTGCATACTGCCACTAAACTGGATATGAAAAAGTTTTGTTTTCAGAATAGTATTGATCTTATTTTGGTCCTATTCTCGCTCTAGGCTGATGACTCCAGAAGCACCCATTAAAGCCAAGTTTCTCACGCTGGGCTCCAAGTTCCGATACAGTGGGCGGACCCAGGCCCAGACACGACAGGCCAGCACCCTCATCGACAGGCCGGCACCCTACTTCGAGCGCACCTCCAGCAAGCGTATCTCACGAAGCCTGGATGGAGGTAGGCCGTGGCACTAGACAAACACACACACATTTGGGATGCCATATTACTATGCCCACTACTAAACTACAGGCTCCGCTGAGTCAGTCCATAGCTATCTCTGCAGGAGGAGTGGAGAGTGTTACTCGGTGGAATATGGCCTCTACACCCGGCCTTCACAAGCAGTAAGTCTCTTTGTGTGACCATCAGGGAGCTCTCATTCAGTCCGCTCAAGGCAAACGGCGTAGGGGGACGTCACAGAACCACCTCCCCCGGCCTCGTCATCAAAGAGATATTTAGAGAAACTGCTGGGGAAACACTCCAAACCGGAGAGGGAGCGAAGGAGGGAACGTAACAAAGGACCCGCAAGGTCAGAGGAAAATCATTACAGTGAGACGTACAAAAAGAAACACAACCCTGTTCAGATGTCTCTGTATGACCGCAGTCCTCAACATGCCCCAGCATGCCTTCTGTTTCGCCTCGATCAATTGTTAACCTTTAGAGCACACTAACACCATCCTCCTAGTTTGTTCAAACCGTCTCGTCTAAAGTGTTTAGAGCGGAGCCAGTGTCCTATACGGGGTCAGCCAGTGAGTGTGTGTGTGTAGCTAGCTGTATGCATGACTTCCTCCCCATCATGGGCATTTGGTTAGATATGGGAAATGACTCCAACATCTGTTTCCCTTTGTTTGGGAATGACTGGGGATGAATCCGGACTCATTCGTCTTGACCAGGGGATTTCAAAAGTGTTTCAATGGCTGGACTGTATACGTGACACTATACATTTACCACGGGAAAGAAACCGTGCCAGTAAAGCAATTGCACGCATGAAGGATGTTGTCAGTCATTAGGCCTATTTTCAACCATTGAAAGCGTTCTAGAACTTGCTCTGAGCAAAACTTAGTGTCCAGTTGATTTGGGGAATTAGACTGAAATGCAGTAGTACTGGACTGTAGCCTGCAAGCAGGCTGCCATGAAGATTAAATGCAGGTGATGCTGTAGCTGATAGTGTTGTTGTAATTAAACCCGGGAATCTAAGCTTGAACATGTACCGGTGGTTCCTGTGACAGATCGAATAGCGTGTAATATTGACCCATCTGCATTTTGCTTCCCACTACATCAGCACTAATCCAGGAGGAGAGTGCTAGCTCGACAAACATGAATCGCCAAATGAATGTTGGTTACTCAATATTCTACGTTGCCGTGAGTAGCCTACAACGATTGAATGAGGCGAGGGCTTTTGCCCTTCTTCCTCCCTCTGTCTAGCTTGAAGATCTGAAGGTACTAGGATAACTAAATCAAATATCCCAAATACCCAGAGTGCACCAGGGCTATTCGTTATTAAAGGGTTACTCTACTCTACTCAGTCCAGCTGTGGGCTAACCTGGCCTGCTCTGGAATCTCCATTCTTTGCTTCCTTCCCTCCTTTCCACTCCGGTATGTAGGTCCTCTCTGAGGAGCCTCTTGATCGTTCACCATCAATGCTCTATACTATTAATTCCCTCTAGCCCCGCCGTAGTAGAGGCGATCAAGAGAAGAGACGTCGGGAACCATTTGTTCTCTGTCTGGCCAGCTGTGGAGTCTTCTCTGTGCTCTGATTGAGACAAAGATCTGGCCCCTGATTAGGGCCCCCAGACCCAGTAAGCCCCCAGAGCTTTAGAGAGGGTCACAGCTGGTATGGGACCGGGACTGGGATTCTGAACGAGGCGGCGCTAGCTGAGGAGAATTTGGTTCTGGTTTCTGGAGCAATTATTCTCGCTTTCCCCAACACATGGCACAACAATACAGGGAGTGGCGGCTGTGCTGTGGGTGGCATGGTCGGTTACAGATGATAACAGGTTCCATATCACACCGCCACCATATCAAACCCTCACAACTAAACCTCAAGAATCCATGAACGGACCACTCTGTCTGTGTGTGTGTGTGTGTGTGTGTGTGTGTGTGTGTGTGTGTGTGTGTGTGTGTGTGTGTGTGTGTGTGTGTGTGTGTGTGTGTGTGTGTGTGTGTGTGTGTGTGTGTGTGTGTGTGTGTGTGTGTTGGCACTACTAAATCCACTACTGTACACTACTGCTATTCATGACATGTCAATTACTGTAGTTTCACATAGATCTAGCATGCTGTGTCATTTTTCTCTGAGCTCTTTTCATCTGAATAGCTATTGGAAGTAGGCCTATACTATAGCTAAAACAAATAGCCATGTCTGGTATGTACTATGAATCTGTGCAATCATGGTCTTCTTTCATATGAACCAGATTAAACTGTGCTCTGTGGTTAGAGTGCCCTCTGCTGGCCAGGTGTTGACTTTAGGACTTCCAGGGACTTCATGATATGTATTGTGATTCTCACGATTCTATATGTGTTGCGGTTTGATACTGCCATTTTATTAAATGCGATTTGATGTTCCAAACATATTGCTCAGCATATGTCTGCTGCAGAGAGGTGAGAGAGCCATGAGACAATTAGTTTTCATTAGTCCTTGATAAAAAAAAGGGCTGAAAACATGTTGGGTCTATATTTATTTATTTAGTATTTTTTTAAAGATGGAGAACAGCAGGTTTAGCTAACGCTACCTAACAAAACATAACGATATTGTGATGTGACTGTCGATTTTGTATTTTTATCACGAGTTGACATTAGAATTGATGTGCTGAGCTGAATATCATTCGGAAGTATGCGTAAATGAATGGAGAATATAGTTGTTATATAAAGCTGTGTGTGTTGTCTCCTCTGTGCCCCTCTAGCTCCAATGATTAACGTGACCGAGGCCCAGGAGTCAGCCCCCACCTCTTGGGAGAACGGCAGGGAGCCTGGCCTGGAACTCTCCTCTGACTCCAAGGTGAGAGAGGAGGCAGGGGGATGTTCACACTCGGTCTCTCCTCTCTCTCTAGGTAGAATGAGACATCCCGTTGTTGGACCGGGACTGAATTGTCTGTCTGTTCCTAATCCCATTTGTCTCAAAGAAATTCCCTCAAGGTTTCACTACAGGGGAACTCAATTCATTGTATGTCTACTGTCTAGCTTAGAATAACTAGCCTATTGTTCTGTTCGTTAGATTGTATGTAAACCAACCAGTATAGTGACTTAATCTTTGTGTATTTGGTTTTGTCACGTTCCCCGCCCCTCCTCAAAAGATCTACTGTGTAATGTGTTTCTTTGCGTTTTGACAAATCTACCGAACAAACCCCAACATTCAGCCCAGTAGTCAAAACAACAGCCGCTGGAGCAGTGTATAGTTTAATTGAATTAGCTGGAGCTATAGGATGCCATTCTGAACTGTCTGCTCCGTGCCCCTGCTAGTTCCTATTGGAAGAGTTTAAGACTGGCTTGACATTTGGTAGCTGTATAAAGGATCTTATTCAGTCTTACAGTGAGTTGGCCATGAAAGCCATGTATTCAGTTCGTTATGTAACCTGTGGTACTGAGCGCAAAGAATTCAGAGGCTCATCTCTTCTGTGATAAAGCCCAGTTCATTGGGCACACTGTCTTAGTTGTACTAGGGGTAATGTATCCCGATAGGACCATGGGACCCCCCCCTTTGCAAATGTGATTATTAATCGAGACTCCACTAAGTGGATTTTTGTCCGGCAGATGTTGTCCTGCCATGGCAGGGTAGATGTATGGTTCTCAGGAAGTGAACATGTTAAGAGGACAGAGCTCCAAGTAATTTGAGTTTTGAATTTGATTTGAATGAGGACAACCGGAGTACGACGGTGCTCTAACTCAATCTCAAACACCTTCCTGTTTTTGGGTTTCTTCCCCCCCCGTTATCTCTTCTGACTTCAGTCTGCGTCTCTGTCCACTAATGATGCCAGCTCTAATCCTGTTGTACAGTTGTAGAATGTGATTGACCTCCCTCACACCCCACCCGCCCTCTTTCTCCAGCACCCCCTGACCCCTGACCTTTTCCACTGCCCCCTCTCTGTGACCTCTCGTCTGCACCCCTGACTTGACATGTCTCACTGACTAATAGTGTGTTTCTCTCTCTCCCCCTCTCCTCTCTTTTCCTGTGCACTCTATCCTGTTACTGTTTTATAATTTCTCACACACATTTATTTAATTTTATGGGTTGTGATTTTGCTTGCGTTTCCCCTACTGGCCCCTCCCTGCATGGTGTCTACATGTGGACTGCTCTCTTTCTCTCTCTGCGGCGGGGAAACAATGGTCCCTCACTGTGCAGTCTATCTTCATGTTCCCCCTGTCCTTTTCCTCCTCCTCCTCAATCTCATCCCTTCCTCCCATCCTGGACACCATCTCTGAGCTGGACGTTCTGTCCGACATCTCGGAGGACGGGGACAGGGACTACCCGGGTATCTGGGACCCTGATTGTACCCAGCAGCAGCATGCAGACAGTTTGGCTGCAGCAGAGCAGTACCATCACCAGCCTCTAGAGGCCTCTCCTCCCCCCTCCCCCCTGGCCTGTAGCTCAGAGCCCCAGGAAGGGTCACCTGCCCAGGCCAAGGCTGCCGCTCAATCCAGGCTGGGCCTCTCCCTGCTAGGCATGTTGACGGGCCTGCGCCTGGGCCTCCTTCCCTTCTCTCTGCTGGATGAGGACGGCTACCTCTGCTTTCCCAGTCTGCCCCAGGACTGTGCTGCCTGCTTGGTCCCCGCAGGGTTGCAGCGCTTCCTGCCCCTCTCCTCCCCCTCCCTGGTGCCCTCCTTCATGTTCATCTTGGCTGTGCTGCTGTCTGCCTCCCAGTCCCTGGCTTTGGCCTTCCTCTTGGCCCTGCCCCTGGCCTTGTCGCTGTGCTATCTGGAGCCCAAGGCGCCCGCCCCCGTGGCCAGGCTCTGCTCAGACAAAAACACTGACACACACACTTCCCTGCTGCAGGAAGAGCTGTGTGACCAGCTGTGTGACCCTGCTGCCTAAAGACCGCTACGACACTTTACGCCAACGCAGCGACGGCGCGTCGTTCTCTACGTACTTCTACACACTATTTTGTGCGGGTCAAATTTTGGAACGAATCGCATACGACGCTCCGTCACTTTGTTTGCGTAGGGTGTGTAGGGGCCTTAAGTGGCACCATGTCACTACCTCACCTCCGTGTTCTGCACTCCCTCCCTGTTATGTTTCTCTCTCCGTTTTCCTTCTCCAAACCCTTGATTTTCTGTGTAAAATGACCAAATTGAATTGTAATCTTTCGCCAATCTCCAGAGATCTTAAATTAGAAATCATATTGTACTAGTATTGGCTGCTCTGTCATGAATCCTTTTTGTTAAATGAATAAGAGGAAAAGGATACCTTGTACAACTTTTTAGTGTTGTAAAATGATAAATTCCTGTCATCATCCGTTTCGCTGGAAATGTTGATAAACCGCTAGATGTGTGAATATGTTCAGTATATGTCTGTTATCAAGCTACTTTTGGCCTATAAGGACGTTATTGCAGCGTTTCACTCCCTGCCCCTGTCCTGATCAGTGTTATTATAGTTGCCATTTAATATGCCAGAGTTTCTCACAATTTTTTGAAAACAGTAATAAAAAAAACAACACACGGTAGAAAATACACAAAAAACTTCAAATCAGCTCTACACAGAAACAAGACCAGACCGCCGCCCAGTATCCCAGCCAAGGCCAGCATGTGCACCCCCCCCTCCGTCCAATCATGCCTTACTCTCATGTGGGCGGAGCCTGGCTGCTCCTCCCTCAATCACATGACATCGCACCTTTATGTGGTGCTGCTGGGAATCGGCCTTTCCCATCATCCATTTCACCTTCTCTTTCTCCCAACAAAAACCATTCCCACTACATGCAGGTAGAGGAGGAGCCTAGCGAAGGGGCGGCGGCCACACCTACTGAGGGCACTGAGGTCTGTGAGGGCCCGTTGTACTGCACCTTTTTAAGATGATTTATAATACCATTTATACAGAGCGGTATGGGCAGTGCAGGTGTCAAACTAACATGTCCTTTTCTCCTTGGCACTCGTAGATGAAAGGAGATGAGCCAGACTTCTCCCAACAGGTTGATTTGATTGGTTGTTTGATGGTGTATTTGTCTGTAAATCAGCTGGGGTTTTCCACATCCTCTCTGCGCCTCATTTTGTAGCCTGGGTTTGACTTTTGCTGCAGGAATGTATGCTTTGTTGTTGATATCTTTTTTCTTTTTTGTGCTGGTGCCACTGTGATCTGGGATGTATTTGGTGCGTTTTATTTCCAGGGGGAAAAGGAGTACAACACACTGCTGTCCAACCACGCGCCACCAAAGCTGCACATACTACGGTTTAGGACATTGTTCCGGATAGGCTTGCCTTAGCTGCAGCATTCTAAGGGTTAACACCCAAGTGAGCTCCACATTGTGAGGACTAAGTGTTCTCTTATGTCCACATTTTAGTATTAGAGTTGATCACTACACAGCTGCGGTGAAGTGTGGTTTGGAGAGGGTCCAGTGTGCTTGTGGCCCTGTCCCCACAGCCTCTGTACTGGATCTGTCCTCTGACTGCACAGGTTTTCACCTCTGGCTGCATTTTATTTACTCTTTATTTTTTATTTTTTGCACAAAATGCCTCATGTCTTCATTTTTTGATTCCACAGAGCGGAAGGTTGAGAGTGCAGGGGGAAAATATATATGTCAGACATAGCAATTTAATGTTGGAGGTTGGTATGACTATGATGACTATTGGCGCCTAACTAAAGGGAATCAAAGCCCAAGCCTGTGTCCTCTTGGCTCCTGTCCCAGGCTGACTACTCCAGTCTACCTCTCACTCTCAGGCTCTGTGTGTGTGATTGTGTGTGTTTGAACACCAATGCATGATTCTGCATGAGGGACGGGGATTGGATGCATGTCTGACCCAACAGGGTTTGGTGTTTAGTGGGGTGAGGGTGGCCGCTGATTACCGGCCTATTATTGAGTCTATTCTTTTTTTTTGTGAACATATTATTTAGTATTTCCCGGTGATATCCGACTAATATTGTTTCCCTAACCCATTTAGGGATTTTCCTGCTTTGGTTGGCTTGATTTGAGTTTTGAATTTGTAATGGTACAATAACAAACTAAACCTGCCCCCAAAACGTGGAACTGCCATGATGCCTTATGCCATGTAATTACTAGACTGTCTTTTTACGCTATTAAACGTAAATAAACTACACTTTTATCATGACCTTCCCTTACCGGGGTCATGATAGGAGAAATGACCTGGAATAACCTCATGGAGTGTAGATAATGAGAACAGTATTTCAAACCTTCTGGAGTATGCTGAATGAAAACATTCAAAAAATATATGTAAATGTATTTCAAGTGAAGCCACACTCTGTCACTTATCACCATGGCAACAGCATGTGCTTTATGCCATGTATAAATGTACACCTGTCGAAATGTGACGACGAGACACATTTAAAGCGAAACCCTTGTTCAACGGTGTCAAAGGGAAAATTGGTTCCTCTGATTGGGTTCCATTGGCAGTTCCATGTTTTTGTCGTTCACGTTGTAGGCTACTACTGAACTAAAGGGTTAAACTCTTGACAAAAGCCTCACCTCACTGATGCCTCTCTCTCATCACAACCTTTGATCAGTGTGGATGTTTTCTACATCCTCCAATTCTCTAAAAGGGCTCACAATGACTTGAAATCGGACTGCTTTTAATTGGATATCGTTATCCGTTAGAGTGAGGTTACGATTGGGACGGTGTGTGGCCATTATTTCTTAGTTTCACGAAATACAGTGAAGAAAGGGTGCCACTACCAGCCTGTACATTCTGTGGAATGATAGCGCCTCCTGGTGGCTCATAAGGAAATGCCCTCATTACTTGGAGCTAGGTCTCCTTGGCCAAACTAGGCTCATAATTTTAATATTTGTATTAATATTTACGGATCCCCTACAGGTTTGTAATTAAGCCATATGAAAGTTCACATGTTCAAAAAAGATGTATTTTATTTATTTATTTGAGCCAACTGTGAGGTAGGAAACAACGACAAACGCCTATAATTCTGAATGCAGTCACAAATGGTACACCCATACACACACTAAAACTAGCCATACACGGGCAATCAGTGAGGCTTGGCGTCCATCCTGTTACTGTCATTGTTTCCAGACTAATGTAGCTGTTGTCCATTGTTGTTGTCCCCTCTCCTCACCCCCCACCATGGCTGTGTGGCGTCCTCCTGGCACCACTAGGACCTGGATAAGACTCAGGAGGATGTTTTGAAACATCAGGCTAGCATTAGCGAGTTAAAGCGCAGTTTTATGGAGGCCACCCCTGAGCCGCGTCCCAGTCAGTGGGAAAAGCGCCTCACAGCCAGCCCGGCTACCAGCCTGCGTCTGCAGGCCCAAGGGGTACGTGTCCAGCCGTGTCCTACCGCCAGTCCTCCTGTCCCGCCAGCCTGCCTGCATGTCCTCTACTCTCCTCCTCGTCTCCACCTCTCTCCGATCTGTCTCTAGCCTGCCGGGAGGCCCTGACTCCGCCCTCCTTCCCCTGGTTCTGGCTCTCTTGATGTTGTATTATGATGTGACAGTTGGGATGTAGAAGCAACACCATTCCTCCTCCCTCTCTCTGTGGTCCTAATTCCACTCAGCAACCCCCCCCCCCCCCCCCCCCCCCCCTCTGCTGCTATCCTGAACAGATGGGTAGACCACTCTCTAAGAACAACACCTGTCAGTCCTCTACACGTCACTAGAGTATACTGCTCTCTCTCTCGTGCTCTGTCTCTCTCTCTCTCCCTCACCTCCCTCTGACTGTTAAGTGGATTTAATGATATTACCCATAATCCCAACTGTCACACAGGGGGCCTCTGTGGGCTCTTCTGTCTGCCTGTAAATGCCATTCTTCTTTTGTCAGCCAATGGCTGAGCCAGCTCCTCTTCTCCCTCAGCCAATGGCTGGCTGAGTTTATCTCATTACTGTTGCTGTTCTGAACGGTCAGCCTCCGATCGGATTAGTTCTCTGGCTGACTGTCCACGTCTTAAGCACTCTGATCTCTGTATTTCTGTCCTGAGCCGTAGATGCACGTTATGTCAGACTGCACCACCCAATGTTCTTCCGCTCTTGTGTTTTTCTGCGCTCCTCAAGTTTTGCCCTGTCTATTATGTTTGATGATGCACAGTGTAAGCAGTTTTATTTGCCCACTGTTATTGGTACTTTCCCAGGGCTGTCCAAAGTGTGCTTTTCTTTCTTTGAGCTGCAAATTTCACTGCTGAATTTCACAACTCTGTGCTTACTGTACTTTGTGCGTGTGTGTAACCGCTTCTCCTCCTTTCAGCTGGACAAGCCTGACTTTTGAGTTCCTACTTCACGTGGCTCCTCTTGTGATTCTCCCACCCTGTGTTCCAGACCTGTGTTTGGCTGTGTTGAGTGGTGTACTGCATGCCTGCCTCTCACTCGTCACTCTTGTCACTCTCTCTACACCCGACAAGCAGGTGATAGTGTTCACACACAGGCCTTGGGTCTGGTCCTGGACCTGTGTGATAAACAGTGTGTGTGTGTGTGTTGTCTGTGTTACCGACATGTGCTGCCTCATTCCTAGAACGCACACCTCCAACATCCCTGTCTCAAAACTGCACTCAATCACTCAGCCACTGTATAGTTTTAAGGGCACTTCTATATCTTCTGTTGCGTTGCACTGTGTGTGTAGACTACCTTCTCTCCAGTAATGTATGTCCTTCCTCTAACTCTGACATCTTTGCTTTGTCATTCTCTAACCTGTGTAGAGCTTGGAAGAGGAAATGACCTCCATTTTATTCAGTAAATTTGCCTGCGAGTCTGGTCTGGTTGATCCCGGCTGCACTACCACTAGGCGAGCAGCAGAGGGCGCTGTAGTCACTGCGTCTGGCCCTCTGGCCTCGGCTCTACTCACTACCGAGGTGCTCCTCAGTACAGATGAATCAAAGCCAACAAAACATCAGGTCGCTGCCCATGAGACCACTAATGTATTGTCCCATGGCGCATCTCTCTAACTCTGCCACACCAAGTTCATGACCAGTCCCGACTACCACACACAATCAAAGTAGTATAACCTATTATGGTGACTAGTTGTGTTGGCTTGGCAGTGCACAATATGATGCAAATATAATATAAGCACCTACTCATTTTGCACACACGCTGTAAGAGATTATAGAGCAAACCAGGCTGGCCATAAACTTTGGCATGAATATTTTCTTGTCATTTCATACGCTTCTGTCAATTGCCATTTCTTTCTTTGAATGCTTGTGTTCTGTCTCATTTGAGTGGACAGTGTTACTAAATGTGTTTTACATGCTGTAGAACTGTTAAAGGGTCCCTTCCTACAGATGGGTAGTGAGGTGGTCATGTTTTGTGCATGTCAGAGAGAGAGAGAGACAGTCTCTCTCTCCTAAAACGGGGAAACCTGTTCAGTGCTATGGTAACCCTAGTGATTCCTAATGTCATGCTGATGTGTGTGAGTGACCGCTGCCTGTTGGTTGCCTTTACGTTCCACAGAGATGCCCCCCATCCAGAACCCAGGAGCCTCTCCCTGACCTCACGGTGGACACGGTCGCCAAGGTGGTCCCCCCCCATCTAACACTGCCCCCACCCCTGCTCCATCTCCCTCCCACACATATACTTAACTTCCAGCTCATCTCTCCTTTTTCATTTCAGCCATCTCTTCTTCTAGTCATCCATCTCTCTATTTATCTCTCCTTTTTCTGGTTGCTGTTACGCTGCCCGTTCTCCATCTGTTGCCATTTCCATCCGTCCTTATATTCGTTGCGTTGCCTTTTTTTCAGTTGGTGGTGTCGTTGTTCTTTGTTGGGTTGTGTGGTCATCTTTTACGTCTTTGTTGTTCTCTCTCCATCCCGTTTGTTGTTTTTGTTCTCTGGTGTAGAGCGCAGATGATAAACAGAAATCCGGCGAGGCGGCATGGCAGGCAGCAGAAGTTGAGATAGAAGAGACGGTAGTCGTCGAGGAGATCAGGGTGGCCCCCAAAGGTTCCGTCACCATAACCACTCCTGAGGTGATCACCCACGTCGCCGTGGAGTCTGAGGTCGAGAAGCCCAAGGACGAAGTTATGGAAGAGCAGAAGAGGCCTGTGAGCGTGTCCTCGGACAGTGAGGAAGAGGAGGAGGAGGAGGCGGGGGAGTACCATCCGCAAGTCACCGTCAGCGCCTCAGTTGACCAGATCAAAGAAGAGCCCGAGGAAGAAGGGGAGGAGGAGGAGGAACAGCAAGTCAATGAAGAGCCAGCTGCAGAACCACTCCCAGAGCCAGTGGTCGAGGTAAAGGCCCAGCCTGTCCCTGCAGTAGTGGAAGAAAACTCAGCGACAGAACCACAACTAGCCCCTGTGGCGGAGGAGAGCCCCGAGGACATCCTGGTTACCCCTGACGAGGCCCCTAATGGGCACGCCGAGTCCCCCGAGGGCCATCCCGGCCCCGTGGCCCTGGAAGAGGAGGAGGAGGAGGAGGAGCCCAGAGTCAATGGGGACGCGTCTCACTCCGAGACAGAGCGCCTCCCCCAGGTTATTTGTTGCTCTGAGGTAAATGAATGGCTGCCGTCTCCCAGACCTGCGTAGTGCAGAGCACGGCCCGTCGCCTAGCCTGCTGCTGCATACTACGCACTTCTGACCACCACCACCCACCTACCTACCTACCTACTACATACCTAGCTACCTACCTACCTTCATATTGTACCTGCCTGCTGCTTCTCTACGCTGTCTGTCCGTGCTTCTGACGCTCAGCACCTGAGCGCCACAGCAACGGAAGGCTGAAGGCCTTTCACCTGCACAGCGGTCCCTTGGGCTAATTTTCGCTAAAGGAAGTTAAATGATAAGTGATAATCGTAAGAAGTAATGGCTAACATCCCCCAAGCAGCACCTTCCGTTGTGCATCTGTGCCAAAGCTCTGCCCTACTCTACTGTGGATCTGTCCCCCAGACTACTTCACTGTAATCATCGCCACCTCTGTCCACCACGTTTCTGTTGGTGTTTTGTTTTTACTTTACATTATACATACTGTGAGCACGTAAACATACATATACACTATACATATGTGTGTGTCGGCCCTGGTCCCTGTGTTTGTGAACGCACTGGCAGAGATGGCGCTGAGAATTGCGTGGGAGTGGAGGCGTTGTTGTGCAGTGCATGGCACTTGTGTGTGTGTGTGTGTTACAGCATGTGAAGTGTGTGTGTGTGTGTGTTACAGCATGTGAAGTGTGTCCCCTTCCCTGTATTGGGTCTTTATTTGGTTAAGTTGTTGGTTGAGATGAGTCACTGGCATTAATTGGGTTTTTGTCTCTGCCTTGGCGGTCTTCAAGGACTCATCCTCCCAACCACTTACTTAAATGTCACACCGTTCATTTGTGGGAAAGTCAATGCATGTCTGTATCGTGCTGTGCTGTTGGTCGCCTGTGGCAAAGATCAAAGCAAAAATGCATTGTACCGTTACATCCGAGTTCCAACAACCTCTATTATTTGCTTCGTTTGCTTCATTTTGCATTTTCAGTAGGTAACTTCGCTTGCATGCGCTTGGTTGCATGGTTACGCCAAAGACATTGTCGTTTATAGTTCTGTGCATTTTTGTAACGTTCATTTGCAGCCTGTGCGTGAGTTCTGTTCCTACTTCTTTAGAGGTTTGTGCTGTGTTTGCCTTTGCCCTTGGTATATGTGAAGTGTGGGTCTCTGTCATGACTCTCTCTCCCCCTACCCCCTCCTCAGCCACCTGTGGTGAAGACCGAGATGGTGACCATCTCAGACACGTTTGCGGCCCAGAAGACCGAGATTGCCACTAAGGAGGTTCCCATCGTGCACACCGAGACAAAGACCATCACGTACGAAGCTGCACAGGTAGGCCCTCTACCACTAAACGGCTAGTGTTTAGACGGGCGATATGATGCTCTAACTGGCTCCGTGTGTGTTCTCCAGCTGGACGGCAGCGGAGACGGCGAACCAGGCGTTCTCATGACGGCCCAAACCATTACCTCGGAGTCACTGTGCACCACCACCACCACACACATCACCAAGGTAACTACACGTCACCACAGTGACACCCCCCACGCGTCACCATGGTAGCCGCGCAGCCGCACACTTCGCCGTGGCAACCGCACGCTTTGTCATGGTAACCTCAAAGCCACATCCATCAGCAAGGTAACAGCCCAGCACTCCCTGGTCTATTGTGTAAACGCCATGGTATGTAAACTGTGGACTCTGGCAGGGAGGATTGGATTCCCATCTGGCAGCATTATTCTGTGTAATCTGTGTGCAAATGTAGAGCAGCCTGCTCTGTAGTCTGTTGTGTTGATGCTTGGGGCTGTGACTGGCACCTACCCAGCCCAGGCAGAATTCCTCTGTTGTGACTTGGTGCAGACTCATAGATGCTAAACCTCAGGCCAAGTTTGTGTGCCGCACCTGGCTTCAACAGACCCCAAACATCAGTGGACAGTGTTGCTAGCAGACTGCTGAAGAATTCTGATTTTCCTCTACTCCGATGTGCCCTTATGCAAGGGTTAAGTGCCTTTACATAAGGGCATATCGACAAATGTTTAGCTCGTCAGCTCGGGTATTCGAACCAGCAGCCTTTCAGTTACTTGTCCAACGCCCTTAATCGCTAGGCTACCTTGCTGAAATTGAGAAAAATGACAGACAGTAGCCTACAATTAGCAAAATAGAACTCAATTGATTGAACATGAAATGTTTTTCAATATTATTGAAATACAGTACCCGTCAAAAGTTTGGACACCTACTCATTCCAGGGTTTTTCTTTATATTTACTATTTTCTATATTGTAGAATAATAGTGAAAACATCAAAACTATGTAATAACACATGGAATCATGTAATAACCTAAAAAGGGTTAAACAAATCCAAATTTTAATGCAGTCATCTCCGTTTTAATTTGAAGCATTTTTACCCTTTGCTTGTTTGTAACAATTGCAAAGACTTTGGCAACTTTGTATTTGTAGTAAACTTCGTTCTGAAGTTATCAGCGGTCACACACAGAGAGAGAGAGATAAACATCTTGATTATATGTTTAGAAGAGAGCTATGTATCAAGTGGCGCGGAAGGGCAAAAAAGCATTTAACAAGGCACTTAGCTGTTCTGGTTTGAGGCCGGCTGTAAATGACAAGCATTTTCAAGTGCAACTTTAGTAACGATAGTTTTTGGGAAACAGTTCTGAGATTTTAACGATGCTCCTACAGTGGTTCTAACGATGAACTTAGCCTTAAGGTGCTTTTGGGAAACCCGAGGCCTGAAGGATGTGTTGTTTTACTCGTGCAGTACGTCTGTGCACTTATCCTGAACACCTGGCTGTTTGCAGACATTAAAAGGCGGTCTCTCAGAAACCAGGATCGAGAAGCGCATTGTCATCACCGGAGACTCGGACATCGACCACGATCAGGTGAGCGTCAGTCAGTCACACATCAGACACGTCCTCCGGTGGGACCAATTACACACCACAACAGCTTGTATTACTGAAAGAAAGATGTCGGCTTATTACACTTCTGTCAAAATGTTTCCTACATTTTATACTAATGGAGATATGAGAATGTGCCATACTACTGACTGAGGTCAAGCGCTCATATGTTCAGTTAAGTGGTGTATCTAAGAGAATATATTATTGGCCATTTTTAGCAAGAATGAGAATTCAATGTGGTGGCCCAGTATCTCTGGTGGCTGCTCCTTTAGACTAGAAATGGCAATAAGAAGAGGACTTAAGTGTTTTCAATCAATGTCTCAGCTGAAAGAGATGCATCGATCCCTGTGAAAAGACCTCGCTCTGATTTATAGTGGCATGGGTCTTTTACCTCCGTATGAGAGCTCATCTGGTCATTAAGCCAAAGAGTACAGCAGACCGATACACTCCTCGCAAAGAAGTCCCTAAAGAACTCACCAAAATTCACAACAACATATGTTTCCATAGTAGAAGTTCTTCCCAAACCCCAAAGGCACAAGCATGGGCAGATGTCCAAGCCATGCTTTCCATTCCTCCCCCCACCCTCCCATCCTTTGTCTTCATTTTATGTTTTGCTGTTTTTTTGTTGTTGTCGCTGCTACATTTCTCATCTGTATCCATAGCGCCTCCATTTTGTTTGTCTGTTTTTCTGTTCCTTTGTTCTCCTTTATTTCCGTTAATGCCATCGTCTCCCTTTCCTTTTGGGTGTGTTGTTGCCGTGGCATGTTGCCACCCCGGGTAGGCCTTGGCCCAGGCTATAAAGGAAGCCAAAGAGCAGCACCCTGACATGTCAGTGACTCGGGTGGTGGTCCACAAAGAGACAGAGCTGGCAGAGGAGGGCGAGGACTGAGGCGCCAGGTAAGGAACAGAAGCCACCAGGAGGCCCAGGGGTGTGGTGATTAGGGGATTTATAGGGGTAAGTGGTAAAGGTTAGTCCCCCTCTGTTAGGATTCTATAGTGGCTCTTCTAGCCCAAACCAACAGCACATCACAGGCATCCGCCGGAAGTAAGTCCCCCACAGGGTGGAACTGACTGTCTCCTTGTCTTTTTCTTTGAGATCTCCATCTTTTCTCTTAACTCCACGTTTCCTCTGTCTGCACTTATGACTGAGGACGAATTGTAAAGTTCATACAAAATGTCAGCAAACCAAACATCTGCAGATGTGTCACTTTTTCTGGTCAAAATGTTTTGTTCCACTGGCTTTACTAACCTCGTGACGTTACCATCTGTATTCTAATATGCACAGTACTGGCAGACTGTGGAAGCACACTCTCCACCAGACAGATGACCCCTCATACACACAGGAAGAGCAGATTAATGACAATGGTAATTAATTGGTGTAATGGAGGAGAAGAGAAAACAAATATTCCCTGTGGGTTGCTAGCGTGAAAGCCCTTCACAATAGCTCTTTTAACAGTCACTCGACCTTGTCAACCCCTGGAGTTGGAACCATTCCAATCCATTGAAGTCTCATGAAGCTTGGATCAAGCCCAGAGAATTGTCTTGAATACAACTCAGTCATAAATCAGTATCTATGGGCCCATCAAATAGGAGCCAGAAATGGATTCACACAATAGGATCAAATGTACCCACAGCAAGGCAGAGGCTCATAGACAATTGTTAAATATAGTCGATTCAGGGGTGCTTGGTGGATAAAATTCCTTGATTACTTTGGTATTACTCTGTCCAACCAACTCATTGCTCTGCCTACACCCTGCCCATTTAGCGGTATGTCCATTGGTCGTTTGCTCAGACCGTCATGGCAGCCGTCCAATGCACAGGAACTTGTTTACATTACAGTTAAGCTATTGCTTAAAATCCATCGGCAATACAATGTGCTAAAGGTATTTCCACCACTTCAGAGGAGGACCCGATAGACCTCCGGCCTGAGCCAGCCCTTCCCGCTTGTTAGTTCTGTCATCCTCTCCAGTTATGGAGGGAAATAAGCATGACTGCAGCGGCTGCTGAGAATAGAAAGGCGCTTTGATTGGTGTAGCAGCGTATTTACCCTTCAGTGAGAATTTTGTGGTCCCCCTTGTCAGATCATCAAGTGCTTTTGTCTTGTCTACCTACAGAGCCTTCAGAAAGTATTCACACCCCATGACTTTGTGTTACAAAGTGGGATGAATTTTTTTATTTTTTATTTTTTTTTTAACTATTCATACAAAATACTCTGTCAAAGTGGACAAAAGAAAATTGATTCAACCAAAGTATTCATCCCTTGAGTCAATACATTTTAGAATGACCTTTGGCAGCGATTTCAGCTGAGTTTTTCTGAGTAAGTCTCTAAGAGCTTTCCACACTTGAATTGTGCAACATTTGCCCATTATTATTTTCAAAATTCTTAAAGCTCTGTCAAATCGGTTGTTGCTCATTGCTAGACAACCATTTCCAGGTCTTGCCATAGATTTTCAAGCAGATTTATGTCAACTGTAACTCAGACACTCAGGAACATACACTGTCTTCTTGGTATAAGCAACTCTAGTGTAGATTTGACCTTATGTCCTGCTGAAAGGTGAATTCATCACCCCATGTCTGGTGGAAAACAGACTGAACCAGGTTTTCCTGTATGATTTCGCCTGTGCTTAGCTCCATTCCATATGTTTGTTTGTTTTTGCCTTGAAAAACCTCTCAGTTCTTAACGATCACAAGCATACCCATAACATGATGCAGCCACCACTATGCTTGAAAATATGGAGTGGTACTCAGTAATGTGTTATTGGATTTGCCCTAAACATAACACTTTGTATTCAGGACAAAAGTTAATTGCTTTGCCATATGTCTTGCACTATTACTTTAGTGCCTTGTCGCAAACAGGATGCATGTTTTGGAATATTTGTATTCTGTACAGGCTTCCTTCTTTTCACTCTTGTCAATTAGGTTAGTATTGTGGAGTAACTACAATGTTGTTGATCCATCCTCAGTTTCTCCTATCACAGCCATTAAACTCTAACTGTTTTAAAGTCACCATTGGCCTCATGGTGAAATCAATGAGCAGTTTCCTTCCTTTCCGGCAACTGAGTTAGGAAGGACGCCTGTATCTTTCTAGTGACTGGATGTATTGATACACCATCCAAAGTGTAATTAATAACGTCACCATGCTCAAAGGGGTATTCCACGTCTGCTTTTTGTATTTTTTTTCTCCTCTGCCAAATGGTGCCTGTCTTTGTGAGGCTTTGGAAAACCTCCCTGATCTTTATGGTTGAATCTGTGTTTCGAATGCACTGCTCGACTGATGGTCTTCACAGATAATTGTATGTGTGGGGTACAGAGATGAGGTCGTCATTCACAAATCATGTTCAACACTTAATGCACACAGGGTGAGTCCATCCAACTTGTGTGACATGCTAAGAAAATCTTTACTCTTGAACCTATTTAAGCTTGCCATAACAAAGGGGCTGAATACTTATTGACTCAAGACATTTCAGTAAAAATGTAATTCCATGTTGACAATGTGTGTGTAGGGCGGTGACACACACAAAAAAAGTCAATTGAATCCATTGTAAATTCAGGCTGTAACACAACAACATGAGGAAAAGGTCGAGGGGTGTGAATACTTTCTGAAGGAACTGTACCTGGCAGGACGTGAGCGATGCCTCGCTCATCAAAAGACTTTGAAGCAGACGCTGGAGTACTACCTGGTTTTGGGTTTGCGTTAGGGACATGGTGTCTTTTAATCCCATTCGGCTAGTATGTAATGAGAATCCAATTTCTGCTGTAGTAGCTCTTTAGCTCAAGGCGATTCAGCCACTTTCGCCGAAGCCGATTTAAATCTCCCTAATTAAATTAGAAGAGCAACAAAATAGCAGATATGATCAACTGTATAATACACTGTTAATCAGTGCAAGGCAGTTGCATTACCATACCAAGTTATTTTAGGTGATTTTGATTAAATCTCCAGACACGTTGGACCTTCTCTGTAAAATGACTCCAGTTGGTGGCACTCAACTCTCCTTCATGTTGAATAGAATATTCAGTCCTTCAATTCTTTCTCTTTCGCAGAGCTGAGAGCCTGTGAAGTTCATACTTGGATGTTTGAGAACCTCCTGTCATCTCCCAAACCGAGAGTCAACCTGGTGGGAAGATTGTCGGACAACCCCGAGGCTGAACTCCTGTGTTTCATTGCACACGTTCCTTCTTTTTTTTTTATCACTCAGAAGAAAACCACTTAGCTAACATTTGTAGCGTGTTTAAATTGTTTTGTGCTTTTTGCAAAAATAAGAAAAAAAATTCTGCCATTATTAGAACCAGACAGGATTTATCAAGTGGTCATTTTTATTGTTGAGTAGTATTCACATTCCTAGTATGTACAGACGGGTAATGTTATGAGAAAGTCATTTCAATATCTATCTTCCTGTATTCATGCAGTTGCAGGTGGACAGGTATTATATTATATTAGCTTTGGTCCTGGTCTTCTTCCATGTTCTCTTAGAGTCAAATGTTTATCAGTTTCTGGGGACAAGGAGTAACAGCAAATTGTATTTAATTGGGTGAGTTTCCAAGGGACTAGCAAAGGACGAAGCGCTGTGTCATTTTGTACATTGCACTACAGTGCCAACACATGTTCTTCTCTATGCAGTCATAACTAAAACATTCCATTAAAGGGCAGGTGCTTTTCCTGTACCTCCCTCAGAAAAAACACAACAAAATTGACATTTAAAACATGAAACACATAGGCAGCTTGGAAACTTTTGCTTTTCCATAACTTTCTGGCATCATTAATCAGAAATATATTTGTAGAAACATATATATTTTTTTGCTATCTTTCTTTGTCAATCAGTAAACTGATTTAGATTATGTGTTTTTTTTTGCCCCTTCTTAAATATTTTTAATATATTTCAGAGGTTTTTTGACAACTAAAAGAAATACACAAAATTGCCACTGTTTTTATCTTTTACCTGTAGGTAAAGAAGATGGCTGCCCTTAGCTCTCTCTGCAATCTGACAAACCTCACCAAACCCAATGACGATGTCAATTTGCTATTTGGGCCCAGTGTATAGCAAATAATCTTAGATTTTTAGCAGCTTTAAAATGTTGTCTCCCCCACAGCCACCCCACCCTCTGTGTAACACTGTTGAAATAAAATGTTGTTATTCTCTGATTGGATGAGTTTGGTTCCTTTTTACCAGTGTTAGGGAGTAGTGAACTATATGTAGTTCAGCTAGTAATTGAACTATATTTTGCAGTAGCTTGGTGGTAGTTGAACAAAATTTAAAATCTAGTTAGTGTTTTCAGTAGTTAATTACTTTTTTTTTTATCTCACCAAGTGAGATCCTAAGTAAATATGTTAACATAAAAATTACATTCTTTAATACAATACATGGGAAGTCTATAAGTATCTGCTAGCATGCTAGCAACTTCCTTAAAACTACACGCAGAGACATGAAAACGGTATCCACAAGTTAATCTGACTCTGCGGAAGTAGATAAAGGGCCTCAGTACCAAAACACTGAAGTATCCCTTTAACAAAAGCTTTTTGTGGACTTCTCAGTTTCTTAACCTTTTCAACCATAAGGAAATATTCTGAAAATATCTTGAACCATTCTTAGAAAGGTATAATAAACACTATAATTGCAGCAATAAAAAATGTACTTTGTCTCTGCATTCCAACACCTTGTTAACCGTAATTTGGAATTCCATATTGGTTGTTGCTTCACTCCATCCATGGCTTAGCTCGTGTTTTATCCATGATCTGTTGGTGGACAGTCCTCAGTACTTATATTCAGCATCTCCATCCACTGTACTCTCACTGTGACACTGTTCTGTTTGCAAATGAGTTCTCAGAAGGCTGTACTGTACCCAGCAGGGCAATATCCAGCGTGGGGCCATCCACACTTCCCCTTCTTAGGTGTACATTCTCCCCCCAGCCCGTCGTCTCTGCCTGGGTGATGTGGTTCTGTTGTGCTGCCTGGAGGCCATGTCCCTGGGGTAAGGTGCTGCAGACAACTCTGCCTCTACTGAGATAAAGAAATAATATAGTCAGTCTGTCTCTTTGTGTCTGTGTGTGGTCACATCTCTGTCTACAGCCAGCAGGGTTTGAAAGCTGTGAGGCCTGAGCCCAGCTGAGAGGCAGAGCTCCATCAGTAATACTATCAATAATGAAGAAGTTGAGAAAAGAATGACCAGTGACTAAGCCGTCAGGCCAGCTCCACACTAAGAAGCTTTCCAATGACTGCTATAGGTCTTTCAGACAGGGTGAACTGTTTTCAAAATTGTATTTTTTTGTTTGTTTAAAAAGAAGCCCTTTTTCTATGCCAATGCATGTCAAATCATACCAGGTTTACACGGGCTAATTGTCCAATAGCAATATTCTACAAGTAGTATGTTACAGACAAATAAGAAGATATAGATATTGACAATCTGTCTCATCTAATTGCATATTGTTAAAAATCACTAATTTGTTAGCTGTTATGACAGATAAAGCAGAGTGCAGTTAAATTACCTTCCTTCAGCTTCCAATTCAGGTAAACCATGATCTGTATCAACAGCAGAGTGACAGGCAGGAAGACCCCAAACCACAGCAGCCATCCAGGGACCTCCCTGAGAACCTCTCTTAGAAACAGCACCAAGCTGGACATACTGATGGTGGTAACTGGTGAGACTGAGGCCTTTGGCTCTGTGACACTGCTGTAGTAATACCACTGGTGATTTGGACTTTGTGCGGTTGTTTAAACAACCCTGTGATTACTAAGTGGATTTACTGCTGCCTAGTTAATAGTTTACCCAGCCCGGGACCTGTGCTAGGGGGCCAATCCAGACGTGAGCCTCTGTTACCCTGTTCCGACATCATAAACATACAGACTCTCTGTCACTTTGGATAGTTACCATTTCTCTGAGATAGTATGGGGTTTGATGGAAACATCTAGTCTGTTGAAGCAGATATCTGAGAGATTTGAATTGGCCAAACAGATTTTGAGTGAAGCTGTTGAAAGGTTATCTGTGTGAATGTCTATTGACTGGTTTGTTTAGTTTAGGATTGTGACACAAATTATATTTGACTGGGCTATTATACTGACCTCTGATTGTATGGTTGTGGAAGTCTATACTTAATCAGAATACAATTGAAATCCGAATTGATAAAATCATTGCGATCTGTCTTACAAAAATCCCTGAGGTGTTTTATTTTGTTCAATAATAGGATTTATAAGACTTCTTATTATAAACAGGCTATGTTACTCAACTTTCTTTATTGGCACGATACGCACGGTTTCCTTTGAAACAGGCTTTACTCTCAACTGCGATAGTTCAGCTATCGAATACTGTCAATGTGCATTGTGTGTTTTTTGAATAAGCATGCCCGAAAGTCCCCTGCTATGATTACAGAAGAGATTTACAACACTTCATGAGCAACTCTGAAACCAAAATACTCCCCCCAAGGGATTGTGTTTCATTTTCAAGGGTTCAAGATTACTACAAAATGTTCTGTTTAGAAAAAAGTTTGTTAGCTCCTTCATCTGGCCTAGTAATGTTCATTTGTTTGCCATTCAAGGTAAGGTTATTCAAATGAGCCATTGGGGTACCGCGAATAAAAAGCCATTTTCTCAATCATCTCCATGTCAGGCCATTTCTGAGGCTTTCTCTTGTTTTCGTAGACTCTTAGTGCCTTGTTCATTTGCATACTGTGGTATTTGAGAAATCCATAAAACACATCTTTGACCTGCCACAGTTTTATCTAATCAATCCCTCGGCCCTAGAAACTCACGTCACTGTCTCAGCCATCAAATGGTGAGAGAGCCACTTTGACTCCGAATGACGAATACCAACCATCTGGATCAATGCATTGGAATGTATCCTCCCTTTCATCATGAGCTTATTTTGGCTACCCAGACGCTTTGCCAGGCTTCGTGGTTTCATTGGGATTTCTGTAACAATTGCGGAATATGTTTTCTCCATCACTGGCTCAAGTCCTGGAGAGGGACTATACTTAATATCACACACTGGTGCTTATTAAGGGCGTGCAGCGCTACAGTAGGCTTTTCAATGGCATTCGGCATTGTATGTGGCTTTTCTATGTGTCCTAGATCTTGCTGCATTTTCATAGTAGTTAAAGAGAAATCACCATAGAATTTGATTGTCTCCACCTCTAACATGGCTTTAGACTGCACATAACCCCACAGCCCTTTATAGCTCAGCTCCAAAGAGAGTGAGAGTGAGAGAGAGAGCGCGCGCGTGCGCGAGAGAGACCGAGAGGAAGCTGTGTGTGAAATCCAACTACCTTCATAATGGAATCCGCCGCCTGTCTCTTACTTTGGCTACTCAGCCCTACTACTTTACTGGATTTAGTCACGACTGACATTTTCCACAGCTTGCTCGCGTCCCCATTACATAAGCACACGAACTGGGGGTTTTGAGTGGGTATCGTCGCTCTCTTGTTAGTGAGGGTTCATAGGCGTGTTCATGTCGTGTGTTTTAGGCTGGGTTTTGAAGAGGGTAAGGGCCAGGGTGTGCTGCTTTTATATAAATATTATTCTAGGCCTCCGCGGTGCTCTATAGTTCATAAGAATACAGTGCCACAAACTACTCGATGTTTGATTTTGCGTCTACTAACATGTCGTTACGATTAATCAGTGATTCAAAACCCAACAAAGTGTCGCGAGCGCTAAAGATAGACTGACTGTCGATGCTATTTAAAATATAGACTATTAGTCCTTAGCGATGGAGATGAAACGTTCAAACGCTGCCACAAAACATAAGCAACTCATCAGAGCACGTAATTACCTAGCTCCGACCCAGAGCAGACGTATTTAATTAGGCTGTCATGTTTAGACTTCCTCAGACTTTAGTAGCTACTAAACCATGATTGATCTTCTGTTTGTAAGGGAGAGGCCACAGTAAGTGGATGTCTCCCCTACAGTGATCATGTCTGGGCCTACTGTCATTGCCTAAGCACCACACTTCTCACTCGAAGGGGGGGGGGGGCATCATTCTGGATTCAGTCTATTGCCTGTCAATTGTATCGACACTCACTGGATGAGACATAAGGGTGGGGACTCTAAAATCGTGATTAATCGAGGCTAAATTGGTCATTGGCATTTTCATTACTTGTTGATGATGACAGTCATAGGCAGCATACTGTATAGTCGCCATATTTTCTCTCCTTGATAGATGAGCATATAACAGCCATCTGTATGCTAGTCATACTAGAAGAGCATTTCAATGCCTTTCTGCCGTTTTGTTATGTATCTATCCAGAGTTGCCAATGTGTTAAATGCCACTACGCTTCATTTGAGGACGGATGACAATTTCATTTTTAGTCGCCATCACTCAGCATCAACCCAATCTCACTCATATTCCAACTATTGACTCTGCTCCTCTGAAAAGATGGATTATAATGAAAACCCGCCTGAGGTGTGTGAGTTGTCTGACCACTGTATTGTCCATAGTGAATGTAGGACTGCTGTCTACAGCAAGTCAGTACTGTAGGAAGTGGACCCACTACCTTTCGTTGATGGGATGACATGGTCTTAACCTTTCTCCTAAACCCGCTCCCTGAACAGCCCACCCACATGGATCTGCTGGAACATATGAACAGATTGTTTTGTTTCTCGACACATCAATCAATCTCCGTTGATCCCATTCCACACCATGAAGCTCCTTCAAGGTTAAATCTTACATTCTACTACTATATGCATCATGTACTTGTTCCGTCCTGTACATTACACTAGATTTGGTATTTAATGGTTTGCATCTGCCCATTAGCGGTAGGAGAAGAGAGAGCAGCGCAATCATGGTTTGCTCTTCAAACACTGCTCCTCCACACCATTCTATGAGCTTGTTTGTTGTTTTCCTGTAGTGCAATGTTAAGTCAACTGCTAATTATTTTTCCAGTATGATCATACTCTGTATAAACTGAGCTATTACCATGTTCTACTATAGGCAGTGCAGCGGAGGACTGCAGAGCTGACAATGTGTTCGTGTTTACTAGAGCGTCTTGGAGACATTGTGATGAGGTGCGTCTGTCCGTGAGGAGCTGTTGGAGCCCAGGGTTGGCAGGGCTGGGAGTTGAGATTTGGTTCTATTTAGTAGGCTGCTCTTTTGCATTGAGCAGCGTGTTATTGCTGCAATTGTCATTATGGCATGTTTGAAACCGTTGTGGAAATGTGTGTTTCTGAACACAAGGATGAGCTGCCAGCTGCTTCAATAGGGTTCGAATGATGCACATCTTCCCATTCTATCAGCGCGCCTATTAGCCAGGCCCTGAAAGGTTTTTTAGCACGACAAAAGGAGAACAAATATTAAGACATTAAACACATGCTCAAATTAATTAATTCTAGATATGTTTCTGTTCTGTCCATCAGCCCTGCTGGCTGGCTCTTTCATCTTTTTGGGCTCTCCTGATCTTTCCCAAGTGGAGCACAACCAGACACTTGACGATGACCGAATCTGACAAGGCTTTGAAAATCTAGGATAAATATTGGATTGGCGTTGTGGCGCAACAGGGGCAGGAATTGATTAGTAAAGGAATTTGCCTTAACTCTTTAACAGATGCATGTCATGGTTGTGGGTAGACTGCTCTCTCCTGCCGCAATTCACAAAATAAGAGGGCTGCCAAGAAAAAGAAAATACTCTGACAAACCCATACAAGACCATATGAGCCAATCGCAACTCCCTATCTGACGATCATAAATGCACATGTTTATTTGTTTATCTATTAGTAGCAGCATACTTCTGTATTACAGTTTGATTCTTCTGTTTTACCAGAGCCTGCAGCTCTCTACTACTCATAGTAGATAAGGAGGTAGTGTTTACAGAGGTTCTTGTGAGGTTGTACATCCATTTGAAAGGGAGCGAGGGATTCATTAGGGAGAAGTATCGTTAAAGTAGGCCTTCTTCTCTGCATCAGGTTTGAGTAAAAGTGTTTTGACCTCTGCCCTCTCTGTATCACTCCTCACAGAGAGCCTTCTTACCTTGACGACGAGTGTGTGTGCAATTAAAAGGAAAACTGCTTTTCATTCTATAGAAGCTGCCAAGTGTGTACAGCAGAATACATGGATGTAAAATACAGTATGTTAAAAATGAGCGTTAACAATGTTTTCGGTGTAGGGCATACGGGATGGTGGGAAAGGTTATAATTTCTTCCTTCTTTACTTAGGTTTTCAGTGAGAAACATCTTGGGCCCTAACACTGGATGCTTGTCAAGCATAATTTATCGTTTTAGTATTCTGTTAATGGATTATGCCTCTGAGGGGGGGGGGGGGGGGGGGGGGGGGGGGGGCTATGCATTTCCCCACCTCTACACACTGGTGTATGACTGACACATACAGACACTGTAGACTATTCCCTCCCACGTGGGTTATGACAGATCTCTTCTTCTGTGATTCATCTTTCTGAATGTCATTATGTCACAATAATATATTCCACACATCATGCTGTGTCAGTGGGGTAAATCTGTTATTTCTAGGAGTTTCACAATATATTTGGTGAAAACACACTACTCTCATTTGTGGGAATTCGGATGAGTCAATCTCACATTTGCCTTTAACAAAAAATGATGCGCATCATCAATATTCCTGTAGTGTATTGAGATGCTTGAGCAAACAAATCCCCGTTTGGATATATGCAAAGTGTGTCCTGGTATGGGTAGTTTTGTTTCTGTTGGGTAACTATGGAAACAGTGCTGGTGTGTAAATGTGACAGAGGTCTAATCCTGTGGTGTGAATGACACATTTAAAGAAACCGTTTGTAGTGTAGGCTACAGAGGTGGAACTGTCCAGGGGTGTAGTTGATAGCTTTTAGAATTCCACTGTTATATAAGGGGATGTGTTTGGAATAGTCATTCAGCTTTTAGACATCTGTGTTTTAGTGTGTACAGCCACTTGATCACCCAAACCTATCTACCATACTGAAATGGTTTCAGCCTCAGCCTAATGGAAAACAGATCACTGTTGGCAGTACTACAAGCACAGTGCATACACTGAGTGGACAAAACCTTAAGAATGCATTGAGTTGCACCCCCTTTTGCCCTTAGAATAGCCTCCATTTGTTGGGGTATGAACTTAACAAGGTGTCAAAAGTGTTCCACAGGAATGCTGGCTCAATTTGACTCCAATGCTTCCCACATTTGTGTCAAGTTGGCTGGATGTCCTTTCGAGGGTGGACCATTCTTGATACACACTGGAAACTGTTGAGCGTGGAAAAACCCAGCAGCGTTGCAGTTCTTGACACAAACCGGTGCGTCTGCCGCCTACTATCATACCCTTTTCAAAGGCACTTTACATATTTTGTCTTGCCCGTTCACCCTCTGAATGGCACACATACACAATCCATGTCTCAAATGTCTTACGGTTTAAAAATCCTTCTTTTAACCTGTCTCCTCAAATCAAATCAAATTGTATTGGCCGCATACACAGATTTAGCAGATGTTATTGCAGGTGTAGCAAAATTCTTGCCATGCTGCCGTGTCTGTCGGCGCCCCTTTATCTACACGGATTGTAGTGGATTTAACAAGTGACATCATTAAGGGATGATAGCTTTCACCTGGATTCACCTGCTCAGGCTGTCGAGGAAAGAGTGTTCCTAATGCTTTGTACACTCTGTTTACATTTTATCATACTAGAGTATGTACATACGGTTGTGTGGGTGCAGACTGTTCAGCAACTGTGATGATACTTTATGTACAAGCTGCTGGACAGAAATCTCCTCTCCGTTGAAAGAAAAACCCATTAGTGGGAAAGTGGAGGAGCGCACATCCTTTTTCTAACCCCAGGGAGAGACAGTTTTTTTGGGGCTCATAGAGGAAAACTCATATTTACTGTGCGTTTTTGCCCTCGTGAAATGATGACATGCTGAGAAATGCCAAGTCGTGGGCATGGAGAGAGAGATCCGGTCTGCCCGTTTTTTGTTGTTGAGCATGTGTCAACTTAAAAACAACTTTGAAACAACGTGACGTGAGAATTACAATCTCATCATCTGACTTAAATGGATTTGATTGAGACTCGTGGCAGTCAGTTTTAATTTAATGTCCTAAGACACTGGAGGTTGTTTGACTGAAAATAAATGTTTAGATTTTGAAGGGAAATGAATCAAGGGCAAGGGTGTTATCGCAACAGAAGTTGTCCAAAGGGAGCTATTAACATACAGTCTGACTAACAGCACAAGTTATGCATAAGCATGGCATATGCTGTGGATTTGGTAACATACAGCTTGACCTCAGTGTAATTGCTCTTCCTGACTCCCCATCTCTGCTTTTCCAACAAAGCTTATTTCATACAGCTCTCTGTCTGTCTTCATACCTGGGACAGTGCTTTTGAGATAGAATGTGTTTTATTTACCAGCCTTTCTAAGTGCACTGTAACATGAATTGAGAGAGCCGTGCACCAGACTGTATTTTTAACATAGCTACAGTAGAGAGCGTGGCTGTCACTGGGATTATTGAGGGAAATGGCGCCACCATTGATACACCATTACAGACATGTATTGTTATGTGTAAAATCGTCCACATGCTTCCCAGCCGAAACCGTTCAGACTAGTTGGTGCATATATTATGACATTTTGTTCGTTTTAGACTTCGGTAAGGGTTTTTTCGTCTGTTCGGCACATTTTATTTCTTGAGGCAAGCCGAAGTCTTTGAGAAATACTGCACCGAACATCTTAGTTAGATGTGAAATTGCACTACTAAGATCTGAATGACAGATTTCATGAGTTGTGTAAGAGTTCTCGTCCTCCTCTTCTGAGGAGGAGGAGTAGTATGAAGGATCGGAGGACCAATTTGCAGCATGGTAAGTGTTTGTGATGTAATATTTAATTAATCAAAACTGAACACTGAAATACAAAAAACAATAAAGTGAACGAACGAAAACCGAAACAGTCCTGTCTGGCGACATACACAAAGACAGAAAATAAACACCCACGAAACACAGGTGGAAAAGGGCTACCCAAGTATGATTCTGAGACGACTAACGACACCTGCCTCTGATTGAGAACCATACTAGGCCGAACACAGAAACCAACATAGAAAAACAAACAGACTGCCCACCCCAACTCACGCCCTGACCATATAAAATAAAGACAAAACAAAGGAACTAAGGTCAGAACGTGACATGGTCTCTATTTTTTTCGGACTATTTTGAGGAAGTGGCTGGCTACGGTGTCTCAAAATGGACAAACAGTACTATCTTGTTTTTCAAGGTAGTATGTGAGCACACTCGTTCTGTTCGCCAGCTGAACTGAAGCATGCTGACGCCTTTCGGCTCCGCGCTCTGTAATAGAGCTTTTAATGATGCCAAGTTCCGTGATTTTCAGAAGGTGATAAAGTACAGTACCAGTGAATGTTAGGAGATGGAATGGAACTGACTTGAAAGTGAATAAAAACAGCTTTGTTATCATGCTTGTTTACAAACTTAGCGCATGTCGTAATGTAAATAATGTACAGTGAGCTCCAAATATTGGGACAGTGACCAATTTTGTTGTTGTTTTGGTTCTGTAGTCCAGCACTTTGAAAATGATACAATGACTATGAGGTTAAAGTGCAGACTGTCAGATTTAATTTGAGGGTATTTTATTTATTATATTGGGTGAACGGTTTTGAAATTACAGCACTTTATGTTCATAGCCCCCCCCCCCCCCCCATTTTTCAGGACCAAAAACATTTGGGCAAATTGACTTGTGTAATAAAGTAGTCAGATGTTTAGTATTTGGTCCCATATTCCTAGAACACAATGATTTCATTGAGCATGTGACTCTACAAACTTGTTGGATGCATTTGCTGTTTGTAGTCAAATGTTTAGTATTTGGTCCCATATTCCTAGAACACAATGATTACATCGAGCATGTGACTCTACAAACGTGTTGGATGCATTTGCTGTTTGTTTTGGTTGTGTTTCAGATTATTTTGTGAGAATAGAACACTTCTACATTAATGTGGATGCTTCCATGATTACAGATAATCCTGAAGGAATCGTGAATAAGGATGACTGAGAAAGTTTGAGGCATGTAATTGTAATGGTGAGAGGTTGGCATTTCTTGGGGGTATGATATTTGTGTGTCTGTAACTAAAACAAACAGCGGAGGCATCCAACAAGTTTGTAGAGTCACAACCAAGATGTAATCTTTGCGTGCTAGAAATATGGGACCAAATACTAAACCTCTGACTACTTTAAGTTAATACAGGTACAGTGGCAAGAAAATGTATTTGAACCCTTTGGAAATACCTGGATTTCTGCATAAATTGGTCATAAGATTTGGTCTGATCTTCATCTAGGTCACAACAATAGACACACAGTCTGCTTAAACTAATAACACACAAACAATTATACGTTTTCATGTCTTCATTGAACACACCGTGTAAACATTCACTGTGCAGGGTGTAAAAAGTATGTGAACCCTTTGAATAACTGGTTGACCCTCCTTTGGCGGCAATAACCTCAACCAAACGTTTTCTGTAGTTACGGATCAGACCTGCACAACGGTCAGGAGGAATTTTGGACCATTCCTCTTTACAAAACTGTTTCAGTTCAGCTGTATTCTTGGGATGTCTGGTGTGAACTACTCTTTTGAGGTCATGCCACAGCATCTCAATCGGGTTGAGGTCTTCTGTTTTTGATTTACTTCTGTGTTTTGGGTCGTTGTCCTGTTGCATCATCCAACTTCTGTTGAGCTTTAATTGGCAAACAGATAGCCTAACATTCTCCTGCGAAATGTCTTGATAAACTTGGGAATTCATTTTTCTGTCAATAGCAAGTTGTCCAAGCCCTGAGGCAGCAAAGCAGCCCCAAACCATGATGCTCCCTCCACCATACTTTTCAGTTGGGATGATGTTTTGATGTTGGTGTGCTCTGCCTTTTTTTCCTCCACACATAGTGTGGTGTGTTCAATCCAAACATCTCATCTGTCCTCTGAATATTTTTCCAGTAGTGCTGGGGAACATCCAGGTGCACTTTTGCAAACTTCAGACATGCAGCAGTGGCTTCTTCCGCAGTGTCCTCCCATGAACACCATTCTTGTTTAGTGTTTTACATATCGTAGACTTGTCAACAGAGATGTTCGCATGTTCCAGAGATTTCAGTAAGTCTTTAGCTGAGACTCTAGGATTCTTCTTAACCTCATTGAGAATTCTGTGCTGTGCTCTTGCAGTCATCTTTGCAGGATGGCGACTCCAAGGGAGAGTAGCAACCAGTGTTGAACTTTCTCCATTTATAGACAATTTGTCTTACTGTGAACTGATGAGATATATTTTGTTCAAGGCATGGTTCACATCAGGCAATGCTTCTTGTGAATAGCAAACTCAAATTTTGTGAGCATTTCTTATAGGTCAAGGTATCTCTAACCAACATATCCAATCTCATCTCATTGATTGGACTCCTGACTCTAATTAGCTTTTGGAGAAGTCATTAGCCTAGAGGTTCACATACCTTTTCCAACCTACGCTGTGAAATGTTTAAATGATGTATTCAATATAGAGGGCTGTAATTTCTAAACGGTTCCCCCGATTTGGATGAAAATACCCTCAAATTAAATCTGACAGCCTGCGCTTTAACCTAAGTCATTGTATCATTTTCAAATCCGAAGTGCTGAAGTACAGAACCAAAACAACAACAAAAATGGTTGTTTTTATTCGAACTGTCCAGCAAAATGTTACTTTTTATTGAATGCTGATTTAGACGATTCTCTCACTGACTACCCCTCTACCTGACATCTAATAGCCTAACCCAGACCACAACCGGTCGTCAGGCTCTGTCTCAATATTTTGATTAATCATTATTAATCTGTCTGAAATGTCTAAATATCCATTTGTGATTGTCAATTTGAAAGTTATGAGGTAATGTATTCACTGTGAATGTGGCATCAGACTTTCTTGTGTAGATTTACGGTCTTCCTAATTGGCAGAATGTTGTTGCTGCTTGATTAGCGTCAGGGATTAGGCGATTCCACCCTCTGTAGAAATGTGTTTTCCAAAGGGTATAGCAACCTGATAAATTCATCAGAATATGTAAATGTGTGTGAAGTTGATTTAGGATTACATTTTGTCCTGTGCTGAAATAACTGTATATTCTCCTAAAATGAACCACATCCCCAAAACTCATTCTTCTGTACTACAGTATCCAGTGCCATGCATCCCATCCCATACTGGTCTATTGACCGGCTCCATCGTCAAAACATTACCATTGCAGTGTTGAGTGGCATGTATACTGTAAGTTGTACGTTGTACTCTATGATTGTGCTTAATTAAAAATAATTGGAATGTATATGTCCTGTATGTGCCCGAACAGGTTGATGAGCTTGCCTCATATGGGGCTCCAGACTCCACACACTACCCTCAACTAGCTAAAACCAATTCTAAGAGAAGACACCAGTCAGTTACACCTTGGTATCATTGTCTTGTTTGGGTTGCAGTCTCGTTGGTCTCTCAGCTGAATCCTACAGGCAGAGGAGTGTAGTGGCCCTTCACTTGATGGGAATGACCTTTTCACTAAATCCGATGGTAATGAAGTCCCTACATCTATTTCCCCTGTCAGAACGTTTTGAATTGTACTTTTCTATTGGATGTTGATCTTGTACTGCTACTTGAAATGATCGGTGTGAAGTGGATGGGTTAGTATGTCAGTACTTTTCAAACACTTACCTGAATTGTGAACTACATTTGGATGCAGAGCTACAGTAGATTGGTGTTGCTATATCACAGTACTGTCTGTACGGTCAAGTTTTTTTCTGCACTTTTTGGGGGGTGGGTTGGTGGGGCTTAAACAAAATGATTGTTTTTCTGACATTGTGATTCTAGATTGATATCAACATGAACTCATTACTGTGATGTTTATGGAAACACCACTTTCTGGATGTCAGTGATTCACCGCTTGCTTGACATTTTGCCGTTTGTGAGCGTAAAATAACATAATCTGTTGCCTCCCCTGTCTATTGTTCTAATGAAGGGCAGGTTTGCACCCCACATTTTTAGAAAAAAAATAATGTTATTATTTTGGGGTGCTTGCCTGTTTTGCATGTTATTTTGGCATTAATACATGTCACATCAGTTTGCAAACAAAGTGGGGGGGGGGGGGGGGGGGGGGGGTGAAATGAGCTACGACTGGGATAATATGTTTTGAACTTTCATCTAACTCGGAATTGTAACTTGGCCTCTTTCTAGAGCTATGACCTGAAGATCACTGACGTCATCATGATTCAACTTTTATTTTTTTTTGTTCCCAGTTGTCTTGAAAGCACCATAAATGCAGAGAATGACAGACTTTGATGACAAAGTTTGATAACTAAATAGCTAAGAAAGTAATGCTAAGTGTATGTTGTGTAGTAAGCTGTAAGTAGCCCATGTATCTCACCCTAATAAATTGGTCTGTTTTCACCTCTTAATTTCGCTTACTGTTCTGACTTGGTAGCCTATACATGTTTTAGAGAAATGTAATCATCGAATATTGTAAGAGCTTTCATTGCCTGCTTATATGCCCCCTTTATTTATCATACTGTTCTGACTTGGTGTATAGGGAGAACACTGTAAGAAAGGCCATGTTCTGAATTCTGTCGGTGTACTTTTCAAAAGTGCTGAACAAATAGTTATATTGACTACGTCCGTCCTAGCTCGCTCGTTAATGTTTTAATCAAAATGATGGATTGCCTCTTATGCGCTTGTTGTCCCCTTATGCCATAGTTTGTACATCTCAATTGTCAGTAGAAACCACATTTGTTTAAGCAAGTCAGCCATATCAGCTACGTTTTTTTTTAGGCAGTAAATTAGGCTGAATTAACTGTTTTGCCAGACAAGGCTCCGCTGATAGCCAGGTGTAGCAGTGGTATAGTGCAATTAATGTGTTGTGTAGTGGCTTTGCTGGCATGCATCCCACTTTCTTTTTAAAAATGTCTTGGTCCATGCTAAAATTGCCAAAATCTACTGCCAGGCCAGATTACTTACTACCTGTCACCACCAAAGGATTTAATTAGTGTATTTCCTGGTGAAACCAGGGGACAGCACCCCCCCCCCTCCGGAGGTGAGGATTGCTTTAGGGTCTTCTCACTAGCCTCAATCAATACTCTGCTTCATTCTCGCTCAGTGTAAAGATCCATCTTGTCAGATATCATCCATCCAAAATCCATGCTCTTTGGTTTGTTGTTTTGAAGGGTGGCATTTTCATCCACAATTTAAAATGAATTTTCACATTGGTTGCAGACAATGATTATCCTCTTAGATTGGATTCAACCTATTGATACAGTACTTTATTTTCAACATTGTACATCTAATTAAAATGATAGGGGAAAGGTGCTCTGTAGTGTAATTAACTCACGAATCAAGGCCACAGAGGACATTGGATCATGAGATCAACAATGTTCTTATTAGATGATGAATCAGGCCAGATGGTTGAAAGACTAGGCATTAGGAGTGAGGGCTGGGGGGGGGGGGGGGGGGATTGTAATTACTAAGATACTTCCTCTGAGCTTTCAGTTCAGGCGTCCTGAGAGACGGCTTCTCACAGCTGAGAGAGAGGAAGGGTTGATTTGTGTTATCTGTGTGTCAGTGCAGCCATGGTATTTCATGTGTGTATCAGAGCTCAATTCAATGGCTGTCAACGGTGGAGGACACTGATCTATATCGCCAAGAGAATCCCTTTTGTTCTGGCCTGATGTCACTTTAATAAGAATGCTGTACGTCAGGTTACCCCTACTCGAAACTCTGCTATATATAACCAATGCTATTCAATCTGACCCAAGTCATTATTGTAAAAACAAAGCAATGTTTTCTGTCTGTACACAGTGAGCTCCAAAAGTGTTGGCACAGTGACACGTTTTGTTATTTTCACTCTGTACTCCAGCACTTTGGATTTGAAATGGTACAATTCTTATGGGGTTAAAGGGCAGACTGTCAGCTTTAATTTGAGGGTATTTTCATCCATATCGGTTGAACCGTTCGGACATTATAGCAAAGCCTTGAACTTCGGACCGAATAAGATGTCACTGGTGCCAGACACCTGGTTTCAATCACTTCTTTATTTTATGATGAACAGGTTTAGGACATTCAACTGGTGAGGAGCAGGAGGGGGGAATATCAGTTTAGCTCATTTCCACTGCTTTCCTGCCTGCGGTCTGTAATATGCTTACATTCATAAAAATGCTTGAAGCAAAATCTGTCACTCTCTTATTTTATGAAATGGGGAGATAAACATTTAAAAAATAGGCCAGATTAATTGCCAATTAATCTACCATTTGTGTGTGTGATGGAGGGGCTGATACTGTCTATGGAGACTGAGGATGAATCGGGCAGCAGAGGGGCTTGGGCTTTGGCTCTGACGTTAGGTGTCCAGTGAGGATCAATCCTCCATAGGTACATCAGGTTTAGGAACTACGAAGGGGAACCCCCACAGTGGGCAGCCATTCAGTTTCTGAGGGAATCCAATGTTACCCACTCAGAGATCCATTGGGCGTTTCTGCCGTTAATGTTTGATTGTGTAGTGGTGTTTCCTGTTATCACACTGTTGCATGGGGCTGTATGTTAAAACCATTCTATTCTCTATTATGAATTTGACATCTTAGAATATCACATCAAACCGGTGATATTCAGCTGCAGCATGTACTGTACAGATCAATGTTGTGATTCACCATTAGGCAGATATGCACATCTCCAAACGTGTTAGTCAAGTTGATTTGCTTAAGCATTAAACCATACGGTGACTGCAGAACTTTACAATATCACCTGTTATCAGATTTAGTAATAAATCAATATCCATTATTTGTGGCCAAACCTAAGATGAGTTCAGATACCATGAATGGTTGATAATGAATCTCATTGGTATTGTAACTGTGCCTGTTTTTCTCATTAAATTCTTATTCCCATTTTTTTTTTTAAATGCAATTTGATTAAATCTGCTCTGCCTCTTGCTCAAGTGGCGTGGGCTACAGTACATGGTGAAAGCAGAATGAAGATGGATACTAAAAACACCATCTGGGCAAAGAATCCTCCAATTGCGTTATCCTGACATTGTGATGGGAAGGTCATTTTTTATTATTTTTTTGCAAACATTTCCAACAGAGAAACTTGTAATGAACAGAAATGAATTTGCCAGAAAGGTTAGCTGAAAAATATTGCATTATTACACATAGCTGAGCCGTGAAGCTTTTAATGTGACAGTTGTTGAAATGTGTTGAAACTGAAAGCAGATATAACATCTGTCTTCCACTGGAGGAGTTGAAGATTGCAACTAGAATAATCGCTGGGGAATTCTCATGTGGTGAATCTCATCAGAGAAAGATGGCTGGTTGGGAAACAGCTTCACCATATTCAATAAAACAATAATTCCATTCCATACTATCACCGTAGAGAAGCCCTATATAGATGTAGGATCTTAATTTGATCACCCTGTTGCAGGAGAACTTTTGAGGTTTAAAAAAAGATTCTGAAGTTTTTAATTTCCGCTTTGAAATTTCAGCTTGATTTTTCCCTCACGAAAAATGTATCAACTCCCACAAAAATATCCATAAACGTAATAATTCACAATTCTTGATTCTGCAGGTTTTCTGCAGAAAATGTAGGTTTTCTGCACATTTTCTTTCCTGCTGTAGTAGCAAACTGGCTCAGATTAAAATCCTACATCTGTATGTAACCTTGTGATACTTTGTAGCGTCCATTATCTAAGTATTGCCCCTCACTTTAGTTTTACATTGTTTACGTATATGAAAGGTCGGGCTGTCAGGATGTCTGTTAGAGCTGTTCTGTACCCTGCTCCACTGCTCACACCTGCCTGTTCCTAGATCACAGCACACTCAGTACTCTCCATTACCCAACACACTGTATAGACCATGAATAAGGTACCACCGTTTTTACTAACTGTACCTGAATATCATGTAACCATCTTTGAGGAGATAGAAAATGTCTCAAAGACCGTAATAATAACCACCTTAGAGATGATATCAAACATGGTTGAGAATTGTGCTACCAGAGACGACAAGGAAAATGTTGAGGCGCAGGTTGCCATGGGGATATAGTCTCTCCAGCTCTCACAAGGAAATCAGTGCATTATTTTCTCACAACAGTCCTTCCCCTTTTCAGACACATGGCCTGGCTTTACTGTGGTGAAAATCCACAGCTCTTTCTGTAGGTCTAGCGCTTCTGTGGAATCAGTTGCTGCTGTTTTATTACTTGTCTATTACTAGTTCCTTACGTGTTATAATGAGTTAGAGGACGAGTGTCTCTCTGCATTCTGGGAAGCCTTGGTTTATTATTCACAATGTCAAATGTAGTCCGTCATCTGAATGTAACGGCAACAACAGCATCACCGCTAGGTTACTCTCCCTAGTCCATATTTCCTGTTTGATAGGTGTAATGTTTTTTTTTTTTTTTCTAATTTCCTATCATCTTATTGTAACCTTATTACGCCCCAGCCAGAGGGTTGGTGTAACGGCTTTCGATGGTGGAAGGAAGAGTGAACCAAAGCGCAGCGTGGAAAATAAAACCCCACAAAACCCAAACGGAACATCACAACTTATATATGATCCCCAATCAGAGACAACGATAGACAGCTGCCTCTGATTGGGAACCACACTCGGCAAAACCAACAAAGAAATAGAAAAAATAGATATTCCCACCCGAGTCACACCCTGACCTAACCAAACATAGAGAATAAATAAGGATCTCTAAGGTCAGGGCGTGACAGTTGGTTGATAAGGCAAGTCTACCAGCCTCCCCATGTTTAGCTTGTCGTCTGTGATTTGGCATATGGGAGAGAAGGGCACAAAGTGACAACTAAATCGTTCAAATTAGAAACCACTTAGAAAGTTGTTATTCAATGTGCCTATGCTTGGTAAGTGTATCTACAAGCCTATGAAGTTTTTCTTGAATCGATAAATACTTTTTTTTTATTGACAGGTTTTTTTCTAGGCCAAATTCTCTTTTGTGATTATTGACCTGTGGAACAGTCCCTCTGTATCTAATCATAATATAGTATGTCCCTTTTTATCAGTAAGAAGAGGTCTTTTGATTGGTATGGTTGACAATGATAATAATTATTGTTGTATTTTCTCAAGACCTAAAATTCTATGGTATTTAGACACATTTACATAATGGTATAAAATGTCCCTTCTTTACATCAGGTTTGCCAGTACTTAACTATATAGTCTTAACTATATAATATCTTAGTTTAATTTTCCTATCTTTAATTGTGGCTAATTTGGCAATACAAATATATTTTGTGTGTTTTCTTCCAAATATCAGTTTCAAATCTATTTTTTTTGTGTGTTTTTTTACCATTTGAAGACCGTGTAACATTTAACCCCGCAGCCTGTTACAACTAACCCCACCTAATTAACCCCACCTAATTTATTGTAACATTATTTGTAATGTTTTGACTTTTATTTTATTATAATTTTATTTAACCTTTAACTATGGGCAAGTCAGTTAAGAACAAATTCTTATTTACAATGACGGCCTACTCCGGCCAAACCCGGTCGACGCTGTGCCAATTGTGCGCCCCTCTAAGGGACTCCCAATCATGGCCGGATGTGATACAGCCTGGATTCGAACCGGGGATGGTAGTGACTGAGATGCAGTGCCTTAGACCGTTGCGCCACTCTGGAGCCCAAGACTCATAACTTACGCCACTTTCGGTTGAGTTGTTAACTACTGGTATGTCCTAGAAATGTAGTTGATGTGTAATGGTAGCTGAGATATGTATATTATTAATCTAACTCAAATCATCTTTTCATAAATCAGCAAAAGACTGAAAGTGTTACTTTGTGCCCCAGTCTCCTCGATGAGCAGCCTATATGTGGCCTGACAGACATTTTTTTATCACACTCTCGCTCTCTATAACCAGTGTTCAACCCAGCCAGCAAGGGAGAGGATGGCTGGGGCTGAGCAGTGTGGCCTAAAAAGGATATATTTCACTATTCGTTCAAGTAGTGTTACAAAATAAATATTTATCCAGGCCACGCCGTTCCTCATATTAAAAATAACTAAATGAAACTTCTATTCATGTTGTTTAACTTTGGATGTGTGTGCTCATATGTGCTATATTTAATGGACGGTACAGTCCTGTTCTGTTTCTTCTCAAATATGTTTTGGAATGTCTTCATTACTGTGAGGAACAGCAGAGGGATACTTAATATTACCATTATGTTCAAGTACAAGAAAGTATTGCACAGTTCAGAGCTATTGTGCTTTAAGGAGGTACAGTTCTTTATAGTTCTCATCCTTGGCTTGCACTGTGTTGCCTGTTTTGTGCATGTGGACTGTATTTTATTCTGTGGTAGTGCTGTAGGCATGATACTGTACCAAATGTAGTTTCATAGCTGTTTCTTTTTTTTTTTTTTTTTTGTCTAAAATGTCGCGTGACATTTTATAGATTGCCTCATCTCACATCCGCCCCTTTTGAGTTGAATAACAGACTCATGGCAGAAAGGGTGTGTGTGTGTGTGTTAGGGTGTGCTTTCACATGTGTGTCTCTCTTAGTGTGTGTTTTGTGTTGAGACCGTATGTTATCAAAAACCCCAACACGTTTCTGGTGTACGTTTTACAAGTGGGGCTTCGACCTTCGAGAGGGGACAAACGAAGAGGACTAGTTGCCGTTCTATCATCCACTTTACGATGAATGCCCGATGGCAGGATGAAGAGTGCATTTCAATTAAAGGACACTGTGTTTTTAGTCCTCTCAATGTAGATATTTTTTTAATTTAGTTAAATTAGCGACAGCTTTTTGGAGGACACCGTCAAAGTCCAGTCTTTTACTGTGATCCAAATCATTTCCAAAGGACATGTCATGACGAATGATTCCAACCTTTAGATATTGATCTCAGAGGCTTGATAAATACTCCTAATTCCCTAATAGGTGGGTTGACTTTAAAGGGACAGCAATTGTATCAACCACAGTAGGCTGCATTCACGTCTCATCGGAAATAAGCCACGCAAGGGGAAATAAATGGGGGAAGCTACTGGTATTTATGGTTTTAATGGTGGTTTTTGATGTGATTTAATATTGTGAGTAAGTCTTAAGTGCTGGGCCTTATGGTTATAATAGGACAGAGAGACATATGGGAGTGGATGGACACACAGTTATGACTGAGCTAAACACGGTGACCAGGAAGGATGCAGCAACCACATGCTGCACATGTATTGGTACACTAGTGCTGTATCGAAATACCAAATACTGTTTGCTAAGGTCTCAGGTTAAAAATAATGGTCTCAGGATCAGATTGCCTTTACCAGCTGTGAAGGAAGGTCATTGGTGTACAGTAAGTAACTGAACCTGATGCATGTACAAATATTTAGGGGATAGTTTGATATGATTAGCTGATATCATTTTATGTAGATGTTTGAGTACGTGGAACAATGATAAATTCAACAGGCAATACATAATTTGGCAAATTTAAGAAATGCCCCCAGTGGTACTGCTTCCTTCTCTTTTCTCAGTTCTCACCGTCACACTTGACTCTTAGAATTATACAAATTATCCATTCAATGAAATGACCGGCACCTTGCCACAGCTTTATGCAAATGTGTAATTGCATTTGAGGACAAGAGCCCTGGGAAGAAAACACTTTTGTTTCAATGTAGGGTGTCTGGAGAACAGTGAGGGCACATGAGGATAGGCTTTTTGGTGGTGAGCAGCACATGTACTACTATTGGTTTAGGCTGGGTTTCTGGGTTACAGCACTTTGATATATCAGCTGATGTAAGAAGGGCTACATAAATGCATTTGATTTGATTTACTAACTGACAACGTTGTTTTATGAGTGGACAAAAACTGTGGACTTAACCTTGATGCACCCAGACATTTTAAAGCAACTTGTAAGAGTTTTACTTTCACCCCAAGAAAACAACTGCATTCTACACGCTCAAAGTAAACAAACAGAAAACACAGTGTAGCTATCCTTCAAGGTCAAATGAGAATTTGTCTGGTAAAATTGGAATTGTTCTCCTTTCCCCATCTTTTCCAGAAACGCATATGAACATGTATTTGTGTTTCACTGATGGATTCAGTATATGAGATAGGGTACCCACACTGTGGCAGACCCTCCTTTGTAAAATTGTATTGAATGGTAAACAGTCTCTTTCTGAGTAAATCTTTGTATTCCCTGGCTTGTGCACATAAATCATTAATTTGACCTGGAAACATCCATTGAAATATGAATGACATTATTACACACAGCTGAATGAATAAAGGAGAGAGGACTGTTGTAAAGCTGCCAAGGCCACCAGTGGGAGGTTTCAGCTAAACTGTGCTCTTTAACAACAATTCAAACTGTTTAATGATGTGTTGTGTATATAAATGGATGTAGAGGCCAATTAATGCTGTGGTTTAAAAGCTCCCTTTATTTTCTCAAGCACTCCTCTAACAATTAATGAACGACAGTGTTAACTCATGATTATGTAGCCGACAGTATGTAAATAGTTGAAATGAGGACATTTGCATTGAGGGCATAAATGAGGGGTTTATTATGCAGTACTAGTTACTAAATCTTTGTTTAACATTAGAATGAATGTGTGTGTAGTGTCCCTTGTGTACCAAGGGTCTAGTGTGTGAGATATTCAGGGTCATATCTTAGGGTGCTTGCAAGTCAGTGGAGGCTCCTCGGAGGAAGGGGAGGACCATCCTCATCAGTGAATTTCATAAAAATAGTGAAACCTTTAAAGTTGTCCTTTTTAGATAAAAATATACACAATATATGTACATGTGACCAAATATTTGATTAATGAAGGTCTACACTAGCTTCAACAACACTCTGTAGGGTAGCACGATGGTTTTGCTGGCGGACAACTAGTTTTCGTCCTCCTCTGGGTACATTGACTCTAATGCAAAACCTAGGAGGCTCGTGGTTCTCACCCTCTTCCATAGACTTACACAGTAATTATAGCAACTTCCAGAGGACATCCTCCAACCTATCAAAGGTCTTACAGCATGAACTGACATGTTGCCCACCCAATATGTTGACTAGGATGTTAATATGGGGATGACAATGTAGTCTGCGGTTATGACAAGGTTTGGCTTGGAAAGGTTTTTGTGCCTGGTCACAGAACGCTGATGTGTTGTGCACTGAAGTCCACAAGCAAAGGGAAAAGGTGAGAGGAGGAGAGTGTAGATATGAGAAGGAACACGAAGGTATCATGCTGTTTGTATGTGGCTGCTATGAAAATGAACTGCGTTTGCGTGTGATCGGGGGTGTATTCATCCTGCCGATTCTGTTGAAAAACGTTTCTTAAAGTGAAGCAAACGGAAGAAAATGGGAATAAACATACCTAAATTTGTCCAATAGAAACTCTCGTTTGCAACTGCTGGACTAATGATTACATCCTTGATCAGCAAGATTGTAAGGTGGTATTGAATGTGTCAATGTTTGTCACCTTGGTTACTCAAATTTCAACATTGTAAATTTCATTCATAGGCTAGGTTGTAGCAACATGATGGGAATTGGGAACATTTTAGTACCATGTGGTAGCCTTAACCAATGTTACATTGAGCTGGGTGAATGTGAATGACAGTCATCCAATATGCTGTAATAGAAATAAGGCCATGCTCATAAAAATAATAATTGGCCTCCCATATCTTAAACGGCACCGGCCGCCACTGTTGCAAGTGTGTTGCTCTGTACTCAACTAATGAGAGGGATCTGAGTCTTTCTGTGAGTAAATCTGAGATTTTACTGTGAAAGAAAGTGTACAACAAGGACCACTCAGGCTGATTGGCGTCTGGTTTATCCTTGAGGGCAGTAGAAGATTTAGGTATAGGCGACATTGGCAGCCGCCAGTGGCGGCACGGGGCGCCTGCACAAAAACTTTTGGAATGGTGACATTTGCGTGATCGGTTTTCTATCGCTCATTTGCACATCACATCAATGATATCATGTGTGGTACTGTGGGGCAATTAACCTTGTCGGAGTGGGCTAGGCAGGCAACTGCCTGGGAAGGTCTCCCACTCAGAAGTACGAGATGGGGAGGGGGGCGGGGGTAGGTTGACCTTCCCCACTGGAAGCCCGAGGTAGGGGGAGCGGGGGAATCTATCAAATAGCACACCTCTAACTTTGTACAGTACTAATGCAATTAGTCAAATCAGTCACACTACGAAATGCCACCAAATACACCGCAATTCATTCATAACACTGTGAATATATAGTTTCACAGACATATTGTTGCATTTTTTTCTGGTTTCTGCGAAATCATTAAGAATAATATAAAACCAGTCTGCACACCACCAAGGTGAACTGGTTTAGTCTTGACTCTTGGTTGACAGTGTTGGGGGAGGGGTAATGTGTTGATTTGGCACTCGAGCATCAGTACGTGTTCCTATTTTTCTTTGTTAATTCTTTTAGATATTTATGAGTATTTTTTTGGGGGGGGGGTTCGCCCAGGGAGCCATACAAGCTAGAACTGCCACTGCTTGAGGGATAACTGCTTTCAAAGTGGACAAAATATGCCAATCAGTAAGAACAATAGAAGACTTACCGTGAGAGCCCTGTCAGGCCTTTCTCTCTAGCTGTTCACAAATAGTTTCACAATAATGTCCATCATGATCAGACACTTTCAAATGTCTACCTTTCTCAGCCACTTAAATGGGACTGAAAATAGTAGTGTAATTTCTACTACGCAAAACAACTATTTCTAAATGGAACTCAAATCGTCCCTCTTCAATCAGGATCCAACATTACAAGAGAAGAGAAGAAAATGTCTTGCCTCATTCATCTTGTTTTAGCAACCTGTCTTGGTTCCCAAATGACAAAACACACACGTACTAGCCAGGCCTGTGTTTGAATGAGGGAATGAGGTTAACCAATCAGACCTCTGAAGCGCTCTGTGTTGACGTGTACAGTAAAGCTTTTTTCTTTAATAAGGAAAATGAACAGAATGACCGGGAGTGATGATGGCAAGGAATGGAGGAGGAAAAGGTGTAGCTGGAATGAGATGCTCTGGGTGCCCTTCAGTATCTCTCCAAGCAGAAGTCATTTAATTGGCTGATTTTTAGAGGGATTGGTGGGGGTGAGTCAGAGCATGGCTCCCATTTTTGGTTAGATGTGTGGGCAGATGATGCAAGCGCAGTCCTGGTATGATTTTTGAAGAAGAGAGTGGGCCTTCGCTTAAACTCTCCCCGTACATGACTCTGGTACTCGATGGCCAAGCAACGCAGCAGGCCTCAGCGGATGTCGTTACCTTCATATAATGGGCTGGTGTTGGTATTGGACCACCTTTTCACAGGCTCAATTAAATGTCTGAGTTGTTCAACGTCTAAAAACCCACGCTGAAACGATAATGTATCACTTGAAAGAAATGACTAGATGCAGAATGCCGGCGCAAATGTTTCTGCCAATAGACATGCTCTTTGACGCTACTCTTGAATACTGCAGGACACTTCATATTTGCTCAGCCAACCATTTCTCCACATATTCTCTCTCGGCTGTGTCTGCATGTCATTTATTAATAAGCATGTGGAGTGTGAGTAGTTGGGCAATGAGGTCTTTCCTCTTGAATGAACAACAATCACCGTCTCCCTCGCTGTATGAATCCCAGCAGTATACTGTACTAAAAGCCCATTTTGTCTTCCCAGCAAAAACCAAACCCTAAATACCTTAGATACAATGATATTTCATTTAAACAAGTGAGCATCACAACTCATTTCACAGATAGTGTAGTAGACAATGTTACCATCACACGCTGTGCAGGTCTGAGCGTACAATGGTATGTGATGGGGGCTGACTGAGTGAGAGCTGCTCAGAGCTTGAACAGCTTCCCTGTTCCAGACGCTACCCACACAACCCCTCTTTACTAGTTATCACAGCGCTTTCATTTCCCAGAAGGCTTGGAGGGAGCTGTGGTCTGCCCTAATAAGCTGCTTGGAGGATATTCAGGATAAAGATGCATCCTCTCTTTCTCATAGTGACATTGGCAACTGCATTATTTTCTTTCTTACAGACACACTAGAGCTAATTTGTACCTGGTTAGAATTCTATTTCTGCATTCCATATTCCATGCAGTAGGGAGTGAGGCAGTATTGGCATGTGCCCTGACCTTCTAAACAAATGTCAAACTTTTCAAACGTTCACTGGATGACTGTCATATGTGGCAAATGTTACACAAAGCAAATATTTCAAACCTTTTACCACTAATATACAATGAAAAGAAAGACCAACGTTTTGTTACATTCCTAACTAGGTTTATTTACATATCTCTCCTTCCGTCCTCGTTAATCGCATCCATTATTTGATGCAGATAAAGACAATGCCAGAAGACATTTTTATACTGTTTGAATGTACCACAACTACTTTAACTCCATCTCCATTTCATCCTAATTCAAAAGACGACATGAAAGCCGACAGGCACAGAAATATACATCGTTTTACACCAACATGATTGACTTGATGTTTTAAGTGTTGAAAGTTTAGAAGCTAACAGCGAGCAGCTATTTCCAGAACATATGTACCCATTACGTCAAAAAAGCTGACGGGGAGTGAAGATGGGGAATGTAAACAGATATGTCTACATACTGTACCTTTGTTGCTGTGAACAATACAGACTGGGAGATCTCTGAATCATTCATGTTACCCACTCACTGTGCAACACCTATCAGCAGGGGCTGTTGAAACAAGTTTCATAAAGTTCATGACGGCACACACTTTACACCCTCAGAAGTGACATCACACAGTTTATGCCCTACCTTGTCACTTCTAATGTGAGGGTGTAAAGGCAGGGTATAACGTCTGTGATTACACCCTCAGATAAAAGTGACATCACATACTTTATACCCTGCCTTTACACCCTTAGAAGTGACATCATACAGTTTACACCCTCAGATAGAAGTGACATTGCACACTTTGCTGTAAACTTGTGTCAGGACGTGACACTTTCTGGGTATAGCTTGTGGCATCTCTTCCCCCCCCCCCCCCTCTCTCTCCTACACCCAGGTTCTGTTATCTCAGGTCATACGTTCCTGGAGGAGACTCTCTCCCTCTGGCCATGCAGAAAGAGAGACACATAGCGAGAACAAAGAATTTCACATGGCAAACTCCTAAATCCTCAAAATGGGAATTTGATACAAAAGGTCCACTTGTAAGAAGGTGGGAATGGTCCACACAACTATATCTCTGTATATGTATATGTACACTTATCAATTATGGGGTTTGCATCTAATTATTGTATAAAATGAATGAGTAAAGATGAAACTATTTGTGAGATGATGTAAGGTGATGTTAAACATTTAATGAAATATAATTGTATTCCCTTTAAAGATGAACTAAGCCATTGGCCCGCCCCCGTGAGCACAGACATGATCTGGCGTCATAGACCCGGCTTTTCTATTGTTACGAATAAAAACCCCTCCTGAGTAAATCCTCTTCAGACCACGAGTACCTCGATGGACACCGAGGGGGCACAGGTTGAGTTAGACCGCAAAAACCTCAGTATAATCTAAGGTTGAAATATTTGTTGAATTCCTAACCATACCACGTGGAGCATTGGCTACACGGCTGGAAATGGTTCAACTCTGAGACTATCGATCCCTACAGAATAAGAGCAAATCTTAGACACTAATTACTGGTCTGCAGGTAGAAATGATGTCAACCTGTGATGCAAAGACCGACAACCGTCGAAACAGCTACTCTATGAGAACATTTCTGAATGGTACTCTGGAGTATCCATTATAACCACGAAATACTTTGATCTTCAGGGAAGCAGAGCGAGATAGAGACTTGGATGAACTCTCCAACAGAAGGACTGACGATTCCAACAGAGATCACGACGACACACTGGGCGTAAATATTGATTGCAATTGTTCCCGAATGAGTGAGCGTTCATGTGCAAAGGATTGGCATTTCAATTAATATAATTATAAACTGTGTAGTGACGCCTTTTGTCTTTCCTGCCCTTTTCAGTCCACACCCACTTCCCTTTGTCCACCAAGCCGTCATATTGGCTTAGCCCGCGAGGGAACCTCCCCTATAATTTCCTTGTAACCATATCTACTGTGTTGTTTGTTTATGCATTTCTGTGATTGTTTAGTTAGTTAGTATTTACTAAATGATTTAAGACGATTGGTGTATGGATGAGTCATAGTAAAGGCTGGGTTTGTGCAGATAACCAACAATTTATGACGTTTGGAATGAGACTAACGTGTGGTAAAGAATATTTAATTAATTAAGAAACTAATTGATCAGATATTAAAATATTCTAACTTTGTAATCTGAAGATTTTCCTTGGTGCCCAGACTTCCTAGTTAATTAAATTGACATGATTAGTTTAATCGCATAATAATAATTACAGAGAATTGATTTGATAAAATAAGTCTTCACTTTAATGATGCCAAAAACACAACACTTGACAGGACACATTATTTCTTGTCATTGATTGCTATGCACGGACCCGGTAACAATGACAATCACAGCCCATTCACAGCACAGCAGTAGCCACTGACAAAGAAGTCCCTCCCTTAAAGGCCATTATGTAGTCAAACTGTATAACCAGCTCTTACAGACATTTTCTCAATCAATACAGTGTTTAAAAGCAATGTGAAACATTTACTCTGCCTACAATGATTCATAGGCTACTCTTGGCACAATCAAGCACTCGTTATGGCATTTCACTGAAACACGACGTGACCCCTGAACATAGAGGTGCCTTCAGAGATAGTGACAGGAGGGTGGGTCACTGATTTCACTGCAATGGTTTAGAATGTGAAGTAGGTGGACCTCAGGAGACGGTCGAGTCCCCCGAGACCTCCAGCATTGACTCACCCGACACCCTCAGCTTAGTGTGGACAAGATAGGTCACACTCTGGTTTACCAACACGCCTCTTGGAAAATGAGGATGGGGAATAATAGGCCATGTGACTCAGTCAAGACATTATTAATAGGAGTGTAATGCCCCTGAGTGACCTTGGATGCAGCCTAATGGCGGAGTTTCCTAAAACACGAAGGACAATAACAAGGTGCTGAAGTTCACAGAAGGTAAGCCAATTAGTAGACAGAGGCAATGAACAGTCTTAGCTTGCTCATTAGTTTGGCTAAGTAGCAGTTTTATCATAAGTTGAATAACTGAATAAAGAAAACATCCACATTTCAAGATACTGTCTTACTGGATCAATGACATTTTAAGCCATCTTTATCATATTAATGTTTTTCTCTTGTTTTGACCCATGATCCTTTGCTGCTCTCTTTTGTCGCGTGCCTGAAGCAGCTGCCTAGCTGCATTTGGGTTTAAAAACTGAGGGTGCCTTTGTTGCCATGGCAGTCAGGGGGTCCCAAACCCCTGCCGGAAATGTGTTGCAGATTGACGTCCTAATGAGCTAGAATAGCATCCCGAAGGCCAGGGTCTCACCCAACGCTCCCATTCCCCTGGTGAGTGAGCGAGGTCCAAACCCCAAGGCATCTCTCAGCTCCTACCAATTAACCCTGGCCTGCCCTGCTCCACCAAGGTAATTTGCCGTCAGTGACGGGGGAGTCCCCAAGGAGCAGCGGTGGGAGGATCTAGCAATGAGGCAGAACTGACAACAAAGTACTTTTTGTTTCTTTTGATATAATATTTATGCTGAAATAGATATTGGCTTCTTTGGTTTGTTGATTGTTCTTTGAAGCCACAATGTAATTTGCTTTGATGCTAACTCTACAGATGGCCTCAGTCAAACTTTATCTTCCTTCTCAAATCCAAAACTATCTCCAACTTTATCTGTAACCTTTTTCTGTTTAGGATGAGTATCGGAGCGGGAGTTGTGTGGACAGTAGCCTATACAGTGCCTTGCGAAAGTATTCGGCCCCCTTGAACTTTGCGACCTTTGGCCACATTTCAGGCTTCAAACATAAAGATATAAAACTGTATTTTTTTGTGAAGAATCAACAACAAGTGGGACACAATCATGAAGTGGAACGACATTTATTGGATATTTCAAATTTTTTTAACAAATCAAAAACTGAAAAATTGGGCGTGCAAAATTATTCAGCCCCTTTACTTTCAGTGCAGCAAACTCTCTCCAGAAGTTCAGTGAGGATCTCTGAATGATCCAATGTTGACCTAAATGACTAATGATGATAAATACAATCCACCTGTGTGTAATCAAGTCTCCGTATAAATGCACCTGCACTGTGATAGTCTCAGAGGTCCGTTAAAAGCGCAGAGAGCATCATGAAGAACAAGGAACACACCAGGCAGGTCCGAGATACTGTTGTGAAGAAGTTTAAAGCCGGATTTGGATACAAAAAGATTTCCCAAGCTTTAAACATCCCAAGGAGCACTGTGCAAGCGATAATATTGAAATGGAAGGAGTATCAGACCACTGCAAATCTACCAAGACCTGGCCGTCCCTCTAAACTTTCAGCTCATACAAGGAGAAGACTGATCAGAGATGCAGCCAAGAGGCCCATGATCACTCTGGATGAACTGCAGAGATCTACAGCTGAGGTGGGAGACTCTGTCCATAGGACAACAATCAGTCGTATATTGCACAAATCTGGCCTTTATGGAAGAGTGGCAAGAAGAAAGCCATTTCTTAAAGATATCCATAAAAAGTGTCGTTTAAAGCTTGCCACAAGCCACCTGGGAGACACACCAAACATGTGGAAGAAGGTGCTCTGGTCAGATGAAACCAAAATTGAACTTTTTGGCAACAATGCAAAACGTTATGTTTGGCGTAAAAGCAACACAGCTGAACACACCATCCCCACTGTCAAACATGGTGGTGGCAGCATCATGGTTTGGGCCTGCTTTTCTTCAGCAGGGACAGGGAAGATGGTTAAAATTGATGGGAAGATGGATGGAGCCAAATACAGGACCATTCTGGAAGAAAACCTGATGGAGTCTGCAAAAGACCTGAGACTGGGACGGAGATTTGTCTTCCAACAAGACAATGATCCAAAACATAAAGCAAAATCTACAATGGAATGGTTCAAAAATAAACATATCCAGGTGTTAGAATGGCCAAGTCAAAGTCCAGACCTGAATCCAATCAAGAATCTGTGGAAAGAACTGAAAACTGCTGTTCACAAATGCTCTCCATCCAACCTCACTGAGCTCGAGCTGTTTTGCAAGGAGGAATGGGAAAAAAATTCAGTCTCTCGATGTGCAAAACTGATGACATACCCCAAGCGACTTACAGCTGTAATCGCAGCAAAAGGTGGCGCTACAAAGTATTAACTTAAGGGGGCTGAATAATTTTGCACGCCCAATTTTTCACTTTTTGATTTGTTAAAAAAGTTTGAAATATCCAATAAATGTCGTTCCACTTCACGATTGTGTCTCACTTGTTGTTGATTCTTCACAAAAAAATACAGTTTTATATCTTTATGTTTGAAGCCTGAAATGTGGCAAAATGACGCAAAGTTCAAGGGGGCCGAATACTTTCGCAAGGCACTGTATATGCCACGATATTCTATACAAATGTACAAAATCAAAGCAAGAGATACTCTTTATTACTTTGCATGAAGTAACATTCACTACTTAAGAACATCAGAGGATTAGCCAATGCTTCATCCATATCCCACTGGGCACAGACAATTCAATGTCTATTCCACGTTGGTTCGACATAATTTCATTGAAATTACATGGAAACAACGTTGATTTAACCAGTATGTGCTCAATGGGATGATATTACCTTATTATTTTAGAAGTGGCTTATGGGAAGATGATATATTGTGAATAGTCTACCCATGCTTAAAAGAGCATAGCAATAACAGACCAAATCGGCAAGGCAGAGGGTGTATTGTTGAAGACTATGAGAGGCGGATTGGAATTCACGCCACTCCACCTGTCCAAAATAGACTTGCACCCAGACATCCAATGTTTCATTGATTGCTGTTTTCACAAAATACCACCTCTTACAGATAACAAATAGGGGACACAAAAATATTCAATCAAATGTCTTTCTAATTGCAGTCAGATAGACATTTCAGCAAAAGAAAACATGGAAAATATATCAAATCCTGAACATGCACACGGCACAGTTTCTCCTGTTCGTATTGACAATGTGCAAACCTTGTTTCAATATGAGGCTTCCTGGAAGTCACACACATCTTGGTTCACTCCCCCTCCAGATGGAACCATCTTATGAGACTCCTCTCTACTCTGGCAGCTCCCAATTCGGTACTTCCAGATCTCCTATTGTTCAACATGGGAATGCTATTTACTTCCTTGCTTCCAAAGATAAAATATTTTCCCTTCACAACCGATTCAAAGTTTGTGGGGCGAGAAAGCAATGTTAGGAGAATTTCTCAGTTCATTCACTTTCAGAATTCAAGAGACTAAATGAATATCAGACAAACAGATGCGAGCAGAAATACTCTGTACTGTTTATAGTATTGACTCTATCTTTGTGTTTAAAATACATCTACTAAGGCAAGGTTAAATACTTTTCTGTGAACACATAGCACATTTCCAAGGCTGGGGAGAACAAAATAGTATAGGCTATCATCAAAGACAAATGTTACTCATTGAAAAGCTTAATTTTATTCTGAGTAAATTGTAAATTTTACACCTTTTTCCTTAAAAAAATAGCAGTGTGTGTTGAGAACAATTACATTATTAAAAGCTCCATAGCAAAATATCTAAACAACTCTTGTACGTACACTGACCGGTTTGAACAAAAAGTACAGCGTGTTGCAACAACACAAAGACTGGAAATGTGACAAGAAAAACAAACCACAAGTTAATGGTGTAGGTTTCTGTACTTCTAAGTTCACTTTAAACCTAATTTGAAAAAAGTTTATGAATTGATTTGTGCTGCAAATATCTCACACACGTAACACAGCCACTCTTTCTTTAGACTGCAAACAGACGGACTACCTGAGAGCTCCATCCCAAAACAACATGTGATCACACTTACAATTTACTAAGCAACACTGAGAGTGAACAGCTAGAATTGTATTGCAGAATGATCTTGTCACACAAACAAACACATTGTTAGATTTAGGTCCAAGTAGTGGGCTTCATATAGCCTGGACCCAGATGTGTTTGTGCTTTCTTGCCAACTCATATGGTCCTCATCAGGTGGCAATGACCGTAGGAGTTGGCAAGACGGCACAAACACGTCTGAGACCAGGTTTTGTAAGAGTTCCATTTAAAACCTGGTCTCAGAGCTCCCTCGTTTCATAGTGTTGTTCATGAACTGCTTATCGTGTTCAAAGCTGAGGTTATTGTGAGACCTGGAGATCATGAGCAGTTTCTCTTTCTTGGTGTAATCCTGCTTGACTGCTACCTGGGGCAACTGCAGTCTGTCCATAGGATCCTCCTTGTTCTCCAGCTTCATGTAGCCTTTACTATTGCTGCGGTCCAGCCGGGGCCAGCTGGGATGTTTCCTCTGCTCTGGCTTCACTGTTAGGGTGGTGGGCCTTCGATCCAGGTCCAGAGACTTAGAGTGAGAAGAAAGCATGTGGAGGGAGTTGTTAGAGCCGAAGTCCTTGCGGGCAGTCCCGGGGGACAGGTACCTCCCACTGGCAGAGCCTGGGGACAGAGAGCTATGAGAGGACGAGAAGGAGTGGGACTCTGTGGCTGAGTTACTCCTGAGGAGCATGACGTCGGGAGGTTTGTAGGCTTTGGCAATGTCTGCCGGAACAGGCACAGCCAGGGACTCCACAGAGGGGGGTCGGGACCTAACCCGAATGTGCTCCAGGTCCTCTGTGATGTTGTCCATGTCAGGCTCGTCGATCACACAGTTGTTGAGCTTGATAACGGGCAGGGTGAAAGCGCTGATCGAGGACGAGACGATTGACCTGGTCTGGCATCTCTTGGGGAAGCTGCTCCTCTCGTCCCTGTGGCGGCTGCCCTCATGCTGCAGACCAAAGATGGAGCCAGAGCGCTCTCTGTAGAGTGAAGGCAGGAGACCATGCCCCCCTTTGGCCTCATTGAGAAGGCCCTCCTCGTCCTCCGTAGAGCTGGCCCTGCGAGACACCCTCACATTGTTCCCCATGCTGGGGAACCCTAGCAGGGTGTTAGCAGCAAGCTTGGAGGCACACTGGTTCTCATAGGTCCTGACCTCATGCTCCCCATAAGAGCCGGAGTAGGCCCCATTCATGTACTTGTGCTCTTTGATCCTCAGGCTGTGGATGTCGATGACGGTGGAGTACATGTCTCTCATGTGGATCACCTTGGTCTCCCGGTCCCTGTTTTCGTGCAGGATGGCATTGGCACAGATGAAGATGAAGATACCGATACCCATGGTGAAGGGGCCCAGCATCTTCATCTTCTCAGAGTGCAGGTGCTGCTCAAAGAACTGGGCCAGTGTACCACTTTCCTCCCGGGTCACCCTGGTGTCGTTGGTGGATAGCTTGGCGTTGGCCGCTACGAGATCCTCTCTGTGTGGCCAGTAGCCCAGCACGGCCATGGCGATGCCCATCAGCAGGATCAATACACCCAGGATGAGGAAGAACCCAGAGGCAGAGTAGAGGCGGATCTTTCCCCTGACCACCACTACGTCGGCTCTGGGTTTACGCTTGGCCCTCCTCTTCTCCTGGGCCTCTCCTGGGGCTGGGGACTGGATGGGCAGATGGTGTTGGGAGCGGGCCGAGTCCTGCCTCTTCAGTGCAGCAAGGTGGCCCGTAATCACTCCACCAGCTGAAATCATCACTACCGCTGTCCACGGCCCTGTAAAGACAAACAGAGAAGGGGAGTGAGACGCATCTGGTATGTTTACTGATGTCTCTTCTCTAGTTGCTGGGTTGCTGGCACTGTCCTCCTGGCATTCCCATGGTGGGAGGCAGAGCAACCATAACCTTTGGGGGCGTCATCAAGCTGGGAACAGCATCTGCAGAAACTGCTCTTATGCTTGCTTTGGTAATTAAGAATGATGACAATTATGTTCTAATATGAATTCTAGTCACAGCCCATAGGCAACAATTAATCTGGCAATCTGGTGTTTGCCCTCTTTGTTTTTTTCTTGCTAAAAGAAAGGAGAGCCTTTTTGGAAGCCAAAATGATGATTGAAAGGGCAAATTGCATTGTGTTTGTGAGCGAATTAATACAGATTTAGCTGTGATATAGCACTTTACATTTACACATGTCCCCTGCCTTTTCCACTCCAGCTGTTTGTATCTCTCTCATATATCTGTCACTCTGTCTCTCTTCCTCTCTTACACACACCACAGACAAGCACACACAGATGCTCTTTTCCAAATGACTCCATCTATTTGTCATCTCAGGAGGAACATCTCATTTCCTAGTAAAAGGGTTTAAAGAAATATAAGAGGCCGTTACTTAGTCCCTATGATCTTAAACGGATCTTAAATTTAAAAGTATAGAATTAGTTATGGCAGTCTATTGATGGAGATGACTCACAAGGGACCTTGAAATATATACATTTTACAGTAAAATAGAGCCTCAGCTAACACAAGCAGCACTGGTCAGTACTAATCAGTACTCAACCGTACTGACTACCATACACCATCCTATTTCAACATTTGCCAATGAACCATGACAATCAATTTATGAGAGAAATATGCTATCTTTTTAGGAACGGTAATCTCATCAGTGTTTCCAATAAAACCCCTTCAAAAGTACCAACAACCAGGTTGAAGGCAGGAGAGGTGCAGATACATGGTGCTTCACCAAGAGGTGTGTGGAGTGAATCCTCAACATCCTCTCTCTGTCAGCGTGAACAACAGGGGGTACTGTAGTGTGGACAGGTTGTCATGTTTACACACAAAAAAAATCTCAGTGTCCGAGGAGCACACTCTCGCTCTATAGGGAATATTTACACCACCAGTCAGAAGTTTTAGAACACCTACTCATTCAAGGGTTTTTCTTTATTTTTTTTTTACTATTTTCTACATTGTATAATAGTGAAGACATCAAAACTATGAAATAACACATATGGAATAATGTCGTAACTAAAAAAAGTGTTAAACAAATCAAAATATATTTGATATTCTTCAAATAGCCACCCTTTGCCTTGATGACAGCTTTGCACACTCTGTTACATTGCAAAAAACGGTAACTGTAATCCGTACATTACCAGCATCAATATTGTTATCAGATTACAGATACTTTTGAAAAACTAGATGAAAGGATGCTCAATGACATTCAAATCAGCATTGACCATTTTTATCCATGTTTTTACCACCTGAGCGAGGCTAACCACAAGTCCGAGACCACTATGATGACACACCAAATGTTTTTTTATTATTAATGAATTAATTTAACCTTTTTTTAAACTAGGGAGGTCAGTTAAGAACAAATTCTTATTTACATAAAAGGCCTACCCCGACCAAACCCTACCCCAGACGACTTTGGGCCAATTGTGCGCCGCCCTATGGGACTCCCAATCACGGCCGGTTGTGATACAGCCTGAGACGCAGTGCCTTAGACCGCTACACCACTCGGGGGCCTTGATAGATCGCGGGAAAAGAGCAGGAATAGGCTTTTGTAGGCTACAGTCCGAGCTATGTCTTCTAATGGTGGGGCTGCTGTCGACATCTAAAGATTATCCAACTTGAATAAACACCTGTAGGTAAGGATGACAGCAGCGATGTAGTTTACGGCGATATGGATATCACTTAATATTTATATTTACATAGCGCATTGATGTGAGTCACACTCCTACTCTCTCATTTAGCTATTTGCGCCTAACGCATTGGGGTTGTTGCGGAGGGCTGTTCACAAATCTAAATGTGTATTTGAACCCAATAATGGTTGAATTCGAGAAGTTTAACCTGCCTATCAATCATTGTTTTTGAAACCAGTGGACAGCCAGTGAAAAATGTGCTCTTGCAAAAGCTGCATAGTGCGGATTCAAGCCTATGGAATAAAAGTGGGGCTTTTATTGCTCAATCTAATTCATGCTGATAAAAAATAAAATCCATAGGTCTAATGGACACATGCTCAACCTTGCACACTTTTGATAGACTTAAAGGGGCAATCTGTAGTTGCTACATCTATTTTTGTATTTACACAGTTGAAGTCGAAAGTTTAAATACACGTTAGTGAAATACATTTAAACTCAGTTTTTCACAAATCCTGACATTTAATCCTAGCAAAGATTCCCAGTCTTAGGTCAGTTAGGATCACCACTTTATTTTAAGAATGTGAAATGTCAGAATAATAGTAGAGAGAATTATTTATTTCAGCTTTTATTTATTTCATCACAATTCCAGTGAGTCAGAAGTTTACATACACTAAGTTGACTGTGCCTTTAAACAGATTGGAAAATTCCAGAAAATGATGTCATGGCTTTAGAAGCTTCTGATAGGCTAATTGACATCATTTGAGTCAGTTGGAGGTCTACCTGTGGATGTTTTTCAAGGCCTACCTTCAAAGAGTGCCTCTGTGCTTGACATCATGGGAGAATCAAAAGAAATCATCCAAGACCTCAGAAAAAAACATTGTAGACCTCCACAAGCCTGGTTCATCCTTGGGAGCAATTTCCAAATGCCTGAAGGTACCACGTTCATCTGTACAAACAATAGTAAGTATAAACACCATGGGACTACGCAGCCATCATACCACTCAGGAAGGAGACGCGTTCCGTCTCCTAGAGATGAACGTACTTTGGTGCGAAAAGTGCAAATCAACCCAGAACAACAGCAAAGGACCTTGTGAAGATGCTGGAGGAAACAGGTACAAAAGTATCTATATCCACAGTAAAAACGAGTCCTATATCGACATAACCTGAAAGGCCGCTCAGCAAGGAAGAAGCCACTGCTCCAAAACCACCATTAAAAAGCCAGACTACGGTTTGCAACTGCACATGGGGACAAAGATTGTACTTTTTGGAGAAATGTACTCTTGTCTGATGAAACAAAAATAGAACTGTTTGGCCATAATGATCATCGTTATGTTTGGAGGAAAAAGGGGGAAGCTTGCAAGCCGAAGAACACCATCCCAACCGTGAAGCACGGGGGTGGCAGCATCATGTTGTGGGGGTGCTTTGCTGCAGAAGGGACTGGTGCACTTCACAAAATAGATGGCATCATGAAAGAGGAAAAGTATGTGGCTATAGTGAAGCAACATCTCAAGACATTTAGTCAGGAAGTTAAAGCTTGGTCGCAAATGGGTCTTCCAAATGGACAATGACCCCAAGCATACTTCCAAAGTTGTAGCAAAATGGCTTAAGGACAACAAAGTCAAGGTATTGGAGTGGCCATCACAAAGCCCTGACCTCAATCCTCTAGAAAATTTGTGGGCAGAACTGAAAAAGCATGTGCGAGCAAGGAGGCCTATGAACCTGACTCAGTTACACCTGCTCTGTCAGGAGAAATGAGCCAAAACTCACCCAATTTATTGTGGGAAGCTTGTGGAAGGCTACCCAAAATGTTTGACCCAAGTTAAACAATTTAAAGGCAATGCTACCAAATACTAATTGAGTGTATGTAAACGTCTGACCCACTGGGAATGTGATGAAAGAAATAAAAGCTGAAAGAAATAATTCTCTCTACTATTATTCTGACATTTCACATTCTTAAAATAAAGTGGTGATCCGAACTGACCTAAGGCAGAGAATTTTTACTAGGATTAAATGTCAGGAATTTTGAAAAACTGAGTTTAAATGTATTTCGCTAAGGTTTATGCAAACTTCCGACTACCGTTCAAAAGTTTGGGATCACTTAGAAATGCCCTTGTTTTTGAAAGAAAACCACATCTGTTGTAATTAAAATAACATCAAATTGATCAGAATAACAGTGTAGACATTGTTAATGTTGTAAATGACTGTTGTACCTGGAAACGGCTCATTTTTTATATCTACATAGGCGTACAGAGGCCCATTATCAGCAACCATCACTCCTGTGTTCCAATGGCACGTTGTGTTAGCTAATCCAAGTTTATAATTTTAAAAGACGAATTGATCATTAGAAAACCCTTTGGAATTATGTTAGCACAGCTGAAAACTATTGAGCTGTTTAAAGAAGCAATAAAACTGGCCTTCTTTAGACTAGTTGAGTATCTGGAGCATCAGCATTTGTGGGTTACATTACAGGCTCATTGTAAACATTGTAAATGTAAACAAACACTGTATAGCCTCATAACATGGTTAAAACAAAACCATTTATATCACGGATGGTCAGTCCTTGCATCCATAGCTTTTTCCTTTAATCTGTGAGTGGTTACATTTCTCCAGGCCCATCCCTCAGCTTTTTTACCAAAATTGTTTTATCTGTGGATTTGCCCTTTAAACAGCTGCATACTATCAAGATATCAAAGTGTCACCAACAAAAACGTTAAGAAAAGGCCTATAGCAAATGCAGCATATGACATTAATTTCTCACATGTAAATAGCACTTCTCAGTAGTGCTCAAAGCATGCCATTCCATGAGCGCAGCATTTATTGTTCAACTGGAATCAATGAGCCCAATCAGTCCTCCATGACAACAAAATCACAAATAGCAGAGTAGGGCTGGCTAATATGTCCTTAATTTTGGGGTCATGCTCAGGTAAAACAATTTAGCTGATCTATCCTTCTATATTTCCACGTCTTATTCTTGAAGATCAAAGGGTATAACATTTATTGGAATGACTGGAATTCTGATATACTTTTGTTTTTAATGTAAAGATATAATTTAATCATATTATTATATTATATTATATGTAATAGAAAGCGATGGGTTGGAAGAAGCCTACATAACTTTAACATCCATAAATGTAACATCCAAATATGGCCAGCTATGTAAACTTTAACATTGATTTATCCTGCAATAGATGTTGTTCAATTGGTAACATACATGTTAGTCTTCTCTAATGCCTCTTAGGGGGAAAGTAATCTCAAAGTAACGGAATGTAATCAGATTACGTTACTGAGTTTGGGTAATCCAAAACGTACTTTATTTGATAACAATTTTGGACAGGTAACTAGTAACTGTAACAGATTACATTTAGAAAATAACCTACCAACCCTGCATCTGAGTACATCCCTCAAGGCACTTCCTTAGTAGTTTAAGGTCACTGCACATGATTGCATGGTGAAAATACTAGATGGATCTACAAAATGTGTTATTCCCATTGCAGACAGAGAGGAGACTCTTGGGTGGATGCATGACAGTTGTATGACCCACTTCTCTGACTGCACCCATCCCCCACCCACCCAGTACCCCCCACCCCCCCCCCCCCACCCAGCATTAGGTCTGAGAGCAGGTGTGGGTGGTGTAGCCTTTTGATGTCGACTTATCTAAAGTTCACCATGAAATACCAGGATGAGGAGAGAGAGAGGAGCAGTGGGCGGCAGGGGGTGGATATATCAATAAATCGGAGAGTGCAGTTCCTGTTGACTTTCTTTTCTTCTTTTTAACGATGTGTTTGGAACATAGAACATTGCTCGAATGCCACATGTTTTTTTTTGCAAAGGACACACAGGAAATCTAATAAGAGTAGGACACCCCATGAGAATCATAAACGTAAAAAAAAATATTCTGTCAGAGATAAAACAGAATAGATGAAAAACAGACAATAATATGTCAGGGTGTCAGTGAATATACATGTCTGTTCAGTGTTGAAAACCAAATCTAGTCTTCCCAGATTGTAATGTGTCAAACTTGACATGAGTTTAAATGATCAGATAATGCAAAATGTTGAAGGAAAATTGCATATAATCAAAAAATTCCCTTGCTGCTTTGGCAAATGATTTATTGACAGCAGCCATAGCAGATGAGATGAGGAGGATTGTGGTCAGGGCATTATTGGTGTGATCAAGGGGGCAGCCTGGTCTCATAGACTAGACGTAACATAGTAAATGTACATCTGTGACGCTAAAATTAGTTTGATATGTTTGGTATGGTTACATAAGACAGATGGTTACGTAAGTCAACCATTCCCATAACCCTAACCTTAACCTAACTCCTAACCTTAACCCCTAACCTTAACATCTAGCCTAGATAACGTTAGCATTAGCCACCTAGCTAACATTAACCACAACATATTGTTATTCATAACATATCATATAAAATGGATGATACCACATGAAACATAACATATCACTCTAATTTGAGTGTCTCGGATTTACCTGTACTATGTTACATCTACCCATGAGTCCAGGTTGAAGTGGGAGGTGTTGTTCCAGACGCTGCATAATGTCTGGATTAGTGAGAGGGTGAGTGAGTGAGAGAGAGAGAGCCGTGTCAGTAACTTCTAGACGGGCGCGTGTGTGCAGTGTGTGGGTGGGCGGTGTAATGGTACCGCTGGTTCCAAGAAAATGAATAATTTGCACAGTAATGCAATAAACAATAATATAATCAATCACTGCATGTGCACGTGTAGAGGATACAGTATGTGAAAACCTACAAACACCAGATCAATAGAACATTTGCTGCTATGTTCCCATTCTCATTTTCAAACAAAATGCCTGCAGGGTAAATTGTTTAAAACAGATATGATGCAATGATAAAAACAGCCTGTGATGAAACGATGGGAATGAATTTTGAATTCACCAGAATAAAATAAAAAAAATTGAGAGATCAAAGTGGTGAGAAGGATAGAAATGATATTTGATACGAGCGCAGCTCCATGAGACGACCCAGTCAATGGGATTCGATAGATAAAAACATGTTTAAATAAAGGTTCAAATAGAACCATGTAAATAATCGTTATTTTAATACAGAAAATGCCATCGAGGACAACACATTTTTTCTTGAAGAATAATGTAATTGTTTCTTACCTGTAAAATATGGTGCTTCTTTCTAGCTGGTGTTATTTGCCCATTACGCATGGAAAATGATAACGCAAGCCATGTTTCTCGACACTCGTGGTTGGCTTGCTAAGTCCGTTTGTATTCCCATTACATTTATAATCGAGTGCCGATACGAAAAAGAATAAACTTCCAAAGAGAAAAGATTTCATTGTTTCGCTCCATTTCCAAAACGCGCACCTGGACTGTTGGCTACACGTCTGTACTAACTGTTCCAAGCTGCGCAAGGCGCAGAGAATGTCTACTATTGTTTTACTGTCAACCGTCTCAACTTTTTGTCACTAAAGATCCGGTGATCCACACACAGTCGACTATAACCAATCAAATACGTGTTCTGTTTAGCCTACTAACTTTAAAGTATTCACATCTGGGGACAAAGCTCTGTGAATTCTTTTGGAGTTATACCAAGACGCCTTATCATGTCCACTTTCTATTCCTCCATGGAATGGTAGCTTGTAAAAAGGCTCTCTCCACCAGCTGGCTTCAGTTCGGAATAATGCATTTATTTGGGATGTAGACCAGGAAAAGCATTGTACTCCCACAGTGAGTAGAAAAAAACAAGAAAAAGCTTATTTGAATAATTTATGCGTGGAGAAGTCAAGCATCTGAATACAATATTACCATAATAGTTTACAGTGTCCCCAATGCAAAGACAATAATTGATGCAAATATCGATAACACATAGTAATCTAAGCTCCCTGCATGTTGCTTTCAATCTAGAGATGCAAATGATTGAGTTAACCAAATCCTTTGATGATGACCATTTAAGAATGCAATCATTTATAATGTCTCCATAACACAGACATAATAGCCTATATAGCCACTGAATCAAGATTAAACTCATTCCCTGTTCCTACTGCCTACATGCTGTGATGAGCAAGCACACTCGGAGTAAACAACCAACTGTAGCTTATTGTAGCAGGAGCAATTAAAGGGTTAAAAGCCCAGAGATCTATATCGAAATGTTGCAGATGTTTGAGTCTGTCATTTCCTGTGTTTATGCAATGCAAGTCTGGCTCAACTGGATACCAAAAAAAAAAAACATATTCACTCGGGGCTTCGAGAGAGCTAGGGCTTAAAGTGTACGTGGCTGGGTTTTTATAATCATTTCTCCACTGTGATACTGCCTAAATGTTCTCATTTGAAATGGGACTAACCAAACTTCTAGTATTGTTAGGTTCCACTTCAGCCTTTGGGGTTGAGGGGCTGAGAAAGGAGTTTAAAGAGGGGCTACGCCTATTCTGTCTCCCAACCCCTCTGGTCCTTGTTTGGAATTCTCAGGGTTTGTCAAATGGGGAGATTGACAGCATTGTTAAGATGGCGCCGAAGAGAATGTCTGACGTTTTACATGCCCGTAACAAATTGTGCTATTTTGTTTTTTTTGCATTGTTTGTAACTTATTTTGTACATAATGGTGCTGCTACCGTCTCTTATGACTGAAATAACTTCTGGACAACAGAACTGGGATTAGTCACCACAAACTGGAGGAATCTTTTTCCTTTAATGAGTCCGACGAGAAAGATATACTGCTCTCCTGGGAACAGGCCCAGATCGGAGAAAAGACGGAGGAAAGGAGGACTCAGATCAAGCTGTCTTTTGAGAATCCATAGGCGAGTGAATAAACTCCCACTGCCATCAATTCTACTTGCTAACATGCGATCATTGGAAAAATAAAACTGATGATCTACGATTATGATTATCCTACCAATAGGATATTAAAAACTGCCATATCTTATGTTTCTTCAAGTCGTGGCTGAACGACGACACGGATAATATAGAGCTGTAGGGATTTTCAATGCACCGGCAGAACAGAGAAGCTACGTCTGGTAAGACGAGGGATGGGGGTGTGTGTCTTTTTGTCAATAACAGCTGGTACCCAATGTCTAATATTAAAGAAGTCTCGAGGTATTGCTTGCCTGAGGTAGAGTACCTTATGATAAGCTGTAGACCACACTATCTACCAAGAGAGTTCTCATCTATATTATTCGTAGCCGTCTATTTACCACCACAGACCGATGCTGGCACGAAGACCGCACTCAACCAACTCTATAAGGCCATAAGCAAACAAGCTTAGCCAGTAGACGCTCTCCTAGTGGCCGGTGACTTTAATGCAGGCAAACTTAAATCAGTTTTACCCAATTTTTACCAGCACGTCACATGTGCAACCAGAGGGAAAAAACTCCAGACCACCTTTACTCCACACACAGAGAGTCATAGAAAGCTCTTCCCCGCCCTCCATTTGGCAAATCTGACCATAATTCTATCCTCCCGATTCCTGCTTACAAGCAAAAACTAAAGCAGGAAATTCAGCTAGCACAGACTGGAATATGTTCCGGGATTCATCCAATGGCATTGAGGAGTATAACACCTCAGTCATTCATCCAATGGCATTGAGGAGTATACCACCTCAGTCATCGGTTTTATCAATAAGTGCACCGACGACGTCGTCCCCACAGTGACCGTACGTACATATCCCAACCAGAAGCCATGGATTACAGGTAAGATCCGCATCGAGCTAAAGGCTAGAGCTGCTGCTTTCAAGGAGCGGGACACTAATCTGGATGCCTAAAATAAATCCCACTATGCCCTCAGATGAACCATCAAACAAGCAAATTGTCAATAAAGGATTAAGATTGAATCCTACACTGCCTCTGACGCTCGTTGGATGTGTCAGGGCTTGCAAACTATTACGGACTACAAAGGGAAACCCAGACGCGAGCTGCCCAGTGACGCGAGCCTATCAGATGAGCTAAATGCCTTTTTATGCTCGCTTCGAGGCAAGCAACACTGAAGCATGCATGAGAGCACCAGCTGTTCTGGATGACTGTGTGATAATGCTCTCAGTAGCCCGATTTTCAAAGCCGCGGGCATAGATGGATTACCAGGACGTGTACTCAAAGCATGTGCGGACCAACTGGCAAGTATCTTCACTGACATTTTCAACCTCTCCCTGACTGAGTCTGTAATACTTACATGTTTCAAGCAGACCACCATAGTCCCTTTGCCCAAGGAAGCGAAAGTAACCTGCCTAAATGATTACTTACATCGATAGCCATGAACTGCATTGAAAGGCTGGTCATGGCTCACATCAACAGCATCCTCCCGGGTACCCTAGACCCACTCTAATTCAAATGTCGCCCCAACAGATCCACAGATGACGCAATCTCAATCGCACTCCACAGTGCCCTTTCCCACCTGGACAAAAGAAACATCTATGTGAGAATGCTGTTCATTGACTACAGCTCAGTGTTCAATGAGACAGCATATTGGGAGGAGGTCAGAGAACTGTCAGTATGGTGTCAGGACAACAACCTCTCCCTCAATGGGAACAAGACAAAGGAGCTGATTGTGGACGACAGAAAAAGGCGGGCCGTACAGGCCCCCATTAACATCAATGGGGCTGTAGTGGAGCGGGTTGAGAGTTTCAAATTCCTTGGTGTCCACATCACCAACAATCTATCATGGTCCAAACACACCAAGACAGTCGTGAAGAGGACACGCCAAACCTTTTCCCCCTCAGGAGACTGAAAATATATGGCATGGGTCCCCAGATCCTCAAAACGTTCTACAGCTGCACCATCGAGAGCATCCTGACCAATTGGATCACCGCCTGGTATGCCAACTGCTTGGCATCTGACCGTAAGGTTCTACAGAGGGTAGTGCGTACGGCTCAGTACATCACCGGGGCCAAGCTTCCTGCAATCCAGAACCTATTTAATAGGCGGTGTCAGAGGAAAGCCCATACTATTACATTGACCCCCCCCCCCCCACCTACATGTACAAATGACCTCAAATTACCTCTAAACCTGACCCCTGTATATAACCTCGTTATTGTTATGTTACTGTCTTACTTTTTATTATCTTTTACCTTAGTTGATTTGATCAGTATTTTCTTAACTCTTCTTGAACTGCACTGTTGGTTAAGGGCCTGTAAGTAAGCATTTCAAGGTAAGGTCTACATTTGTTGTATTCGGCGCATGTGACAAATAAAGTTTTATTGATTTGATATGAGGACCTTGGTGGTTTATTTGTGTGTTATTTATGGCTTTTCCGATTGCTCTAAGAGGGAGGAGTCATTGTGCTGCGGCAAGTTGGGATTAGTCTGGGTAGCATTTGAGACGCAGCCTTGGTGTGATGATAGATACACTGGAGTATCACTCTGCTGTCAATCTAAAGCCAATTTTCTGAGTGTGAGCAGCTGCATGTGGTCACATCCCACTGCATAACTGTCTAATAACATGAGTGAATGGAGCCAGACTAGTGAATCTCAGTGAGGGGACAGGTTTTTATCCATGCATGTCCTGAGATCGTTATCCACACCAGCTGTAACACATTTGAATGTGCTGCATAACACATGCGTGACGAATGTGTACACACAGCACTATAATTGTGGTCTCTTTTTTTGTGTGTACATTCACTATCTTAAACCCTATTAAATTAAGCATATTGTGAGGAGTATTTCTGTTTTATGCAGAAAAGCTGCTGAATTGTGTCAGGGATGTCAGTGAAAGGGCACTGTCTATTTTTCTAGGATGTCATACAACTCAATTTGATGGATACATTATCTTCTGTTGATGGCTGAGATGAATCATGTTCATTGTGTTATTTTTTTTTATATATAGCTCTTTCAGTGAATCCCTCAAAGCCTTTTCCAGATCAGTGACGATGTATGGCATCCTTTAGGCTGCCACGGTTTCCTTGTGACTGTTGTGGTGTGTGAATACATTTGTCATTCATTTCATCTGAATATTGGTCATACATTACAATTACCACGTTAAAGTGAATCCTCCTTGTACATGCTTCACATGCACAGTACATCAGGGCGTACATAGCGGCATCTTGAATATGATACATTTAAGACATTAGATGCTGAACAAAACTCATTTAGGATACATTTATGAAATGTGTTGTTTAAAAAAAAATTAAATACCAATATTCTGGATTATAGCATCTCAACTCAACACAGTCCCAAATACAATCAAATACTCACAGTTCTCAAACTTAAGCTTGTGATAAAATCCACCCACACGAACCCTAGTGGAACAGAAGTGTAGTTCTAGTGACCTTTCCAAACAGTATTCATGTTTGTTTTTTTACCTTTCCTTAACTAGTACGTGTAAATACAGGTCACGTGAACTTATCAATCACATGGAGTCAAAAAACTGGAGGGGGACCTGTTGGTCAGGTCGAGTGTCACAGAAGGTCATTGTGTATTTCCCAGAGGTTAAGTTCAGGAGAGAGGAAAGCGCATCACCCTGCGGAAGAGAGAATGAACACCTGAGGTATTTTGAAGAAAAATCAAAAGGGGTTTGTTTCTGATCTTCTCAGCAACCTTTGTATTAAGCAGCTCTCAGGCGCCCAGCCTTCCTTGGAGTGTATTTCTATAGAAGAGAGCTGAGTAGGTGCTGTGCTGCGGGAGAAACACACACGTAGGGCCAAATGCTGTCTCCCCAGATTAATCTCCTAACGTTCTGCAGGCTGTGTAGGTGTAATCCACCCCCGGGTCTAAAGATAGGTTACCTCTCGCAATTAGGATTTCACATGAAGAAAACTCGTCATCCTGACATTGAAACTAACAAAGACTGGGTAAATCTTGTGGCGACAACGGTCTGGTCTGGATTCAGTCAATATTTTATTGACACAGAAGTTTGCCGTCATTCCTATCTTTTGTGTAAAATGGGGCGGGGGTTCAAAGCGTGATTTTTGGGTCTTATTTTACCCTGACAATTTCTTTGAGTACACTGTTGTCACTGAGTAACTGTTGAGTGATTTGTTAAAAAATAGAAAACCTGATGGAATAGACATTAGTATAATTATGGTCACAAACTGGTTGAAAAATTACTTTTTTTAAAAGTATTTTTACTGACCAGAATATGATGTATTTTTCTGACCACCATATGACCAGCTGGCCATAATTCTGGCCACTATACTATGTGTTATATTATGTACTAGTCAAAGTTAAGACCTCATCATAAACTGGTAATGACCACCTAAATACAGCTTATTACCTACTGTAAAAGTATTGCAGAGGAATATACCAATTAAAGTTTCAATCTGCAACATATTTTTACATTTCAAATAGATCAAGCAATGGCAAAAATGAATCTACATAAAAAAATACACATCTAGGTACATTAATTGTTTCATAATTCAGACATTACATGCATAGAAAGACTGGGACAGAGTATATAAAGGCCCATTGTTTTTTTTTAATTAATGATTCATAAGAGTGGTGTGATGGGGTAAATCCTCATCAAGGACCTCTGAACAGAGAAGGCGAACTGGAGCGTAGTGTCCCTCTTGAAGAGGGGTGTCATGGGTCAGATTTGAAAAGTAGTGGCCCTCTTGAAGAGTGGTGTGATAGGTCAGATCTGCAGTGAAGACAATGGAGCACACACGAGTGGTATGAAAGGCATATTTGCTCCTCTGTCCCTTCATATGGAAGTGGGACATTAACTTATTGGTGATCAATCTGAAACAATTTAAGAAAGAAGATATCAAAACTAGACAGTAGTTGGATAATGATTATTTTTTTTTTACTAATCTCTAAACGGTAAAGTTTTGCTTAATCCTAATACTTGTTGTAGTATTCAAACAACTTTTATAAACATACCCGCTCCATAATCCTGAGGCCATTGTCCCGGACAGAGGTCCCCCCTCCCCAATTGTGGACAGCTTTGCAGTCTTAGAATAAAAAAGGTAAATGCAAAAAATGTATGTATAAAGAGACAAAATATTATATTTTTTAAAAGTTGTGTGTCTGTCATATCATTCCTGACTCACCGATCGAGGTGTCTGTTGAATCAGGACACAAGGGTTTTGCACCTTGAAATAGGATTTGATTTGCTTTACAAACTTATATTAGAATCGGTGCTACTTCAATTGGATCTACTCACAATAAGATCAGGCACTTATGGGCAGCTGAATAGCATGTCTCTTGGGGAACCCAGTCTCAGTGAGACCTGATGCAGAGGAAAAAACGTTACTGATCATCAGCACAGGTAGTACAAACCTAGCTCTTACCAAACGGGTTAGTAGGATTCAATACACATTGAAGATCAACATTTTGCACACAAAACTTACTGTTAATGACTACGGATTTAAGGACGGGTGGTTCTGTTTGCCCCGTTACCTGGGATGTGGCAGAATACTTTACTGGTAACTGAGTGGGTGGCCAAGGACTGCTGACCTGCATCAGGTCATTGACAAGTTTCATGAACTGTAAAGACAGAAGCCAATCATTATTAACCATTAAGTTCATTAACCTAGCTACTACCGAAGACGGAAGGTTTTCACTAAGTTAGACTTAGCCTAGCAATTATATTGACTATGTTGCCCCTCAAAAATATGGCAGTCAGGCAGACAGCGAGATGGACAGAAAAACATATGCCTGTAAATAGCCAATCAGTTCCAACTAAAACAGATTCCAATCCAAGTTTTAGTTGGAACTGATATGCCTACCTCCTTATTTAGCTACTGAAATGTAAATAAAACTAGTGCACACATGTTAATTGCTTAAAAGCTTTAAGGGAAAATATAATTGTCATATTTTCAGGAGCAATAATTGTTTACTAATTATTGACGGAAATAATTGGGATACAAATTGGGGTTTTGTAAATCCTGGTAGATTGTAATAAGATATTGAAATTAAAGGCAAATGTGTTATTTGTTCAATTCTGAAAACAAGTTTAGTTAGTCAATAGAACATCCAAATTGCATTCAGTGGAACAGAAGAACATGTGCAGCACAATAAACAGTGCAATTGGCTGACACAGACAAAAGATTACCGTTAGAAGCCAACACACACAGCAAGCTACCAGATATCATTCATTTAAAAAAAAAAACATGATTTAATTGCACTGCGTTTTAACGGCAGTCAATTTTTGTAAGGGTTTCCTGTATATTGTACATGTTTATCATACACGCTGATACCCTAGAACAAATGTTATGGATAGAATGTTCACTTTTCAATTGGGTGGACCGCAACTACAAAAAACATTGCCATAGCTTGTCGTAAAATCAAAGAGCATTTATAGCGTCAGAGATTGTCTAAATTAGGGACCATCTCTGATAGATATAGGACCATAGAGACTGTCAACATTGCTTGCTTGCTAATGACCTAACAAATGGGATGACATGGAGGTGAAATATATCATGTTTCCTGTTTTTTTTAAAATTGGTTTCATCACCTGCCGGATAAAAACCTCAAATGGCCATAGTCTTGAAAAAGTGAATTGAGCTGGATACACTGAAGTAGACTCGGCCCGAGCACCATTAGCCGGAGGCCAGAGTAATATGATTCTGCTGGATTCGAGAAGAGCTTGGCCCACATGAAGGCCCCCAAGTCCGAGTCCATGCCGAGTCCCTCAAGTCTCAAACAGAATAGGCCTGAGCCCAGCGTGTTGACTGGGTACAGTGTGCCATGAGACCGTAACCCACTTTGGGGGTCTCTGTCAGCTGTTGTTTGCCAGCTGTATCATGGGAACCCTGCTGAAAAAGAACATTACTCCAATTGTAATAATTGTAATGGTTCTAGTGTCATATATCCCATGGATAATGGCCCCAAACACTGTGTACATGTTTATATAGATTGGTTTCAATTCACTGAGTAGCATTTAGATAACTGGACAGTAGTTAAATCAGATTTGAACCATAAACCATACAGTGCCTTGCGAAAGTATTCGGCCCCCTTGAACTTTGCGACCTTTTGCCACATTTCAGGCTTCAAACATAAAGATATAAAGCTGTATTTTTTTGTGAAGAATCAACAACAAGTGGGACACAATCATGAAGTGGAACGACATTTATTGGATATTTCAAACTTTTTTAACAAATCAAAAACTGAAAAATTGGGCGTGCAAAATTATTCAGCCCCTTTACTTTCAGTGCAGCAAACTCTCTCCAGAAGTTCAGTGAGGATCTCTGAATGATCCAATGTTGACCTAAATGACTAATGATGATAAATACAATCCACCTGTGTGTAATCAAGTCTCCGTATCAATGCACCTGCACTGTGATAGTCTCAGAGGTCCGTTAAAAGCGCAGAGAGCATCATGAAGAACAAGGAACACACCAGGCAGGTCCGAGATACTGTTGTGAAGAAGTTTAAAGCCGGATTTGGATACAAAAAGATTTCCCAAGCTTTAAACATCCCAAGGAGCACTGTGCAAGCGATAATATTGAAATGGAAGGAGTATCAGACCACTGCAAATCTACCAAGACCTGGCCGTCCCTCTAAACTTTCAGCTCATACAAGGAGAAGACTGATCAGAGATGCAGCCAAGAGGCCCATGATCACTCTGGATGAACTGCAGAGATCTACAGCTGAGGTGGGAGACTCTGTCCATAGGACAACAATCAGTCGTATATTGCACAAATCTGGCCTTTATGGAAGAGTGGCAAGAAGAAAGCCATTTCTTAAAGATATCCATAAAAAAGTGTTGTTTAAAGTTTGCCACAAGCCACCTGGGAGACACACCAAACATGTGGAGAAGGTGCTCTGGTCAGATGAAACCAAAATTGAACTTTTTGGCAACAATGCAAAACGTTATGTTTGGCGTAAAAGCAACACAGCTGAACACACCATCCCCACTGTCAAACATGGTGGTGGCAGCATCATGGTTTGGGCCTGCTTTTCTTCAGCAGGGACAGGGAATATGGTTTAAATTGATGGGAAGATGGATGGAGCCAAATACAGGACCATTCTGGAAGAAAACCTGATGGAGTTTGCAAAAGACCTGAGACTGGGACGGAGATTTGTCTTCCAACAAGACAATGATCCAAAACATAAAGCAAAATCTACAATGGAATGGTTCAAAAATAAACATATCCAGGTGTTAGAATGGCCAAGTCAAAGTCCAGACCTGAATCCAATCGAGAATCTGTGGAAAGAACTGAAAACTGCTGTTCACAAATGCTCTCCATCCAACCTCACTGAGCTCGAGCTGTTTTGCAAGGAGGAATGGGAAAACATTTCAGTCTCTCGATGTGCAAAACTGATAGAGACATACCCCAAGCGACTTACAGCTGTAATCGCAGCAAAAGGTGGCGCTACAGAGTATTAACTTAAGGGGGTTGAATAATTTTGCACGCCCAATTTTTCAGTTTTTGATTTGTTAAAAAAGTTTGAAATATCCAATAAATGTCGTTCCACTTCATGATTGTGTCCCACTTGTTGTTGATTCTTCACAAAAAATACAGTTTTATATCTTTATGTTTGAAGCCTGAAATGTGGCAAAAGGTCGCAAAGTTCAAGGGGGCCGAATACTTTCGCAAGGCACTGTAGGTCTTTAGCACGTCGCATGCCTACTGAGAAGGATATTATATACTGTTCATGGCCTTATTAACTGTATAGATACCACATCATATTATAACCAATTCTAACCATGAAATATGTTATCCTCATGGTTTTCTTTTATTCACAGTCTTTTAATTATGAAAAACTAAATCAGTATGATATATCTGAGTTCTGATCAGTATGAGGATCATGCCTTGAGGAAAACTCGCTTGAGCAAACATCAGTGACCTACCGAGCCTTTGTCTTGTATTTTCCTCCAGCTACAGTTACCTCATATCCCCCTAGAGTGCATCTCCTCCACTCTCTTCTCCTCTCTTCTCCTGAACTCGCTCCTCTTCTTACAGTGGGTCAAGCTCAAGGCCAATTTCTTCAATAATGCCTGGTATAAAGGAGATTCCTGAAGGACGGTGCTATTGAATTAGAAAGGTGGACAGACGGTCTGAATACACTTAGCAAAGGACAAAAAGAGATCTAAACCCTTGGCACCATAATTCCTGTTATAGTTGGTGGATGTGAAATCTACATAATCATCTGTTGTGCAAACCTCAGTTGCAATGGTTCCATTTATATCAGGTGTAGAAGCATTCAGGTGTAGAAGCATTCTGTTGGCAGTGAAGAAGAAATGTGTTCACTAAAAGAAATATCCCCCAGAGCATCTGTTGCGTATGAGTTTTTACTGAACCTTCTCATCGTACTACACCTGGTAACACGTACTTTCAGTGTAGCCTACATGTTTTTGACCAGGGTAATATGGTAAGATGGGAAGCTGCCTATACCAAATTGGAGAAGCCGTGGTCCATCCCAGACAGATCTCTAGTTACAGCAGATGCATTAGCCTGTCTCCCAGGGAAGTGTTGGCCCTACTGATGCTGACACACTCTTTCCCCAAACACGGAGAGCTTCAACTCCAACTGAAAATCAGCCACGGAAACTTGGCTATTGTTAATCGCAAACCTCAAAAGTCCTACTTTCCATACTGTTCTCAGTGTTTACTGGCATGTCCGTTCTTTACTCGACTGAAGGAAGTCATAATAACACTTACTTGGCACTGAGGCTGAGCAGATTTGAGATGTAGCTTGGAGCTAAATGGACAAAAAAACTCGGCTGAATCATGAACAAGCTAATTGTCATGAAATACTGAACCCCTCAAACATGGGGGCTATAAAAAAAAAAATCTACAGTTTCCAGCCCTTCTAATGCTCATCAGCTGTATTTTAGTCTGGAGGACATTTGAAGAATAGACTGCCATACAGCTGCAGTGGCAGGGACTGATAGTGTGTGCCAGCTTCTAATGTCACTTTCTCTGAAATGAGACATGGCATTCACGTTTTTCTTTGCATAGCTCCATTGTGTCACCCCCACAAATGAACATTGTGAAGTGTTTAACATAAAGAGAGCGTTTATTTATTCAGCAATGGTCTATATCTTTGAACTGTGTCTTTCAGCAGATGTCTGTGACGTCATTCTGAAATAGAAATATGATTGGGAGGAAAGGGTTTACAGGCAAACACGCACACACGTACATGGCAATGACGCCGATCTAAAATACAGAGAACAAGAGATGGTGTCTCCATGGTAACGAGGATGCTGGTTGCTGTGGCAGCATGGCAGGAAAACCTTAGTTAGTTGAAGACCTATTACACAAAGAAAAGCAGTGATTCACACACACTTACGGTCTGATGCTGAAAAGCATAGTCTTCCCCTGTAATTACTTTAGTCATTTAGTTGATTGAATAATATGATGTCTTAATAAGACAATAAAGATGCACTCTGGGATATAAAGCACAACAAATTCGTAACATATTGCACAAATTGTATTTGTAACATATCACACGAATTACAAAATGTGTATGATATACGAATTGCAAAATTCGTAGCATATTACGCAAAATGGATGGCGTAGTACACAATTGGATGACCACTACTTTCAAAACTACTGGCTGAAATTATGCCAAGTTCAAGAGTGCATCTTTAATTCACATCTCCTTTTGTTAAATTGACATCCGTACCGTGTATCTTCATTCAGTCTGTGCTGATGTGAAGACATTGTGAGTGTCCTGTGCCATAGAGTAATATAATTTTGATCATGAGGTGATGAGGTCTTGTCGATGTTCAGTTGGTTGCAAAAATGTTTTCTAAACGTATCCCAACTGTATCACATATAAGGTTTTTCCGTCTGGTCACAAACAGCTGATGTGTTGTGCATTGAAGTCCACAAGCGAAGGTAAAAGGTGAGAGGAGAGTAGCGCGTAGATGTGAGAAGGAATTAACGAGCAAAGTGATCATGCTGTTTGTATGTGGCTGCTATGAAAGTGAACTGTGATTCTGTTGAAAAACGCTTCTTAAACAAAAGCAAACATACCTGAATTTGTCCAATAGAAACTCTCATTTGCAACTGTTAGACTAATGATTACAACCTAGATCAGCTAGATGCAGGCAAGAGTTTGAAAGGTGGAATTGAATGTGTCACTGTCTGTCACCTTGATTACTCTAATGCTTCTCTCGACCTGTGCACCTTCGTTGTAAACTTTTATTTATAGCCTAGGTTGTAGCAACCTCATGATGGGTACAGGGAAAATGTTTGTATTATGTAGTAACCTTAACCTATCGATGTTACATTGAGCTGGGTGAATGGACAATGAATGACATTCATCCAATATCCTGTAATAGAAATAAGGCCATGCTCATGAAAATAATAATCGTCCCCCCTAATCTTAAATGGCACGACCACCACTGCAACAGACAATGGATAGCCAGTTCAGCGGGAATTATTGATTCATAATAAATCAAAGTCAAACATTTAGAATCTGTATGATCTGTTTAGAAAATCTTAAGGTGTTGTTGTTCTGGCAGGCTGATCTTTTCTTTATACATCTATTAGGGATTTTCTCCTGCCTTCCTGGTCTCATTATCCATAATCTTTCTTTTTGATCTAGAATTAAACTATGACTGGTTAAAACTCAGTTACATGCTAGTGGGAACAATAGGCTCTTATTATGTGTAAGATATTACCATCATTGAAAGAGAAAATTATTATTCAATTGGATAGACTACAAACAGTCAGAATATACATATTTGCCTTGTAGTGTAGGCTACATCTGCCTCTGTCATCATCCTGGATGTGCATCATCCTGGTCATAGACTGGCACTGGTCAGGGGCTTCCCAAGAAATTGCCTTACAGGCTGAGTGAGGTAATAGTGTGGAACATCTGCTCTATTATCAAGGGACTAACATCAGTGTAGAAGACTTGGTACAACTGGAAAAGTGATAGGTTATCAGATTTGGCTGCTGATTCCTGTTTTGCATAATTGGGAGAAGAATTCTGGAGCACTTTGATGACGTGATAAGGCCAGGCTGGGCCAGGCTAATTCAGCCAAATCTCACTTGGCTGTGACCGGGCCATATTGTTTTATCATTCTCCTCTCTTTCCCCTTTTACCCTGATCATTGCCATTTGGCTTGGATTTGAAGCTGAACTTGGATTGTCAGACTATTATGCCACAAAATCCTGCATTTGCAGAAAAGGAGCGGAGGTTGATTTGACTGTAATACTTCTTACTGCTAGGGGTTCCGCTAGCGGAACCCTCGACAACATTCCCACTGAAAAGGCAGTGCGCGAAATTCAAAAATATTTTTTTGAAATATGTAACTTTCACACATTAAGTGCAATACACCAAATGAAAGATACATTTCTTGTTAATCTACCCATCGTGTCTGATTTCAAAAAGGCTTTACAGCAAAAGCACAACGTATGATTATGTTAGGTCAGAGCCAGGTCACAAAAATACACACAGCCATTTCTCCAGCCAAAGAGAGGAGTCACAAAAAGCAGAAATAGAGATAAAATGAATCGCTAACCTTTGATGATCTTCATCAGATGACACTCATAGGACATCATGTTACACAATACATGTATGTTTTGTTCAATAAAGTTCATATTTATATCCAAAAATCTCAGTTTACATTGACGCGTTTCGTTCAGTAATGTTTTGCTTCCAAAACATCCGGTGATTTTGCAGAGAGCCACATCAATTTACAGAAATACTCATAATAAACATTGATAAAAGATACAAGTGTTATTCACAGAATTAAAGATATACTTCTCCTTAATGCAACCACTGTGTCAGATTTTTTTTAAAACGTTACCGAAAAAGCAAACCATGCAATAATCTGAGTACGGCGCTCAGACGACAAATCAAGCCAAAGAGATATCCGCCATGTTGGAGTCAACAGAAGTCAGAAATAGCATTATAAATATTCACTTACCTTTGACGATCTTCATCAGAATGCACTCCAAGGAATCCCAGTTCCACAATAAATGTTTGATTTGTTCGATAAAGTTCATCATTTATGTCCAAATAGCTCCTTGTTGACGCACAAGCATTTATGTCCAAATAGCTCATGACGCACGAGCAGACAAAAAGTCCAAAAGTTCCGTTACAGTCTGTGGAAACATGTCAAACGAAGTATAAAATCAATCTTTAGGTTGTTTTAACATATATCTTCAATAATGTTCCAACCGGAGAATTCCTTTGTCTTCAGAAATGCAATGGAAGAGAGCTTGCTCTCACGTGAACGAGCGTCACGAACTCGTGGCGCTCTGCCAGACCACTGACTCAAAGAGCCCTACTTCACAGTAGAAGCATCAAACAAGGTTCTAAAGACTGTTGACATCTAGTGGAAGCATTAGGAAGTGCAATTTGACCCCATAGACACTGTGTTTTCGATAGGCCAAAAGTTGAATAACTACAAACCTTAGATTTTTCTCAGGTTTTCGCCTGCCATATGAGTTCTGTTATACTCAGACATCATTCAAACAGTTTTAGAACTTCAGAGTGTTTTCTATCCAAATCTACTAATAATATGCATATATTAGCAACTGGGACTGAGTAGCAGGCAGTTTACTCTGGGCAAGCTTTTCATCCAAACGTGAAAATGCTGCCCCCTATCCCAAACAGGTTTAAAAGGGTTACAGCTCTGTTTTCACAAAGCAGAACATTCCAATCCATTCCACAATATTCCAGTAAAATGAGCTGCAACATTATGTGGCATGTACAGTGCATTTGGAAAGTATTCAGACCCCTTGACCTTTTCCACATTTTGTTACGTTACAGATTTATTCTAAAATGGATTGAATAGTTTTTTCCCCTCATCAATCTACACACAATATGCTATAATGACAAAGCAAAACCAGGTTTTTAAATTGTTTTGTTCTTTGTTGAAGCACCTTTGGCAGTGATTACAGCCTTGAGTCTTCTTGGGTATGATGCTATAAGCTTGGCACACCTGTATTTGGGGAGTTTCTCCCATTCTTCTCTGCAGATCCTCTCAAGCTCTGTCAGGTTGGATGGGGAGCATTGCTGCACAGCTATTTTCAGGTCTCTCCAGAGATGTTCGATCAGGTTCAAGTCCGGGCTCTGGCAGGGCCACTCAAGGACACTCCTGTGTTGTCTTGGCTGTGTGCTTAGGGTCATTTTGCTGTTGGAAAGTGAACCTTAACCCCAGTCTGAGGTCCTGAGCACTTTGGAGCAGGTTTTCATCAAGGATTTCTTTGTACTTTGCTCCGTTCATCTTTCCCTTGATCCTGACTAGTCTCCCAGTCCCTGCCGCTGGGAAACTAGTCAGGATCTGCCACCACCATACTTTTCCGTAGGGATGGTGCCAGGGTTCCTTCAGACGTGACGCTTGCATTCAGGCCAAAGAGTTCAATCTTGGTTTCATCAGACCAAAGAATCTGTTTCTCACGGTCTGAGAGTCCTTTAGGTGCCTTTTGGAAAACTCCAAGCGGGCTGTCATGTGCCTTTTACTGAGGAGTGGCTTCCGTCTGGCCACTCTACCATAAAGGCCTGATCGGTGGAATGCTGCAGTGATGATTGACAGAGCTCCAGAACCTTTCAGAAGGACAGAGTGACCATTGGGTTCTTGGTCACCTCCCTGACCAAGGCCTTTCTCCCCCGATTTTTCAGTTTGGTCGGGTGGCCATCTCTAGAAAGAGTCTTGGTGGATCCAAACTTCTTCTATTTAAGGATGACGTAGCCACTGGGTTCTTAGGTACCTTCGATGCTGCAGAAATGTTGTGCCTCAAAACAATCCTGTCTAGGAGCTCTACGGACAGTCAATTATTCTGATCATGTCCAATCAATTGAATTTACCACAGGTGGACTCCAACTAAGTTGTAGAAACAACTCAAGGATGATCAATGGAAACAAGATGCACCTAAACTCAATTTCGAGTCTCATAGCAAAGGGTCTGAATACATATGTAAATAAGGTATCTGTTTTTTATTTTTAGTAAATGTGCAAACATTTCGCTTTGACATTATGGGTTATTGTGTGTAGATTGATGAGGTCCAAAAAATATTTAATCCATTTCAGAATAATGGTGTAACATAACAAAATATGCAAAAAGGGAAGGGGTTTGAATACTTTCCGATTGCACTGTATTAATAATAATCAGGAATGACAGTGAAATTGGTTTGTCATATGCATATTGCTCATATGCCACATACATTACGAGGATGATCCACATGTGATGGAGGATTAATAAACTGAAGTTAGGATCTTTTCCCTGGCTAATCAAAAACTGCTGCTGGGCTCAACAGCATTCCTCTATTAGAGAGATAATGGCTGATGCATTTTTGCTTTGTCAGTCTGCTGTGTGAGAGCATATGACCTCTTTTCACTGTAGCTTTAAGGCCAAGTCTCCCAGAGTTGCTGTGTTTCTGGAGGAGGGAGAGAAGGGCTGGGAATTAGCTGTGTGTGTGTGGGATAATTGGGCTTCTCCAGCTGCTGGATCACAGGGTGCTCCACAGGAAATCCCACAACGGCATTCACATTCCAGGAGGAAATGACAATGTTGTGCGCGTCATTGCCCCATGTAGGAAACTATTAAGAATGTAGGCTATGAGCTGATGCTGTTTTTTAAACAGACTTTAAAATCTATGCAAATGTCTTTAAAGTATACACTAAGTTTTTCTAGCCAATCTAGCACTAAAAGTGAGAAAATGTACAGCACACAAGTTGATCATGAATGATTAAAGTAACTGTCCAGTGTTTCCAAATTTCTATTAAATATGACCAATAATGAATTACAATATGAGTGAAATAGTTTTCCTTAGAAATTTTAAAAATTAAGTATGTTAAAAAGCATATTTTCTGTGTTGAAATGGTGTGGGCGTACCCCGGTGGCGGTTAGTGGCATGCGAGATAAGGGAGGACAATATTTTTATATAAGTATGGCCTTATTTCTATTGCAGCATATTGGATGACTGTCATTCATATTCCATTCTCCCAACTCAATGTAACATCGATAGGTTTAGCCTCCAAACATGATATTCGAATTTGCACTATACCCATCATGTGGCTGCTACAACCTAGCCTACAAATGAATGTTTATAACGTAGGTGAACACGTAATAAGACAAATTGTAGTAATTACATTTTCATTCGCTTGTGGACTTCAGTGCACAACACAACAGCTGTCTGTGACCAGGCGCAAAAACTATCCAAGTCAAACCTTCATAACATAACCGCTAACCGCTACATTGTTCTCACTATGTTAATGTTGTAGTTAACAAACTAAAATGAACGCATTAGTAAACCCACAATCCAATCCATGTGTACAATCACGCAGTACAGTGTAGAGCAAGCAGTTTAGCAGTGACACCGGCGGGCCCCAGTGGAAATAAACAAATAAAACCGAAAGCTTTTTTGTTGTTGTATTTCTTATTATGTGATCAAATAGAAACGCATTGAACAACACATTCAGAAATGGCAAAAAATACAGTAAAAAAATAAATAATTTAGGAATAAGGTTTTGAAGTGTTTGTCCTATATCTAGGTGATAAAACTACCTCCATACTTCCATTAATTTGTATGGGTTACCTTCAGATGAGTTCAGTGACACTTGTGGAACACCATTGACTCTCCCCTTTCCACAGTCATATTAGTGTGTAGCCCAAGAGGTTCGGACGCTACAAACATTTTCATGAGAAGACAGATTTTGGGGATGTCTCCTGGTCTGACAAACACTTTCAACCGCAGATGCAGATGGGTGAAATAGGCAGATGGGGATTTTTTAAAAGTATGTTCATTAGATTGACACACAGGATTTGACACAGGATAAGGATTTTAAATCAGTTATTTGGTGACATGTACATATATTTAGTATAGTTTTATCTAAAAAGGATAACTCTAATGTTTCGAAGGATGGTGTGGGCATATACCGGTCATAAAGAATATTCATGAGAGTAGACTGCTGATTGGATATCATCCTCTATGAGGAAATAGCCAGCATTTTTGATACGGTCTGTTTGAGATGCAAGTTTGAGGTGTTTTTTTTCTATAATTTATGCTTTGGCCAGAAATATGAGTATAGGATGAGTAAAACATATAATTTGTGTATAAATTAACGGAATATGAACTTTTAAAAGTGAGATTTTCAATGGACAGTTACTTTAATAACACCAATTGAACTATCCATTATAATGAATCAGGATTCATTGTTAATTATAAAATTATCAGTCACAACAATTTTCCACTAAAGTTAATTTTCTAATTAAAAAAATGCCTAAAAGATGGTGGCTCTCTGCCACCCTACTCCAACTCAAAATTGAAAGAGGCAATCATGAGATTACATTGTCATTAGAAACATAATAATCATAGGAAATTTTGCTTGGGAGCAGAAATCGGAAATAATAGCATAATTGCATTTCACATCTGATCCTCTCTACCAAATGTCAGTCAGGGCCAAACGTAATAAATTTACATTTGAATTCATTATCAGCCAAGTTCATGGACTGTTTTGTGTCTGAGGGCACATGTAGAATTATTCAAGCAGTGTAATAACAATCTGGAACATAGCCCTCGTCTATCTGCAATCTGCACTGTGCCCTAGCTACAGTATGTTTGTTTATTCATGTGCATATGCATTCATAATCTCATAAGTCTGTGAGCTTGTTAGCTAAAAATAAGTTGCTCCTTTGTTGGAGAGAAAAATAGCACCAAACGTCATGATAAATATTCATTACAAGGCAAAAATAGATGCATGTACCAGCTTGAGCTGGACATTTCCAGAAGATACCAACAACTGTCATGCTCTGGCTGCAGAGGTATTGGAGGCAATTGACTCTTATACTGTTTTTCTACAGCTATCTGCCTTTTTAGGGTAAAAGGAAATATTCCCCCTGAAGCTAGTCATCTGTAAGTAACCAACCTAATCTAGAGTCCTCCATGGGAAAAGGCTATTCGATAACAGAGTGTGTACAGAACACTTTCCTTCGCACCAAACATTGAATTAAGTTCAAATCATATAGATACATCAGGAATCTGTGGTAATACCTATTTCTAAATTCTGTTGAAAATCTTTATGCTTTGCAGTACATAATACATTTCCATTCTGAAATCCTGTGAAAGACAAAAACACAGCAAAGACAATGATCCCTTGACAAACTTTCCAGCTTAGATTCTTAGTTGGAGGCGATTTAGAAGAATGGAGCGCTGACACAATGATCAAACATCAGTTGTCAGATGATTTGTACATGGAATAAGGAGTAATAGAAAATGAAGGATTGTGTTAAACCATGCGAAAGGGTTCACTGCATGAAAAGAGAACAAGTGAGTTATGTTTCCCTTCTTAGGGTAATAAATATGACATGGTGACAATAGGAAGAATATAGCACTTTGTGACAGGATGTGAAAATTCTTTGAGATTATAGTGAGATTAGTAATATTCTTGTACTGAACACTTCAACAAAGCCAAAGTGGCTTTAGTGTACCCTGGAAGGAGAACAGAGGTAACACCTGGGACACAAGTAGACTTAACAGTAACAGAAGAGGCAGCCTTAGTGTACTTCTCGTTGTATTTATTTGTGAGTCAATGCAGGTGGAATTAAAGGCTTCATCATTATATTAGCTTCAGAAATAGCAAGCTCTTTCCCCATTTACATTATTTTGCATAATTCTGCACACAGCAGTCTCACCCACCGGTATGAGATTTAAATAAATAAATAACAGCAAAACATAAACCGGCATTTTGTTCTCTTTAGGCGTCGGCAAAGCAAATTGAAATAGCACATTTACAGTCAACGTTATTTAAAGAACACTAAGTATGCTATTTGAGATTATCAGCAACGTACCTATTCAATTATATTTAACAATTGCAGTACATAAATCAACAATAGTGAACAATTGTCCACATGAAGAAATACCCATGTCCATATAGATAGCCTTTTGTTTTATATTTCATTCAATCAACCAAACCCGTTCCCTGGGTTTGGTACATTAAAGTACTGTAAACAGACACTTGTCACTGCTCCAGAGGGCCTGAGCAGTACTGATGAGGTGACTGTACAGTACACAGGAGAAAGAAAACAGACCAAGATGACCCACGTTGGTCTTTATACAGGTACTGTGTATTGCTATCCATAAAACATAAGAGTTGGGGGCATTTACCATGGGGAAATTAAATGCAGGGCCTGGTGCATTGAATTATTACAGTAGGGTGCCCCTGTTGGTTTGGTGAGAGAATAAAAATCCCTTTCCCCTCTCGGTTGAAATATACAGCCTTCTCCTGCAGCACCCCCAACCCATCAGACAGACAGAAGTGACAAGGATCAAAAATCATGATTACTTTCTCATGAATGTATTCATTTCTCTTGACCTGTATGACGTCGGCATTCCAGAGAGACTGGAACAGCTAAAGCCAATCATCTTCTATAATACCAGAGACCCCCCGTGCAGATGGCACTTTCTACATGATGAAAAGTTGCTTGATTGTGATGCACTAAAGGAAATCTGAAGGGTGATAAACTCATAGTCCTCTGCATTTCCAGATTCAGTTTTTAAGTAGATCGAACAGCTTCGTGGCACCGCGCCAACACGAATATAAAAAAAAATATGAAAATGACAATCCTATTGGAGATTCCTATTGGAGATTCTCAGTATGCAATGTGGTTGTCTTAAAAATAAAAAAAAGAAGAAGAGCTTGTGCAATTCGGTTCGCATGAGATGCATCCGCTGGGAAGGACGGTTCTTTGTGCTTCACATCTTTGTCTGTAGACCTCCTAAGGGGAGAACAAAAAGAAAGAAAAAAATAGTAGCCTCCCATCTTCGTCAGAGCTCATTACATGCCGATTCCTCCGCCGTCTTGAACATCAAGATGGAGTTGTAGATCTTAATGGCTGGACCCAGCTTGATGCTCATGATCCTCACCAAGTCAACCTGGGTCAACAGCAAGAAGGCTTCGCCATCTATTTGCTGGACAAGAACATGGGAGGGAGGGAAGAGTTAGAGAAGTCTCACATTTTAAAATGGGCACCATCAAAGCACTTTCCTAATGACCATTTTTGCCTAAGGAATATGTTTGACATTCAACATCCAATATCACGCAGTTAAGACATAGCGGTGCTCAAATAATTCCCTTCAAAGCAAGGTTTTTTAAAGGATTCTCCACCACGAGGGTTATGCAAATGTTCATGCCTCATTAGAGGGGGTGTTATTCAGAGGTTGAGTCATATTCTACTTTTAACAACCTGTCATAAAATCACTCGCTGTTACCGCTGACAGAATGGCACAATATGAACATAAATTCATGAGAACCACGAGAAGAATTTCCTGTGTTTAATGACTTGGATAATCTGTAGAGAATACCCAAATAGGCCTAATTGAGTGGGCGAATCAAAGTACACTTTTTTTTTGCCTTAAACCACAGGCCTCTGGGACAATTAAGTTATAGAATTGTTTGTGAACAATTGTTTTCATTGCGTCACAAAAGCAATACAATCAGTAATAGTTTTAAGAGATTATTTGAGGATTAATACAATATACCCATTTGTAGAAAAGATGACCAAAGACTACCTATCCCCAATCCAAGTCTTTGTTTCTGGAGCTGAAAATACTCTGGTTTGATGGGAGAATGAAATTATGGAGGACACGTGAGAGTGAATCAGGCGTCCACCAGCAGACTGTGTGACAGCTGTTTCTAGTGACAGCTGCTCTGTTTGCAGTCCCCAGTCAGTCAATCAGTCAGTCAGTCAGGGACTAGCACTGCATGTCTTATGTATTACTGCTTCCACCACTCAATTTAGCTCCAGAGAAATATGTCTTGAGTTGCCTTTATTAGCCATTGGAACAGCTGGGTAATCCTTTAGTCGTTAACAGTTCTATAAAGTGACTCCATTCATGAATGTCAATCAAGCTGCCAGCATATTCATTATTTTCCCCATTGACCCACTGCCTCAAGTAGAGAGGTTCATGGACACAACAATTATCAATATGCCAACATTTATCTCTAAGGTCCGTTAGTTGAACTACTGAACTCATACAACCCTTACACCTCTACTACACTGCATTAATAAAAGTTGTCATTTAAAAGCTACATCCATTGGTGAGTTTTGCAGAGGCACTTAAAACTTCTTAAGCAGACTCAGATGAGACCACACCATTATAAAAGATAATGTGAAGGTAATGCATCAGATGAAACCAAAATTGGATCTTTATAATCCCACAACAGACAGATTAATGGGAAGTCCTTTTCCCAGAAGCCAGTGTGCGTGTCAGTGGAGGCTCCTCAGCTCCCAGCTGTGCCCTGGACACCATATGTGAATTGATTGCCCCCCATCTATCTTCAGAGTTCGTTCTGTTAGGTGACCTAAACTGGGATATGCTTAACACCCAAGCAGTCCTACAATCTAAACTAGATGCCCTCAATCTCACACAAATTATCAAGGAACCCACCAGGTACAACACTAAATCCGTAAACATGGGCACCCTCATATATATTATCCTGACCAACTTGCCCTCTAAATACACCTCTGATGTTTTCAATCAGGATCTCAGCGATCACTGCCTCATTACCTGCATCCGCTATGGGTCCACGGTCAAACGACCACCCCTCATCACTGTCAAACGCTCCCTAAACTGTCATAGACCTATATCCATCCTGCCCTGCCTTTCTAAAGTCTTCGAAAGCCAAGTTAATAAACAGATCACTGACCATTTTGAATCCCACCGTACCTTCTCCGTTGTGCAATCCGGTTTCCGAGCTGGTCACGAGTGCACCTCAGCCACGCTCAAGGTACTAAACGATATCATAACCGCAATCGATAAAAGACAGTACTGTGCAGCCATCTTCATCGACCTGGCCAATGCTTTAGACTCTGTCAATCACCGTATTCTTATCAGCAGACTCAACAACCTTGGCTTCTCAAATTACTGCCTCGCCTGGTTCACCAACTACTTCTCAAGAGTTCAGTGTGTCAAATCGGAGGGCCTGTTGTCCGGACCTCTGGCAGTCTCTATGGGGTTCAATTCCCAGCCGACTCTTTTCTCTGTATATATCAACGATGTCGCTCTTGCTGCTGGTGATTCTCTGATCCACCGTATGCAGACGACACCATATACTCTGGCCCTTCTTTGGACACTGCGCTAACTAACCTCCAGACGGGCTTCAATGCCATACAACTCTCCTTCCGTGGCCTCCAACTGCTCTTAAATGCCAGTAAAAACAAATGCATGATTTTCAACCGTTCACTGCCTGCACCTGCCCGCCCGTCCAGCATCACTACTCTGGACGGTTCTGACTTAGAGTATGTGGACAACTACAAATACCTAGGTGTCTGGCTAGACTGTAAACTCTCCTTCCAGACTCATATTAAACATTTCCAATCCAAAATGAAATCTAGTATCGGCTTCCTATTTCACAACAAAGCCTCCTTCACTCACGCTGCCAAACATACCCTCGTAAAACTGACTATTCTACCAATCCTCGACTTCGGTGATGTCATTTACAAAATAGCTTCCAATACTCTACTCAGCAAACTGGATGCAGTCTATCACAGTGCCATCCGTTTTGTCACCAAAGCCCCTCATACCTCCCACCACTGCGACCTGTATGCTCTAGTAGGCTGGCCCTCGCTTCATATTCGTTGCTAGATCCACTGGCTCCAGGTCATCTATAAGTCTATGCTAGGTAAAGCTCCACCTTATCTCAGCTCTACCAAGTCACGATAACAATACCAACCCGTAGCACGCGCTCCAGAAGGTATATCTCACTGGTCATCCCCAAAGCCAACACCTCCTTTGGCCACCTTTCCTTCCAATTCTCTGCTGCCAAGGACTGGAACGAATACCTGTAAGAATGCTGTTCAGCCTCCCGGGTGGCACAGTGGTCTAGGGCACTGCATCGCAGTGCTAGCTGTGCCACCAGAGACTCTGGGTTCGCGCCCAGGCTCTGTCGCAGCTGGCCGTGACCGGGAGGTCCATGGGGCGACGCACAATTGGCCTAGCGTCGTGAGGGTTTGGCCGGTAGGGATATTCTTGTCTCATCGTGCACTAGCGACTCCTATGGCGGGCTGGGCGCAGTGCAATGATTACTTTATTCTACATTATGATAAACTGTCCAATGTTTTTTAATGCGTGAAAATGTACAACGGTTCATCCGATATATATGAAAGTACCCTCAAATTAAAGCTGACAGTCTGCACTTCACCCTCATTGTATCATTTCAAACTCAACGTACTCGAGTACAGAACCAAAATATTTAAAAAATGGTCACTGTCCAATGAATTATGGTGCTCACTGTAGGTCCTGGATGGCAGGAAGCTTGGCTGTAGCGCCTTACGATCGATCGGATGCTGAGCAGTTGGCATACCAGGTGGTGATGTAACCGGTCAGGATGCTAACGATGGTGCAACTGTAGAACTTTTTGAAGATGCCCACCCAATCAAAGGATCAGAGAATTAATCTAGTATTGAAAACATAAGCTAAAGCTAGCTAGCACTGCAGTGCATAAAATGTGGTGAGAAAATTGTCTGAGTGAGAAAACAATCGTTTAACAAATTCATTTCATCAAAAATGAAGGAGAGACCTATATTTTGTTGTATTTCTTTCACTTTCACTCACTTAGCTAGCGAATGTAGCTTGCTAGTTTAGCCTACTCAAACACCTGGCTCAAAGAGTGAGGGATGCTATGCTAGCTAGCTGGCTATCCAACGCTGGAACTCTTCCAAGTCAAGGTAAGCTTTTGTTTTTATTAATTTATTGCCACCGGGGCTTGCCAGTGTAACTGTTAAACTGCTAGGTGCTGACTGTACACTGTACTGCATGATTGTAGCGGGTTGACTAATATGATGATAATGATGTAGGCTGTGTGTGGCGGTTATGATATGGTTTGACTTGGGAAGGTTTTTTCGCCTGGTCACAGGAAACTGATGTGTCTGAAGTCCACAAGCGAAGGGAAAAGGTGAGAAGATCAGAAGGAATACAATGATTAAAGGGATCATGCTATTTGTAGCTGCTATGAGAGTGAACTGTGTTTGCGTGTGATCAGGGGTGTATTCATTCCGCCGATTCTGTAGAAAAAAATTCTTAAACGGAAGCAAACGGAACAAAATGGGTATAAACACACCTGCATTTGTCCAAAAGAAACTCTTGTTTCCAACTGTTTGACTAATGATTACACTCTAGATCAGCTAGATGCAGGCAAGACTGTGCAAGGCGGTACTGAATGTGTCAATGTCTGTCACCTTGATTACTCAAATTTCTCGCAACCTGTGCACTTACGTTGTAAACTTTCATTTAAAGGGTACGTTGTAACAACCTCATGATGGGAATAGAGAACATTTGAGTATCATGTAGTAGCCTAAACCTATTGATGTTACATTGAGTCATCCAATTTGCTGCAATAAGGAAATAAGAAGAAATAAGAAATAAGGCCATGCTCATGAAAAAAAGAATCATCCCCCAGTCATCTTAAATGGCAACGACCGCCACTGGTGTGAGTGTGTGTATGTATCAGTGGTTAGCTGCACGTTCTGTACTGAAACTGTACCTCGTCTCTGAAAGTGTGCACGTGTTCCCTACAGCCTGGAAGACCTTGGATGAACTCAATCACCTGTAACACATTGGACATCATGCTTAGTATAGTTATCCAAATGAACAGCACAGTCATTGCACAGCAAGCAACATTGTAGCGACAATGCAAATCATCCATTACCTCCTCCACTGTCCATGAAGCCACTTTGCTTGAAGTGATGCCAGCCACAGTGGGAAGTAGCTTGCTGTGCTGGTCCCAGCAGAAAGGAGAGCTGCTAGGGGATGGCGAGGTGCATGGCATGAACACTGACTGGTGAAGGGCTTGCTGTAGTGTCAGCTCTACTTTAGGGAAGGAAATAAGCATACAAAAATCCTCAAATTAATTAACTTAAATTTGGAAAAGCAAGGAATGTGTTGCTGTGATCACCTGAAGATGAACAGCTCGATACTAAAGGGATCTGATGGAAGTCTTTGGAAAGGTTAGAAGAAACAGAATGCAGATGCTTGCTGCTCACTCCTAACCATATTGGGAAGCAGCCTGTTTCTCTATCCAGGCATAAACCCAGCTTTGAGCATCTTCCAACGTTTATCTCCTAAAATTGACAATTCAAGTGAAGAGGAAAATTGTGGTGTTTTGAGAGTCATTCTAAGGTTTTGATGGAACACAAAGATAAATATTGCCTGGGGAGGAACAATTCTAGAGAAATTCACATTAAGACCACCTCATTGGTTAATTGCACACAAGGTCCAACCAAAATTTGACTTCCGCTTTTAACCCAACCCTTCCGAAAGACACATATACATACACATTACATTTTTTACACTTTTTATGTAGGAACTAATCTACTGTAGCAAGAGAGGGAAGCAATTACAGTCTGGGCCAATTAGAGAGGTAGCAAGGGTCACAGTCACAGACTCATGGGTCATAATTCATTAGGACAAATTTAATGAGGTGACAGTTGTGACACAGCAACTTCATGTAACTTTACTTTGGTTGACGGAGAAACTTACAACAAAACAGTTGTTCGCTTATGAACAAACACCCAGAGGACATCAATATTCACGTTTCAGGGAAATGAGGGAGTATTTTCTGGAAGTGTCTTCACTTGCCATTCTACTGAGTAAATACCTGAGAGGCACTGGGTGTTACTCCTGCATATGCATGTTAGAGAATGATCACGGCTCATTAAATCTAGAATATATACACAAATAAATACATATATGTACGCACGCACACACACACACACACACACACACACACACACACACACACACACACACACAGTTGAAGTCGAAAGTTTACATACACTTAGGTTGGAGTCATTAAAACTTGTTTTTCAACCACTCCACAAATTTCTTGTTAACAAACTATAGTTTTGGCAAGTTGGTTAGAAGAAGTTTACATACACTAAGTTGACTGTGCCTTTAAACAGCTTGGAAAATTCCAGAAAATTATGTCATGGCTTTAGGCTGATAGGCTAATTGACATAATTTGAGTCAATTGGAGGTGTACCTGTGGATGTATTTCAAGGCCTACCTTCAAACAGTGCCTCTTTGCTTGACATCATGGGAAAATCAAAAGAAATCAGACAAGACCTCAGGAAAAACAATTGTAGACCTCCACAAGTCTGGTTCATCCTTGGGAGCAATTTCCAAATGTCTGAAGGTACCATGTTCATCTGTACAAACAATAGTACGCAAGTATAAACACCATGGGACCACGCAGACGTCATACCGCTCAGGAAGGAGACGTGTTCTGTCTCGTAGAGATGAGCGTACCTTGGTGCAAATGTGCAAATCAATCCCAGAACAACAGCAAAGGACCTTGTGTAGATGCTGGAGGAAACAGGAACAAAAGTATCTATATCCACAGTAAGAACGAATTCTATGTCGACATAACCTGAAGGTCGCTCAGCAAGGAAGAAGCCACGGCTCCAAAACCGCCATAAAAAAGCCAGACTACGGTTTGCAACTGCACATGGGGACGAAGATCATACTTTCCTCTGGTCTGATGAAACAAAAATGGAACTGTTTGGCCATAATGACCATCATTATGTTTGGAGGAGAAACGGGTAGGCTTGCAAGCCGAATAACACCATCCCAACTGTGAAGCACGTGGAAGGCAGCATCACGTTGTGGGGGTGCTTTGCTGCAGGAGGGACTGGTGCACTTCACAAAATATATGGCTTCACGAGAGAGGAAAATTACGTGGATATATTGAAGCAACATCTTAAGACATCAGTCAGCAAGTTAAAGCTTGGTCGCAAATGGGTCTTCCAAATGGACAATGACTCTAAGCATACTTTCAAAGTTGTGGCAAAATGGCTTAAGGACAACAAAGTCAAGGTATTGGTGTGGCCATCACAAAGCCCTGACCTCAATCCTATAGAAAGTGTGTGGGCAGAACTGAAAAAGCATGGAGGCCTATAAACCTGACTCTGTTACACCTGCTCTGTCAATAGGAATGGGCCAAAATCCATCCAACTTATTGTGGGAAGCTTGTGGAAGGCTACCCAAAACATTTGACCCAAGTTAAACAATTTAAAGGCATTGCTACCAAATACTAATCGAGTGCATGTAAACATCTGACCCACTGCGAATGTGATGAAAGAAATTAAAACTGTATGTTCAGTTGAAGTCAGAAATGTACATACACCTTAGCCAAATACATTTAATCCTAGTAAAAATACCCTGTCTTAGGTCAGTTAGGGTCAACACTTTAAAACACTCTAAAACTTTTGATTGGGGTCCCTTAGAAATGTCCTTGTTTTTGAAAGAAAAGCAGATTTTTGTTCATTAAAATAACATCAAATTGATCAGAAATACAGTGTAGACATTGTTAATGTTGTAAATGACTATTGTAGCTTTAATGGAATATCTACATAGGCCCATTATCAGCAACCATTACTCCTGTGTTCCAATGGCACGTTGTGTTAGCTAATCCAAGTTTATAATTTTAAAAGGCTAATTGATCATTAGAAAACCCTTTTACAATTATGTTAGCACAGCTGAAAACTGTTGTACTGATTAAAGAAGCAATAAAACTGGCCTTCTTCACGAGACTAGTTGAGTATCTGGAGCATCAGCATTTTTTGGGTTCGATTACAGGCTCAAAATGGCCAGAAAAAAAATAACTTTCTTCTGAAACTCGTCAGTCTATTCTTGTTCTGAGAAATTAAGGCTCTTCCATGCGAGAAATTGCCAAGAAACTGAAGATCTCGTACAACGCTGTGTACTACTTCCTTCAGAGAACAGCGCAAACTGTCTCTAACCAGAATAGAAAGAGGAGTGGGAGGCCCCGGTGCACAACTGAGCAAGAGGACAAGTACATTAGAGTGTTTAGTTTGAGAAACAGACGCCTCACAAGTCCTCAACTGGCAGCTTCATTAAATAGTAGCCGCAAAACACCAGTCTCAACGTCAGCAGTGAAGAAGCGACTCCGGGATGCTGGCCTTCTTGGCCGAATTGCAAAGAAAAAGCCATATCTCAGACTGGCCAATAAAAATTAAAGATTAAGACGGGCAAAATAACACAGACACTGGACAGAGGAACTCTGCCTAGAAGGTCAGCATCCCGGAGTCGCCTCTTCACTGTTGACGTTGAGACTGATGTTTTGCGGGTACCATTTAATGAAGCTGCCAGTTGAGGACTTGTGAGGCGTCTGTTTGGGTAGGCACAAAACTACCTTCATACTTCACTTGTTTTGTGGCACTTGTGGCGGTCGTAGAGCAAAATGGAAAATGTTGTGTTCCTTGAGAGTCTCCCCTTTCCATAGTGGTCATAATAGTTTGTATGTCAAACGTTTGGAACGCTACAGACATTTACGTGAGAAGACTGATTTTCGGGATGTCTCATGATTGGACAAACACCGCTCTAGCTCTGCCACCTTTCATCACAGATGGGGAAGTGCGGCACTGGCGGATACAGTGGGTTGTTATGTAATTTAGATTGACGCATCGACTCTGGGGGGTTAAACCCACATTCTAATCTAAAATCCCTCATGACCATATTATAATTCTACTGCGTCGATGAAGCAACTGCCTTCTTCATTTCATCTGTTTATCTTATTTCACTCCAGTGCATTTTGCAAAGCTCCAGAACGTGATCAGACTCACTCACCATCACATTTAGCTTTAACAATACTGTGATCCATGTTAATATGAATGCATTTTTTTGAAATTCTCTAAATCCTCACGTAAGGGCCTAAAACCAAAATCGTGCATTAAGTTTGACTACAATCAAATATATTTTGTAAGTTGTTGATTTGTACATGTTTATCTGCTCCATGCGGCACCACTGACTATGCTAGGCATCAGAATGAAAAGAACAAATGAAGACATTAACAGAATAAGGAGCATTTGTTGCTGTATAGGATGCATAGGTCTCGGTATAATCACATGAAAGGGACCCATATAAAGTGACATGGAGAGAGATGGAGCTTTGAAAACTCCTTACAGAAGGTGATCAAAGCCAAAGTGCCTTTACTCTCCAAGGCAGATATACAGACTAATTAACCCAGCATCATCCTAAACGGAGCTAGAGGAGAGCGACCGAGTCATTCAACGTCACCAAGAAACATCTATTCCCTTATTGTAATTAAGTATATCTTCCACGGCTGTACATGAAGTACATGCTGTTTACAGTTGCTACACACAGAGCAGTGGCAGACCCCGCAACTGTCAGAAAGGCCAGTGCCGTTTGATGTCTGTTTCAGGAAAACATCTTCTGTGTGTCTCTGTATTCAAAGAGTATTTCCCTCCAGTTTGCTGCTTGCTGCTGGTTCACTCTCATTACTGTCTGTTACCTTCTATCCCTTCAGAGGAGTGAGAACTCAAAGGACCGGAGCAGAGCCTTGGATGTTCCGACACTGGAACATCACACAAGGAACCCTGAATCCACTGTACTGTACTGTGGAAGGAGTGAGTCATCCCTATTGCTTTAAGCTTTTCCCTATTGTCTTTAGGTTCGGTTTAAACTACACTGCAAAAGACAGTTTTGGTACTCAGTGCTGTTCGGTTTCATTGGGAGAGGATGAGAATATTGGAATTCTCAATAAATGAACTAAAACCAAAAGGAGCTAGGGCTCAAATGACGACAAACAAGACATTCAAATCATTTCGGCGCGTGCCAAAGACATTAATATCCACATAATAACACTGTGTGAAACTTTTGTTTTGAGAGCGTGTGCCTAGCTCTGGCATGACGCAGAGTGAGGGGAGGAGACATCCCAAGAGGTCAACACATTCAGCATAGTAAAAGACAGAGGGAGGATGGATCTACATTACTGATTCACACTGTGAAGGAAGGCACTGGGTAATGAGTGGGAGGCCATAGATCAGACTGTACTAGGGAGAGACACCGTGCAGTGACGCCCTTAAGATATTTGAGCGATAGGAAGAATAGAATGTTGTACAGAGACAGTACCTTTGGTTTCCATTATGCATGACACCTCACTCTCCATTTCTTCCTCCACCGGCTCCTCGACCTTCCTCTGTTTGCATGGCCGCCCAACCCTGGGAGAGAGAAGGGAGTCAATAGAGACACACAGATAGGGCAGTACTGCAGGGACTGAGCTCACACAATTTGGAACAAACTTTTCATGACATATTGAGTCACTACTTCATTGATTATCACTGTGCATTCCAAGATGTTCCAATACTAGCAGTCACTACTCCTGGGATGAAAATGTCATTGCTTGTAATCACTTTTAAATCCTCAGAACTGTTCCGTCATACTCAAGCAACACGCTGCTCTGGTTGAGTCTTGATAAATCCTAAATAACAGGGTGATGACTTGAGTTTCTCTCTAAATTAAACTTAGCTCAGGCATTCTGTCGCCTCTCTTCTCCATGTGCGCAGAAATAGTTTTGTGCGTTGGACTGAAAGAAGCTCCCAACTCCTGAATAAAATGAAGATAAAACTTAGCCCCCGTCCCTGGACAACCAATTCATCTATGCAAATAAGTTTTAGCATTTAAATAACCTATACAAATCAAGCTGCCCACATATTCCATCAGTTATCTGAAATACCAACACGTCTCTGAGGCCATACATGTGGAGTAGAAATGTCTAGTAAAATGGGATTGAGTGCATGTTAGAAATACCTGCTCGTAATGACATTTGATTGTTTGATTATATTTTTTTTAAAGAGAAACAGCATGATGTCATATATGACTCATTGAAATCTGATAAATAGTGCATGATGGTTTTGGTAGTGTATGCCTAAGGAGGGACTTATATAAATGAAAGGAAGGTAATTGTAGGGCAGGCATTAACCTCGTCTCCAGCCTCGAGAGAGAGCCGGCTGGTGGACAAGATTAGGCAGGCATGAGTCAGATGACAGTTTGACAAAGCTCAGGGAAGATGCTGTGGAGAGGCTTGGTAATTACAGCAATCTTCAATTATACTACGCTGACTGTGGCTCTCTCTGTGTGGTAATAAATGTGGTCCAGAAAATATATATATATTTTTTTTAAAGCGAGAGAGAGAGGGACAGTTGTTGGCTATTAGGGAGCGGAGGCCGTGCAGCGTGTGTGAATGTGTGAGATAGATACAGGAGGCTCGGAGTACCAGAGCAGCAACGGAGGGAGAGACGACTTCTTGCTAGTTACAGTTGAAGTCGGAAGTTTACATACACTTAGGTTGGAGTCATTAAAACTCATTTTTCAACCACTCCACACATTTCTTGTTAACAAACTATCATTTTGGAAAGTCAGATAGGACTTCTACTTTGTGCATGACACAAGTCATTTTTCCAACAATTGTTTACAGACAGATTATTTCACTTGTAATTCACTGTATCAAAATTCCAGTGGGTCAGAAGTTGACTGTGCCTTTAAAACAGCTTGGAAAATTCCATCATTGGAAAATAAAAAGAAATCAGCCAAGACCTCAGAAAAACAATTGGAGACCTCCAATTAGTCTGGTTCATCCTTGGGAGCATTTTTCAAATGCCTGAAGGCACCACGTTCATCTGTACAAACAATAGTACGCAAGTATAAACACCATGGGACCACACAGACGTCATGCCGCTCAGGAAGGAGACGCATTCTGTCTCGTAGAGATGAATGTACTTTGGTGCAAAAAGTGCAAATCCCAGAGCAACAGCAAAGGACCTCGTGAAGATGCTGGAGGAAACAGGTACAAAAGTATCTATATCCACACTAAAACGAGTCCTATATCGACGTAACCTGAAAGGCCGCTCAGCAAGGAAGAAGCCACTGCTCCAAAACCGCCATAAAAAAGCCAGACTACGGTTTGCAACTGCACATGGGGACAAAGATTGTACTTTTTGGAGAAATGTCCTCTGGTCTGATGAAACAAAAATAGAACTGTTTGGCCTTAATGACCATCGTTATGTTTGGAGGAAAAAGGGGGAGGCTTGCAAGCCGAAGAACACCATCCCAACCGTGAAGCACGGGGGTGGCAGCATCATGTTGTGGGGGTGCTTTGCTGCAGGAGGGACTGGTGCACTTCACAAAATAGATGGCATCATGAGAGAGAAAAATTATGTGGATATATTGAAGCAACATCTCAAGACATCAGTCAGGAAGTTAAAGCTTGGTCGCAAATGAGTCTTCCAAATGGACAATGACCCCAAGCATATTTACAAAGTTGTGGCAAAATGGCTCAAGAACAGCAAAGTCAAGGTATTGGAGTGGCCATCACAAAGCCCTGACCTCAATCCAATAGAAAATTTGTGGGCAGAACTGAAAAAACATGTGCGAGCAAGGAGGCCTTACAAACCTGACTCAGTTACACCTGCTCTGTCAGGAGGAATGGGCCAAAATTCACCCAACTTATTTAGGGAAGGTTATGGAAGGCTACCCTAAACATTTGACCCAAGTTAAACAATTTAAAGGTAATGCTACAAAATACTAATTGAGTGTATGTAAACTTCTGACTCACTGGGAATGTGATGAAAGAAATAAAAGCTGAAATAAATAATTCTCTCTACCATTATTCTGACATTTCACATTCTTAAAATAAAGTGGTGATCCTAACTGACCTAAAACAGGGAATTTTTACTTGGAATAAATGTCAGGAAGTGTGAAAAACTGAGTTTAAATGTCTTCGGCTAAGGTGTATGTAAACTTCCGACTTCAACTGTATATATATATCGTCTCATCCGATTGCATAGTACCTGTCTTGACTATGTCAAACTGAGAGAAGCTAGCTAATTAGGCTAATTGAGGCTCCACTCAGATGATAGCCTAAATAGCAGCCTACCTGTTGGCTTTTGGTCGTTGTAGCCTTTCTTTCTCATTTCACTTTTCATTCTGTCATTTTAATCCCATCTTTCATTGATTAGATATCCCCTGACTTGCTTGCCAGATAAGCAGGGCAGCAATGCAATTGTCTCTCTCGCTCTCCTCTGCGGGTAATGCACGCCTTTTTTTTAGCAACTTTTTCCCCCAAATCATCAATATATAGTCGCATCATGCAGCCCATATATATTTTTGATTTCTAAGACATTCCCAGGGTTATAGGCCTATCACAACTAAATAAATAATAGGTCTTATTGTGATGGCAAAGGCTATATACGAAATGGTTTTATACGACTGCTTAAAACGTAGATGCTCCAAAGGCGCGCATCAGCAGCTCGTATGAGTGGAAGCCCGGAGATGCTAAAATGTGTTTATGTTAATTAACAAGTCAATTACCGCAAGACCGCCAGTCATTTGCATGACAATTACCGGCTGACAAAACGTAGTGACTGCCACAGCCCTACATCAGGTCCTCACAATCCTATCAGTCGAACACTGGACCAGCCGGCAGTAACGACACAGTCGCACACCGCTCAACCATCAGATTGAGTGCGGGTTCTGTCAGCCAGTCCGGATAGTGCAGGGCTTTTCACATGTATTGTAAGGGCCACTCACCTCCTTTTTGGCTCTGTGCCGGCGGGTTTCTTGATTGACCGCTCCATGGCACTCGCCACCCCGATGCCAGCCTTCTCGCCCCTGCCAGGCTTGTCCAGGTGATTTGGGTTGGCGCTTAAGTGCTTGCTAAGAAATTGGCAGAGAAATGTTTTTTTTTTAAGTACAATAATAAGAGAGCCATGTTTGGCGTGGAACGGTTAAGCATGAGAGTCACTTCAGACAGAAATAGATGAGAGCTGTTCGCACTTTTTTTTTTTGGGGGGGGGGGGGGGGGGGGGGGTGTTAAAATGCTCGAAGGAATTTGGAAATGAAGTTGAACTGCAAAATTCGAAGCTACACGATGATAGTCTCGGCCAAACTCTACAGTCTAATACGCCTACGCTGGAATCATGCATTTCCCCCTACAATATCTGTCTCAGACTGTCTTGAGAATATATTGTAGTTAAAGCAGTGTTTCGGTTGCTGATTGGTCCTTACTCTGCAGTGAGAGCTGGAGCTGGGATGATATCTGGGTTGGGTTCTGCCCGTCGGGGTCGCCCCAGTCCTCCTGACCCTGGCATCTCACCACTCAGACGGTCTGGCAGCACTGAGTCCTTGTTGATGTTGATGTCAGAGTATGGGCATCCCACCGCACTGCAAATCAGAGCATATACATTATTACAAATGACTGATTTAAGGAAAAAAAGACTTGGTGTAATAACTTAATAGGCCTTAATTACAACTTAATAAGGTGTTAATAACAAGACAAGATATTCATTCACACATCAGTGATCTTGGGGACAGAATCAAAAGCTAATATAATCAAAGCAGCAGAGAGATATGTATATATTTTTTAAGGCAGCTCGCTCACACTGAGTGTGTGCCACAAACGCTCTTTCCTGTCTAATCGGGGAAACATTGATGTTGGCATAAAACAGTTTACACCGTTCCTAGTACTACTCAATAGTCACTACAGCCAAGAGTTTCTGGGGTTGAAGTGATTCATTCCAGGGTGATGAATCTCAATTTTGGAAACATTGAACGTGCTCTAACTCAAGCTACAGACAATAGCAGTCTGTAGACTGAGACTACTTCGTTCACAACGCCTTGTCGTCGTCCACCTGTGTAATGTGCTATTTCTCATTATCTTAGGGGGAAACATACTTTACCTCAACTAAAAAGGAAAGGATCTATATGAACAACATATTTGCACTGAAATGGTTAGGTAAGCCTCGCTGTCACACTGCGACCACTCTGACTGACGAGGGGAGAGAGAAAGAGAGATTGCGTTTCTCCCTTTCTCTCACTCTCTGCTAATCCCCCTCTCATTTTTCTTGGCTGCTGTCACACATTTCTTTGCATAATGAGGGCTCTTTCCCATCCTTTCTGTGCGTAGCTAGCTGTCGCTCTACCGCTTTAATATTCCAGGTTTGCCAACAAACACTGATAAAGCACCTCTCATCCCATAGATACATTTTAATACACTACATTCTGTACTCAGGCTCCAAGTTAATCAGCTCACATTACAGACACTGAACCAACGGACTGTGTCCCTATTAAAAAGTCTCTCTACCGCAGTGTGCACGACCTCCGGTCACTCCGTAATAAAGCACGGCAACGTCGGGAGAAAGACCTAGAGTCATTATGCCTGTTCTGCCAATATGTTTCTGTTCACATTAGTAGATCTCCAGCTGGAGGGGTACATGCTGTACGAAAGCCCGGTGAGGCAGAGGTGGGTGTATGGAGAGTGGAGGCGCGGTTTCTCAGGAGAAAAGGGTAAGAATTGTGATGAATACTGATGGGAGAGAGTGACACTCATGTGCTTACACCGCTGTGCCTCTAGCTCCACACAGCCAATTATACAGGCTCTATACAGCCTCACCCCAGGGGCATTCGGGTACGTGTGGATCATGTACAATACCTACCTATATTGTTGACCTCCGGACCTACCACAGCTGCTGTAGGCTAACACTCACTTTCAGTAGGAATACATTGGGTGTCTCTTGCATTATGAGTCTCTATGCTACAGTAATAAACATAACTGGTGGATCAAAGGGTGGATCAATGAGCCTGAAGCCCAGTTTGACCAGCAACAAGTGACCATTCACCGGCAAGTAGCGATATGAAGCCTGTTGGGGTTACAAGTGGACATTTCTATTGGATGGTAGTTTTGATGGCCTGGCCAGCCAGACAGAGTGATTGCTCTGAGTGTGGGTACCTGTGGTGGCCAGAGTAGCGGGCTCCTTTGATGTGGCCCACACCTTTACACCCTGGGGTGGGACATCCGCCCTGCTCAGACGACTCAAACAGCTCCTGTGGACCTGGGGATGAGGAGAGGAGAAAGGGGTGAGATATTACATCCAGATCTACCTAGTGATACCCTATTCACTACATGACTTCAGGCGAACCATCCTAAAATAATGTTCATCTAATCTAGCCGATTAATGTAATGCGAATGTGCAGTGTCCATATTAGGATAGCCTCAGTCACAAGGAGTTGGTGTCAACATTCCAAGGAGCTGGTACTATTGACAGTCAGTACAGGAAGAGAGAAAGCAGATATGGCCCTGGATGTGTCCATATGACACGAGTGAGCTGCCATGTGGAGCGGTAACTCTCGCTCTGAGAACGCAGCTCTGTACTCTGAAACATGACGGCAGTATCAGCTGCACTCTAATCACAACTCCTCACTCCACGTTTCCATGGACACCACTACACAGGGAGAAATTAGTAGTAAGTGGAAAGGGAGGCAGAGAGAAGTTCATTGTTCAGCTCCCAGCATCCTCAGGGTAAAATGCAGGATATTGACCACAGAGAGCCAGGACTCATGAGCCATCAAAGAGTCATTTTGAATAATTTGCTTTTTTCCCCACCAACAAGGCTTCCTCCCACCACTCCTTCAATATAACAACAGCAGATCAGATTAAATCGACGCAGAGACGGAACCGTCTTTTCAGGGAAAAGCATAGCGATTGAACGGGATAAGAAATAGCAGCGTCCATTGAGGCCTGGCTCTAAGTGTGTCTGCTAGGAACCGTAGGTCTGGAACTGAGGCAGGGAGCTGGACATGAATAGATTAGGATGAGTCATAAAGCCACTCACTGATCGGGGGCTGGAGGGGGTGGCCTGTCTTAGCACACCAGCCCGCAGGGTGGATGTCTGGACTGTCTGTGTCCACCCAGTAGTCATACTCATCCGTCCAGCCATCAAAATGGATCTAGAGGAACACACACCAAGGACAAACAGTCACAGTAGAGTCCGACCACATACGATAAATATAGAAATGTGGGAAAAAGAGATTTAATCAAAATCATGGTCGAATGATAAAGACATATCTTGGAGATTAGAAGCTGAACTACTGATTGTGTCAATCTAGCTGACAAGCACCGTCTCGGACTGAAGCCCCTGGCACTGCCCTTACAGCTGGAGGAGGCTAGCCCGGGCTATCTGTGGGAGGCCGACACACAGCATAGTTGGTAACTATCGCTCATCCTCTGTTCTTATCCACACTCCTGACAATGATAGTGTGCTTCACAGTGTGGGGCAAACAAGAGGAGACAGGAGCACACCAGGGTGTCGTGGGAAGGCAGACCCTCCTAGTACACAGCCTGCTTCCCTGCCTTGCTAAAAACAATTGTTATTAGTTCAGTTGAAGACAACATGAAATATGAAGCATGCGCTGGCACAAAGGGACTGAAGATGGGGAGACAGCATGAGAATGTATGTGATGCTTGAAGGACAATGAGAGCATGAAACGCATGTAGTGTTGGTTCGTGTATGAGTGGTGAGAGTGATGGTGGTGGGGGTATGGATGGAGCTTCAGAAAACAGTCTTGGAATGAGTGAGAGAAGACAGGGTTCCGAGGTAGGAGGTCAAGATCAAAATCGAAAGCCTTGTATATAAAGTGACAAGTGACAGTAGAGAAACCAAAGCTAAGCTGAAGGAGTATGAGTTTAGAAACCCGGAGGGACTGTATAGACTGGAGCTATGCTATCTAGGGCTATTCTTGCTCCATGCGCAGAAGGGTTTAGACTGAGATGACTGAACAGTATAGGCATAAGTAGGGCAGAGGGAAAGGCACTGACATACACCTCAGGCAGCCAGCTGTCCATCGACTCCCAACACTGACCTACTGTTCACTTCAGAGTTCAAAGAGCATGGAGAGCAGAGCTCTCCTGAAAATGGTCTCAAGGAGAGAGTCAAGGAGATGTTAATTTGATGTACTGGAAACTGGAATAGAGGGACAATGGTGAGGTCTTGAATAATTTGTATATGTATTCCCAGTAAATCAGCACATTTCTCCCACAGGACACCTTCATACAGAGTTCATCTCCCAATTTTCCACGTAGAGCTGGAGTTTCATCCTTTTTTTGTTCTTTGAAATGTTTCAGAGAAATCTGTAGTGAACCAGAAGTCAAGAGATTATACTCAAGGATTATACTAGTTCAGATCTAGGGTCTAATAGCTACACACTTCACAGTGCAGATGAGTGACGTATTGGCTAATCCTCCTGTCATGTCCAGCTCAACTAAACCACACACACACACACACACTCATCCCTACATCTGAGTCTAAAAAATAGTGGTGGGAGGAAGGGTGACCTCCTAGTTATTGACATAGACAGAAGTGTTGCTACAGCTGAGTCACAGTATCACGTTGAATGACTCCAGTCTGGAGTGAAGATGGATACTGGTAGACACAGTGGTCAGACAGAGACAGATAAGAGAGTTGAAGAGATGTTCTCACCTGGACCCTGTGGTCATCAGTGTCCACCACGGTGGCCACTCTGACAAGCATGGGGTTCCTCTTGTCCACCGTCTCCAACTTCATGAGTGGCTGGAAACTGTGGGGGGGTTTCTGTAGAGGGAGAGTGTGTGTGTGTGTGGGGGGGGGGGGGGGGGGGGTGTTAGGGCTCAGAGGCACCAATAGCGCTTGCAGGCCAAGAGTACTTAGCACTTCTGAACATAATTTGCGAACCAAGGGCGCTCTGATTTCACATGTAGTATCGCATGAATAATTCCGGTAGTCCGACCTCTACAGAGGGTGGTCCTTAAAACACAGCGCGCTGACGATCGGCAGACGTCACATCGAATGTGGGTCTGGCGTTCGAGCGTGCATCTTTAGGCAGCATATCATATGTCACACTCTGCGGCAGACGGCCAGCTAGGCTACTACTGTGTTGGAATGTAGACGTGGGGCTGCCACATCGTCTTGCGTGCCGAGGATAGAGAGATAAACAGCCGTACCCCTTTAAAAGCCCTGGCAGGAGCCGGTGACGAGTGGGTCTCCTCCAGATACTTTCCCCAGGAGAAATTCTTGACATTGGGGTAACCTACAGGAAAGAGTAATGAAAAAGACTGAGCCAGATTGAGCACGACTACACATGCTGTATCATGTAGTACATGTGTGGGCGGGTAAAGTCCCTTGTTCTTTCTGTCATTCTAAACCATCGGTCTTCTCCACAGTGGAATAACATCATTTACAGATCCGATTAAAACAAACAAAAAAAATCTGTCATTTAGCAGACACTCTTATCCCAAGTGACTTACAGTAGGGAGTGCATACATTTTCATACTTTTATTCGTACTGGTCCCCCATGGGAATTGAACCCACATCCCTGGCGTTGCAAGTGCCACGCCCTACCAACTGAGCTACATGGGCGGTGATCTGCTTGGAAACGTTCCATGTGTTGATCTTTACTATCAGAACTGTATGCTCAGTCATCATTACACATGTGTGGTATCCTGGCAGGATCTGCAGGATACATAGTGAGCTAGTAGCTCACCTGGAGGCTTGGTGAGAATCCTGTCGTTGTCTTGACACCAGCCCACTGGGTGGATGTATGGACTGGTTGCATCACACCTACGGAGGAGGAGCAGGAGAAGGACAGTGGTAACAAAATGCCATCTGCTCAGCAGATTTCTTTTGTATATATACACATGTATATTCCTCCTCTTCCCTATAAACGGTTATGACATGAACTTCCCCATAAACTGTTACGTGGGGGATTGAATAGGGATAATGTTTAGGAGTAAGCACAAGGATAGGAGAATAGGTCAGCTGACATTGTGACAGACTCTGAGCCACTGTGGCTTCAGCCACCTTATGACTGAGTGATTAACCCATTCAGGTAACCGTGATGGCATGTTATGCAACAATCACTTTGACGTATCGGGAAGTGTCAGGGCGAGAAAGGATACTTCCCTCACAGCTTCCCACTGCTCCCTCTCTCCACGTCAACCATCGGTAGGACAACATATATCTATCACCGAATGATGGACGGCACACCACTGACGAGTAGATTGTAGGCAGTAATACTCCTATGATGCTGTCATTGCATCAGCAGTGCAGGATAAATTGCAAGGGGCTTGCATAACTGCATAACGGTTTACTATTTCACCATGGGACTCAACATACTGTATCGAAACCGATCCCTTTTTGTGTTGTGCCAGTGTGACACAACTGTGTCGTAATCTACATTTGAGGATTGCCATTGTTTCTACCTCAGTGGTCAGTGTTGTTACAGCAAGCTTGTCTGAGGGACAACATAGACTCCCAGTGTCCTACTCTCTGGCCAGGCCAGGGTGAAGCAGAGCCCAGTGGAGTGGTTAACCTGCTCTTTGGCCCAGAGGTGTGATGCTGCAGGGCCTGTGACTGGCTGACGTGAGCTGTAGCGACAACACATGAGAGAGAGAGCGTCATCTCCCTGGGTGAATCTGCTCGTCCCCCTTAACCGCTCCAGGCTCTACTCTCTCTCTCTCTCTAACTCCTCTCCTCCTTGACATTTATTTGACGATCGTCCATAATTCAGCCAATACAAGCTCTTGTATCGTGCAGACTGGGACTTCCTCCTGGCAGTCCAAATCCCAAGCTGGGAGGGCTTAGAGCAGGCACGAAACGACAGTAACGACACGCGCAATTCTCAGTCGGAAAAAGACAAACAAAGGCGAAAATCAACAAGGGTTGGAGGGATGGCAATTGAGGGGGGAAAAGAAGACTAGAGAATTGTGAGGGAAGTGATGTGCGTGCTAGTGTCAAAAGAATAATTCATGTGACAGCCGATTCATACTGTACTTAAAATGTATTACACAAGTAATGTAGCTTGTTTGCTTGTGTAAAATATTAATAACAAACACTCTGGTAAGAGGCAATGCTTTTCTCCTCCCAGACACAAACATTCTGTTGTAATAAATCTAGCACCATCTAGTGCCCAATTCTGCAACAAGAAAACAAAAAAATCTGCGTGACTTAGATATGACATCGGTAAACACAAATCACCGCTTTGATTTTGAAGTCTGAAATATCTTAAGGAAATGTAAATCACAAAGTTAGACATTACCAGAAGTCGTAGCTCTCGTCCCAGTCATCAAAGTGCACCAGGAATCGACTGTCCACCATGTCTGTTACTGTGGCAACACAGATGAAGGAGGGGTTCTTCTTGTCAATGGCCTCCAGCTTCATCCCAATTCTGAATCCTAAAGGAGTGACAGTCTGAAAAATAAACACAGGACAGTTACTCAGAGACAAAAAGCTCACATTTGGCTCAGCCATGAATCTTGTTATATTATAGCCTTTCGACTGCTCATGAAACTACTCAATATCTATGTTGAACGGGTTGATGTCAAGTATTGTACTTCAATGAAGGAGGTGTAAAACTGGGTGTGAAGTCTAACTAAACTAAACAGTTTCACCTAGCGGTAAAACAGTAGTATCAAAGCAATATGAAAGCGATCCAATGAATGAAAGCGATCCATAAGGCCTTGGACACACTCGGATTTTGTGTCAGAGAATTGCGGATGGAGCCAATGGAAGTCAACAGTTGCTGATAGAATGACAACGCCAACGGAGATGATTGTCCGGGGGGGGGGGGGGGGGGGAACGGTCTGTCTTTTGATGGATGCAACTTGTCCAAACTCGTCCGAGAATAGTTGAATTGAGTTGAACTTTTAACGGACAAAAACTGACAATGATGTATGTCATATACAATTTCATCCGTGTTCATGCATTGGAGTGTGTCCCCAACCTAAATTAGATCTGTAGGCTGCTCTTACCGTGTTCTGATTCTCAAACAGGGCCTTGGGAGCTGCCTGGGCTTTGCTCAGCTTGATATACGACAACCAGCTGAACTCCTCATCCTTTAAACCTGTCCATCCATAGAGGGAGGGAGGGGGGGGGGGGGGGGTTATTTTACTCTTTATCAAATATCCCTGGATCAATTTCAGGTATGCTAGTAATCATGCAGAAAATAGCTACTAAAAATGCATGAGTATTGTTTTCCTGTTGCCATAGGTAACCTGCTTGCACGAAGCAAAACAAATGAATTATAACCATCCCTATATGACTAGTCTCACATAGGAAAGAAAACTGTCCAGCAATACAGTGGTAAGAAAATACTAATGAGAAGATGAGGGAGTGCTACAGTAACAGTTTGAAAATGTCCCATCCAAAATGACCAATACTGTATGCGTTATTAGCTTTTCCAGGTGGATATCTGTCAAAGGTAGCATGTCTCTTACCTTTGGGGGGGTGAAGCGTGTGTCCTGTTTTCTCACACCATCCCACAGGGTGAATGTCTGCAGAGTTGGAATTCACCCAGAAGTCATAGTAGTCGGAGTACTTGTCAAAGTGAAGCCGTATTCTGTGTCCTGAAACCTAAACATGGAAGAAGCATTAAGCATCTTCACACATTACACGGTTATCCTGTGTTTGCTACTCAAACGAAATTAATTAAGTAATAACCTACTGACTAGACGGGCACATGATGCCAACATAGAGAAGTGGACATAATTCAAAGTACAAAAACGCATTTATGGTCTTATAAATACTGTATTTTGCTAATGCCATTGCATAGCAACCCATAACATCACAACTATCACAGCTATTCACTGGAACAAGAACAACGACAATGCAGACTTTGCTTCAGATCTTCCCAAAGCTGAAGATTTCCATGGCATGAGTTTCGACTCCCCTGAGAGGGCAGCGATGATGAGTCGAGGTGAGAGGTTACCTCAGCTACAGTGAGCACACAGTACATGGAGGGGTGCTCTGGATCCACTCCCTCTAGCTTCATTCCCACCCGGAATCCATTCTTACTCTGGGGGAAGGCCTGGTGCTGAAAGGAAAATGGGACATCATTAGTTTAAAATACATATTTCCGGGCGTTTGAAAAATAATGAACTTAAAGCAGCAATATGAGACTTTTTGGGCGACCCGGCCAAATTCTCATAGAAATGGGAGTTATAGATTCTCATTGAAAGCAAGTGTAAGAAGCGGTAGATATGTTCTATGTGCGCAATTTCTATGCTTCACGTTCTAAGGTTTCGTTTCTGCATCTTTTACTTTTGCGTTTGGAAAACCAGCTTCAAACCGAGGAAAGTACAATATTTATGCTTATGGAAAATATATTGCACAGCAGTTTAGATGGTAAAAGGATTCTCTACACTATACTTGCTTGTTTTGTCACAAACTGAAATTATGCAAACTATTAGAATATTAGCAACCAGGAAATGGTGGAGCGATTTCTGCATAGTGCACCTTTAACACTGTTTTTGTAGGCAAAGACTAATACATGTGATTAATGAGTTGAAATGAATTTATTCTCAACACGTAGGAAAAAATGTAGGACTTGATGTGACATATCATCTTAACCCTGAATGACAAGCTGTAAAGGAGGACTAGACGAAAGAATAGATTGACTAGAAGGATAAGGGTTTAGGATAAGGGTTTAGGATAAGGGTTTAGATTTAAGTATTTAAGATTCAATAACCCATTCTATACAGGCCTGAGGGGTATGGTATGACAGCTCACCTCTTTGAACAGTTTAGTGGGGGCAGCAATGGCTTTGTCCTGCTCCAGATATGAGGCCCAACACCAAGACTTCTTTTTCCCTCCATATGGAACAGCTTCCATAGTGAGACAATGATTCATTAGATTGTGTAAAAAGCAATACACAACATTACATTGAAACACATACAGTTAGTGTGTGTGTGTGTGTGTGTGTGTGTGTGTGTGTGTGTGTGTGTGTGTGTGTGTGTGCAAATGGCAGTGATTATATCAATATGGTGATTGTGAAAATGAGTATCCGGGCCCGGAGTGGCCCCTCACAAGTGTCCCTCCCACTGCATGTTTCTACTCACTGTGTCTCAGTAGGCCTGCGTCCCCCCTCCGTTTCCTCCTGCCTCGCGGCGCGCCACGGGTCGTCTTCCTGCTGTCTTTCTCCTCCTGTTTGATGCACACAGGAGGCTTTACACACTGGAACACTAGAATATGCAGTAACATTCTAAGACTAAGAATTCTAAGAACAGTACCAGTCAAAAGTTTGGACACACCTACTCATTCCAGGGTTATTCTTTATTTTTTTTACTATTTTCTACATTGTAGAATAATAGTGAAGACATCAAAACTAGGAAATAACACATATGGAATCAACCATCAAGCGCTATGATGAAACTGGCTCTCATGAGGACCGCCACAGGAAAGGAAGACCCAGAGTTACCTCTGCTGCAGAGGATAAGTTCATTAGAGTTACCAGACTCAGAAATTGAAGCCCAAATAAATGCTTCACAAAGTTCAAGTAACAGACACATCTCAACATCAACTGTTCAGAGGAGACTGCGTGAATTATGCCTTCATGGTCGAATTGCTGCAAAGAAACCACTACTAAAAGACACCAATAAGAAGACACTTGCTTGGGCCAAGAAACATTCTTTGGTCTGATGAGTCCAAACTGCTGTGTCTTTGTGAGACGCAGAGTAGGTGAACAGATGATCTCTGTATGTGTAGTTCCCACCGTGAAGCATGGAGGAGGAGGTGTGATGGTGTGTGGGTGCTTTGCTGGGAACACTGTCTGTGATTTATTTAGAATTCAAGGCACACGTAACCAGCATGGCTACCACAGCATTCTGCAGCGATACGCCATACAACCTGGTTTGCGCTTAGTGGGACTATCATTTGTTTTTCAACAGGACAATGACCCAACACACCTCCAGGCTGTGTAAGGGCTATTTGACCAAGAAGGAGAATGATGTAGTGCTGCATCAGATGACCTGGCCTCTACAATCACCCGACCTCAACCCAATTGAGATGGTTTGGGATAGGTTGGACTGCAGAGTGAAAGAAAAGCAGCCAACAAGTTCTCAGCATATGTGGGAACTCCTTCAAGCATTCCAGGTGAAGCTGGTTGAGAGAATGCCAAGAGTGTGCAAAGCTATCATAAAGGCAAAGGGTGGCTACTTTGAAGAATCTAACATATAACATATATTTTGATTTGTTTAACACTTTTTTGGTCACTACATAATTTGACTGGTACTGTATATAAATGTGATATTTCAGTTTTATAATTTTTATACACTTGCAAACATTTCTAAAAACCTGTTTTTGCTTTGTCATTCTGGGGTATTGTGTGTAGACTGATGAGGGAAATAAACTATTTTATCAATTTTAGAATAAGGCTGTAACCTAACAAAATGTGGAAAAAGTCAAGGGGTCTGAATATTTTAAATGTGGAAAAAGTCAAGGGGTCTGAATATTTTCCAAACGCACTGTACTCACACATACAGTATAGACTAGAGCAATGTGATATTTTGGCACAGGCAATGAGGACAGTCTTTACGAGGTAGTATTGAAATCATTCTGAATTTGTGTTTACTGTACATTGAAATGTTTCCATTTTGAAACAATAATGATAAATCAGAGATTAGCCAAGAATTATCTACACCAGTCGGGTCGCAGCACGTTCTGTGAAGCATTCATTTAGTACGAGTTATGACACCTCAGCAGGAAAGGCATGCAAGGCTAACACGTCATCCCTCAAAATCCTGTGCAATTTGGAGTGATGCCAAAAGATTTACAGACTTGAGGTTCTATACCATATAAATCAAATAAGCATATATCTACAAAATGTGATGAAATATCAGTAAGATGTCAACAGTTAGGTATAATTCAGTAGGTACACAATTCAGGATAACATTTGTAAAAAAACAAAAAAAATGTTTTAAATCCTTGGCGTAATAAAGTAATACTGACATAGACTTCATCATCGTCCTCAGGCGGGACCTCTGGGGTGTCCATCTTGTACTGCTGCAAAGACCTCTTACGGCTGACCCCCACCACCTCCCCATTACTCTTCGAAACCTCCTTCTTTAGCTTCAGCTCACTGCAGTGGAAAGAAAATATAGAGTAAAGGTTTGTGCAAGAAAGGATCACCCTTCTAATAAACTATAGTTTCAGTAATAGCTGAACTGCAAAATAGCTAAAGCTTGGCCAGCATGAAACATTAATGCCAAAATAGTCTTCCTTCATGGCAATTTCTGAAATCTATGACTAAAAGAATAAACAAAGAAATGCACTGTGGTGCTGGGCAGAAAACCAAACTGATTGTGTTACTAGGATATTATTAGATTGTAGAACTAAATTGATTTTAAGGGGGACCACACCTTGTATTTCATATACATAACGCATTACTCCTACATTGACTTACTCAAGGGCTGCCTATGAAGAATCCTATCATCATCAGCAGCTAGAAATATGGTCAAAATCTAACAAAAATTACAATCCAACTCCAATTTTTCCAAATGAAATGTGATTAACTGTTCATTACAGTATGTATAGTCTGTCTTTCTCTTCTCTGTTGCCATGGCAGTAGTAAATCCACAGAAGGAATACCACTTTAAGGTGCAACGTTCTGTTCGCAGTTTCTCCCATTTAAAACAATGGATATTGGGGCCCACGGCAACTCTCTCTCTCTCTCTCTCTCTCTCTCTCTCTCTCTCTCTCTCTCTCTCTCTCTCTCTCTCTCTCTCTCTCTCTCTCTCTCTCTCTCTCTCTCTCTCTCTCTCTCTCTCTCTCTCTCTCTCTCTCTCTCTCTCTCTCTCTCTCTCTCTCTCTCTCTCTCTCTCTCTCTCTCTCTCTCTCTCTCTCTCTCTCTCTCTCTCTCTCTCTCTCTCTCTCTCTCTCTCTCTCTCTCTCTCTCTCTCTCTCTCTCTCTCTCTCTCTCTCTCTCTCTCTCTCTCTCTCTCTCTCTCTCTCTCTCTCTCTCTCTCTCTCTCTCTCTCTCTCTCTCTCTCTCTCTCTCTCTCTCTCTCTCTCTCTCTCTCTCTCTCTCTCTCAGCATGCATTAGCATCACCACTAGTCTTTACATTAACTAACTGATCAATTATTTCTGGCTTCCACCTTGCATAGGAGGGCTTGCCAAAGAAATGTTTAGGAGGTAGACTTATCGATTTTCTTAAGCATATGAAATATGTTTATAGTTGTTGTGGTTATGAATGTAGGAAACTAAATATATACGGTTGCTTATATCAGCACATCGAGACATGAATAATCAAATAAAAATGTACATTAAACATTTACTTAACCATGATAATTTGGCATAATATCACAATGTTTGTCTCTCATTGACTGGGTGAAAGACTGTACTGGCCATTATGTCAGTGTACTGTACATAAGCGGAGGTTATTACAAACAGAACTTCATAAGCACAATAAACACCAGCTCAACTACTGGAAAATAGCATATGCAGAAACTGCAGTTAAGACCAGACCAGACTAGATGCCCTGGATACTAATGAAACCCTAGTCCTCCCCACTCCCCAGGCCGCTCCCCAGCCCACTCACTCCTGCTGGTCCTGCTGCAGACAGCGCTCACTGCAGTGGAGGCCATCAGACATGAAGTCCACGGGGGAGCCCTTCCTTTGGCAGCGCACGCACACCAGGCCTCTCTGGGCCCACTGCCCCTCCTGCATCTCCTCTATCTCTTTCACGGCTACCGCAGCACTGTCTGAGAGGGTTGTGGAAGGAGGGAGAGAGGGCGAAGAAAAGAGAGTCACAAAGTCATCCTCACCCATATCCTGTGTGGCTAATGAATCATTTCTAAGTTCAGGGTCAATAACAACAGAGCAATAAGATAACATAAAAGGTTCCCGTGCATTCCCTGTTTCATTAATAAACAACAGCAACATAGCCACCAGCTAGACTGAGACTCAAATTGAAGGCCTTATTTGGAGATAATCAGAAATGCTCAAATAGATAGCTGATAGCTGACTGCTTATAATGATCACGATTCACCATTTTGTGCTTAGCTTTGCTGAGCTCAATTCGACTGACTCTCGTGCCTAGGGTTAGACACAATAAGGACAATTATTGAAAATGCACACGTCTTGTATATCAAAAGGTATGAACATGAAATACTATTTCAGACAGCAAAGTTACAGGATGGATAATTATCTAGTTTTGTAAATAGCCGTTATAGACAATATAATGATTTGCCGTGAAATGTAAAAACAAAGCCAACTCTACAGCAGCTTCTTAAAGACTGTATGCATGGTATGTGATAAGCTGGTGAAAATCTTCCGTTAAACATGCCCATTTGAAAGACGAAAGAGAAGATATATGCACATCCCACCCGATCAGGTGCATCTCAGACCCCAATGGGGATACAAACATTGTACATGTGTATGCTACCGTCTCACAAATATATCCCTTCCGGGAGCATCTAAAAGTTGTGGACATTGAACCATGCCATCTTACCCTCCTGAGCAGTGGGCACTGCCCATGTAATGGTGGCATGAGCTTTCTTCACACTCTCATCTTCTCCCTCCTCTGTTAGGACCTCCAAGACTCCAAACTCATTCACCTTAAACTAATAAACACAGCACAAACTTTCAAAATGGATTAAATCAATGTTTTTCTCTCACCCATCTACACACAATAGCCCAGAATGACAAAGTGAAAATGTGTTTTTAGAAATGTTAGCAAATGTATTGAAAATTAAATACAGAAATATCTAATTTACATAGGTACTCACACCCCTGAGTCAATACATGTTAGAATCACCTTTGGCAGTGATTACAGCTGTGAGTCTTTCTGGATAAGTCTCGAAGAGCTTTGCACACCTGGATTGTACAATATTTGTACATTTTTTCTTCTTTAAATTCTTCAAGCTCGGTCAAGTTGGTTGTTGATCATTGCTAGAAGGCCATTTTCAAGTCTTGCCACAGATTTTTAAGCCGATTTAAGTAAAAACTTTAACTAGGCCACTTAGGAACATTCAATGTCGTCTGGTAAGCAACTCTAGAGTATATTTGGCCTTGTGTTTTAGGTTGCAGTCCTGCTGAAATGTGAATTTGTCTCCCAATGTCTGTTGGAAGCAGACTGAACCAGGTTTTCCTCTAGGATTGCGCTTGTGCTTAGCTCTATTCAGTTTATTTTTTATCTTAAAAACTCCCTAATCCTTGCCTATGGCAAGCATACCCATAACACGATGCAGCCACCACCATGCTTGAACATGTGAAGAGTGGTACACAGTGATGTGTTGTGTTGGATTTGCCCCAAACATAACGCTTTGTATTCAGGACATAAAGTTAATTTCTTTCCACATTTCATACAGTTTTACTTCAGTGCCTTACTGCAAACAGGAAGTATGTTTTGGAATATTTGTATTTTGTTCCTGAGTTAGGAAGGACACCTGTATCTTTGTAGTGACTGGGTGTATTGATACACCACCCAAAGTGTAATTAATAACTGAAATGCTGAAAGGGATATTCAATTTATGTTTAAAATATACAGTGCCTTGCGAAAGTATTCGGCCCCCTTGAACTTTGCGACCTTTTGCCACATTTCAGGCTTCAAACATAAAGATATAACACAATCATGAAGTGGAACGACATTTATTGGATATTTCAAACTTTTTTAACAAATCAAAAACTGAAAAATTGGGCGTGCAAAATTATTCAACCCCCTTAAGTTAATACTTTGTAGCGCCACCTTTTGCTGTGATTACAGCTGTAAGTTGCTTGGGGTATGTCTCTATCAGTTTTGCACATCGAGAGACTGAAATTTTTTCCCATTCCTCCTTGCAAAACAGCTCGAGCTCAGTAAGGTTGGATGGAAAGCATTTGTGAACAGCAGTTTTCAGTTCTTTCCACAGATTCTCGATTGGATTCAGGTCTGGACTTTGACTTGGCCATTCCAACACCTGGATATGTTTATTTTTGAACCATTCCATTGTAGATTTTGCTTTATGTTTTGGATCATTGTCTTGTTGGAAGACAAATCTCCGTCCCAGTCTCAGGTCTTTTGCAGACTCCATCAGGTTTTCTTCCAGAATGGTCCTGTATTTGGCTCCATCCATCTTCCCATCAATTTTAACCATCTTCCCTGTCCCTGCTGAAGAAAAGCAGGCCCAAACCATGATGCTGCCACCACCATGTTTGACAGTGGGGATGGTGTGTTCAGCTGTGTTGCTTTTACGCCAAACATAACGTTTTGCATTGTTGGCAAAAAGTTACATTTTGGTTTCATCTGACCAGAGCACCTTCTTCCACATGTTTGGTGTGTCTCCCAGGTGGCTTGTGGCAAACTTTAAACAACACTTTTTATGGATATCTTTAAGAAATGGCTTTCTTCTTGCCACTCTTCCATAAAGGCCAGATTTGTGCAATATACGACTGATTGTTGTCCTATGGACAGAGTCTCCCACCTCAGCTGTAGAGCTCTGCAGTTCATCCAGAGTGATCATGGGCCTCTTGGCTGCATCTCTGATCAGTCTTCTCCTTGTATGAGCTGAAAGTTTAGAGGGACGGCCAGGTCTTGGTAGATTTGCAGTGGTCTGATACTCCTTCCATTTCAATATTATCGCTTGCACAGTGCTCCTTGGGATGTTTAAAGCTTGGGAAATCTTTTTGTATCCAAATCCGGCTTTAAACTTCTTCACAACAGTATCTCGGACCTGCCTGGTGTGTTCCTTGTTCTTCATGATGCTCTCTGCGCTTTTAACGGACCTCTGAGACTATCACAGTGCAGGTGCATTTATACGGAGACTTGATTACACACAGGTGGATTGTATTTATCATCATTAGTCATTTAGGTCAACATTGGATCATTCAGAGATCCTCACTGAACTTCTGGAGAGAGTTTGCTGCACTGAAAGTAAAGGGGCTGAATAATTTTGCACGCCCAATTTTTCAGTTTTTGATTTGTTAAAAAAATTTGAAATATCCAATAAATGTCGTTCCACTTCATGATTGTGTCCCACTTGTTCTTGATTCTTCACAAAAAAATACAGTTTTATATCTTTATGTTTGAAGCCTGAAATGTGGCAAAAGGTCGCAAAGTTCAAGGGGGCCGAATACTTTCGCAAGGCACTGTATATATATTTACTCATCTACCAATAGGTGCCCTTCTTTGCAAGGCATTGGAAACCCTCTCTTGAATACTTATTGACTCAAGACATTTCAGCTTTTAATTTTTAATAAATGTATAAACTTTTCTAAAAAAATTATTCCACTTTGACATTATGGGGTATTGTGTGTAGGCCAGTGACACAAAATCTCAATTTAATCCCATTTTAAATTCAGGCTGTAACACAACAAAATGTGGAAAAAGTCAAGGGGTGTGAATTCTTTCTGAAAACACTCTATATGTGAGGAGTGAGGACATACTGTATATTCAGATGAATACTGTGATTAGCGCCATGTGACCTAGTCAGGAAAAAAGTCCTTGGTCCTAATTATACAATTTATGATTTATACAATTATATATATATCATTGATTTTCTCATTACACAAATAGATCATTCTACTTCATTATAATGTGTCCTTATTATGATAGGTATAACACAAGTAAAAAAAAATAATAATAAAAAAATATATATATATATATATATATATGGCAACATTGAACCTTTTCAGCTGTTGTGGTGATGTGTACCTTCAGCTCACTCCCAGTTAGGGTTCCAACACCATCTTTCCAGTCCATGGCACCATACACATCAAAATCAGGGGTTGCTGCATTTGTAGCTGCATTTGTAGCATTTTTAGACTCATCCATGTTAAAAATGGGGATATCTGAAAAAGACAAGATGAAGCCACACCAGACAATAAATAACACTGTGCAGAATGAATATGGCACAGGCCTACTGAATCTACATAAACTGACTTTTAAAAAATCAGCTTAGTGAAGTTATTGCAACCGTAGTCCTGCGCAAAGTGCAAGTCAAATGAAAAGAAGAGAAACAACTGAACGTTTCACACAGAGCGGCTTTGCAACAGTGTCTCAATAATGTTTCACAAAGCCGCTACAATGTTTCAATTATTGTTGAAATGTAACAGCGGAAGGCCTGCAAAATTGTAACTCGGTGACATACATCAACCACTAGAGGTCAGTGCTGACTAGGTTTAGACGACTGCGTTTGAAACTTTCAGACCCTATCAAACAATGAAATCACTGAACAAAAAATGTAGATGATGATTTATTGATGAATTATTGATAGTTCATGCAATTAGGCCTATGATCTATCAATATTGCTGTCTTTCAAATATAATTCCTGACGTTTCGGTAGGGTATATCATTTGTGTGTTATGTATGCGCCTAAAATAATAAGTATAGGCATTAAGACAGTAGCCTACATTAACAGCAAATCGTTGCCAGGCGTTTACGAAATTGCAATATGAAAGTAACTTACATTTTATGCATGCAAAATGCATTTACATCCCAAACTATTTGAAAGATCGATCCTCTCTCTGCTAAGCGTCAAAATTGCATCATATGCAGAGAACACTTTTGAATTATCAACACATATTATTACAAAGGAAAATTCCGCGTGTTTACTGTGCACATGTTATTCAACCTGTGTGTTAGATTTTATCATCAGATGTCCATTGTCGGTTATGAGCGTTATTAATATTTATTTCGAGCTTTCTGAGTCAAATAGTTTTAATTACGAGTGGGATTAAATGATTCGGTTGGGCGCAACCAGTTCGCATTTCCTTTGTATTCCAACTAGGTGTGTTACAGATATTTTGTGATGTCCCTTAGCAAGACGCTAATCATGCATTGTATCATATATTAACACTTTTCTTTGCTCTGATACTATTTAATGTGTTTTAAAGCCAGTTTCCCAAAATGGCGGAGCTGGAATATAGTCCTATATAATTCTCACCGGCAGGCCTGCAGACTCGTTGCTCTACAACAAAAATATTATTTTAACTGCCTTGAAAGCTTTTTGGAAGGAAATTATGGTATAAATATTTTAGTCCAGTTCGCTTGTCAAGCGCAATGTCTTCCTCTCCCCAGCCATAACAGGGAATTACACTGAAGCAAACATTATTCTTGAAAGAGTACAATATACCATTATTATATACGTCTCTGGGAGACAAGAAATCTAGCACAACATATTTTCTATCATTGCAGTAATTTTCGACGCAACTTTTGTTACAATTTTAGAACGCAATATATTCACGCTCTACGCATTGAACCTCTTCCTGGCTGATATTATTGATGACACGTCCAGTCGTTTTGTACTTATTGCTAAGTTTTGGTCAAATTCCGTCGCAATGAACCTCTAGCGAAAGTATTATATAACAGATCACTCATTACTATAATACATAATTTCCTCCGTCAATTGTTTTATGCTAAAGTACATTTGTTTTAATTTGTCTGTTTCTTACCCAAATTCTCCCACGAGTACTGACAAATTGCCCAGGCAGCCGTCAATGCGCATGAGCATGGCTCTGAGCGAGTGCTTGCGGTGGGTGCCTCAGCTAGACTGTAAAACACATCATGCCAATATCGAAAGTTTGAGCTGGTTGAATAACAACATATGTAATAGAGTAAGCCATTATTTGTCGCATAACCTTGTCATCGACATAAAACCATCAGCAAATTATTATGGATGCGCTGTGGATGTTTGGAGACTGAGATAGGCGATGATTAGAATAAAATAACACGAATACCACGTTACTAAAAATAAAACCCAGTTTGCTTGTCGACAGTGAAATGGGGTGACTTGCGAAATAGCACAAAGAACGTCCAGAAACGTTTTAATACCGATCCTTTAACCTAAGTTGCGCCATCAACCTATTTTTCAATTTTGTGTTTAGGTTGACGCATCAACGTCGTTATCGTTACAGTTCAAAATAAAAAATAATCTGTGCTCGTGAGTCCTGGGCAAGAAACCATGCAAATTAAAGCAGATTATTGATGTACAAAGTTTCTTTATGCCATGTTGTAGTCCGTTATTACTACGAACAAATTGGCTCAACTTGATTGAATGACATCTAAATGAAAAACAGTAATGGGCTGTAGCCATGGCCTACAGTTTAATTCCATAACTCAGACATCCAAGCTACCTTTATTGGACTTCTAGTTTAGCTTCTCTAGAGTTGATCAAGGGAACTCTAGAACACAATAGAATAGAATGGAGAACAGATATAACAGAATAGAATATGGTATAATAGAATAGAATACAGTTAGAATAGAATACACTAAGTTTGACTTTCACCAGTGAAGGCTTTCTAGACTGAAACAAATGTTGTACAGTAACGTTTTGTGTAGATGATGTAGTCAACCAAGTTTATCATTCATTACCATTACCATTGCCTGAAGTTATACAGTTGTCAATCAGTGTTGCTTCCTAAGTGGACAGTTTGATTTCACAGAAGTGTGATTGACTTGGAGTTACATTGTGTTGTTTAAGTGTTCCCTTTATTTTTTTGAGCAGTGTATATTGTGCCTTCAGAAAGTATTCATACCCCTTGACTTTTTCCACGTGTATTTTTTTTACAGGCTGAATTTAAAATTGAGATTTTGTCACTGGCCTACACACAATACCCCATAATGTCAAAGTGGAATTCTGTTTTTAAAAATGTTAACAAATACATAAAAAATGAAAAGCTGAAATGTCTTGAGTCAATAAGTATTTAACCCCTTTGTTATGGCAAGCCTAAATAAGATATCCCCTATGGTCTTATAGATATGATCATGAGCATGACTCCTTTTTCTGTAAAATCTTTCATACTTATGGGCTGCTCTGTAAGAGCATGTATGGCAAATGCGTACTGCATGGGGTGCTACTGCTGTTGCAGATCACCATACTAGTTGTACCTTATGGAGCCCAATTCCAAGTTATGGAATGTCCATAGCCATAGTGGCATGGCATAAGGGAAAATACTTTATTGGGAGCCCTTTCCTGCATATGATTGAGCAATTAACTGAAGAAATGCTTTGTGTTGGTGATCTCTCCTCTAATCCATGTTTGGCGATGGTTACATACAGTAGCCTGAGGTCACCGCACAATCCACTCACTGCACATAACATTAGTGATTAGTGAGTTACAGTGTCACTAATTCACTAAAAAGACAAAAAAAAGTTCATATGATGCAGTGCTGATTAAGGAGGGTGATTGTCAAAAGACATACTGAGGACTGTGTTTATGGTTTAAGTGCTTAGGACTTGTTTCTGTTTCCTCAACGTTCTGTCGCGGTTTTAATGACACACGTAGCAGGGGCCTTGTTAATGTTTCAACTCTAAACATTCAAGAATATGTCCGGCTTGCAGAGAGATCACACGTCGCACAATACACTGTAGATCAGTGGGCCAGAGAAGCAGATCGTTCTGAAGAACTGTGTGTCCTATTTACATTTCATTTACCCAGAGTCAAGTCTGGCTTGCCTCCTGGTGCTCCAGCAGCTGTTACAGTATATACATCCCAACAGGCCAACAACACATTAATATTCTAAACAAAAATATGGCCCGGTGAATATGCATGCACTGACATCACAGTGTGTGAAGACAGGTTGGTTGTCATACCACTCAGGTGTATTTCTAGCCATTGTGGGTTGGCGCTGCTGTAGAAGTGGTCCGGGCCTTGGGTCGGGCTTTATCCAGAATGGATTGAGATAGGAAGCTTTTTGCATGTGTTTAAGACCATTAAGAACAGTCCTCATCCCCTGCTTTGTTTGCTTTAGGTAGGCTACCTTTTAGCAACTCCAATGATAAAAGATAAAGGCGGCCATTCATGTTGTTATACTGCTGTTGCAGGTATTGTGGGTATTGAGGGTATTCTCTGAAGCGCTATAAACCAACATCAATCAAGATCAAGACCAATGTCCGTTAAACATGGGTAAATACGTTGGAGTCCAGTTTTGGATACCACAGGAAGTGGAACTAAATGTACGTGTTTACCTGTCAACTTAGTGTGGTACTGTGTAGTCATAACCAAAATTATTAACAAAAAAAAAATATATATATATTATATATACTTTTACAATCGCTCAGAAAAATAGATTTTGTTTAATAAAATAATATTTGTTTTTTTCTCAAAAAGATTGGGGTCAAAATGATTGCCACCCCTGTTTTCAGTCCGTTTCAAGTCCTGAGACTGAGACGGTTCTGTGGCCAAGTAACCATTTATTTTTGGATTTTGTTGTGTGCTTGGGGTTATTGTCTTGCTGGAAGATCCACTTGCAGCCAAGTTTCAGCCTCCTGGCAGAGGCAACCAGGGTTTTGGCTAAAATGTCCTGGTACTTGGTAAAGTTCATGATGCCCTTGACCTTAACAAGGGCCCCAGGACCAGTGGAAGCAAAATAACCCCATAACATCAAAGATCCAGCCCCATATTTTACAGTCGGTATGGGGTTCTTTGTATCAATCCTTCATTCGATGCCAAACCCACCACTGGTGTGTGTGGCCAAAGAGCTCTATTTTCATGTCATCTGATCATAGCACTGGTTCCCATCCAAGTGCCAATGCCGTTTATCAACCTTCAGGCCTTTACATTTGTTGAATGACATGAACATTTAACTCGTTGGCCACGCACACCAGTAGTTGGTTTAGCGTCGAAAGCAGGATGCGAAGAGCCCCATACTTACTGTAAAATATGGTGGTGGATCGTTGATGTTATGAGGTTATTTTGCTTCCACTGGTCCTGGACTTTACCCAGTACCAGGACATTTTAGCCAAACACTTGCTTGCCTCTGCCAGAAAGCTGAAACTTGGCCGCAAGTGGATCTTCCAGCAAGACAATAACCCCAAGCACACAACAAAATCCACAAAGAAATGGTTTGTTGACCACAAAAACAACATTTTGCAATAGCCATCTCAGTCTTGACTTGAACCCCATTGAAATCCTCTGATTTGAATTGAAGACGGCAGTCCAAAGATTCTGTATGGAGGAATGGTCTAAGATCCCTCCCAATGTGTTCTCCAATCTCATAAAACATTTTCGAAAACGTCTCAGTGCCGTTATGCTCACAAAGGAAGGGCGCCTGAGTATTGAAAACAGGGGTGTCAATCATTTTGACCCCTATCTTTTATAGAATATTTTTAATTACTTGTTAAGTAAATAATTTTTCACTGAGTAATTGTATTAGTATAAAATAATATAATTTCCCCATTTTTTTTAGCACCCAATATAGCTCAGTATTTGTATTATTTATTTTATACTGTCTTTTTTGCTAATTTTTTATCAAGGGTGCCAATCATTTCGGTCATGACAGGTCATGTGCTGCTGCTGTCTATTGTAAATTTCACAAAACAGCTAACTAGTCAATTTAGAGCATTTGGTATGGACTTTAATACCACCCATTGAAATGATTGAACCTATCTGAGTATAGTTTAAGCAAGTATTTTAGTGTGAAATGCCTACATGGCCTTCCTTTTAGTAGTTTTGTGGTGACAGCAATGGGTGAATGACTCCATATTATTATGGATCATATTATAGGTTTTATTAGGAATGAACGACTGAACTTCTTGGGGTCTTGTGTGATGGAGTCTTATATAATGTAAAAATTGTTCTCCAGAAGTTGCTGATGGACATGATGTCCTTCTATTCTGTTTACTACATTTTGGTCAGCCTTCGCATTGGTATTTTCAGGGTCTAAAATAATAGATATTTTCCACAATATTCAAATGAAGTATATCCAGTCTTTCATATATAGTAGTTCCATTGTCATGTGTTGTGGTACATGATTGACTTGTACTTCCTTTCTCGTGAACACAGAAACTACCCACAAAAACATGCACGATGTCTGCATGGAACCCACATTTAGCTTTCTGCCAAAAAGCATCACAAATGATGTCCCTAGTGCTACCTCACACATTTACTGTAACTACAGTTAATGGCAAATGTATCATTTATGACTTAAGTTTCACATGATTCATATTATTTGCAGGGTACATGAGGACATGAGGTTGACAGCCTTTTAGCACACTTTGACTACACAACAAAAACCATCATGGCAAAGTCCAAAATAGGTGAGTTGATCCAAGGCTTTATTCTTGTTATTCAGTAGTTGGAAACATTACCCTTTTTTAGATTGACTATGTGTGCTCATGTGTGCTCATGTTGGTAAGCATGTTGGCTGGGTTTCTTTATAGCACTTTGTGACATTTGCTCAGTGGTGTAAAGTACTTAAGTAAAAATATTTAAAAGTACTATTTAAGTCGTTTTTTGGGGGTATCTGTACGTTACTTGACTATTTATATTTTTGACAACTTTTACTTTTACTTCTCTACATTCCTAAAATAATGTACTTTTTACTCCGTACATTTTCCCTGACACCCAAAAGTACTCGTTACATTTTGACAGGAAAATGGTCCAATTCATACACTTATCATGAGAACATCCCTGGTCATCCCTACTGCATCTGATCTGGCGAACTCACTAAACACAAATGTAAATGATGTCAAAGTGTGCCCCTGGCTATCCATAAATGAAAAAAACAAGAAAATGGTGCCGTATGTTTTGCTTAATATAACGAATTAGAAATTATTTATACTTTTACTTTTGAAACTTAAGTACGTTTTAGCAATAACATTTACTTTTGATACTTAAGTATATTTAAAACCAAATACTTTAAGACTTTTACTCAAGTAGTATTTTACTGGGTGACTTTCACTTTTACTTTTCTATTAAGGTATCTTTACTTTTACTCAAGTATGACAATTGAGTACTTTTTCCACCACTGCATCTGCTGATGTAAAGAGGGCTTTATAAATACATTTGATTTGATTTGTTAGTTCAGGTGTGTAGTTTGGATTCCCTGCACAGTGACTGTGATCTCCATGGAGCTGACATATCTTTCGGGAGGCTTGATATTTGCGTGGATTGTGGAGGAGTGGGTATGGGACTACGCCATCCCAGTCAAACTAATACACATCGATCTGACGGTAGCAGGTAAGCAACAAGAGATTGAGGCAAGGGGAGAAAAATCTCATTGTCCAAGGGTTCATAAATGTAAGCTTTTCTGAACAAACCTGACATGACTCAAACCATCAATGACTTGTATTTGGCTTATTTACTCTTTAGTTAAGTCGACAGATTATTACAATTATGTATCTATGGACAGCCCACTGCCTGCTGTCTACTTTGCATTCAAATCTGTGTCAAGCACCATGCTTCAAAGGTCCCTCTTTCTATTGTGTGACATCAATTGGTGTTGATATTGTATAGCAGTCAGCCCACGTACTGTAATGATATCTGGGTGCCTGGTGCTGCCTGTGCTCTACAGTAATGCCAGGTTTGATAACAGCAAACACATTAATGACTCCACATGAGTCTACTCCCCACCTGAGCCACATTTTTCACTGGATGTTTAAGTAGGACTTTCAGTAACAGCTAATGGATTTGATTAGAAGAACAAACAATGTCCATGTTAATTCTATCGTTGAATTGATGGGATTTCAATCTAGGTTATGTTAGGCATGGTTGTAAGGCTGCTTTAGTATAAAGATGGCTGTCACAATAACATCATGTTCACACATGCTGGCTCATTAGTTTCACAAGCCGACAGAAAGCATGATTTTATTGATTTATTTGTTTATTATGGTTGAAAATGTGTCATATTCAATTACTATCCTGTCCGTTTCTTTCATCCAGTTTTTTCATCTCTGGATTGCTATTGGTAAGAAATCATACTTGATGTCAGGCAATTGGGAGCCAATAAAAATATAATTAGTTGTCATGTATTATCGCATGAATTAGTCATTCTACATTTATTTTGCAAGGGATTCAATATTTAGGTTTATGATTAAAAATCAACTCTTTCACTAATCTTATCCATTCTGTGTTTTACAGGTTCTGAATTGGTAATGATGATGGAGGCTAACTTCTATCATACAAGCTTTTCAGGAATCATTTTCTGTATCCGGTAGAGCTCCAAAATTTCTGGCAAAAAAACATTTACACTAGCCTTTCATCAACAACAAAATATACTGTTGAAGTTGGAAGTTTACATACACCTTAGCCAAATACATTTAAACTCATTTAATCTTAGTAATCCTAGTAAAAATTCCCTGTCTTAGGTCAGTTCGGGTCACCACTTTATTTTAAGAATGTGAAATGTCAGAATAATAGTAGAGAGAATTATTTATTTAAGCTTTTATTTCTTTCATCACATTCCCAGTGGGTCAGAACTTTACATACACTCAATTAGTATTTGGTAGCATTGCCTTTAAATTGTTTAACTTGGGTCAAACGGTTCGGGTTGCCTTCCACAAGCTTCCCACAATAAGTTGTGTGAATTTTGACCCATTCCTCCTGACAGAGCTGGTGTAACTGATTCAGGTTTGTAGGCCTCCTTGCTCGCACATTCTTTTTCTATTCTGGCCACAAATTGGGATGGTGTTCTTTGGCTAGCAAGCCTCCCCCTTTCTCCTCCAAACATAACGATGGTCATTATGGCCAAACAGTTCTATTTTTGTTTCATCAGACCAGAGGACATTTCTCCAAAAGGTATGATCTTTGTTCCCATGTGCAATTGCAAACCATAGTCTGGCTTTTTTTATGGCGGTTTTGGAGCAGTGGCTTCTTCCTTGCTGAGCGGCCATTCAGGTTATGTCGATATAGGACTCGTTTTACTGTGGATATAGATACTTTTGTACCTGTTTCCTCCAGAATTTTCACAAGGTGCTTTGCTGTTGTTCTGGGATTAATTTGCACTTTTCACACCAAAGTACGTTCATCTCTAGGAGACAGAATGCGTCTCCTTCCTGACAGCTGCGTTGGTCCCATGGTGTTTATACTTGTGTGCTATTGTTTGTACAGATGAATATGGTACCTTCAGGCGTTTGGAAATTGCTCCCAAGGATGAACCAGACTTGTGGAGGTCTCCAATTGTTTTTCTGAGGTCTTGGCTGATTTCTTTTGATTCTCCCATGATGTCAAGCAAAGCGGCACTGAGATTGAAGGTAGGCCTTGAAATACATCCACAGGTACACCTCCAATTGACTCAAATTATGTCAATTAGCCTATCAGAAGCTTCTAAAGCCATGACATCATTTTCTGGAATTTTCCAAGCTGTTTAAAGGCACAGTCAACTTAGTGTATGTAAACTTCTGACCCACTGGAATTGTGATACAGAGAATTATAAGTGAAATAATCTGTCTGTAAACAACTGTTGGAAAAATGACTTGTGTCAAGTCCTAACCGACTTGCCAAAACTATAGTTTGTTAACAAGAAATTTGTGGAGTGGTTGAAAAACTAGTTTTATTGACTCCAACCTAAGTGTATGTAAACTTCCGACTTCAACTGTACAGTCAATGATATTGTTTTATGTTCAGTTTTTTTACTGCACACTTTTGGTACTCTATGAATCTACATATTATAGTTTGCAATTATAGTCCGTTTGGAAGGAATTGTTTAGCATTTTAAACACTTCTTGCAAAAAAGGCTTTTTGTTTTGTGAGTCTGGTCCACATCCTCTTCCATGCCATTGAAAATAATAAGGAATCACGTGATCTTTTTAATTTTTTTATTTCACCTTTATTTAACCAGGTAGGCTAGTTGAGAACAAGTTCTCATTTACAACTGCGACCTGGCCAAGATAAAGCAAAGCAGTGAGACACAAACAACAACACAATTTTATTTTAACTTTTTAAATGATGCTCTCCTGAAGTGAACCACTCCAAAAGGGCTTGGCATGGCTAACGTTTTTGTCTGAATGTCCTCTATTTGGTGTGTGGAATAAACAAGCGTACAGTCAATAACACGATAGAAAAAATCTTTACACAGTGTGTGCAAATGAGGTAAGATTAGGGAGGTAAGGCAATAAATAGGCCATAGTGGCGAAGTAATTACAACTTAGCATTTAAACACTGGAGTGATAGAGGTGCAGAAGATAAATGTGCAAGTAGAGATACTGGGGTGCAAAGGAGCAAAAAAGAAATAACAATTTGGGGATGAGGTAGTTGGATGGGCTATGTACAGGTGCAATGCTCTGTGAGCTGCTCTGACAGCTGATGCTTTTTAGAGGTGAAATTAACACAATTGTTATTACTGTATTATTACTGTATTATTACTGTAACAAAATGTTATTACAAAGTGTTACTACTGCATTATTACTGTACCAAAGGGTTATTACAAAGTGTTACTATGGCATTATTACTGTAACAAAGTGTTATTGCTGCGTTATTACTGTAACAAAGTGTTATTACTGTAACAATGTGTTATTAAAAGGGGTTATTACTGCATTATTACTGTAACAAAGGGTTATTACAAAGTGTTACTACGGCATTATTACTGTAACAAAGCATTGTTACTGTGTTATTACTGTAACAAAGTGGTGTTACTGCATTATTACTGTAACAAAATCGTATTAGAAAGTGTTATTACTGCATTATTACTGTAACAAAGGGTTATTACAAAGTGTTATTACTGCGTTATTACTGTAGCCAAGTGTTAGTACTGTGTTATTACTGTAACAAAGTGTTGTTACTGCATTATTGCTGTAACAAAGGGTTATTACAAAGTGTTATTACTGCGTTATTACTGTAACAACGTCTTATTAGAAAGTGTTATTACCGCATTATTACTGTAACAGAGGGTTATTACAAAGTGTTACTACCACATTATTACTGTAACAAAGGGTTATTACTGTAACAAAGTGTTATTAAAAGGTGTTATTACTGCATTACTACTTTAACAAAGGGTTATTACAAAGTGTTATTACTGCGTTGTTACTATAACAAAGTGGTATTACTGCATTGTTACTGTAACAGGGTTATTACAAAGTGTTTTTACAGCGTTATTACTGTAACAAAGTGTTATTACTGCATTATTACTGCAACAAAGGGTTATTACAAAGTGTTACTACTGCGTTATTAATGTAACAAAATGTTATTGCTGCGTTATTACTGTAACAAAGGGTTATTACAAAGTGTTATTAATGTAACAAAGTGTTATTACGGTGTTTTCACTGTAACAAAGTGTTATCAGAATGTTGTATTACTGTCTTATAACACATCACCTCATTAACACTAAGAAATCTTTGGGATAGCATAGTGGGGAACGTGATTAAGCCTGAGCATCTGTTGTCTGTCAAAGCGCTTTGGATTAAGCATGCTTAGAATTACCGAGGCAGTGGTGAGCAGTCAGTCAGTCGCCCCTCCTCGTTACCTTGATTGGTGTCATTTCAGTACAGAAACCAACATCCTTCTCTTGAAGGGGGTCAGTCTGCTGATCACTCCATTCTGCAATACTGACCCACGTCACAGTTGTAATCCTAGTGACCCCACATTTACACAGACACACCCCAGACAGGGAAGAAAGACTGAGAGTAAACTAAAAGGATTGAAAAGCTACATCAGGAGGTACAGTATCTGCCCCTAATATGGTTGATTTGCATCACACAACAAACACAACTGTCAGACCCACAGTTTGATTTTCAACTGTCCCCTTCCATTCACTTTGAAGACATGAATAGCAGCATGTTCTTTGTAATGGATTTGTAGTTGGAATGAGAGCACAGGAAAGAAGGGCATTAATCATTTAATGAGATTACGCAAAGGTGCTGGAGGGTGTATGGGAGGGGACCCAAGGGCAGGTCTTCGGGGGCTGATTGCCTACAGTGTGTATGCTCTCTGTGAGTGTGTGTGCGCTGTGTGTGTGCGTATGTTTGGCTGTGTGTGTGCGTTAACACCACTCTGCAGCACATGGCAAGGTGAGCCATGGAGTCGAAGAGGTCCTCCCCTCACATGGGATAAGGGGGTTCTCCTCCTCTCTGCCAATAGAGCGTTGGACCTCAACAAAAAATGGTTACCATGGTTTCCAAATTCGTCTATTATCTTCATCTAAGGTATGGAACCGATTTTAGGGCTTGCTTTACTGAATGTGTGTCACACTATCTATTATGGGATATGGACTTGAGTGACTTATGTGTCGACTGTGTTGCAAGATCTCTGCAAACACATGCTATCCTCTTTTTTTTCTGATGAGGTTCTGTGCGTTGAGACAGGGCAGCTTGGTAAACGCTGGGACTTTACAGATTGTAGCTACTGAGGTCATTCTTGATAGTCCTTCAGCCACGAGAGATATAAAGTTGACAGAGCTTTCAGAGGGAAACGCTCTCAGAAATATGAAATGTGAATAATCAGGAATAACAAAATAGTCATCCATGGGCGATAAATCATATGAAAGCTAACTGTTCCGACAGAATAAACATCTGAAACCTCGTCACCAAAGAACATGAAAAATATTGTGTTGACGTTCCTAAGCTTGTGCAGGAAGCCAAGCAAAAACACCACTGTCATGTGCAGATTCAGTTTCACTCCATTCTTGTACCTGCTGGTGTACATTTCACCTTGGTAAGAGCTTTTATCATGTCATAGTCCACACCTGTCCAGAAGGACTGAGGTGGGGTGTTATTAGTCTAATATCACATTTATATAAGGGTTAAAGTGTAACATGCCAAGAACATAAATGTTTCTGTTTAGCGAATTCTCACAAGGTTTTGTTAAGTGTTCTCACAGCAATGGATCCAGTCCCTTTTGAGCATCATTGCCAGTGATTCTTACACAAAGGGATTTCCTCTGCTGCACCTGACAGACAGAGAACATTGTTGTAACTGACCACCAGATGGCAGTATAGAGGTAGCCTACTAATTTGCTGTTGTGTGGGAGGCCTTTGTTGTAATGGCCAGTGCTGCTCAGATGTCAAGCCTATGAGGCGTGTTGGAGCTGGTCTGATAACTTTCCACACCATTATAACCAGGAGAGAGGTCTTCCGATTCAGCCTGCCAGACTAATGAATATTCACTAATTGATTGGAACAGAATCTAACCGTTTTTAAGTGTAACATAATGTCTTTGTCTTCTGGCACGCACCAGCGGCCCACGTGTAAATATCTAGTTCTTCAACAAATAGTCATTTGGAATATGGACATTAACATAAATCTCACAAAATACACGAATTAAATTATATGTAACAATAAAATTGTTGTACTGCCACTATTACCGTGTTACTACACAGGTATAAGATCAACGTAATTCAGGCTTAAATGCCATGAGTCCATATCATTAGATAGTCACAGAGGACCTCAGATCAATAGTGATTAGACTAATGCATTTTAATTCACAAAGTACAGGTGAAATGACAGGGAATAAGCCATTATTGTGCATACTACATCACGATTCATAAAAATATAGGCCAAATATGAGCTATAACATACTGTAACTTGGAATATTACGGTAGCAAAACATTGTGCTGTTTTCAGGTTTATGCCTAATATATGCCATTTAGCAGACGCTTTTATCCCAAGCGGTTTACAGTCATGCGTGCATACATTTTACGTTACTCGACAAATGTATGACCCAGATAGGATATCAGTTCTGCTGGGGCCAATGGTTGGGGGACCATATAAAGTAAGTTGATAAGATAGATGGCTAAGACAAGAAAAAAGTGATCTTTCATACAGTCTTACAGGTCTGGCCCGCCCAAATTACAACGCCCAACAGCATTCTGGGCGGTGCATTCAGGCAGCTGTTGATGATCCATGTTTGAGTTCGTTTTGCATGGCTCGGTGCACCGGGTGTTCAGAGTTGATATATTTTAGACCATTACATTGGTGCTTAAGAAAATGTACACCCGGAGCACCGGGTCATGCAAAACGAACTCTCCCCATGTTATTAGAGGAGGCGGTGAGCTCATTGAAAAAGACAACTCCCTCACACACAGAACAGCTCTCCTATTCCTGGAGGCTGTACATTCAAAGTTAACTGCGAACTTACAATATAATAAGGCATGAGTCGAGCAACATGAGTCGCCAGCAGGACCCCAAGGGAGTCATCTTGACCGGTTATATTAGCAATATTGAAGTTGTATCGCCTGCCTCGGGTGTCAATAGTGCCGAAGAGATCGAGTCTTCATCGCTGAGGTGAGCGTATAGTCTGTTATTGACCACAGCCCACACCCTACTGTAAGTAACATTGTAACATTGCCGCTTGAATAGTTAAGAAAAGGTGCAAAGGTCTTCCAGTTGCCCCGCATGTAACCTCTAACAGAAAGAACACTCCGTGTAACGTTAGTTCCCAGGTCGCCCCTGACTTTTCCATGTGTTGATACATTGTTACCATGTTGACACATTGTGTGAAATGAAATAAGTTCTAGACTAAACAAGCAGAGGAAATACAGGCGTGCGTATGATAAGACAATAGGTTTTCTTGATTAAACTTTTTTTATTTTTAAATATCGTATGTAAATCACAGAAGTAGAATATATGTGATTTTTCATATGTAGGCTACGCTACGTCACCGTGCCGAAATTAGACTGTCCAAAAACACCTCGTTTTGTTAGGGTTAACGCTCAAGTTCTCTAGCCTAACACAACATATATTCTATTTACACAAGCTTTGTTTGTTCTGCACATGTTTTAAAGAACCGTAAACACTATCCAATAACAAACCCCACGCATACAGGGTGAGGAGACACACACGAAGACCGCACTGGCCAGTTGAAACTCGATGCTGGTTTTCCAGTTCAAGTGGCCATCTGTAAAAGCCCGTGTCTGTTCTAGGCTGCAGCTACAGTGGAGGAGCCCTGGCTTGTATGCAGGTGCCTCCACTCACCAGCTGGGTCCGAGGGTCCCCAGTGGCCCGACAGAGGGCTGTCCCGGCCAAGGCTGTTTTGGATACGATTTACAGGGGTCTGTCTGTACTACTGTGCCGTAGTAGCACCATCCCTATTTGGCATGGTGTGGTAAATGTGGCACCTACATCCCTTTGTTGGTCTCATGTGCCAGTTGAGTTGGTCTTGCTTCTGCATGGGAACAGAAAGATTAAAAACAAAAGTCCAACTGGGTGCATGTTGTGGTCAATGAATGTTGCCCAGTTTTGTTGGAATAATAGCCTCCAGTTACACGTTTTTAAGTTATGAGAGATTTTGCCACCAGCTAACAGAGTCATTTTGGTCTTACTGTACAAACAAGTCACCAGCGGTACATGATGAACTACTCTCCACAGCGCTTTTGTTTTCCCACTTGTATTGACTTATTACATAACTATTCATTCCACGGAGGCAAATAGAAAGAACGGAGTACAGCACTTTTTTTAAATGAGTTGATAACGAAACAGTTTGTACAAAGAATGTGATATGCAGGTAGGTGTGTTGGGTGTTTGTGCCTGCATGTCTTATTAAGTTAGGATGTAGGTATTCATGTTTTGCCCGGAAACATATTATTTCACTTGTTTATATAGAAGAGGCATTAATTAATAATTGATCAAGCCATTTTTGTATTCTTTACATAATGTGGTGGGGTCAGGTTGTACCCAATCAATAAGCTCTGCTGGTAGTGTGTTAGCTGTTTACTCTGACTGGAGTTTCTAATGTTCAAAGCATTTCAGTAACTTAGCAGATGCTCTTATCCAGAGTGGCTGTATACACGTTCATACTGGTCCCCCGTGGGAATCAAACCCACCACCCTGGTGGGTTCAAGTGCCGCGCTCTACCAACTGAGCCACGGAACAGTGGGGTAAACAGGTACAAGTCAAGGCCAAGTGAACAGCCTGTGTTATGATTTCCATCGAATCAGGTGAGCAGCTGAGCTTTTTGTGAGTGAGGTATAATATTGACTCGGGGACGACCTACCTTAAAATGCCTCCAGCAATGTAAATGTTATGATGTTACCACATGGAGTCGGTGCACAAAATCAACACGGGTTATCATCATGGTGTTATTGCTGCTGTTTGTGTTTTTATTGTTTTTCCATTGACACAGCAGCACTCTTCACATTCCCTGTTGTTGAAAATGTATTTCCACTTCGGGTAGAGATTATTCTGACTTGTGTTCATTTTTAAATCCTTTATCACTAAACTGCCAACGACGTCTTTTGAACGTCGTATGTAATGAACATTCCAACCCAGACATTTCTAAAATAAGTATAATTAACACATTAAAGTTTATAGAATTTTGATGACACAAACATTTGTGTTATAGGCAGTTTTAGGAGTACCCCCCCCCCCCCACACACACACACAATTGTGAATAAATAGACTGACGAACTGTGCAGTCTCTGACAAACACAACAACTTCTTTGAACAGGGTACGGTTTGAAAAGTGTTCTTGACTTTTTTTTTTCTATACAGAGGAACATACACTATCTCAAATCCCAGAACCCATCACTGGGGGCTTTCCCATGCAGTCTGTCCAATCCAGCTGGCCCATATGACTACAGAACTTTGGCCTCAGTTCTTTGGAGCTGTCACCATTGTGGATACATTCATCAAGGACCACCGTATCTGCCCCCACATCTTGTACACGTGTTAAACCCAGCCTATTCTCCAGTCAATGACATGTCATTTGAGAGTGTACTCAGGCAGTAAGTATTATACAGGAGAATGTAGGGTCAGACAGTCAGACTGAACCCCCAGCAGTAATGTTCCATGACTCTGTTGGGGTTGTCACAGCAATCAACCGGGCTTGGGGCCCATGTGTCGCTGTATTACATGTAGTGGATGTTTGGAATGTGCCTTATGAGTTAAGTCAAACTTGATTGCTAGTGCATGTGATTAACAGTAGTGTAATCCCCTGTTTCCGTTGCGGTGCTAAACCATGCATGTTCTGCTGCTATGTATTTTAGACACCTGTTGTCACCACACTTTGCCCCACAGTACCACACTCAGGTTTAGTAAGCCTTCGAGATGGTATAGTATGCCACTGCCCCCTGAACTGCACTGTAAGTTCTTCTGTCTGAATGCATCTACATTATAAACTGGGTGGTTCGGGGCCTGAATGCTGATTGGCTGAAACCTGAGGTATATAACACTGTATACCATGGGTATGACAAACCATGTATTTTTACTATTCTAATTATGTTGGTAACCAGCTTATAATAGCAATAAGACACCTTGGGGGTTTGTGGCATATAGCCAATACCACAGCTAAGGGCTATATTCAGGCACTCTGCGTTGCGCCGTGCATATGAACAGCCCTTGGTTGTGGTATATTGGCCATATACTACACCACCTCATGCCTTATTGCTTAAGTATACTATGACCCCTCTCCTTTGTGTCTGTATGCAAAATGACCAGGCACTAAACAGCAGAGAAAGACTGTTTACCTTTTTGTCCTTGAGCACTGGCAGTTTGTCACTCTTGGAGCCAGCAAGATAGCTGACCTTTCCATGCGACTGGGTCTGGCTGTGGGGTAACTTTGGTGGAGTGTACATTGCTGAGATACTTGACTTTCCTTGTTCTCTTGAGTTCAAACCTTGCATGTGCTCCTAATGGGGAAGATTGTGTTTGCATTTCTCTCTTGGGATGGAATACAAACTAACATTGGCGCACATTCCGCTTTTCTCCTTTATTGGCAGTCTATTCCCCTCTAAACCAAATGTTTGTGCTGTGTTTTAGCTGTTTCCCCATAAAGGTTTGAATAAATAGAATATTTTCCAACCCTCGGATTCTTCCAGAATTGTTCAAACATTGTGGCAATAATATCTAGAAAACAGACAGCGATTTGATTTGTGAAAGCATTTCCTCAACAACCTCTCTGAATTTGCAATGGCGTGTTGTTTATCCAGGGCCAGAAATGTCAGGCGTTACTGATACCCTGTGTATTTCCTGTGGCTGGGAAGGAGCTGAGGGCTGACTCATTTTACAACCTCCACAGACCTCAGGTGAGGCCTAACAGGCCTGCTGCTCATTTATATTCTGTCCTGTCTATGACCATGGAGGGTAGTGTGTACGGCTAGTACATCACTGGGGCCACGCTTCCTGCCATCCAGGACCTTTATACCAGGCGGTGTCAGAAGAAGACCCTAAAAATGTCCAAAGACTCCAGCCACCCTAGTCATAGGCTGTTCTCTCTGCTACCGCCCGGCAAGCGGTACCGGAGAGCCAAGTCTAGGTCCAAGAGGCTTCTAAACAGATTCTACCCCAAGCCATAAGACTCCTGAACAGCTAATCAAATGGCTACCCGGACTATTTGCATTATGTGCCCCTGCACATTGACTCTGTACCGGTACCCCCTGTATATAGCCTCGCTACTGTTATTTTATTGTTGCTTTTTTAATTAATTATTTTTCTATTTTACTTCAGTTCATTTTAGTAAATACTTTAACACTTATTTTTCTTAATTGCACTGTTGATTAAGGGCTTGTAAGTAAGCATTTCACTGCAAGGTCTACACCTGTTGTATTTGGCGTATGTGACAAATACAATTTGATTTGAACTCTTCACTGCGAGAAATGGACCAGGAAGCCATGAAGAACACTCTGTAGCCCATAGAGCTGGTATTTAAGCTCATTTGTACTCTTTAGTTTGAGGTTATTATTTCTGTCACATTGTTTGTGTAAAACAAACCTTTTACCCTGAAGCTAAGGTGTACGTTAGCCTGGCCTGGCTTGACCCAGATTGACTGTGTTTAGTATCAAGTTCGTAAGCAGAAACAGTAATTTGGGAGTGTGGAACTGCTGAGGTTTCATGATTTATTTTTGCCACTCTAGGTATCCCTTTAAAGGTCAAATGCAGCAGTTTTTATCTCAATATCAAATCATTTCTGGGTAACCATTAAGTATCTTACTGTGATTGTTCTCAACTAAATTGGTCAAAAAGAAGCAACAATAGCTTCTTAGCGAAGAGCAATTTCTCAAGCAAGAATTTTGCTAGTACTGTCTGTGGTTTGAGTGGGAAGGGGAAAACTCAACATTACCTATTATTGGCAGAGAGGTTTGTAACTTTCTTATTGCTCTATTAACTCATTTACCATGTGGTGATGTCACCATGGAAGGCCCAAACTCCCTCACACCAAAACAGGCTGAAATGTTAGGCAGTCTTTTCAAACAGCTTTTACACTAAAGGGCATTATCATAATTTCCACAGTACTATTCCAACCTCATAGCATTGAAATGTATATAAAACACAAGCAAATCACATTTGTTGACTGCACTGGCCCTTTAAGTGCAACCTCCATAACTATTTTTTTTGGGGGGGGGGGGGGAAGAAGTGTATCAGCTTTCTGATGCCCATCAGGAGTCCTCTTTGTGCTTTTCCCAGGGTTCACTCACACGGAGAAGCCTATCTGGAGCAAGCTTTTGCCAAGCCAGCAAGCCCACACATGCGTTATCCTTAAACTAGTAACTTAGCGTTCCTGTAAAAGGGTCTAGGCTGTGGCCAGCGAACAGCAGCTGACAGCAGGGGTTTGCACAGAACTACGTGCTGTGGCCAGAGGAAAGCAGAACTGCCGCACCGACTGACTGACATGAGTTAAGCCTTCACGTTCATGCTAATCCAAGTCCTATGTGGAACATACAACCACATTCTTGTGAAAACACCGCGTTCGTAGAGTTCCAATCCTAAAATGAGTACCAGACAGCCACCCAGTTTGTTTACTCATTATTAGTATGGTCTGACTTGTGGTATTTAACCCTGATAAAATGATTGAAATAGTACTCATAATACTCTCTCCTTTGTCCACCAGCCGCAGGACAGGCCACTACAGTGTCCAGAACCGGGCCAGAAATGCACCAGGAAAGCCCCCGTACCACCGCTGTAACTCCCAGGACTCGTTGGACGAGCTGGCCATGGACGACTACTGGACCGAGGTGGAGAACATCACCCTGAGTGGAGAGGGGGACGCAGAGCCACAGGAGGAGGTGCAGCTGAAGGTGCCTGATGGTATGGAGCTCTACTCTATAGCAGGAGTGTCCACTGAAAGTAGAGAGGACCCTTGTGCCCTTTAATTCACCTTAAGTTGTTGAACAACTGCTTCAGGGTAACATTTTAGACTGAGATTTAAGGTGTAGTACAGCATTCATTATGTACATTATATGACTAGTGATTTACCTAGATCACTGTCTGAAAGGATTATGTTTTACTATAAACGCAACATGAAGTGTTGGTCCCATGTTTCATGAGCTGATTCCAGAAATGTTCCATACGCAAAACATTTCTCTCAAATTTTGTGTAGAAATTAGTTTACATCACTGTTAGTGAGCATTTACTGCAAGATGGCACCGGAGGGGAGGGCTGCAGTCTTATCGGCTCTTAACCAACCATGCTATTTTGTTTTTTGAAGTTGTTCGTAACTTATTTTGTACATAATGTTGCTGCTACTGTCTCTTATGACCGAAAAGAGCTTCTGGACATCAGAACTGGGATTACTCACCTCAAATTGGATGAGGAGTGGACTCAATGAGTCAGACGCTAGGGATATACTACAGACACCTGACCAGGCCCAGATCCCTGTGATTCGCTGGAAAAGGAAACGTAGGTTTCGCGGTAAAGAGATCAGGATGCCTTGTGAGGATCAGGTGGTCAATCTGCCCTTGCCTTCCGTCTTGCTAGCTAATGTTCAATCGCTGGAAAATAAATGGGACGAACTGAAAGCACGTAAATCCTACCAATGGGACATTAAACTGTAATATCTTATGTTTCACCGAGTGGTGGCTGAACGACGACATTAAGAGCATATAGCTGGTGGGTTATACACTCCATCGGCAAGACAGAACAGCAGCCTCTGGTAAGACACTGGGCGGGGGCCTATGCATATTTGTAAACAATAGCTGGTGCACAATATCTAAGGAAGTCTCAAGGTTTTGCTCGCCCGAGGTAGTGTGGTCTACAGCTTATCATGAGATACTCTATCTACAGTTGAAGTCGGAAGTTTACATACACAATTAATAAGTACAAATTCCCTGTCTTAGGTCAGTTAGGATCACCACTTAATTTTAAGAATGTGAAATGTCAGAATAATAGTAGAGAATTATTTCATTTCTTTCATCACATTCCCAGTGGGTCAGAAGTTTACATGCACTCAATTAGTATTTGGTAGCATTGCCTTTAAATTGTTTAACTTGGGTCAAACGTTTCAGGTAGCTTCCCCCAATAATTTGGGTGAATTTTGGCCCATTCCTCCTGACAGAGTTGGTATAACTGAGTCAGGTTTGTAGGCATCCTTGCTCGCACACGTCTTTTCAGTTCCTCCCACAAATTTTCTATGGGCTTGAGGTCAGGGCTTTGTGATGGCCACTCCAATACCTTGACTTTGTTGTCCTTAAGCCATTTTGCCACAACTTTGGAAGTATGCTTGGGGTCATTGTCCATGTGGAAGACCCATTTGTGACCAAGCTTTAACTTCCTGACTGATGTCTTGAGAAGTTGCTTCACTACATCCACATAATTGTCCTAGTCTATCAGAAGCTTCTAAAGCCATTACATCATTTTCTGGAATTTTCCAAGCTGTTTAAAGGCACAGTAACTTAGTGTATGTAAACTTTTTTTAATAAATATATTTTTTATACCTTTTATTTAACTAGGCAACTCAGTCAAGAACACATTCTTATTTTCAATGACGGCCTAGGAACGGTGGGTCAACTGCCTCGTTCAGGGGCAGAATGACAGATTTTCACATTATCAGCTCGTAGGATCCAATCTTGCAACCTTACAGTTAACGAGTCCAACGCAATAATGACCTGCCTCTCTCTCGTTGCACTCCACAAGGAGACTGCCTGTCACGCGAATGCAGTAAGCCAAGGCAAGTTGCTAGCTAGCATTAAACTTACAGTGCCTTGCGAAAGTATTCGGCCCCCTTGAACTTTGCGACCTTTTGCCACATTTCAGGCTTCAAACATAAAGATATAAAACTGTATTTTTTTGTGAAGAATCAACAAGTGGGACACAATCATGAAGTGGAACGACATTTATTGGATATTTCAAACTTTTTTAACAAATCAAAAACTGAAAAATTGGGCGCGCAAAATTAAGAATACTTTCGCAAGGCACTGTGTATATATATATATATATATATATATATATATATATATATATATACTAATACAATCGCTCAGAAAAATAGATTTTGTTTAATAAAATAATATTTGTTTTTTTCTCAAAGATTGGGGTCAAAATGATTGCCACCCCTGTTTTCAGTCAGTTTCAAGTCCTGAGACGGTTCTGTGGCCAAGTAACCATTTATTTTTGGATTTTGTTGTGTGCTTGGGGTTATTGTCTTGCTGGAAGATCCACTTGCAGCCAAGTTTCAGCCTCCTGGCAGAGGCAACCAGGTTTTTGGCTAAAATGTCCTGGTACTTGGTAAAGTTCATGATGCCCTTGACCTTAACTAGGCCCCAGGACCAGTGGAAGCAAAATAACCGCATACTTTCGCAAGGCACTGTATCTTATAAAAAACAATCAATCATAATCACTAGTTAACTACACATGGTTGATGATATTACTATATATTAAATAGCGTGTCCTGCGTTGCATATAATCTGACTGAGCGGTGGTAGGCAGAAGCAGGCGCGTAAACATTCATTCAAACAGCACTTTCGTGCGTTTTGCCAGCAGCTCTTCGTTGTGCATCAAGCATTGCGCTGTTTATGACTTCAAGCCTATCAACTCCCGAGATGAGGCACGTGTAACCGAAGTGAAATGGCTAGCTAGTTAGCGCGCCCTAATTGTCGTTGTGTTGCTGGTTCGAGCCAAGGGAGGAGCGAGGAGAGGGACGGAAGCTATACTGTTACACTGGCAATACTAAAGTGCCTATAAGAATAGTCAAAGGTTAATGAAATACAAATGGTATAGAGGGAAATAGTCCTATCTATAATAACTACAACCTAAAACTTCTTACCTGGGAATATTGAAGACTCATGTTAAAAGGAACCACCAGCTTTCATGTTCTCATGTTCTGAGCAAGGAACTGAAACGTTAGCTTTCTTACATAGCACATATTGCACTTTTACTTTCTTCTCCAACACTTTGTTTTTGCATTATTTAAACCAAATTGAACATGTTTCATTATTTACTTGAGACTAAATTGATTTTATTGATGTATTATATTAAGTTAAAATAAGTGTTCATTCAGTATTGTTGTAATTGTCATTATTACAAATAAATAAATAGAAAATTGTCAGATTAATCGGTATCGGCTTTTTTGGTCCTCCAATATTCGGTATCGGCGTTGAGAAATCATAATCGGTCGACCTCTAGTCCAAGCACACTAAGACAGTCGTGAAGAGGTCACGACAAAACCTATTCCCCCTCAGGAGACTGAAAATATTTGGCATGGGTCCTCAAAAGGTTTTTACAGCTGCACCATCGAGAGCTTCCTGACGGGTTGCATCACTGCCTGGTATGGCAACTGCTCAGCCTTTGACTGCAAGGCACTACAGAGGGTAGTGCCTATGGCCCAGTACATCACCGGGGCCAAGCTTCCTGCCATCCAGGACCTCTAAACCAGGCGGAGGGCCAAGTCTAGGTCCTAGAGGCTTCTAAACAGCTTCTACCCCCCCAAGCCATAAGACTCCTGAACAGCTAATCAAATGGCTACCCATACTATTTGCATTGCCCCCCCCCCCCCCCATACTGCTGCTACTCTGTTATTATCTATGCATAGCCACTTTAATAACTCTACCTACATAATTACCTTGACCCCGGTGCCCCCGCACAATGACTCTGTACCGGTACCCCCAGTATATAGCTCTGCTATTTTTATTTACTGCTGCTCTTTAATTATTTGTTGTTCTTACCTCTTTTTTTTTTTGTGTGTGTATTTTCTTAACTGTATTGTTGGTTAAGGGCTTGTAAGCATTTCACTGTAAGGTCTACACCTGATTTTTATTTTATTTATCCTTGCCAAGATGGTCCATCCACCTTACAGGTGTGGCATATCAAGAAGCTGATTAAACGGCATGACCAGTACACAGGTGCACCTTGTGCTGGGGATAATAAAAGATCACTCTAAAATTTGCAGTTATGTCACAACTTAACACATCTATGGTATTGTGTTTTGAGGGAGCGTGCAATTTGCATGCTGACTGCAGGAATGTCCACCAGAGCTATTGCCAGGGAATGTAATGTTCATGTCTCTACCATAAGCCACCTCCTACATTGTTTTAGAGAATTTGGCAGTCTGTCCAACCGGCCTCACAACCACAGACCACTTGTAACCACGCCAGCCCAGGACCTTCACATCCGGTTTCTTCACATGCGGGAGGGATCATCTGAAACCAGCCACCCGGACAGCTGATGAAGCTGAGGAGTATTTCTGTCTGTGCTAAAGCCCTTTTCATGGGGAAAAAAATAATTCTGGCCCCCAAGTGGGTGGGCCTAGGCTTAGATTAGGGCCTAATTCATTTATTTAAATTGAGTGATTTCCTGATATGAACTGTAACTCAGTAAAATTGTTGCATGTTGTGTTTTATATTTTTCGTTCAGTACATACAGTAGAGCTGAATAGGATAGTCAGGTCTGTTGTCCAGCCCATGTTATTTTGCAATACCACCACATAATGATATCTTATTGCTTTCATCCACAGAAGACAATAGACTTGCTTGATCCTACAGGATCAGGAAATGCCTATAAAAAGCACTGCAAAAGTGAATTGTTTAAGTCGACATTCATTGTTTTGTCTGGAGAACTTAAAGCAGGAACTTCCTTTTTTGTTTCCGTTCCTTTCTATAACAAGATGGTTGGTTAGAAGTGAGGTCCTTGCCTGTTTCATGTCTTTCTCTATTCCCACACCTCCGTACATAAAAATGGCATAATACTAACTGCACAGTAATAATCTATGAATTACTTGTTTGTTTCTTTATCATTCAGTAAATGACTGTGTCCTCTCGCTAGTCTTCAGGCCTACACCCATGTATTTTCCATTAACATACTACTGCTCTTTTGGTGCAGCATCAATTCATCCCTAACTCGTCTGTCTGTAGAGGGGGAACAGGAGGAGGCGTGGCTGACGGAGGCTGGGCTGGCCACTCTGTTTGACGAGTCTGCGTCGGACCCCGAGGACATGATGGGGCTGTTGTCCACGCTGACGCGCACCCAGGCCGCCGCCGTGGAGAAACGTGTTGAGAAGCTACAGCAGACCCTCAGGAAGAGGAACAAGCAGCACCAAGTACCTGACGTCAGAGACATCTTCAAACTCCCAGGCACGCCAGAGTCAAAGGTCAGCCTACCACCGGTCCCGTTTTACTTGCCAGTCATGCCTGAGATGCCTCGCTACATAACAAACCCAGTGACTTGTTTACCGTAGTTGGTTAATATAATTACTAATCACAATATCTGTTAATGGACACCTGAATGTGAAGTAATACTTAACTGAATATCTTAATATTATGCAAAAGAAGGTCTTGTACTCACAATTGGGGTGAAAAATATGACTTTCTACAATATCAGCAGTTACTCTTAGTAGTTTGAATCATTAATTGATAAAAAAAAAAGACCTATAGTAAATTCTGAGAGCCTGCTTCTGTTTTATATTATGTTGCAGGAGGATGAAGCCAAGTCACCAGAGAGAAGTGAAAACAGGAAAAAGGATATTACGACAGATGGCATGTACCACAAGTTCTACTCACTAAATCTTTGTCTGGGCATGTTGGTCTATACCTATAGAAAACATCACTGACTCGCCACAAAAATGAACTGGTATTTCTATCCACTGTGTTGTTTTTATGTGATAATGTAGATTTCCTGAAATGGTTCATGATCACAGGAAGCAGAAGTGAAGATTCTACGGAAGAGCTGTTGAGTTGAGAAGAACTCAGCAGTACACGCGCACACACACACACACACACAGGAAGCAGGGACATTGCCTATCTTGTCTGTTCGCGCCACCCCTCTGACCTTAACATGAAGGCTGTCAGGAATCCGCTTCCTATCTTCCATTATACACTTGCCTGTTTTCCTATAAGTGGAGATGGCAGGGTGGCACTGCAGTTCTGTATCAGGGCCAAGGCCTTACATGTCTGTCTGACATGGGTCACAGAGGGCAGACTGGCTCTCTGCCTGTTGACTTCCACAGGACTAGTCGATGTCCCTTAGTTTCCCTTCAGTGGGCAGAACAGTCACCACCACCTAGTTCTAATCTCCCCACTGCTGACTTTGTCCCATCTGTGGACTTTCACACATCTAATTCATTAATTGCCTGTGTTATCTCTTGCTATAGGTGTAGCTTTCAATATGTCCCAATAATAACTCTGTGTGTGTGTGTGTGTGTGTGTGTACAGGTCAGGCGATGGGGCTGGGGAACAGGGCAGGCCCTGCTGAGCAGAGTGTGTCTGAACCTGAGACAGACATCAACCTAGAGGTGTCCTTCTCTGATCAGGCCCTCAGCTATAAGGAGGGTTCAAAGGGCAGCAGCGAGGCTCTGACAGACGCAGATGACAAGCTACCTGTGAGTACCCTTTTTAAACATTAACATCACCAAACGGATTGACTGAGCTGCTCATCCAGAGCAAAGTTTATATGCCAAAACAGGAAGTGTCACTCGTCAAAATAGCAGGATCCCATAGGCCAGTTTGGGACAAAGGATTTCAAATATTTATGTTTTTTTGGCAGAAGCAAGAACTTTGCCCTGTGGTGTTTATGGATTGAAACATGTTTCTGTTTTTACTTAGCCTACATCATTAATGATTGACCAAATTATGATTTGATATTTATATGGGCCGTTATTTACAGCGTTATTGTAGGCCTAGACCTACTGCTTGTGTACTAGTGTAAGTTATGACATCGAATGATGTCATTTGCACTGATGATAACATTATCTATCAATCAACCTTTTTGAATAGAGTTTTTGCATCATATAATACATTTCAGTCAAAAAACTATTCTAGACTACTGGTGTATCTGAGTTCTGTCTCTGGTTCTAGGGCCACCTAGTGGTTACAGATACTGCAATACTATGTCAGGGTCATATTCAATAGGCATCAAACAGACCCTGTTTTTGTTCTGACAAGTCCAATAAGAAGCGCTCGTTTTCATCTTCCATTGCAAAATGTTTTGCTACGGTGTGCAATAATGAATACAACCCAGTTTTACTAACTCCTAATGTAACCTGTGCTTTGCTGTATGACAGAACTTCAAGTTGAGCAGAGACAAGACAGGGCTGACCAAGGTTGGGAACCTGTCCCCCCAGGACATGAAGAAGGTGCACCGCCTGGTGCTGATAGAGATGACCGCTCTGTTTGACACGGCAGGCATCGACCTCAAAGCCCACAAAGCAGTTAAACTCAAGGTCAAAGGTAAGCCAGTATGCTAGAACTGGAACACAACTGTATAACATTATATCTAAGAACCCTGAGGACTGTCCCATCAAGCTCTGACACAATTAGGTTTGTTGTGTTTGTGTTCTAGAGTCTGGCCTGTTTGGAGTTCCCCTGGCCGCCCTATTGGAGCAGGACCAGAGGAGACAGCCAGGGACCAAGGTGCCAATCATACTGCAGAGGGTGAGCAGCACAACCTCTCATTAACCACCGATCCTGGTTCTCTTTAATCATACAGTACGTCTGAATGCTCTGCAGTAGGAATCTCTTCAGTTTGCTGTAGTGGTAATGGCATTGTCATTTTGGGGCGGCGGGTGGCCTTGTGGTTAGAGCGTTGGGCCAGTAACCGAAAGGTTTGTAGATCGAATCCCGAGCGGACAAGGTAAAAGTCTGTTGTTTTGCCCCTGAACAAGGCAGTTAAACCCACTGTTCCTAGGCCGTCATTGTAAGTTTGTAGTTCTTAACTGACTTGCCTAGTTAAATATATATGTGCTGTCGATTTGGTGGTTTAAAGCTTAAAAGTGTGTTCTCTTGTTTCCAGCTCATCTCTCACATAGAGGACGAGGGTCTGGACACAGAGGGGCTTCTACGGATACCCGGAGCAGCCATAAGAGTCAAGGTCATTGTTCGTCATTGTTGATAGATGTAGTCCTGCTTCATTCAATGTCTGGGGGAAGTATTTGCATGCTGTAACAGCTTAATGTAGCCAAATTCTTATTTCCCTAATGGAAAGGTTAGTGTGGTGACAGACTGTGGAAGATATGATTAGTGTTGTACTGTAGGATGGTGTGATAAAGCTTCCAGTGTGGATGTGTTTAACTATGCTTGTGGGGACCAGAAGTCCCCACAAGAATAGTGAACAAACACAAATTGGGGGACATTTTGTCAAATGCTATTTCTAGTCAAATGCTATTTCTAGGCGGTTAGGGTTAGAATTACGTTTAGGGTTAGGAGTTAAGGTTTAGGGAAAATAGGATTTTGTGCCCCCACCAGGTTAGTGTGTGTGTGTTAACATGTGACCTATGTGTTCGGCTGGCAGGCGGTGTGTGTGGAGCTGGAGGGGAAGTTCTACGAGGGCCTGTTCCCATGGGAGAGTCTGAAGCAGCACGATGCAGCCAGCCTGCTCAAGCTCTTCATCAGGGAGCTGCCCCACCCACTGCTCACTGTGAAGTACCTCAGCGCCTTCATCGCAGTGCTTAGTCAGTCCCCCTATACATTATGAACCACACTTTCTATACATACAGTGGTGCACTGTATGTATACTCATTTAGAATGTTGTCTCGATTCTGTTTGACTTTTGTCTTATGTTGACTCATGGATTAGTAAAGCAATCCCGTTGCGGTTGGGTTTTTTCTTCGTTTGCCTTACTCACAGGACTGCCCACTAAGAAGCAGCAGCTGCAGGCTCTCAACTTGCTAGTCCTGCTACTTCCGGAGTCCAGCCGTGATACACTAAAGGTAGGTGGCTCTTTCCCTGTGCTCGTTCTCTAGCCAATACAGTATAGTCTCATGTTGTCTGTTGGACACATTGTAATGTATCTTGTGGCGGTTTCAGGCGCTGATGGAGTTCTTTCAGAGGGTCATAGACCACAAAGAGCAGAACAAGATGACCTTGAACAACGTTGCCGTGGTGATGGCGCCAAACATCTTCATGTTTAAAGGCTTCCGCAACAAGATCAGTGAGCAACAGGAATTTTCCCTGGCCACGGAGACGGCCAACATCGTCCGACTACTCATCAGATACCAAAACCTGCTCTGGACGGTAGGCTCAAGTCATGGTGCCTCATTTATCAATATTGCGTAGAAACTAAAATACTACTTACGAATGGAGTTTTTGAATGTTGGTATGAATATGAAAAAGTGTGATTTAACAATCTTACCAGCATCATACACACACACCGGTAGGGGATAACCATTGATAAATACCAATTGTTCTCAGCCTCTGTGCTCATGTACGACCTTGGCTATTTTAATTTCGAAACACCTCTAATTAACCATGTATAGTCAAAATCACAAAGCCTGTGGGGAAATGCAGCACCGTGACATGAAATACAACGTCGCAACCCAAAAAAACCAATAAAAAAATAACATTTTCAGAGACTGAGGTAGAGGTGCTAGTGTCAGAGATTGAATACAACCAAAATGTTTTATTTGGCTTGACCAGTAAAAATGAGAACATGGCTACAAAGAGAAGACTGTTAAGACAATTAGTCTATTTTGCAATGGCAAATGTACTTCACATGAGCAGGCCATCCATCCTCAACTCCCTCCTGTAGGCGTTATAGGCCAACATTACTGTTCTGCAAAATGAACGAGTCGTGCGTGCCACCTCATTCAGCAGCGTCTTTTGCAAATCACAACCTATCCCCTGAACATTTTAAAAGTGGAGGCCTTTTCTGTTCAGTCTTTTTGGGATGGTGCTTTTATGGCGACGTCTGTTGCTTCGTTAGTATTGGATGTCAGTGGAGGCTGCTGAGGGAGGACGGCACATAATAATGGCTGGACTGGAATAGAGTCAATGGAATGGTATCAAACACATGGTTTTCATTTGTTTGATAGCATTCCATGGACTCTATTCCAGACATTATGATCTGTCCTCCCCTCAGAAGCCTCCACTGTTGGCTGTGCATCTGAATGTCAAGTGTTTACTTTTTTTAAGTGGGTCTTAAATCCTGTAAAAAATCCTGTAAGATTTGAGAAACGATATCTGATGAGCCAATCTGTGCATTCTGGAGAGAAAAGAAAGCCCCACCTGTCTCTAAAAACCTGCTCTCTGCCAAATGCAGCGTTTGCCAAATCCTCCAACAGAGCAAGATCATTCGATTTCCCCATTGTTAAAATACTATAAAAGACAATGGTTTCACTTGAACTTTGTGCCTATAATTTAAGAAATTACTGTACTTTGTATGGATTGTTATCGTAACGAATGCGCTGATGTGGTCAAATGATATGCCTGTCAAGATATGTTGCATGAATTCACATTGGAAATGCAATGAAATCGAAAATTATTTATTTGTTACTCGCATAATTTCAGACATTTTCAACATGTATTTTCCCCCATTCTATGCTTGACAGGAAGTTTCCTTATTCCACCACGTGTGCGTACGCATGGTCATAGCTGTGCGTGGATTTATAGACACTCGAGCAAATGTTCATATTGATAAATGTCACACTTTGCGTGGAAATGATCCCACGCATGGTTTACGCACAGATTTGTGCCTAGGCATGATTGGTAAATGAGGCCTTTATGTATCGGGCTACTGTATGTAAATTGGTATGGCTCTTCAGTGGCACAATTTGTAATTGTATCAAACATTTTTTTCACAGATTCCTAAATTCATAATGAATCAAGTCAGAAAACAAAACACGGAGAACCAGAAGAAAGTGAGCAAAGACCGCGCCATGATGAAACTCCTAAAAAAGATGGCCTATGAGCGAGAGAAACACGAGAAACAGGAGAAACCCCTCTCTGAGGTGAGGGCAGCAATAGCAGACAAAGGTGTCTGTCTGTCTGTCTGTAGCACCTGTATATGGTATTCCAATTGGCTCTGCGACCGTACTGAAAAGCAGTTATAGCTGAGGGCAATACCCATGCTGTTGAATGAATCAAGACGAGAATATGTGAATGACTCGACTCAAATGCCTTCTGCTCTTCCTGGTTCAACTGATGAGAGGGGAAGTGGCTCCCCTGTGACACCTAGTGGCAATTTGTAGAACTGCAACTCCATTTTTTTATTGTTTGAAAATGGCTAAAGAAGAAATTGCATAATATAACAGAATTTAAATACCTCAAATAATATTTACATTGAAGAGCAATTTTCAATAAATGCTTTTTGTATAACTGCTGTACATTTGTATTGGTTTAGTATGAAGTACAGTAGCGACACTAGTATTATCTTGGTTAGCTGAGACATGTCTGTGTTGTCTCTCCCCATGCAGGTGGACAGTAGTTCTCAGGGCTTCATCAGGGTCCAAGCCCCTCAGTTCTCTAAGGTCTCCATGGCTGTCCAGCTGACTGAAGAGTTGCAGGCATCTGATGTCCTCAGCCGCTTTCTCAGCCAGGACAGGTGAAAACCTCCAAGGGGCACTACTGTCATCTCGTTACACACAAGGCTTGCAGCCACCTAATGATTACTCTCAGCCCACTCCCTCACACCGGGTATTCTGAGTGCAGTTAAATTACACTACAGAGACATTTACACCCTGGGTGTGTTAGAACTGAGCAGCCTATGGGAGCTGTTATTTCTGTGACACTGCACAGCGTGGCTCTGATTTCTCTATTTGTATACTGCCCTAGAAAGGCAAAACGATGCTGATTTCGACTGGCTCGGAAAAGCTGCCAGCCTGTCTGTCTCGTCCCGACTCCCGACACGGTCATTACCAAAGGACAGTTGGAGATCGAATTTCAATGTTACAAATGTCGGCGAGACAGACGGCAATGTTATTACAGATCTCTGCTGTTGAAAACCAAATGCTAGTCTTAAAGAAATGTGAGATAATGTCTAGATGCTTTTTACAGTGTAGCTCTAGTATATACATTGCCTGGCTGGACTGATGAGACAGTGGATTGTGCAGTCACATGGAACAGTCTATAGGCATTTCAACATCAGATGATTTAGCCGGTACTAACTTGTGGAATAGACACCGTCTGGAATGCGGTTTTAACCAATCAATGGCCAGGATTAGACCCAGCCGTTGTATAAATAAGTGATAATGCATTATCTTATTATGAAGTCATTTGATTTGACCTACAGTGAGCTCCAAAAGTATTGGGACAGTGACAATTTGTGTGGTTGTTTTGGCTCTGTATTCCAGCACTTTGGATTTTAAATGATACGATGACTATGAGGTTAAAGTGCAGACGGTCAGCTTTAATTTGAGGGTATTTTTATCCATAACTGGTGAACCGTTTAGAAATTACTGCACTTGTTGTACATAGTTATCCCCCTTCCATTTTAGGGGACCATAAGTATTGGAACAAATTCACTTATGTGAAGTAAAGTAGTGTAACGGTAAGTATCTTGTCCCATATTCATAGCACGCAGAGACTACATCAAGCTTGTTGGATGCATTTGCTGTTTGTTTTGGTTTATTTTTATTATTTTGTGCCCAATAGAAGTGAATGGTAAATAATGTATTGTCATTTTTGGAGTCCCTTTTATTGTAAATAAGAATAGAGGTTTGTTTCTTAACACCTCTGATGCTACTATGATTACGGATAATCCCGACTGAATCGTGAGAAAGTGTCAAGATGCACTATTATCATACCCCCAAGACATGCTAACCTCTCATCATTATAATAACAGGGGAAGTTAGCTTTTTTTTGGGGGGGGGGTGTATGATATTTGTCCCAATACTTTTGGTCCCCTAAAATGGGGAGACTATGTACAAATAATATATAACTAAAGGGTTCACCCGATATGGATGAAAATACCCTCAAATGAAATCAGACGGTCTGCGCTTCAGCCTCATAGTCATTGTATCATGTTAAATCCAAAGTGCTGGAGTACAGAGCCAAAACAACAATTGGTCACTGTAACAATACATTTTTTGGACATGGGTCATAGGTCAAATCAGTGGTCATGGTTGATGTGCAGAAAAAGAACATTTTAATAATAAGATAATACATCAGTGTATTATCACTTATCTACCGATGACATATTTGCCTGGACAGCAAATAAACGTTACAGCTATTTTCCTCTGTTTGTGTAGTTTACTGCTCTTTGCAGTGAAAACATGGTGGAACAAAGCCAAAGTGCAGTAACTTCACATACTGCTATTTGCCTTGGTTTTTACTTGGATTTTGTAGTTACTGCAAATGTCACACTCCATTTTCTCTGAAACGGAACATAATTGAACCAGAACACTTGGTCACAAGATTTAAACAGATACTACAAAACCTTTTGTAGGGAAGTATAAAACTCAACTGTTTTGGAATGTTACTCTTTGTAATTAGTTTTTTGTTTGTTTATCCCTCAGTATGTTGTCTGTGTGTGTGTGTTCTAGCTCTGTGTCTGTGAAGAGGGAAGATCTGTGCCTTTATGAAATCGGAGGGAATATCCGTAAGTATTGCACACAGTCATTTAACACACAAACCATCTCGTATATCTTAGGTGGCTTTTCTAGTTTCTCAAACAGGATGATTCTATTACAAAGTTTTATATGTAAAAAAAAGAAAAAGGGGGGGAAAAATAAAAGTGAAATGTCAACATCCTTCAGTAGACTATGTATTCAGACCATATTCTGCTGTAAATTCATAGTAGTACCATCCAGTAAGTCATTAAAGGTGTTTTAAGGACATGGTTCAAATCCCCACTTTCCCTTAATTGGAGCCAGTTTGCTGCAGCAACAGGAAATGTGAATTATTATGAGTATTATAATTAGTGGACATTTTTGTAGAGGTTGATACAGGGAAAATCAAATCAGAAATGTCAAAGTAGGAATTACAAACTCCAGAAGCCTCTTAAAATTAAAAAAAAAAACTCATACACTACAAGTTTTGAATTTCCTCATGCAACAGGGTGATCAAATTTAAGATCCTAGATCCTATCTGTATGTCAGACATTACCCGATTTAGTTATTTTTGCTGTGTGTTGTTCCTGAACAGAGGAGCGCTGTCTGGATGAGGAGACCTATATGAAAGACCTGTTGGAGCTCAACCCCAGTGCAGAGTGGTTCATCAAGTGCATCCAGAGATAGGATGTCTGACTGCTCGCACCCTGCAAGGAGAACGGACGGACAGACGGGGGTACCGCACGAGAAAAGATTTCTATCTACTTCACCATGACATGCTAATGTTAAGGCTGACCACTGGACCAAAGGACAGGTATTAGTGTTAATGTTGTTGTCGTTTGTGGGGTTGTAGTTTAGAATGCTACTGGAAGTCCAACTGTCAACGCATGAGGAGTTGGACAGTTATGACTGAGGAGAGCCACTGAACAATAATCTGTGATAGGTCTGTGTGTTGGTGACGATAAGGGCAATTTACTATACCGTCAAGGTCCTAGATTAGTTGATTGTAATGATCAATACAGTAAATGGTCAAAAACCAAGAACAGTAGTATTATAATGGGTATAAAAATGACAGGTTTGTCAGACATTGTATTTACATTAAATAATAGACATGCAAACACTAATATGATTTTTTACTCTGTAGCTCATTCTCTCTTGTAAGATGGTGAGTGCATGCCTCCCCTAACTCAATTTGTGTTTTTACTGTAGTTCTTTGTAAAGGTTATTCACTGACTCATTCCATTTCACCCAAATACTGTACAGCGACGTCTGTAATCAGCAATGTCAGTGCTCAATATTGCAGATAAATAGGCAAGTTACTTAATTTTGTGATATTTCTAAACAATTCTTCCTTGTTACTACTTTTAAATTCACTGCCAAATCATAATGTAGGGTGAGCTGAAGTGGTTGGTGGATATAACACTCCTTAGTTCTCATAGAGGGTATTCTAGCCCCAGTTTGCTCTTCGCCACTTATCTGTGGGGTCCCTCTGAGCAATCGCTCTCCACTGTGACTTCTGTCCGTTTCATGTTGACCATGTAGACAGAATATGACCAGTGAACGAGCCAATGAGAATCAAAGGGATAGCGTTAAGTACATTATTTAAAATGTTTGTTAACATCAGTTCTCAAGCTGTGGTCCTAAACTAGCATTTCAGGTTGCTTCCTAATAACATTTAAAGTGTGGTTCTCAAAAGATGCTTTCAATGGAGGAAACGGTTTAAAATAATTTAATGTGCATGTCTGAACATTTCAATTTAGAAAGCAAAAATGGTATAACTACAGATATGACTGTGCTGTATGAGCTGTGCTAAACGATGTGCTGTGTATACCCTCTCCCTGCCCTTATGTCGTGCTTTATACTGTAAATATGACTGTTGAAAGATGTCCCTTTTGTTGTTGTATACTATATGTTCTACAGCTTCTAAAATGACCACTAAACATTTTGTAAATAATTGCGGAATAACTCCTTTTTGGTGTGTGTGTGCTCATTTGGTATAATGCAACGGACACAATAAGATAAATGACAAAAGAAAGCAAAATAAAACGTTTCCCCGATGGAGGATACTGTGTTTTTGTTTTGCTACATGAGTAGTACATGTTTCCTTTGATGCGCCTGTATTGTGGCCTGGAGGGCTTGGCTGTAGTGGTGGAAGGGAACTTGGACACAATGAGGTGGCTGGAGCTGGCCAGACTTCACGAGATCACACACAGAGGTCACCATGGTCTGTAGCTGCGTCACATCTGCTGGGGACAGAGAGACACGACACACCCATATGGGAAAATGTATAGATGAATTAAACAATATTCTGCTGTTCTACCTGGAACTTGTAATACATATGGCAGCAAATACACTGAGAAGATTCATAGGTTCTTGTAATATCGGACATACCGTTAACATTTAGATGTAACAAATGTTGCATGTATTGTTTACACAGACGAGATGAGCTGAGCCTTCTAAGGTCTCATACATAGGACATACACATTTCAAAGCCCTTGAATAACACTCTCACATCACTTATTGAAGAAAGTCTGCCATGAATAGGTGGAAAAGGGGAGGTGAGCATGGTGTTGGATGAAGGAGAGGAGGATGAGGGAGGAAGATAAGAGGGGGAGGAGAATAGGTGGAAAAGGGGAGGTGAGCATGGCGTTGGATGAAGGAGAGGAGGATGAGGGAGGAAGATAAGAGGGGGAGGAGAAGGAGGAATTACTTTTATAGAAGCAGTGAATCAATTTCGTTATTAAGTGGAGATCCCTCAATCATTCTCACAATAGCACATTGGTAGCAGTATCCAGGTTTCCATCCAACCATTTCATGAGAATGAATTACCTGACACATGAAAAAAGTCACGACCGGGCTGATGGAAACATGAAATGCCGGTACAATTTTATAATGCCGATAATTTGCTCGTTCGACATGATGGGATCTTTTTGTGTTTGTCAAATTAATTATGCAAAAAATGTCGGTGGAAACGCCTATATTGATATAATAACCATCATATCGATTTAAACTTGAAGCCACGCGAGGATATGTTGTGAGGATATGTCTGTGGACCTCCCACTACGACTAGGGAAAGCATTGTTTATTAGGATCAGATTAAATAAATCATGAGCTTGATGCTCATTTCCAATTAATATCGGGGGTCTTATTCTGGTGACATGATGATCGGTGCTTGACTACCGTTTTACAAATACAAATAATATCGCTCGTATCCATAATATTCTCAATGTAGGTAGCCTACCCGGACTGTATCTGCAAGCTGTTGGCTAGAGCGCATGTACCAAGACCGGAGTGGGCCTATTTACTATATAACGCAACAGCTTTTGTGACAAAAACATCAGTTAAGTTGAAAAAACGATGCGAAACCCATTTAATTGTATTTTTAATTTGGTACATGGGAATTTAACAGCAAAAGTGATTTTTATGTGCACTACGTCATCACGCACAGCATTTTATCCACACAAAAAAGTCAGTTTGATGGAAACAGCTCTGGTGCGAAAATGCGCATATTGTTTTATAGAGATTTTTAAATGTTCGCATGAAAATCTGTTGAAAATTGGATGGAAACCTAGCTAGTGACAAATATCAAAGCTAGGCTGGGTTTGGTTAAAACCCTGAATGGAAGACCAAAGGCATAGCTGTATATAAATCAACTGTCCAGTAGGTGGTGCTGCCCAGCCTTAACAATAAACTCAAACCTGAAAATGTATAGTCATGCTCATGTTTTTGACTTATACAGTGCCTTGCGAAAGTGTTCGGCCCCCTTGAACTTTGCGACCTTTTGCCACATTTCAGGCTTCAAACATAAAGATATAAAACTGTATTTTTTTGTGAAGAATCAACAACAAGTGGGACACAATCATGAAGTGGAACGACATTTATTAGATATTTCAAACTTTTTTAACAAATCAAAAACTGAAAAATTGGGCGTGCAAAATTATTCAGCCCCTTTACTTTCAGTGCAGCAAACTCTCTCCAGAAGTTCAGTGAGGATCTCTGAATGATCCAATGTTGACCTAAATGACTAATGATGATAAATACAATCCACCTGTGTGTAATCAAGTCTCCGTATAAATGCACCTGCACTGTGATAGTCTCAGAGGTCCGTTAAAAGCGCAGAGAGCATCATGAAGAACAAGGAACACACCAGGCAGGTCCGAGATACTGTTGTGAAGAAGTTTAAAGCCGGATTTGGATTCAAAAAGATTTCCCAAGCTTTAAACTTCCCAAGGAGCACTGTGCAAGCGATAATATTGAAATGGAAGGAGTATCAGACCACTGCAAATCTACCAAGACCTGGACGTCCCTCTAAACTTTCAGCTCATACAAGGAGAAGACTGATCAGAGATGCAGCCAAGAGGCCCATGATCACTCTGGATGAACTGCAGAGATCTACAGCTGAGGTGGGAGACTCTGTCCATAGGACAACAATCAGTCGTATATTGCACAAATCTGGCCTTTATGGAAGAGTGGCAAGAAGAAAGCCATTTCTTAAAGATATCCATAAAAAGTGTCGTTTAAAGCTTGCCACAAGCCACCTGGGAGACACACCAAACATGTGGAAGAAGGTGCTCTGGTCAGATGAAACCAAAATTGAACTTTTTGGCAACAATGCAAAACGTTATGTTTGGCGTAAAAGCAACACAGCTCATCACACTGAACACACCATCCCCACTGTCAAACATGCTGGTGGCAGCATCATGGTTTGGGCCTGCTTTTCTTCAGCAGGGAGAGGGAAGATGGTTAAAATTGATGGGAAGATGGATGGAGCCAAATACAGGACCATTCTGGAAGAAAACCTGATGGAGTCTGCAAAAGACCTGAGACTGGGACGGAGATTTGTCTTCCAACAAGACAATGATCCAAAACATAAAGCAAAATCTACAATGGAATGGTTCAAAAATAAACATATCCAGGTGTTAGAATGGCCAAGTCAAAGTCCAGACCTGAATCCAATCGAGAATCTGTGGAAAGAACTGAAAACTGCTGTTCACAAATGCTCTCCATCCAACCTCACTGAGCTCGAGCTGTTTTGCAAGGAGGAATGGGAAAAAATGTCAGTCTCTCGATGTGCAAAACTGATAGAGACATACCCCAAGCGACTTACAGCTGTAATCGCAGCAAAAGGTGGCGCTACAAAGTATTAACTTAAAGGGGCTGAATAATTTTGCACGCCCAATTTTTCAGTTTTTGATTTGTTAAAAAAGTTTGAAAAATCCAAGAAATGTCGTTCCACTTCATGATTGTGTCCCACTTGTTGTTGATTCTTCACAAAAAAATACAGTTTTATATCTTTATGTTTGAAGCCTGAAATGTGGCAAAAGGTCGCAAAGTTCAAGGGGGCCGAATACTTTCGCAAGGCACTGTAAAAACAATGTGAAACCTATATGGAAATCATTTATTTTGTCGAGGTTACATTGTCAGAACATACACACTTTTATTATAAGATTCATAGATGACTGACATAATTCATATATTCTGCCTCAAATATGTCACAATCATGTATTCAATTGTGTATGTCATATAAGGAATATACTGTAAGTCAACACATACAAATACACCGTGACATATAAGGACAAATATACAAAATATTACCAGATCCTATGTAATTACATTAATTATTCGATTTTTGTATTAATTTTTCAAGATTCTTATTTGTTTTTCATTATTATTTTCCATATGGAGACATGGTTCAGTCTTTGAAAGTTGGATCAAGTGTTCACTCGAAGGTTAAAGTGAGTGAGCTTTGTGCAGCAAGTTTACCTTTACTATTGTTTCTTTTCCACTGCGTCATCCAGAATCCTTGTAATGTTATATTCTTAAAAATGAGAGATTTCTTTTTTCGGGAGCCAAAGAAAACAGAAATGTCAAGGATGTGCTGTCAGCAAGGTTATATATGGTGCAATTTACAGTGCAATTTGAGAATCATTTGCGATTTACGTTGAACAACAAAAATGAACTCACAGCTGGAATCTGGAGAGGCTTTTTGGCCATCCCACCATATGTCACTAAAGTTGCCCCATCACTGTGAGGGCATTCAAAAAGAGGGATTAGCTTTCACAGAGAATCAGTCCTTTCAAAGCCTAAATTAACATGATGGATTACATTATTTATGCAGACCATGTTGCAGTAAAGATTTTGGCTAGAAACCTACCAAAGACTAGAGAGGACAAGTCCACCACTCCGGCCTCCCACACAGTTCAAACCCAGGATGGGCTTTGGGAGCTCCTAAAATGGCAATACATTAGTGTAGTCTACAGTTGACTGTTGGAAAGAAGCCAATACCTCTAATCTCATCATACATTTGATGGTGTATCTATTCTCTTACCTGAATTACGTTATCCAAACCTAGACATTGCAGCTCTTCTTCAGTGATAACAAAATCAGCTCCCATCGATTTTAGTTCCTCCTCCAACTCTTGTCGATTGGGTCTGAGAGAAAACATGAAAAATGTACTCATTGAATTAAAATACGAACACTATTGTTATGGTCTGGGTCGATACTAGACAGAGTCCCCACCTGTCTCTGATGATGTTGATGGTCTTCACCCCCAAGACAGCAGCTATTTGAATGACAGCCTGACCCACTGCACTGTTGGATCCATTCTGCATCACAGTGGCCCCTGCAGACAATGAATAAATGATTGAAGTAAGTAATTATTTATTCATGAATTAATACTTGTTTACTGCTTATGAAGCACCATTTCATACAAAGTTTCCCACTTGAGTAACAGTAGCTTGTACAGGCAACAAGAATAGACCAAAAAGACAGGGTGTCCCAAATAAATAATGTTTATCGAACTACTGTTGTCTACCTGGTTTGAGTGTAACAAAGTCCTGCAGCATCCTGTAGGCAGTGCAGGGGTTCACCCCGATGGTAGCAGCCCCCAGCAGAGGGATGTCCTTGGAGACCTGGAGAAGGTCATCAGCCTCACACACTGCCTCTGTCCTCCATGTACCTTTAAACAGAACCCCACCCAAACGCTGTCTCACAATGATGATGTCATGTCACACAACACAAATACAACAAGTAGTTTGAGACTCTAGTCTCAATCATTTCATATCACTAGGTCTGGTCAGGGTAAAATGGAAGGTATCCACATGGCCCTCCCATCACTGTGGTTTTACAGACAGAAGAGGAATGTACTGTAGTACTGATGTACTATTTTCTCACCAAAGCCAGCATCCCACGGTATGGCCCAGTCTCCTGGTCTCAAAGAGGTGACCTTCCGACCAACCTCCACCACCTCCCCCACTCCCTCATTCCCACCCACAGCAGGAAACACTGGAAGGATTGGGTATGTGCCTGTGGATAACAATGCAAATAACTGTTTTATACCCTGTGTAGTCTTGAAAACCCGATCCCTAGGCAACAGCAGTGGGAGGCGAACTGAATGTCTAGAGAGAATCTATGGTAACACGAGGTAACCGGCGCCAGGCTCCAGCACCTTATGGGTGCAAAAGGAAAAGTAGGATAATAAGCAGGATAAACCAAGGTTATGCCAAAATTAGGGTGGTTGAGGCTGGGGTTAGGGTTGTGGTTGAGGCTGGGGTTAAGGATGAACTGGAATGTTGACATGAAGCTAGGGCTAGGGTTGTGGTTGAGGCTGGGGTTGGGGATGTGGTTGAGGCTGGGATTAGGATCGTGGTTGAGACTGGGGTTAGGGTTGTGGTTGAGGCTGGGGTTAGGGATGTGGTTGAGGCTGGGGTTAGGGATGTGGTTGAGGCTGGAGTTAGTGTTGTGGTTGAGGCTGGAGTTAGTGTTGTGGTTGAGACTGGGATTAGGGATGTGGTTGAGGCTGGGGTTAGGGTTGTGGTTGAGGCTGGGATTAGGGATGTGGTTGAGGCTGGGGTTAGGGTTGTGGTTGAGGCTGGAGTTAGTGTTGTGGTTGAGGCTGGGATTAGGGATGTGGCTGAGGCTGGGTTTAGGGTTGAACCTTGACATGGACATGAAGCTAGGTTTAGGGTTGTGTTGAGGCTGGGGTTAGGGTTGTGGCTGAGGCTGGGTTTAGGGTTGAACCTTGACATGGACATGAAGCTAGGTTTAGGGTTGTGGTTGAGGCTGGGGTTAGGGTTGTGGCTGGGGTTAGGGTTGTGGTTGAGGCTGGGGTTAGGGATGTGGCTGAGGCTGGGTTTAGGGTTGAACCTTGACATGGACATGAAGCTAGGTTTAGGGTTGTGGTTGAGGCTGGGGTTAGGGTTGTGGCTGGGGTTAGGGTTGTGGCTGAGGCTGGGGTTAGGGTTGTGGCTGAGGCTGAGGCTGAGGCTGGGGTTAGGGTTGTGGCTGAGGCTGAGGCTGGGGTTAGGGTTGTGGCTGAGGCTGGGGTTAGGGTTGTGGCTGAGGCTGGGGTTAGGGTTGAACCGGGATGTGGACATAAGCCTAATGTAACCCTAGCCCTGTTCAACCACCTCTACATGCTTTAGTCTTAGTTATTATGAAGTGTTACCAAATCTCTTAAAGATACAGTCTCTATTAACTGATTATCTATCATGTATGATTGATTCATGCAGTATGAATGTTACCTTGTAGCATGTTAATATCAGCTGGATTCACTGGTGCTGCCAACATCCTCAGTCTGACACTGTGTTGACCCAGGGCTGGCAAGGACATCTCCTCCATTCTATTACACGGACAATAACACAATCACGTAAACTACAAATTGCCATCCACATTGATGTTTAGGTGTTTCTTTATTCATATTGAGGAAACAAGTTTACAGCTACATCAATGATAAAGACTTAAAACTGGAGAAACAGCACATGGCCATAATGTCTTTGACAATCTTTTTTATATATTTTTCAATTCGCTTTGGGGCTATTTTCACACGTATGTGGTGAATTTTCAAAACTCTTAGTACAAAACTACAAACTGGTAACACTTGTAACGCAGCAAGTCTTATATTGCAAATCCTTTTTATTGTGCCCTCATTGATCCAGTATACTGTGAAACATTGATTTAAATCACCCAAAACACAACATAATGACATCTTCTCAATTTAATTGTTTTAACGCCCAGTTAATCCAACGAGGAAAAATGCAAGACACGTGTTTCAAAATAGCCCTGTGAATGTAATTTGCTACAGCACTCTAAGTTACAGTACATTACACTGTTTTCACATTAGGAAATGCACTTGCTTTAGTCCTCAAAATATCCTCTCTTTCTAGCCCATGTCTGATCAAAGGTGTGATCATTGAAGGTGTGATCATTGAAGGTGTGATCATTGAAGGTGTGATCATTTCACAATCATTGATGGGAAAAAATATATATATTGTTCCGATATAATTACAAAATAGGTGTACTGTAATCAAATGAAATAAATTGAATTAATTAAATTAATGTAACTTTTAGCATGGCACTAGTTTTCATCATGCCGGTCTTGAACATTTGGCCATAGGCTCTCATCGACATCACAGTAAATATTCTCACTGTTTATGCACCTGGGGGAAAAAAACTTTTGGCAAGGCAAACTCGACTTGAGTGGGTTGAGTCACTGATGTTATCTTCCTGTCCGGTCTTGTGCCCCCTCGGGCTCGTGTGGTAGGGGAGATCTTCTCTGCCTTGTCTCAGGGTAGTAAGTTTGTGGTCTGTTCATATCCCTCTGGTGTTGTGGGGGATACGCTTTGACAAAGTGAGTGGGGTTATATCCTGCCTGGTTGGCCCTATCCAGGGGTGTCTTCAGACAGGGCCACAGTGTCTCCCGACCCCCCTATCTCAGTCTCCAGCATCTATGTTGCAATAGTCTATGTGCCTGAGGGCTACGGTCATTCTGTCCTATCTGGTGTTTTTCTCCTGTATTATCTGGTGTCCTGTATGATCTTAAGTAATAGCCCTCTAAATCGCCCATCTCTCTCTCTCTCCCTCTCTCCCTCCCTCCTCCTCCTCCTCCTCCCGGAGGACCTGAGCCCTAGGACCATGCCTCAGGACTACCTGGCCTGATGACTCCTGGCTGTTCCCATCCCCAGTCCACCTTGTCGTGCGGCTGATCCAGTTTCTACTGTTCTGCCTGCGGTTATGGAACCCTGTCCTTTTCACCAGATGTGCTACCCTATCCCGGGCCTGCTGTTTTGACCCTCTCTCTCCCGCTCTCTCTACCACACCTGCTGTCTCGACCTCTGAATGCTTGGCTATGAAAAGCCAACTGATATTGACTCCTGAAGTGCTGGCCTGTTGCACCCTCTATAACCACTGTGATTATTATTTGACCATGCTAGTTCTATGACCGTTTGAACATCTTGATGAACGATCTGGCATTAATGGCCATGTACTCTTATAATCTCTACCCGGCACAGCCAGAAGAGGACAGGCCACCCCTCAGAACCGGGTTCTCTTTAGGTTTTTCCTAGCCACCGTGCTTCTACATTTGCATTGCTTGCTCTTTGGGGTTTTAGGCTGGGTTCTGTACACGACCTTTGTGACAATCTGTTGATGTAAAAAGCTTTATAAATACATTTGATTGATTGATTGAAGTGGATTTAACAGCTGACATCGATAAGGGCTTTCACATGGATTCACCTGGTCAGTCTATGTCATGGAAAGTGTTTCCTGAAGTTTTGTCCACCCAGTGTACATATGAAGTGGGTAAAACAGTATGTAAACATTATTAAAGTGACCAGTGTTCAATGACTATATACATAGGGCAGCAGTCTCTAAGGTGCAGGGTTGAGTACCGGGATGTAGCCGGCTAGTAACAGTGATTAAAGTTCAGGGCATGGTACTGGGCAGAGGCCAGCTGGTGGTGACTATTTAACTGGAGATAGAAGCTGTTTTTCAGTCTCTCGGTCCCAGCTTTAATGTACATATACTGTCTCTGCCTTTCAGATGGAAGCGGGTGAACAGGCCGTGGCTCGGGTGGCTGAGGTCCTTGATGATCTTCTTGTCCTTTCTGTGACACTGGGTGCTGTAGATGTCCTGGAGGGCAGGCAGTGTGCCCCTGGTAATGTGTTGGGCTGACCGCACCATCATCTAGAGAGCCCTGCAGTTGTGGACGGTGCAGTTGCCGTACCAGGAGGTGATACAGCCCGACAGGATGCTCTCAATGGTGCATCTGTAGAAGTTTGTGAGGGTCTTGGGGGCCAAGCCACATATCTTCATCCCCCTGAGGTTGAAGAAGCGCTATTGTCTGTATAGAGAAACCATTTCAGGTTGTCAGTGATGTGCACGCAGAGGAACTTGAAGCTTTTCACCCTCTCCACTGCGGCCCCGTTGATGTGGGATGGGGGGGGGGGGGTGTGTGTGCTCCCTCTGCTGTCTCCTGAAGTCCACGATCAGCTCCTTCGTTTTGTTGACATTGAGGGAGAGGTTATTTGAGGGGGAGGAGTTATTTGACCTGGCGAAATCCTGCACGGAGCCTTCACCGTGCTGCCACTTTAAGAGCGCATCAGCAGTAAGGAAGGAGGAAATAAAGATAGCTCCTCCGGCTCTCTGTGCAAAGCGCTCGGTTGGCGCGCAGTTTGACAGTGTGTGCAACTTTGCAGAAGTCTTGTTTATTTTCAGCTTGCTTAGTTGTAAAGTCGCTCCGCAGGTGTTACCGCTCTACGTCGTGGTTGTAATATTTTGGGACCGCTCCTGTCATTGTTCGCATGGCGTAGTAGCAACATTGTTGCGAAGCTTTGAAAAACAAACCGTCAGGTGTATCAGACGGACAGACAGTGCAACTTCAAGCCTGAAGTCAACTGCAAAGAACACCCCCTCTCTCTCTTACTCTCATTTCCCCTCTATCGCTCCAGTACTTTACTCTGCAGCAGACTGTCTTTTTTTGTTAGGGCGCTCCCTTTGGTGTTTAGTGTCGAGCGACTATTAGTCCCCTGCCAGTTGTATTTGGTGTGACGTTTTAGTTAAGAGAGTTTCCGTGAGAGTTATTGTTTATTGTTGTTTGAACTGTATTGATTTTGTGTGGGACTATTTACATTTCGCCGAGAATATTATTTTTTGACATTTTAAGGCCTTAGTTTGGTCTATGAACCCCCCACCCCACACATCCATTCATATCTCCTGCACTCCTCCCCTGGGAGGTAATACAGATCATTACAAATAATTTGATGTTGATGACTGGGTTCTTGTCAATTGCTTCTATGAAGTTGCAGTTAAATTGCTCTGCCATTGTAAGGAAGTGCTATTTCTTATGCAGGTGACCAGCCTACTGCTATTACATTGCTATAACTGAGACAACGTATTTTCACAGTAAAACATGTTAGGTCCCATACAGGATAGCTCCCACACCCACACACACAGCACACACACATTACACACACTAACTGCCGAGGACACACAGATAAGACATACACCCACACATTGGGAGGAAGAGACAGCCTTGACTTGCAGAAACCAGCGCACACACCTAATCTCCTTTCTAGCCGAACATTGTGTGACTGAGGACAGCGCACACACCTAATCTCCTTTTTAGCTGAACATTGTGTGACAAAGAACAAGACTCAGAGGGATGACGGACGGCCCAACAGGGCCAATCCAAGAAGACTACACCTCAGCCTGAACCAACCCGAAGACCCGATCTTCTAGAATCAACCTACTTTCTGTTCTGTATATGAGACATGTGCACTCTGTTATCTGCGCTTCTTTTCTGCTGGTTCCTTAAGAACCGAATGAAATGGCCCGTATACGTTGTACCAGATATCTTTACTCATAATTAAACTGTCACTTGTCATACAATAGACCACCTTGTCTGAATCGATCCTTGACCGGCTCACCCTCCTACATATCCCATTATTAACAGAAACTTGGTAGCAGAGGGATGGTTTACTAACGACCCAGTCCAGAGTGGTTGATGTGGGTGTGAGGGGGCGAGTTGGTGAAAGGACGGTTCCCGGAGGACAGGTGAAAACCATTCGGGGGTGGACAACAATTCTGCTCAACTCGGGAAACTGATCTCTGGTCGACCACAAAATAAGGTAAGCAAAACCTGTTTTATCAAACTTTGCATATTGTCGAATAGTCATACCAAATTACGATCAGTAGTACCGAGTGTGGGTAAGAATTTTTGTGTAAATTTTATATAAATAATGGACTTGAAATTGACAGTGAAGTAAACATATGTGGTAATTAGAATATCCCGATAGTCCGGCATGAGAACGGTCCGGTGGCAGACACCGGTAAGGGATGAGTAGTAGTTAGAATATTCCGATAGTCCGGCATGAGAACGGTCCGGTGGCAGACACCGGTAAGGGATATTTAGTAGTAGACCTAATATTAATAGAATATTCTGATAGTCCGGCTGTGAACGGTCTGGTGGCAGACACCAGTAAGGAATAAATAATATAGTCTAGGATAGATTTTCACCGATAGTCCGGCTAGTGACCGGTCCAGCTGTGTCTGGTAAGGTGGTCTATTATTGAGTATTGATGTGACCAGGATTATATTCTATGTATAAGTGATATTCGTTCGGGCGTCTGAAAAAGGGCGTGATCAGTTTTATCATTAACATCTGAGTATGATTCGATCATTCATCTGCAAAAGATAAATCCAATTAGTGTTTTAGATAGAACCAATAGCCGGTAGTGTCCGGTGAGGTTAAAATCCAATAGCTGGTAGTGTCCGGTGAGGTGTCTACAATAGATTAATGTATGATTAAGATATGTTGGACTGAAAAGTCCGCTTTGTGTTGTGGCCAGAATGAATGTGATAAATGTACTAATGTGTGATGTCATAGAATAAGATGTTCTAATTGAACAATTGTGTTTAAAACTATGTCCATGTAATAATATTTGTGTGTTGACTATAGACTAAATGTAAACGGCGTTTCACAAGTCCCTGATATTATTACCATTATTTAAAATTATTGTGAGCAAAGTATTTCCTAAATTCAAAAAAAAAAAAAAAAAAATCTATTATCCAAATTGTTAAAACATAGTTTATGTTGATAATCATTTCCTGAATTGGTGGCTCGTGTTTAATCATTAAAACATTATTGTTTAAAATTCTGGATATATGACGGAGAGGCTCTGAGTTAAGACAGAGTACGAGTAATAGTGTCTCCTAAGAATACATCACTGGCACGAGCCAGTGACGGGCTAAGTATATCCAAAGAGTGTACAAAATATTTCTAAAAAAAAACACGTCAAATCAGCACCTAAGACAGGTGGAGGAGAGGTTTGGCATTACACACAAGTTTGGCTCTGTGTATAGGCCGCAATCGCAGGGCCTTGTGGAACGCTGTAATCAAAATCTGAAAGCTAAAATAGCTAAAGTATGTGCAGGAACTAAATTGACCTGGGTGGAAGCCCTGCCCCTGGCACTGATGGCCATGAGGTCCTCACCAGGTGCAGGGACACATCTTTCACCCCATGAAATAATGACAGGTAGAGTAATGCCAGGGCCACCAAGAGAGGGAGGTCATATGCCCCCTCTTGATGTGCACCAAATAGGGATGTCTGACTATGTGAAGAAATTGACGGAATTGTCTGCAGCTCTCTCCAAACAGATACACCGTGTCGCAGAGAGGGAGCTGACTGACGTCCCGGAACAACCAAGGGTAAAAGTTGGGGACTGGGTAAGGATCAAGGTCCACAAGAGAAAGTGGGCTGATCCCAGGTGGACTGGACCGTACGAAGTGAAGGAGGTTACTTCACACTCAGTCCAGGTCAAAGGTAAATTAGGCGCACCTTGGCACCACCTGACACATTGTACACCAGCCCCAACCCCTGCCAGAACTCTGGCTGAAGTAAGAAGTGATTTACTCACATCCAATTCGAATTCAAATTCTGACATCCCTCCCGTCTGATCATGTGGAGGAGACTCCCATCCTCAGATGATAGGGACACTAGAGTAGCACCATGGGCTAGAAGGGCTAGGAGACCATGGGAAAGACTGGGTTGTTCTGGCCCATTGTTTGTCCTAATTATAGTCAATGTTGTTTTGACATTGGGAGTAATGATATGGGCAGCCCAGCGTATAATCACTGACCAGGAACAGACTACCCAGCTAAACATCACCAATGCTTCAATATTCTCGGATACGCATGTTCTGTCTAAACGTCAAGTTCAGAATAATGACTTTGAGTGTACTGCAGAATTGATTAGGTCAGCTACTCTGTGTATCCCGCCTAACGCTACTACCACTGTTATACTTACCTGGGGTGTTATTGGAAGCCCAGGTGGCGGTTATGGTACTCATGCAATCAGTTGGTCTAGATCAGTGTGGTACATGACAGAAGGGGGGTATAATAAATGGACGTGGAAGAATTTAGTGGCAGAGACTGGTCCTGACTGGTCTAGCTGGACAGTGCATCAGATGGCACTCCTGTGGCGGAGCAGGTTGACGTTAACTAAAGTTACAACTGGTTTGAAATTGGTAATCAAACACAGGGAAGGTGGTATGACTTATGACCTCCATTGTAACTTTCCTTTGTGGTCTGATCAGCCTCATTGGAAAGCCATTTGGATGGAGAATCTAGGGTAATTTGTAATACTGATATTAAGGTAATTTAATACAAAAATGCAGTGAAATTTACATTATAGTGTCAATATATTTTCTCTGATGAACGTGGTGTGAAAATTTAGCTAGGATAAGTTTTATTTATGGTGGACTCATGTTAAGTATTTGGGACATATTTTGAGCCAACAGGGCAGGGAAGAAATTTAGATTTGTGTTTGGTTTTAACACCTGTGTATAGGGGGTTCCATTTGAATATTTAATTTGTGGTCATGGGTAATACGGTTTGTTTTTATTTTTATTTTTAAGGTAAATTAATTATAGTGGGGTTTAATTAACCTATATAAGGACTTTAGAAAGTGCCACCATAGACATGTTTTTCTAAAAAAAAAATCCATGAGTTTAGATAAAGCCAAACAGTGAGACATTTAGTTCAAATTTGGAAACATGAGAAAACGAGCTACAGACAGATAAGGGGAAAAGGCAGACAGAAGAGCCCTCCCCTGCACTGCAGAGACCTTGAAGGTTGGAGAGCAGAGAGGAGAAGTTTGAAAAGGGAGCCAGGACGAGCAAAGATAACAGAATGTGTAGATAACAGTTACTGAGTGGAGACAAAAGGGATAATTGGACATGTGGAAAATGAAAGGGGCGCTCCTACATGATAATGTCAGAACAGAAGGATAATATACTAATCTTACCTAAGTCATTATTTAGAGTAGGTAAGGTTGTTACCTGGGCAGAGCCAGGTATCAAAAGGGGGATGGGTAAATTGTGGTCTAGGATAGGATGGGGCCTATTGGATAAGAAACTAAAGATATAATCAGATAAAACATATGAGAAACTGTTTGTTAACCAAGCCTGTATGTCCAGGATTTTATGCATTACAGGTGAACTACAGGTGAAGTCACTCAATCCAGTCCCAGAGGCTTGTTGGGGGGACCATACAAGGACTCCTGGTGACAGCTAGCTGAAAGAGCTACCCGGATTCATATCGCACGGGGGAGGGTAGGACACTGACACTGTCGAACAATAAACAGTGTTCGAGAGGAGAACTGGAATTAACAGGATTCCGGGGGCCATCTCTCGAATGAAGTAACCCTCCCTGTCCTGTCACCCCTGTTTTTGTTCATAGAAGTGAAGATGTGTCTGGCTCTTGCTAGTGATGTGTTCTCTGGGAGAGGGTGGGGCTTTACAGGAGTGTCAGTGTACCTGTGTAATGGGGGAGGGTGTCCATATGGGGATTACATGATAACCAACTTGGGACAATTCTAGGATTGGAGAAGAGGGTATTCTTATAGCATAGGGGATCCCACAAAGGTGGATAGGTTTTCCATCATATGGGGAAAACCTGGTAGCACTGTTGAACTTTGTAAAGGTGATGAAATCCTACTAACCATCAAAACTATTAAGCTCTCTGATGCAGGCACTTACACCCTCGGACTACAAAGGACCGGGACAGACACGATGGGTGTGTTTTCTATTAGGGAGCTGCCAAAACCAGAGGTCCCAGACGAACCAGGGCCAGACACACTCCTCTACCACCCCTGGACCGAACCTGCCACCTACCACCACTGTGTTAAAAAATCCTATTCAGGTAATTAATGTTAGAGACTACACAGCTATTGATCAATTAGGCACTGAGACTGGGTTTTGATGGTAGGGACAATTTGTGGCTGTCTTATATGAGGTACACAGCTAAAACCCTGAGAAGAAAGGACTGCACTATTTGTAGTCATGCTAGACTTGTTCTGGCTACACACCCATTTGCTATAGGAGAAGGAGAGGGGTGGTTGTGTATTCTGAGAGGTTTTTACCAGGTTCAGCCCAATTCAACCCTCTGTTCCTCTTTGAGCCTTGTGTTTCCTACAGTACCTCCTCATCGGGCCCCTTGGGGTGTTAAGGCATATGGTGGCAATTACAGTTGCATCACGGGTACAGGTAGTGGCATGGACTATGGGAGATTGCCTGAAGCTGATTGCAGCAGTAACATAACCATTTATGCCACTTGGCCAGTTACAGGCCTAAACCAAACTAGTGGTCTGGCTGATGTGTGGTGAATATGTGGACCCAAAAGAGTACTGAGACCCATTCTTAGAGGAGACTGGCAAGGTACGTGTGCTCTGACCAGTTTGATAATTCCACTGACCATTGTTGATGTTACTTCTGAACAGCTGTTGGGTTTTGTATCCAGGGGACCTGAAAACATTCCATCCCATGGGAGACATAGATGTAGTGCTCCATGGACAGAGGATGTAGTTGACATACACACTAACCTGTTGGGAGTGCCAGTGGGGGTTCCTCATGAGTTTCAGGCCTTGGGTAGGAATGATGGACTCTGGCACTTACTACCTATTATAGGTCGAGCCATAGTGGATGCTAGACAGACTGCATGGATCAGTTATATCTACTATAATCAACAGCGTTTTGTGAATTACCCCCGTGATGCACTCACTGGTCTGTCTGAACAGCTTGAGGCCACATCTAGGGTTGCCAGACAGTCTGCAAGATGTTCGGTGAACAATGTTGCACGTATATTCCTAATAACACCACTCCAGATGGTGGTATAGCTAAGGCCTTTAATGGGCTTGGTGCACTATCTGCTGAGATGAGGACCATGGCGGGGGTGGAGGAGTCTGGACTGTTCTTTTGGTTGGGAGCCTGGTTTGGTAAGTACACTGGTATGGTGGTTACTGGATTTCTGACCCTAATTCTTGTATTTGTATTATTGATGTGTTGTGCTGCTTGCATCATACCGTGTTTTAAGAAGTCTGTTACAGATGTGACTCTAACATGTTTAATCCCATTAATGACTACGGATAACCCCAGTTGTAATTGCTCTGCCTGGGATGCTGTCTATCCCATGACTAAATCTACTGCTAGGAAACCATTGTTTTCCAACAAGGTTGCCAGGGCACATTTCACCTGTGTCAAAATGACGGGAGGCGGTACTAATGTGGGACAGGTTCCTGGGAATTGGTGTCTGGATACAATCAACATTGTTGGGAGTTTCAGTCCAATATCCAGAGCAGATGTGAGGTGGTGGTGTGGCAACACTGTCCTGTTTGATAAATTACCCTCCAATACTACTGGAAGCTGTGCACTTGTTACTCTCCTTTTGCCTGTTTCTATCTACCCTACAGAGGCTGGAGACCTCATCCTTAGGGTCCAGAGGGTGAACCCTGAATATCCAGGGGACGTTCCAGGCGTGCCACCACCCCATCTAGTGGTGATCCGACGTACATAGACGCCATTGGAGTCCCAAGGGGAGTTCCTGACGAGTACAAGTTGGTGGATCAGGTGGCAGCTGGGTTTGAGTCCTCCATTTGTTGGTGGTGCACTGTTAATAAAAATGTGGATAGAATACATTCCAGAATCGCATTGCAGTGGATATGCTACCGGCAGAGAAAGGTGGAGCTTGCACTATGTTTGGTGAACAGTGTTGTATTTTCATCCCTAATAACACAGCCTCCGATGGTAGCTTGACCGTAGCCCTAGAAGGTTTGAGGACTCTTAATGGTAAAATGAAATCTCATTCTGGGATTGATACCTCAATGTGGGACTCCTGGATGAGTGCCTTTGGTAAATATAAAACCCTGGTCTCCTCCATTTTGGTCTCCATTTCGGTGTTCGCGGCCATTTTGGTTCTCTGTGGATGCTGTTGCATTCCATGTATCCGTTCCCTCACCACTAGGGTTATCTCTAGAGCTATTGACCCTTCCCCCCTTTCCCAGATGTTTCCTCTGCTTGCTAATGACCTGCCCAAATTTGAGGATGAGGTTGAGAGTGCCTACTAGGTTTTGTTTTTCTTTTCATGAAATGCTATGACTGCTGAAATAAGGGATAATGAGTGACACCCTAGTGGGTGTCAAAAAGGGGGGCTTAAATTTCACATCATTTTCTTTTGTTCTGTTTTTCAATGAGCTGTTGTTCTCTTTTGGCATGAGGGTTGCAAGTTCCTAGGTGGCTGGTAGCCAATCTAGTACATAGTGGGATCGAATGGAGAACATGAAGGTATTTTCAACTTTGTAATTGTTAGCCTAGTTTATGTCACATCTCTTAGGAGATGTGAAGAGAGGGAATCACAACACTTTTCCTTCTGGGAAAAGTTTTCTTTTTGTGTCTGGATCTAGTTAGGTTGTGTCACGTCTCTGGGGAGACGTGAAGAGAGGGATTTGTAAGGAAGTGCTATTTCTTATGCAGGTGACCAGCCTACTGCTATTACATTGCTATAACTGAGACAACGTATTTTCACAGTAAAACATGTTAGGTCCCATACAGGATAGCTCCCACACCCACACACACAGCACACACACATTACACACACTAACTGCCGAGGACACACAGATAAGACATACACCCACACATTGGGAGGAAGAGACAGCCTTGACTTGCAGAAACCAGCGCACACACCTAATCTCCTTTCTAGCCGAACATTGTGTGACTGAGGACAGCGCACACACCTAATCTCCTTTTTAGCTGAACATTGTGTGACAAAGAACAAGACTCAGAGGGATGACGGACGGCCCAACAGGGCCAATCCAAGAAGACTACACCTCAGCCTGAACCAACCCGAAGACCCGATCTTCTAGAATCAACCTACTTTCTGTTCTGTATATGAGACATGTGCACTCTGTTATCTGCGCTTCTTTTCTGCTGGTTCCTTAAGAACCGAATGAAATGGCCCGTATACGTTGTACCAGATATCTTTACTCATAATTAAACTGTCACTTGTCATACAATAGACCACCTTGTCTGAATCGATCCTTGACCGGCTCACCCTCCTACATATCCCATTATTAACACCATTAAAATTGTATACGGTATTATTGATTGTTTTACTGGCAAACAGGCAGTGTTGCCAACTTAGCGACTTTGTCGCTATATTTAGCGAGTATTCAAAACCCTCTAGCGACACATTTTTTTCAAATCGACAAGCGACAAATCTAGCGATTTTTTTTCTGGTGTTTATTTGAGACTTTTAGAGACTCTGAAGTGAAAGCACGTATGTTCTTACTCTTCTCAACAAGCAGGGGCCCCACCCACGTCCCAAAGCACTCGCGCAGCAGTCCCTACCAGCTGCAGTCAGAGCAGGAGATGTTCACCCCTCCGTGGCCAGACTGCAAATGAATCACGCATGCGGGAAGCCGCCGCCGGCTGATCCCGCCCTGGCTTACATTCAGGGCGGGATGTAAATGTAAAATGTTATTTTTAAAAAAAAATCCCTGCACAAAAATGTATCACTGCATTTGACTCACACAGCCTCAGTCACTTACTCACCTTGTCCACTGCATCTCTGTGACATAAGCTAAACATCTAGCTGGCTAGCTCATCATGTCTCAGTCTAAACTGTACACTAAAAAATACAGAAAGGAGTGGGAATCAAACCCTGAATTCAAAGGCTGGCTGAACACGTTTATTGGAGATGATACACGGGCATACTGCCTGTATTGTAAGGCTGATTTCTACACCAAACTTAGTGATGTAAAAAGGCATGACAACTCAAAAACATACTCAAAAGGCAAAGCCTTATAACTGTTCCACCCAAAACAAGCTGCCATTTATGGTTAAAACAATTGACTCTGCAAAAAAGGCGCTATCGCTGAACACTGTTCCATGCTGTCATGTGATCACATTGGAGAAGCATGTAGAGCTGCTTTCTCAGACTCCACTGCTGCTACCCACTTCAAAATGCACAGGACAAAGTGCACAGAAATGATTAATGCTGTTCTAGCACCATACTTTCTGAAAAAGTTGGTCGCAGATGTGGGTGAGCAGCGTTTCAGCTTCCTCCTCGATGAGTCCACGGATGTAAGTGTTTCTAAGTACCTGGGGGTTGTGATAAGGTACTTTAGTGACACCAAGCAGACAATTGTATCAACATTTCTGGGGCTTGTTGAGTTGAAGGGAGGAGATGCCAAATCTATAGCCCGTGCTGTTGTGGCTTTCCTCGAGAAGTGTTGTCTTAAAAAAGAGAAACTCCTGGGGATAGGGACTGACAATGCCTCTGTTATGACGGGGATTAACAATGGGGTCCATAAAGTGATGGAGGAGGAGGAGTAAAGACTCAAATATCTGGTTCTTATTCACTGTGTGTGCCACTCTCTGCAGCTTGCTCATTTGTAGTTCTAAACATATTTAGGGTGTTTTTTTTACTCACTTTTTGTCTCTCCCACAATGTTATTCCTCTCTCCTACAGCGTCCATCACAATTACATGCACATGGCCAATTATGCAAATTAGGCGATGACGTCATTTAGCGACTTCTAGTGACTTTTAGGACAGCCAATAGCTACTTTGCCTTACTGAGGAGTTGGCAACACTGCAGGCTACACTCAGTCTCTTCTGCAGATAGATGTGTGTGCGTCTGGTAGTGGGTCTCTATCTATCCTACTCTTTTCCTTTCGGCAGGGTTAATACCTGCCTGGAGCCCGAACAAAAACCTTTATCTTTATCCTCTCTAACAATACCACTACAACCTTAAACAACTATATGGGTAATGCAAAGGGAAACTGCACTAAAATCTAAACGTGTTCATCCAACTGCCTTGGCTGTCTCAATCTGTGTGTGAAGATATGTCATAATCAGGAATGCCTGAACTTGGAGTCCGATAGAAAACCTAGGCAAACTGCAGTAACTGCAGTCAAAACACAGTGGTACAAGGTGCAGTACATGTCTTTTTAATTGTTTTTATTTAATGCTATTTGCCTTGGTTTTTGTAGGATTTTGTAGTTACTGCAAATTTGACTCTCCATTTTCTTTGAAACGGAACATAATTGAACCAGGACACTTTTTGTCACAAGAAAAAAAAACATACAAAAATGAATAATATAAAATAAATGGTCACAAGATAAAAATGACACAGAGCCTGATTTCAGTCTTAACTAAATTTGACCAAATGCGTAGTTACTGCTGTTTTCAATTGTATAGCAGAGTACATCAATTAAAATTATAATAGTCATTATAATAGTACATTACAGTATATATCATGCTATATGATATACTTTACAAATGTACATTTTCATTATGTAGTTCTTAATCTGTAGTAGAAAAAAACATAAGTAATTAAGTTAAGGATTAAGTAATAGTAAAATGTATTTTAACAAATGAGAAGACAATCATATTGAAAGTAATGTCAGCATTGCAATGTGAAACATGTATTTCTAGATGAAATACTGATTAGGTTTGGTGAAAAAGTGACTATGATTTTGTGTCTTGTACTGTACTTAGTCAATTGAAAATGTGCTTAGAGTTTTGAAACAAGTGCCTTTTAATGATCTGTTTTGAGCAAAACTATTTTCATTTCACAGTGAGCATCTCAAATTCCCTCGCAGATGTCTTCCAATCGACACACAAGTATGGCAACATCATATGATCCCTTACCTGACTGTGTCATAGTGATGTCCGTGCTTTCGGTAAACCAGTGCTGAGCAGGAGTGGAGTTGCCGTAGAGCACCAGGGGCCAGGGTGGTTCTGCTCTCTCTCTGCCACAGGGGCAGCACTCTTTTCTGGGTCAGTCTGAACAGAGGCCTCCTCATGACGATTGATGCAGCAAAGGCCACACTATGGATGAACCAGTTCTACTTCTACATGGCATTAATGGTACACTGCCTCTCAGTAATCTCACTTCCTTAAACCTGAAAGTCCTAATGGACTGGGAGGGTGAAGAAAGCATGTGTTTTCCCGTATCTCATCTTCACTGTGGTGCTGACCCTGAAGCTAAATATTTCATGATTGTGTAACAGCCTTCTAAAAATCGTAAATTCCCAATGTTCCTCATAAGAACGAAAGTCTGGAAAAGGTCAAATTGTAATCGCACAGAAGACATTCGTAGAGCTGAATTGAAGGGACAAGTTCAACCAAATGACAAAATGACCCATTGGTTTCTTTACCTTGAAAGCAGTCTGTGTACAAGGTATGATTTGGTTTTGGTTTCCAATTGCTAACGTTTTAGCATTTGTGGCACAAATCCCATTCAAGTCATGGTACAGATATTAGAATTTTTCGCTCATGTCCAAATCATCCAATATTATCTAAAATTGAATGTGAAGCTCAACAAAGTCACTCAAAGATGATTTGAACATGATGCACAAAAAATGCTAATATCGGTACCATGACTTGAATGTGATTTGCGCCACAAATACACAAACGTTATATTTGGAAACAGTGCCAGGGAAACTAAACCAAGGCATGGATTGCTGTCATACCTTGTCCATAGACTGCTTATAGTGTAAGGACACCAATATATCATTTTGTCATTTGGGCAAACTATCCCTTTAAGCATTTATACATCATGGTATTATAAAAACATTATATTTAAATGCACTTCCACATCAAATTGCAAACATATCTGTTGCTTAGCATTTTATTTTCACAATTCTTCCCATTTGAGTCCAGTTCACTGTTGGCTGCAAAGATAATAGACATAGCCTACTGTAAAATAATTGATAATAAAATGTGTGTGTGTACCAGATTGATAGTAAGTGTTCCTCTGTTTCTAGAAGGTTAGGCAGAGCGGCAGACTGAGGCAGAAATGTTGCTAAATGAATCTATGGGAAATGAATCAGATGACAACATGTGGCAATCCTCAAGATCCCGAGTGTAAGTTAAAAGTCATGGTTTGACATTGTAATAAAAGACGAGAAAATGATTTGAATGCCTTCAAAGCATATATTTGAAAATGATGCCTGTTGTTAAACAGTACAACTTCCCACCACACCATGCATACGGTATGCTAAATCACCATGTAGTTTAGACAGACAGGGGGCTTAAGCCATACAGGAGAACAGAAGGTGATCCATAGTTCTCTAAATGAATCATGGTTGTATACTATGTCATCCTACAGGTTCCACTCACTTTGGAGGGGGTCGAGATACTTCACACTCTAAAAAAGCTATCCAAACTCTGGGTATAAAGCTGGTTGGCCATCTGATTTAGCATGAGGGATAGGTTACAGTCCGGTAAATTGTGTTTCCATGTGTTTTGGTGCTGCTGCTGTGCTTCAGGCAGTGACAGGCTTTGGTAGTCCGTGTTTAGGCTGCATTGGCTGGGCAAGTGAGGGGTTGAACCCCCTTGAACTCCAGGCCCTTGTTGAATTGAACCTCCAACACCTTGGATGCCTTGGTTATCTTCAGGTTGCGCATGCAGCCTTTGAATGAAGTGCTGGAAGTCAGGCCAAACTGCTTGAGCCCCTCTGGAAAAGGGAAAAAAGATTTGATTTATGACTGTTATTTTCTGCCCCACTAAGCACATTTATGCTTCTATTTCATAAATCAGAAAGCCGATGACTGCTTGACGTTATAACTTTGATTATATCCTGAGGTTTAAATAGGAAGTAAATCATACATTTCCAACATCATAGTGGAGCACGGTTTGGAGCGCAGGGTCAACTGTGTTTCAGGAGTTATACAGGAAACCTGATTCCACAGGAATTCCACTGGGCACAGACATCAATTAAACATCTATTCCACGTTGGTGCAACTTAATCTCATTGAAATGACGTGGAAACAACGTTGATTCACCAGTGTGTGCCCAGTCAAATCAAATCAAATGTTATTTTCACATGCGCCGAATACAACAATGCAGTTTTAAGAAAAATAAGTGATAAATAAGAAATACAAAAATAAAAGTAACAAATAATTAAAGAGTAGCAGTAAAATAACAATAGCGAGGCTATATACAGGGGGTACCGGTACATAGTCAATGTGCGGGCGCACCGGTTAGTCGTGGTAATTGAGGTATAATGTACATGTTCTATATGATACATTTCTAACTGAATGTTCAATGTTTGATAACGTTGCCTCTACTCAATGTGTCCCAGGTGTGAAATGCTTGGTGGGTGGTGTCCAGGGGAGAACGACTGGCCGCTCTCATTGAAGCCATGAAGTTCAACGTCAACTGCGGTACTGCAGGCATTGTTTACAGAAAACAGGGTCCCCCATTATAGGGGAAAATGGCAATCAAATATATTTTTAAAGACAATCATAATTGCTTCTATTACACTAGATGTATGCCCTTGAACCGATTATTTTAAAATCTCACCTCACACAGAAGAAGTTCTAAGTGTAATTTAGTAGCTCATGGCAGCCTGCAGCACCTCGGTCGGCCTTCAACTTGAGATACTCAGTGAGAGGGGGCAGCACTGAGCTAGCCTGCAATGTCACTTCCTGGACTAGCTCAAATTGCACATGTTATGTCTACATAAATCTCCCACTAGACGCCATCTTAATTAAAGGGATACTTCGGAAATTTGGGATTTTGGCCATCTACTTCCCAAGAGTCAGATGAACTCGTGGATACCATTTCCATGCCTCTTTGTCCAGTATGAAGGAAGTTAGATGTTGTTTTGCGAGCCAATGCTAACTAGCATTAGCACAATGACTGGAAGTCTATGGGTATCTGCTAGTTAGCAATTGCACTAGTTAGCAACTTCATTCCAGCTGCACGCAGAGGCATACAAATAATATCCACAAGTTAATCTGGAAGTAGATAAAGGGAATCATTGTCAAAATCCCAAAGTATCCCTTTAACCGGCTTCCTGGGATTCAAATGCGCTATTGAGTCTTCACATAGGAATGAATGGTGTCACGTGATCGATGTCTTTGTCCATTCATATATGCAGTCATTGGTGGTGTTGTACGAACCTGGGTATCCACCGACGTAGATGGGGTCGTTGGTGTCAGCGGTGTTGGACCTGGCGTTGGGGCTCTCTGCTTCCTCCTTCCTGCCGTCCACTATGATCTCCAGCCTGTGGCGAAGCTTGTGGGCTGTGACCGAGTGCCACTGACCGTCACAGAGGCCTGCCTCTACTTCAGGCTGGTACTCCGCTGTGATCCGGCCCGCTCCGTTGTCCACGTGGAACAGCAGCTAGGGAGGGAAGAAGACATACTCAGAATACACCTGACTTGTCCAATCAGTAGTTTGTAACAAAACTTGACTGTTAGTTATGAGCAACCATGATTCTGTTGAACCCCATTCATTCATTTATACAGTACAATAGCTTTGCATGTTCATGGTTGTTAGGCTTTACCGTAAGAGATTGTAGAGTCTGGTTAGAATGAAATGTGTGTTGGACAACAAAGCAGTATTGTATTCTGTGTTTGTGTGTACCTTTCCGTTGTGCAGTTCAATGCCCAGGCCCTCCATCTTGGTGTCCACCTGGCTGCTGACCGCCAGCAGAACCCCGTTGCTCTGGGACGTACGGAACTCCAGCTCCAGAGACACGTCTAGACCCACCCTGTAGGAACCCACTGGACCAGAGGACAGGAGATACAGGAAGCAGTCAGAATTGATACAACAACTGCCATGAGATTGAAAAATAACTTTGAAAAGTTGGTGTACCATTCGGCATCAACATGTATTGTTCCGCGTTATTATATTACGTGATTGTTGGGATATATTGCATTGTGGGGTCAGGAGTTTTTCCTGGTCAGGTCACATGGTCAGGAACAACTCCAGGTCATAACTATAGCTACAGTTCTACGTTTCGAGTGTCAGAATGTACCTGCTTTGACATATCCAGAGCCATCAAAGTAGGTTCCCTTCTCAGTGCTGATGAAACAGCTGCCCACGTGGTGGCTGGAGGTGGGCGCGTCCATGTCCAACACATTATCCAGCATCTTGAAATTCCTGATGCAGCCATTGATACTGTACAAGACCTAGTAGTGGAACACAGCCAACACTATACGGTCACACATGACTTCTACACCGAAACCTCTCATTGATCTTTTGAATGCGTCCCCACAACTTGGAAATGATTACTGTTAACGTCAGCACTTTAAGCTGATCACATGTAATACAAAACAATTGCAGCAACACAGAGTCTACAGCGAGGCTCGTGTTTCACTTCCTACAAAATGAAATACAACACCAGACCAAATGTGAGGAAGCGTGTCTGAACGTACTGGTCCGATCCTCTTGGTGGTGTAGTTGACGGGCAGGCCACCTATGTACAGCATGCCAACCACATCCAGGATGTCAGCCTTCTTGGGGCTGGTGGTCTGCTTGGAGTAGCGGCTGTCTATCACCAGTATACCTCTCTGTTTCTCTCTCATCACCCGGATCTGAGACAGCAGAAAGGAAAATCATTTTTTTTTGGGGGGGGGGGGGGGGGACAATAAGGACAACAACAATCTTTAATACACGATGAACATAAAGTACTGTAGTTTCTGGTTACTTTGCTTGCTTCCTGTTTTGGACAATTAACTAGTCAGAGTGGTTTTATAGCCTCATTGTGACATAGAGTATTTAGCTGTCTGCTCTCACCATATAAACTCACTCAGTGAAGTAGACCCGATGGTAACTGCCTACAGACTCTGTACACCATGTTAGGGGTTATACATGACGATTCATATTGGCTTCATTGTTGCTATGAGGATTGTTTCACCAGCTGACTCGAGATCCCAGACCTTGTGCCAGTGTCCGTCGTTGATGATGCGTGGCACGCTGACCGAGGTGTTGCCGTGGCCCAGGTCGTAGCCGAGGTGGACCATGCCCTCCTTCACCTGGACGGTGGCGAAGTCGGCGTGGTTGATCCTCGCCATGTAGAACACCAGGCCGGACTCTGCTGTGGTCCGCAGCTCAAACTCTATGATCAGTCTGGAAGCAAACAGATTCACAACACTCTCAGTCCAACATGACGTGTACAGATGTTACCCATGTCTTTCATAACATTACTATGTGTACGTTAGATAAGAAAAGGTCTCATTTGGGCTTTACTGTTATCAAAGCCATTTGAAGTCCACATACCTGTTCTTAACCTTGGTGTCATCGAATTCAAATGCAACATGGCTGTTTTTGGAGAGCCCAAACTGTTTGGCTTTCTCTAAGACCACTGGAGATGCCTCGGCAGCACAGGAAAGCTGTTGAAGTAGGGGGTAGTAGCAGTCGTCTTAAAAACATCATATTAACACGATCTCATTTGCAGAGTGCATTAAGCGACAATGCAAACCTTCCATTTAATATGAATATACAGTACTTGACTTACTTTTTGTCTAAAGTGCTATTCTAACATGTGCCACTAGATGGCGCTAATGAAAAAGACATGGAGTTGCTATTATTAAGAGCACCTGAAAATTGACATTTGTTTTTGAATCTGAATCACTTATTTTGTACACTTCTGTACATGAATACATTTCTATGCCCTTTTCTTCTTTATTTTTGTTCAGACACAAAGGCTCCCATTGCTTAAAAGGGCATTTATTTAACTTAAAGTCACTAGCCTGTTTATAAAGAAGAACTACTACGACCATATCGATTTACTTAGAAAGTACTTCTCATCTAAGAAAATCCTCACTGAGAGTAAAATGTCTAATGCCAATACTAAGAATATGGACATGGAATGTATATTTCACATGAGCAACACATCTTCACACAGGCGGCTTGGTGTTGAAGGTCTTTGGCTGAAATCCAATGGGATGAAGGTTCAGCAGACACGTACTTAGACGGCTCGGGGGGGGGGGGGGGTAAGAACGTTAACACGTAGGGAGAAGTGAGTGAGAAGAGTAGAGTGGTACCGGTGGGACTGTGACAGCACCGTGGTCAGGTTCCTCTGTGGCGGGGCTGAGCTCTGGAGGTACGACAGGGGGCGGGTCCTAAAGCAGCGGCAGGGCGGGGGGGGGTGAAAGGGTTAAGCTGTGTTACACACTGCCAATCGGATTGGCTACAGCATTCATGACACAGGCGGTCCACCAATCAGGCTGGGGCACTGATGTTGTGAATGGCAAAAGTCTGCACAGCAGGTAGCTAGAGGAACAGTGCTAAGGAAAGCATCACAGCATTATTACAGAAATGCACATCGTTTCTGCAAGCCAAGAGAGCTACTACCAGTGACAATACTGTTGCAATCTATACATTTGCCTACGATGATGCATCCATGGATATGTATCATGAAAATATATGAGGAAATGCAATGAGAGAGAGAGAGAGAGAGAGAGAGAGAGAGAGAGAGAGAGAGAGAGAGAGAGAGAGAGAGAGAGCTGCTACACTACCTCAGCTGTCAGCCAGAGAGGATATATTGAGCACAGGAGCTATAAGAAAGAGCCCTGTCAACACTGCAGCTTTACCTATAAAGCAGACCTAATGGATTGGAAAACGACCCATTCTTTATTCCAGCCACATCAACCTCTCTGATAGTGTATTTAGACTCAGGGCCAACTGGCCTGCCTGGCTGAGCATTGCTGGGGATGGATGTCAGCTCTGTATGACTCATGGGGAAAATGTATCACACCATCATAGGGTGGGAAATGAGTAATTTAACCTGATACCCCTCAAGTGGGAGTGGGACCTACAGTGGGAGGTGGAGGGGTCTGTCTGGGTGTCGGGGTGGGTGGTGGTACAGCAGGAGCCTCAGGTTGGAGCGGCTGGGACACGTCTTCTCCCTTGGTCCCCTCCTCCTCCTCCTCTTCTTCTGGGAGGGGCAGCGGGGGAGGGGGAGGAGCCAGGTCGGGACACTGGCCAATCTCTGCGTTCTTAAAAGCCACGGGCTGAGAGAAGTCTGCGAGGCTGTAGGGCATAAACAAGCGGTCAAGAAAACACACACACACAAATGCACAGACGTGCACGCGCACACACAGACACACAGACACACAGACACACAGGCACACAGACACGCAGGCACACAGACACACAGACACACAGGCACACAGACACGCAGGCACACAGACACGCAGACACACAGACACACAGGCACACAGGCACACAGACACGCAGGCACACAGACACACAGGCACACAGACACACAGACACACAGGCACACAGGCACACAGACACACAGACACACAGGCACACAGGCACACAGGCACGCAGGGCGACACAGACACACAGACACACAGACACACAGGCACGCAGGGCGACACAGACACACAGACACACAGACACACAGACATGCGGACACACAGGCACGCAGGGCGACACAGACACACAGGCACGCAGGGCGACACAGACACACAGACACGCGGACACGCAGGGCGACACAGACACACAGACACGCAGGGAGACACAGACACACAGGGCGACACAGACACATAGACACACAGGCACGTAGGGCGACATAGACACACAGACACGCAGGGCGACACAGACACACAGACACACAGACACGGAGGGCGACATAGACACACAGACACACAGACACACAGACACGCAGGGCGACATAGACACACAGACACACAGACACACAGGCACACAGACACACAGGCACGCAGGGCGACACAGACACACAGACACGCAGGGCGACATAGACACACAGACACACAGACACGCATGGCGACATAGACACACAGACACACAGGCACGCAGGGCGACACAGACACACAGACACGCAGGGCGACATAGACACACAGACACACAGACACGCAGGGCGACATAGACATATAGACACACAGACACACAGGCACGCAGGGTGACATAGACACACATACACACAGACACACAGGCACACAGACACACAGGCACGCAGGGCGACACAGACACACAGACACGCAGGGCGACGTAGACACACAGACACACAGACACGCAGGGCGACACAGACACACAGACACACAGACACGCAGGGCGACATAGACACACAGACACACAGACACACAGGCACACAGACACGCAGGGCGACATAGACACACAGACACACAGGCACACAGACACACAGGCACGCAGGGCGACACAGACACCCAGACACGCAGGGCGACATAGACACACAGACACACAGACACGCAGGGCGACATAAACACACAGACACACAGGCACGCAGGGCGACACAGACACACAGACACGCAGGGCGACATAGACACACAGACACACAGACACGCAGGGCGACATAGACACATAGACACACAGACACACAGGCACGCAGGGTGAGAAAGAGGGAGTGTGTAAATGGGTGATGATGGGGCTTGGCTATCAGTATAATCAGTTGAATTATGAACATGGTTATCAGAAAGGACAGCCCCATTAAAGCCAACTAAATATGGGTCAAATGTGTTTAGCCCACTGGCGAGAGAGAAAGAGCGAGAGAGAGAGAGCACTGATTCCTAATGATAGGATTGTATTATCATCTGTAGAGAGAAACAGTTGAGTGACAGCATTTACAACCTCTTTAACTGGGAGAAACAAACTCGCCATGAAACAGCAACTACTGCCTTCCATCAATAATATCTACGATCAGGATAACGAATGGTGATGGTAGATAGACATAGATGTACTAGGGAGATAACAGGAGCTGGTGAGAGACGTACATAGTATTGATCATGAGGTTCCAGATGCAGCCTTCAAAGGGGTCGTTGGGTCTCTGGGAGCTGAGCTCTACATCAGGGGGGATACCCCCGATGAACAGTCTCTTGATGCCCATGGGTTGGTCATTGGGAAGGGCCTGCTCCCTCTTCAGCTCCTCGTCCACCTGGACGGCAAACGACCTGGACAGAGAACCACGCAGGTCAGTGAGACACTTTGAGCCAGCTCGGGATAAACATGAATGGCTGGGAACTCGTTTTTTAAGACACCAGTTATTGTGCTGAACTGTTAGGACGCTGTTGTTCAGTGTATAGCAATACCAATGTGCGTGTGTCGGTGTGTGTTACGCACCTGCCGCCCAGTCTCTCGATGCGCAGTGTGTGCTCTCTCCCGTCGTGCAGGATGCCCTGGTCAGGCTTGCGGACCACCCTGCGTGGGTTGTGGCTGCCTGTGAACACCAACACCTCCAGGGACCCCTTGTTCAGCAACACGGCCAGGAAAGGCTGCAGGGGAAACGAGAGGAGATGAAATGGGGAAGAACCATGGAGGCACAACAACATCCAATCTCAATGACCAACACCACCTCAGGACAGACTCAGGGACACAGGGTTATACATGATGGCATTATCGCACATAAACACCATGGATATTAAACAAGGGCTTTATGCGCTATCTGGGACAAGTCAGGACAGGCTTTATGCGCTATCTGGGACAAGTCAGGACAGGCTTTATGGGCTATCTGGGACCCTGAAGACAATTAGAACTGTATACCCTTTGCCCAGAAACATGAACAAAAACAAATTCATGATAAAACCTCACAAACTTTGAGAACGGAAGTAAACTTCATGTAATTGCATAAATGATATGCTTTTCAACCCTGAGGGCCTATAGCATTTATGTAAGTCCTCTATTTCTCTACACGGCTTGATTCGATTCTGTCTGGGCAGAACTTCAGAGAAACTGCGTCCCTCTCTGAAACATCCCAGGCAAAAAATAGATAGATAGATTTAAGTGCCTCTTGTTATGATTAAATTCTCTGTAATCAGTCCAGTGCGATGGTGAGCACATCCCTCGACAGCGTAGGAATTGCAGACTAGCATGCACAGAGGGAGTTTGCCTGGGGAGAGTGAGGAAGCGCTACCGTCACAATACCTCTGGTCTGATTCAGCACGTGCTCCTCCTGTCCCCCTGCGCAAATTGGCAGAATGAATGACGCGGACACGGAGACCCGGCGAGGCCGACTTGTACTCATTCGAAATGACATCCACTTCATTTACCAGGCCCTAATGATTTTCAAAGGTGACGGTCTGGACCTTTCCCGAGGGTTATCGCCGAATTGGACGTGATCCATCAGAGGCCTGTTGTATAATCTATTTCTTACTAACGGCACATGAAGGGGGAATGCTAGAGGTTAAACCCACTATCATTTCCTGCAGCCACGGGCCATAATTGATGTGTTGGCCCACAGAGGTCTGCAGGCGAAGAGAGGGAGAGATTGAGAGAGAGCGAGACGAAGAGGGCCCTAACAGAGACGTAGAAAGCCATGTTTTAATCAAAGTCGTCGTCACAAATCTCCCAAGCCTTTAGCCCTCTGTGAAAGATGATCAACTTTTGTTTGCTGTCGGGTGAAAGCATAATGATTACAGCTTACAGGCAATCCATCTCCTTTATCGTTAATTTAATAAGGAGCCTTGCACACAGCAGGAGTTGATTATCAATGTGCTGTTAGTTTTTCAAAGCAACTCAGCCAGACAGCACAGAGCCCCTTATTAAATTACAGAAATCTAAAAGCACCTCCAACAACCACTCAAATTCTACTGGGAAATAGGATGCAATGACTTATAAAGAACAAGGAGGTGACATTATAGAGGACTAGGTGCCTAGTTAGGAGGCAGTGAGAGAGAGTGTGTGTGTGTGTGTGTGTGTGTGTGTGTGTGTGTGTGTGTGTGTGTGTGTGTGTGTGTGTGTGTGTGTGTGTGTGTGTGTGTGTGTGTGTGTGTGTGTGTGTGTGTGTGTGTGTGTGTGTGTGTGTGTGTGTGTGTGTGTGTGTGTGTGTGTGTGTGTGTGTGTGTGTCATCGTCCTCCTCTTACTTCCCCAGACTGCCTGCGTCTCCTCTTGGGGAGTTGGAACTGGGAACTGGCTCCATTGGTGCTCCCACTGCCAAACAGGATGATCCCCTTATCGCTCTTGGTTGCGAAGGACAGGCTGATCTCTGTGCCGACGTCGAAGGACATGGACCTCAGCTCCATGTGACCTGGTTTGGAGAAGCTCACTGTGTGGAGGTTCTGTTGGGGAGAGACCAAAGATCCCGGTCATTCCCAGCACAATCAATTGAGAGTCATCAGTCATTTTCAGGGTTCTTTTTTATCACCTGAACACAATATAATATAATATAATTGTACAGTAATAGTATGAAGCCTGTTGCTTTCTTTATAATGTTCTTATCAATTTCAGACTTATGTCAAACATAATAATAAACCTTCTTTGTTAAAGTACAGCTTGCTAGAGTACCACTGTATGCATTTGCATCATCTGGCATTGACACAGGGTCCACGACAAATGCTGAATTGAGCGTGAATTCTTGCAAACATCTTCCAAACACAACTGAGAGGTACAAACCAGCCCTTGTTGAATTCAAAATGACTTCTCTCTCTCTCTCAATTCCTGGCATTGTTCCACTCTATTTTGCGTTCCGTGTCTGTGGTGTCTGCATAAATATTTCAATATTCTTTCCCGAACAAAAAGAACATGTTCAGAAGCAAGCGATTCCTCTCCTTTATGTGCCCTATCAATCTCTCATTATTCCACTTATTCTTTTTCAGTTTCTTCACTTCAGTTTTCTGACCTCACTCATTTATATTCTTCCTCGTGTTTTTTTCCGAGGGATGTTCGGCAACGTGTCGGGCCATGTTTGGTGAGCAGGCCTCTAATGTGTAAGTAGTTAAAGGGGGCGGGGGAAAAGAACAGGAGTATGAAAGAGGAGGAGGGCTCATATAAACTGACCTCCACAGAGCAGCCTTTGGTCAGGCCGGTGTAGTCGGAGCTGCTCAGCAGGTTATAGGGTGTTCTGGAAACCTCTATGTCTCTCATACAGCCAGCATACCTCTTCTTGGTAACCTCTGACCTGCAAAGAGAAGAGAGCGCTGTCTCCATTGCCGTTCTGACCTCCATTCTGTTCATTGTGCAAGTGCTGTCCTCCTCTCAGGAGCCAATGACTTTGAGACGTCGACCAAATTGAGACTGCGTTCACTCTACATGAATAAAGTCGGGCTTCTTTTTTTTTTTTAAGGTGTTTGAAGAACATTTCTTTGGCGTACCTTTTATCTGGGGTTTATTCTAAAGCCATGAAACAATTAGATAGCAGCGGCTGCATAGCAGACGCAATGCTACCGAAGAGTACCACATTGTTAAAAGTTCATTTCAAAATGTGCAACAAAAGTGCCAGCAAATTCCATTTCCATGGACATGCAAGAGAAGTGGTGGGGGTGACAACACAGCAGCTTCTGAATAAAAAGGAGCATCCTGCTGGTCTTCAGAATTTAGTGCTCACGTTCAGTTGGACTAATATCTCAAACCTCCATGGAGAAATGGAGGGCTCTATACTGGCTCTGTTCTGATGACCAGCTTGCTGCGTTAAAGCATCTACAACTTAAGAGCATATTGTTCTGAACTAAATGCATGGTAACTTGCATGGCAAAAGCCAAGTTACAAGAGAGGCTTTAGAAAGTCAATGGGTATGCTGGTGCATGCCGAAAGGTGATACGGTAAACTTTAACAGTACGCGGTTTTACCTTGACTTGATACTGTAAGAACAAAACATGAAAAGCATATGCGCGTTAGCACAGCGTACGACCCACAAATGAAACACTGTCAAAACACGTAGACAGGAGCCACAATCATTAATGAAGAAAGTACATTCAGTTCTCCCTGTGTGTGTTGAAAGGGCCTATAAAGGCCTTTAGAATATACCTTGGATGCTGCAGGAGACTGTGAAGGTCTAACATTCAACGTTCACAATGACAGATCTATATAACCCATTGCTAACGTTCATGTTATCTATTGTTAGAGCTAAAACGGGAGCTGAAGCCAGAGAGGGCAGTGACAACGTGACACACTGACTCAAGGTCCGGCAGAAGACAGTGGTGTTCTAATGGAGACTGTCTGTCTGTCTGTCTGTCTGCCTGGCTGCCTACATCCCTTGTCAATCCTCAACTTTCATCGCCAAATGTGACAATATGAGAAGAATAGGAACAGTGGGTAACAGACTGTACAGTACTGAGTGTCTGAGCAAAGAACATAGCAAAGGTGTAAAGACAAGCTATCCGAGGTGTACTTTAGTGTGTGTGTGTGTGTGTGTGTGTGTGTGTGTGTGTGTGTGTGTGTGTGTGCGTGCGTGCGTGCGTGCGTGCGTGCGTGTGTGTGCTGATGTGTGTGGGTCCGCATCAAAAACAGACATGTAGCATAAGGCCCTACTGTGGAGGTGATCGACATCCTACAGAGTACATACCTGTAGTTTCCAATGGTTGGCAAACCCCCAAAGTAAATCCTCTCCTCCTCCTTGAGGTTGAGCCCGGTGGCAGAGCCTTGGGATGACACCACCAGCTTCTCCTCTTCATTGGTGTCTATGTCCACGATGGTCACCGTGGCTGGGGTGGAAGGAGGGTAAACGGCTGTTCCGCAAAAAGCTCTGATCAAGCTACCAAGGCTGTAAGGTTCTACAAACTACGCAGTCTCTACAAACGTCAGCTGGAGAGGAATGTTGTGCGTGTTATGATGAGTGTGAGGGTCACCTTGCTTCTTCATGCGGGCCATAGTGAAGGACTTCCACCTGCCGTCGTTGTGTCTCTTGATACTGAGCACGGAGCCGGTGCCTGAGCCCAGGTCAAAACTCACCTTCACTAGACCATCACTCAACTCAGCACTCATGAAGTCCTTCTGTCTCAGAGAGAGAGAGAGAGCGAGAGAGCGAGAGAGCGAGAGAGAGAGAGAGAGAGGGAGAGAGAGAGAGGGCATATTGAGTAACATTGATAACCAATTAAAATCTAACACACATTTCACCGTTTTCCTCACTTTTGAACTTGAAGCGTTTATTAGTCCTCGTTACGAGCCAGGTGTGTGTATATGAGTGAGGTTACCGTATCCTTGGTGGCGAAGTACATGAGCAGGGAGTCGGTGGAGAAGGAGCGGAACTTGAACATGACGGTGGAGACGTTGGGGTTCCATCTGGTGGGCCGGCTCACAGCAGCATAGCCCTCCCCATCAAACTGTACCGTCCCCTCTGTGTCTGACGGCTGGGGGCTGGAGAACACCCCCCCCCCAAACACTCAGCGGCAATCACACAGCCAAGTGAACTTTTAGTGCATACAATAGTGCATGGTGAGCTTCTAGAGTAAAACATTTGTGAACGTTCACGAGATCGACAACAGAAGTGAACCGAGTCTGTACACTTACATTCATATCAGGTACTCAATGTGATGTGAACATGCAGGCCTACCTAACCACACATCCTTTGCAGTCTCCTTCTCTCTCTCTGTAGTTCCACAGGCCAATAGGTTTGTTGTCCAGGTATGTCTCTCCCATACACCCGGAGAAAGTAGTAGTTTTGACCGCGTCCGCTTTCTGCAGGACAAACATCGATACATAAACAACGAAAACAAGAAAGAAAGAAAGAAGCAACAAAGGACTAAATATGTAGCTCTGGGATAAACTTCTGTATGGCAAAAGGTGATAGTACCTTCACACTGCCCAACATGCCGCCGACAAACAGGTAGGCATTCTGGTCCACATCCAGGATAGTATAGCCCTCAGGAGAAGTGCCACTCTTAGAGGTGGGCATGATGCCAGCTTTGGGACCCTCCAGTGCATGGACAGAGATAGTGCCATTGATACCATTCCTTGGAACCAATACAGAAATGATCAGATGAGGAATTAAAACTTTGTGAACTTTTCAATGAGGAGCCTACCTGGCACAATCAATGTTAAACGACGAACTCATGAATAAACGAATCCCTTTGAATAATCTTTGCTCTGGAAAAAAAGAAGAAGATCTGGTGAAGAATATGTATAACAATGGCATTCTACCGTGACGCCTCGATGCGATGCCAGTTGCCGTCGTTGATAGTCATGTCAGGGTACTCAACCTTGCCCACTCCAGAGCCCACGTCCCACAGGAAGTTGACCTTGCCCTTGCGCATCTCAATGGCCAGGAAGTCAATCTAGAGGCAGACAGATGACGAGCCAATAAGATGCAGCGCCGCAATCTCCTATCTGATACCATTACAGGTCCATTACCATTCTCTCTCTCTCTATGGGTCTAGGCTGCTGTAGTGTAGCACAGTGCAGGACACATTAGAATAGGATCCCGAGGAATTAAGAGTCACAGGAAAATCAGGAGAGGAGCAACAGGACTGTGATTTCCCCAGGGAAATCAGTGATGAAACCAGATGAAATAGTCTGATTTGAGCGGCCCGGTTAATTGCTGCGCTCGCTGTTGCAGTACATAGACGCAATATCACCCACTCTCTCCTGAGGATCTCACAGGGAAACAAATCATATTTTATTATTTTCTCTCTGACTTTAACATGATTGGTATTTATCTTCCATGTTGAGAAATATCCACTGGTGGAACGATTTCCAGTGAATTGGTCAACAACACATTACACATCCCAAGCTAGAGACAAGCCCAACCTAAACAGTGAGAAATGGCCCTAATAATGTCAAGTTCCACACACAAATGTATTAGTTGCCCAGAGGTTTACCATATTAGGGTTAAGTGATTTACTTAGCGATTGTATCCACAAACACACACATCCATCCCAGTGTGGTGCTATCTCCTCTGACTCACGTATTTGGCACTGCCCAGGTAGAAGAGTAGGTTGTCAGGGGAGGTGGTTTTCACATTCACAGTGATGGTGTTGTAACGGCCTTTCTTGATTTCTGGTCGATAAGCACGGATACAGTCTCCCCCGGAGGACACGGACACTTTAATCTTTACATGGAGACACCACATGGATCTTTCACCAGACAGACTGAAAAGGCCCGACCCACTGGGCACACACTGGTTGAATCAACGTCATTTCAATGAAATGACAGTTGAACCAAAGTCGAATAGACGTTGAATTGACTTCTGTGCCCAGTGGGAAGAAACGTTCAGGAAAACACAACGGTGTAGTAACAGAAGTACACGTGCAAGAGCAACAATTTGTTATTTTACTCTTTTTGTACCGAACAAATAAAATAAAAAACACTTTATCAAAAAGCCTTGAGTGTAAGAGCCTGTGTGTGGAGGAAGGAGCAGAAAACATTTTATTTGATAGAATGTTCTTTGTTTAACAGAGGCTTCCCTCAACCTGTGGCGATGCATGTGCACCGCAGCCTAAAGAGAACGAGTCGTAGATCATGGTTCCCGTGATGATGGCACAATTAGCCGAATGGCCGGCTTAGAAGCCACTGATCAAAGCAGTGGAAACAGAGGAGGTGGGAACGAGAGAGGAGGAGTGTGACTCACAGAGTTGGCCTGCTTGCGCGCCTGGTTGATCAACTCTTTAATCTGAGAGATGTTCCTCTTCAAGTTGTCCTGCAACTCCTTGATGGGCTTCAGCTTATCCAGCAGTCGGTCTGCCTCGTCCTCCAGGTCTTTCACCTTGGCCCCCGCTGCATGGACTGACACACACACACACACACGCACAAGAACAAACGCACACAAGGGACGGACAGACACGCACACACCGGGTAGAGCGACGTCAGTCTAAAAACGCCAAAGATCGCACTTCCTTACTAAGTGCTCTAGATATTCCAGAGCCACTGCTTTCTGTGAGCCAGGCCTATTAGTTAGAAGTCAGCGGAGAGATGGCAGCATCATAATCACTTATTGAAAGGTAAAGAGCTGAAAGCGGCTATGCAAAAGAATAGGATGACATCGTAAATGGCTTGCCACGCGCTCATAATTAGCCACCGGTAATCATTCCAAGGCAAACATTAGGATAACAGGCGTAGTGAAGCGTTTTAATCCCGTTGAAGTGAAACAAAGAGATGGAATGCTGAGGAAGACAGAACGAAAGGAAGAAAGAGACATTTTTTTGTTACTATTTTTTCCCGGCAGCTATGGTACAGCCCATGCAGCACTACTGGGTACTCTCTCTTGTCGTCATGCAGGAGCTTTAATCAGGTAATATGAAAGGTATACATACTTATTGCTGTTGGGGTTCAAAAGAAACATGGGACAGAAAGAAAAACACATGTGAGGTACATTATTATACAATGCCACTGTGTGAGACAGAAATGAGCCAGAGTAATAGCTATCTACACTAAATTGAACCCCAAAACCCCCCCGAACAAATGCATTTTAAGTCATGACTTGGCGCAGACAATACATTTATTATAGAGTAGATACTACAGCTAAGGCTTGCCTACCCTTTTGAACTACAACACCCAGAGGATCTCTTACTGTTTTTTTCAGGGTCCTGGATCATGTTGTTGGCCTTGTTGACGTCATCCTCCAGCTTGCTGTAGTTCTTCTTCAGGCCCATCAGGCTCAGGTTCATGTCTCTCAGTCTGGCCAGAACATTGTTGGCTGTGTCGTTGGCATCTCCTGCCTTGGCCTTGGTGGCCTGGAGCTTGGCTGCGGTATCTGGACAACACAGTTGGTATCCAGCATGTAGTAATCTAAAGTTCTAGAGAGACTAGTAATCCAACATGGTACGGACTATCGGAGGTCGTCTGTCCTACATGATGTCTTAGCAGCCTTACAGAAAGCGTCACGTCAACTCTGCTGTCCACCTGTCAGATGATTTAAACGCACCCCCCGCCGCCTCGTCTGCCTGATACCTTCCCATATTTAACCTGGACTGTGCCGCATTGACTTCTGTCACTGTGGATCTACAAGAGCGGGTGGCCTCTCACCTCCTAGCTACACCACTATCGATCCATTCTGTTCCAAACATCCTGGGCTCTGCCTGACAAAATTGCTCCAGCAGCAACACACATCAACAAGAAGTATTTCATTTGCAGCTTTCTTTTTAAACAAAGGTCATTCCCTACTGTTGTTCCGGTGGTTTACCATTGGGGATTGCATTCAGCTTCCGTAGCGTATCGTCCAGATCCTTGAGCAAGCCCTTGTTCTTCAAGCCGCCAGCTTTCACCCTGGCCTGGAGACTGCCCACACTCTCAGCGTTCTCTGAAACACAAAGACGGTCCGTTCGGGTTCCAAAACACATATCCACGCCAATTCTCCTCAGGAAAAACACAGCTCTTTGAAATATGTCTGGCGCTTATTATCACAGTTGGTGGGTGTTGTATGGGGAGAGGATCAACGTGCTTTTGTCTCAGTGGAACTGGGTTTACCTTTCACATCGTTCTCTAACTGCTTGGCTTCGTTCCACAGTTGAGCGCTCTTCCGAACAGAGTTCTTGGCGTTATCCTTCAAAGAGCCCTTGGGTCCTGATGCCTGGGTGTGTGTGTGCACCAAGAACGTAAGCTTGGATATCAGAACAGTGCATTCTACAATGACCGAATAATGTAGTAGAAGAATTACATAGTGTACATACAAAAATAAAATAGTACAAGATACTCATAGGTATCTTGTACTACACAAACACTGTTTAATATAGAACTTATAATATATTTTATCAATAGAGAACCTTAGGTGCACATGACTTAAGATCGTAACTTAACACATTAAAGTGCATAAATTAATATTTTTTATATATTTTTTATATATTGTTACAGTACAGTAATAGTGCATGGAGAGGAAAAGCAGTGTTTTTGAACAGAGGACACACGGGCTGAGGAGCCTCTCAGCCAGCTGAGCCTCTCCCTCTCTCTTTCAGAGAGAAGAAGGGAAGAAGAAAGAGAGGGCGAACAGGTTTGTCGCCACCTCTGCTGGCTGCTGCTGCAGGAGGCAGAGTCATGATAATAAGGGCGACAGTGCTGGAACTTTGATCTCTCCAGCGTTACAAATGGAAATGAATAAGGAAATGCAAAACGTTTAAATGCCAAATCTCTGCTGCTCAGCACATTAGAGAGAGAGGTCCTCTTCGAGTCCTTGCACGCACGCACACACACACACACACACACACACACACACACACACACACACACACACACACAGACAGAGATCTCACCAGCTGAAGGGCCTCTGTCCCACGTGCCCTGGCCTGCTTTGCCTCCTTGTCAGCCTCCTCGATGAAGTCCTTGATGTTGCTGTACGCGTTGAATGCTGCCGTGGCATTAAAGGACAGGTTCTTGGCTTCCGCCAGGATGCTATGAGGAGACAGCAAGAGACTTGGTTAGGACACCAGCCAATACACTGTCTGTGAGCCAGCCTCTGTGCCTGCCTGTGTATGTCTGTCTGTCTGTACCGGTCCAGTATGTTTGAGGACTCGTTGAGCTCAGCAGCGTGGTTCTCAGCGTCCTGCAGCAGGTCAGTCAGGGTGTTGCCACTCAGGCCCTGGGTCAGACGGCTCACCCTGTAGTCCAGCTGCTCATGGAGAGGACCCAGCTCATGCTCCATCTCCTCCAGATCCTACACACACAGAGAGACAGAGAGAGCGAGAGAGAGAGAGACAGAGAGAGCGAGAGAGAGAGAGAGAGAGAGGGAGGGAGAGAGAGAGAGAGAGAGAGAGAGAGAGAGAGAGAGCGGTAAAGGGGCAGACAGAAAGACAGATAGACAGAGCAGGAGGGCAGCACAGGCAGACAGAAAAAAACAGAAAGAGGGAGAGAGATCAAGCTGAACCCCCCTCGTTGATGCAGGTGGGACGTACAGATGTACAAATGAAGTCCTGGACAGAAGAAAGGTCTACAGTAAAGTCCAATAGTGCTGCAGGCTACATCTGTCTGACATCACAACAGCAACCCAACAGAGTAAAGGTGTGTCTTCCTTCCACAATGACGGGCTTGACAGGCCTGATTGGAGTTGGGATATGTGTGTGAGCAAAAGAGTGTGTATACCTCAATCTCCTTATTGATGCTGTCTGAGAGACCATTAGCTTCAGCCAGAATGCGCTCTCCATCTGCCAGCACGTCTTCAGTTCCTTTCTTCACTGAGCTCACAGCATCCCTCTTCCTCTGCAAACAGACAGACAAGAACAGTCGCTCCAGTAACTTTACAGAAACAACCACCCACGTTGTGAGCGATGGTGCATACATCGCTATGGGATAGTTAGTATATGTATGTATGTGTGACCAGGCTGCTGACTTCCAGGGTGGTGAGGTTCCGCTGGTTCTGTCCGGACAGGGCCCCAGCCTCCCTGCTCTTCCCCTGGGCATCCTTCATCAGGGCCTGGGCGTCATCCAGCTTGGCCCGGTGGTCACCCATCTTCTCTGTCACCTCTGCCTTCAGGTCCTCCGTGGCCTGGTGGGGGTCCCCGAAGAGACGCTTCACCTTCTGGTACAGGGCCTCCGCCAGTCTGGAGAGAAAAATAGACAGAGAAAGAGAGAGAGAGAAGCGTTTAGAGAAAAATAGACAGAGATAAAGAGAGAGAGGGCGATTGGGAAAGGGACAGGAAGAGGGGAAGAGCACATCAGAGCACTGTATGGTGTGAGAAGGAGGTAAGATATTCTTTGTCTCTCCTTTCTCCTTTCAACGCAGGATCAGACCAGCCACTAGATGTCACTCTTTCTTCTTGCGTGACTCTTCCAGGCCTCAGCCAGAAGGAAGCTGGTTGGATTAGAATAATATCCCTATCACCCACCTCAAGCCACTTTTAATTAGTTCATTAAGATTTTGCATAAGAAAAGTAAACTTTATTTATTCAGCTGAGATTTGCTGAAGATTATTTCTGGAATATAAAAAAATGAAGAAACAAAACGCACATGTGAAAGTTGGTACAGAATACCAGTATGTTTTTAAAGGGATCGCCTCCCTTCGTTTACTAGGATATGAAAGCATTCATTTAGCTGAGATTATGATGACCCAGGAAATGCAGGGGATGCCTTCCTAGAAATATGACACAGGAGTCATTCAGTGGTGTATAACATGTGTGCGTATGACTGGATGGTTCCATCCCTGTGTGGACCATAATAGCTAGACATCTCTCATGCTATCTGTGATCTGAGGTTGAGTAGTCAGGCCTTACCCCAGCTCCTCCTCTGAGATGTGCTTCTTGCCTCCCAGCTGGCGTTTGCGGAGCTCGGCTAACATGGTCTCGATCTCCTGGTGCATCTCGTTTAGGCTCTTCTCTGGAGCTCCGTTCCTCCTGCCCAGAGTCTCATTCAGCTCTTTAGCCTTGACCTTCAGAACTGGAGGATAGAGGACACGAGGAAGCCATTCTCATTTTAACACGCACATGCAAACACACACACATACACACTGCCATAAGGCCCAATTCTCCATCTCCTGATAGTGTCCTATACTGTCACCTCTAGCTGAAAGCCTGAGAACAGAATGTGTTGTAGAAATCAAACAGAGTTTGAGACATGTCTCCTCTCATCAAAACACACTGCTGCTGCTTTGACATGCCATGAAGATTACCATTATGTTGGAGGCAGACATCCAGACTGACTACCACATGTTAAATTACACACACAGAGAGAGAGAGAGACAGAGAGAGAGAGAGAGAGAGATAGAGACAGAGACAGAGAGACAGAGAGACAGAGAGACAGAGAGACAGAGAGACAGAGACAGAGAGAGAGAGAGACAGACAGACAGACAGACAGACAGACAGACAGACAGACAGACAGACAGAGACAGAGCAGGAGGGCAGCACAGGCAGACAGAAAAAAACAGAAAGAGGGAGAGAGATCAAGCTGAACCCCCTCGTTGATGAGAGAGAGAGAGGGGGGGGGGGGTCTGAAAAGGCTGTGCGTCTGTTCGCTAGGCTGCTAACATCAAAGAGCCATGCTGAATCCACCCTGGCCTCTCAACCTGCCCAAGGGCCAGTTAGTTAGTACAGGAAGTGTGTACTACTTTTGACCGACACTAGATGCCACGATGCAGCTCATGCTCATATGCGTGTCATGTGCGCACAGCCAAGGCTTTGTGTGCGTGTTCTCAGAGCACAGATGGATGAGCTACAGAAGCAGCTAGCTAGCGCCCAGATTAGATGAGCGGCTCAAAGGCAAGGCAGAACAAAGTGATTGACAACAAAAGCAGAAAAGTTTCACTTTTTTACATCCCATTCAATGGCAATTGGAGACTTCTTTTTAGGTTCAAAGACATTCAAATTCTGCTTGACAAAACAATGTACTTTAATCAAATGAATGTGGTCTTTGAAATCAAAAACCCGATCAGTTCAAAAGAGACGGGGAGAGAAGTTGCTCCGGCTGGGTTCTAATTAGAAAACAGATCATCAAATAAAAGATGAAGATGAGACTTAATTGGATGCGTTCCTTACATTCCTGAAGAGTTCCAACATAAACATTTCACGGCATTACAAAGACAAAATATATACCTATTAAAGGAGCCCGGTGAGGAATAATGACATACCATGTTTCAAAGGCAATTAAACACAAACGTTCCCGTGGATCGCATCATCAGATTGATTCGTTTACGAATGCATCAGCATGGAAAAAAACTATCCAATCTCTTCCTGACCGCTTTCACGAGCTGCTCGATGTGCTTATGAAAATCTGTGGGGAAGTTAAGTGAGACATGCTCTGTGAATTTGACTTTCAGTGTGTTCATTGCTTTTTGGAAATCTTTCAGAAAATACTATTTTAATGTAAATGAGGATGGCATCTGTTAAGTGTGTCATTGCGCTCAATCAGTAGACATGTCAATAGCCCATTTGAACCAGTCCAATCCTGTGAAGGGTCAGAGACTGTGTTTGAGCCTCAGTGAAGGTTTGGGTGCATGTTTGTGTGTGTGTGTGTGTGTGTCTCTATGTGTGTGTGTGTGTGTCTCTATGTGTGTGTGTGTGTGTGTGTGTGTGTGTGTGTCTCTATGTGTGTGTGTGTGTGTGTGCCTCTCTATGTGTGTGTGTGTGTGTGTGTGTGTGTGTGTCTCAATGTGTGTGTGTGTGTGTGTGTGTGTGTGTGTGTGTGTGTGTGTGTGTGTGTCTCAATGTGTGTGTGTGTGTGTCTCTATGTGTGTGTGTGTGTGTGTCTCTATGTGTGTGTGTGTGTGTGTGTGTGTCTCTATGTGTGCGTGTGTGTGTGTCTCTATGTGTGCGTGTGTGTATCTCTATGTGTGTGTGTGTGTGTGTGTGTGTGCGTGCGTGCGTGCGTGCGTAAATCAAATCAAATTGTATTGGTCACATACACATATTTAGCAGAAGTTATTGCGGGTGTAGCGAAATGCTTGATGTCTATGTGTGTGTGTGTGTGTGTGTGTGTGTGTGTGTCTATGTGTGTGTGTGTGTGTGTGTGTGTATGTGTGCCGTATAGATCTGGCAGTACCAGTCCCACCTGCTGTAGAGTGTGGAGCGGGGCTAGTCCATGCTGGCGAGGCAAGCGAGGCTGGGTGGAGAAATGTTCCCTGCTGACACTAATCACGTTGCCCACAGTGAGGAGCCACCACGTGCCAGTCCACTCTGATTATACCGCCTTCTCCAGACCCCATCCTCCATCCCTATTAATTAGGATATTACATGGCTCCACGGCTACAGCAACTAGGCCCTTTATCAAGTGATTCATCTTCCAATTTCAACCCAGAGAGAATGTCACAACACAGAGGCGCCTAATCACAGAGCAGAGGACACAGCACAGAGCCCAGGCACTAATTCCCTCAACATCCTGACCCTCCGGCCTTTACAACACTGAATTAGTACTCTGCTCTCAGACACTAAGCTAGCATTATGGCAGGAAAGTCATTTAGATTTAACCGTTTTTTTTTATTATTGTGGGAGAATCTTATAGGAATGTAGACGCAGTACCTTCTGCAGCCAGTAGGGTGTTCTTGACGAAAAGTTCCAGGTCTTCAGCTCGTTTGTGGATTCTGTTAGCATCATCACCTGTTTGCTCACCGTCTGCCGACACTTTGGTCGCCTGAGCAAGAACACACACACACACACCCACTCAATCAGTTGGATGGACATGAACTGATGGCTAGAGATAAACCAATCCAGGATGGGCCAGTGTTCCATGTTCATTCAAGATGCACCCTTGATTGCCCGTTTCCAATCCTGAATCCCGTGGCCCACTATGGTCTAACAATGGACAGCCTCAGAGTACCTGGTCAAACAAACCTATTTCATAACCATCAGTCAGACCTTTCAGAAATGCTCTATAGATTAAAAAATAATGATTGAGGGATTCAAGCAGCCATAAATGGAATGAATGGTTGTATAAACATATTTTACTGCAAAAGCTGTTATGTTGTGACATACCCCCTTAACTCAAACAGTGCAGAATTATACCTTGCTGGAGGGGGAGGAGGAGGAGGAGGGGGGGGGGGGGGGGGGGCAACATAAGCCCATGTAAACCCAATATTGCAAGCTCTGATATTGCTAATATGTGAAATACAAGTAGTTAATTGTCTGCCCTACATACACAAACAAACATTAAAGCAGTTTGGAAATATAGGCCTCTAAACACACAAATATAATTGGCGGAAATATCAATTATTAATATTTAAGATGAATGAAAACTTCAGTCTGGTAATCCGTTTCTGGTAAACCGGCCCATAGCGGGTTACACATTTCCAAGCTCTCAGTGCTGTATGGTCCTGCCTGACAAATATACATGTAGTAAAGCGTGTTTTTTTGATGATGGCTGACTATTGTAATTGGCTCTAAGGAAAACACCCCCTAAACTCAAAAAGTGCAGCACAATGCTCATGCAAGCTCATGCAACCCAAAATGGCTAACACTGATATTACTCAAATTCGGATACAGTTGAACATGTTGTGTCTGTTGTTATCAGCTCTAAGGCAAGTGGGCTCAGACACTGAAAACTGTCATTTTTTTCCCAGTGAAAGGTTCCTCTGTGGATTTGATATGTTTCGCCTCCACTCTTGCAATTACATTAGACGGCCCCGCTAGGCTTGACTCCAAATCAATATGGCATCCAAAATCCCAATATGGCTGCCACATTACCATTAAACTGTGGTTTAAACACGTGCATATCTGTGCATGTTTAAAATGAGATACATTTTTCAGATTTGTGTACTGTACTTGTACTCAATATTTTTGTGTACTTTAACTCTATTAAGAAGCCAATATGCCCACCATACACATTCAAACACATTTGTCTGGATATACAGCATACAAAGGAAGCATTCTGCTTGGCATGGCAACACGAAGCATTCCAAGACACGAGCATCTTTGAGAATCAGTGAGGCAACAGGGAGGCTCCAACCAAAGGAAAGAGAATCCAACCCTGGACTCTGACCCTCTCCCTAGCTGACCCTCTCCCTAGCTCGACAACTTGCCCCTGCAGGGAAAACTCCACCCATGATATTTGTTTCATTAGTCTATTATTGATACACTATATTTCCATTTTTGTATGTCAGCAATCAAGTTTTCAAGATATGTAACTTTCGAAATACAGCTGGTATGATGCATTTAGCATCATATTATGCAAAATGCTGCACTGATTGCTAACACGCAAAACACTTTTGGTACTACACTGAGTGTCTAAAACCTTAGGAACACCTGCTCTTTCCATGACATAGACTGACCAGGTGAATTCAGGTGAAAGCTATGATCCCTTATTGATGCCCCCTGTTAAATCCACTTCAGTGTACTGTAGATGAAGGGGAGGAGACAGGTTAAAGTAGGATTTTTAAGCCTTGAGACAATTGAGACATGGATTGTGTATGTGTGTTTTTCACGCTCATCAGTTTTCTGTATGTATCAAGAATGGTCCACCACCCAAAGAATATCCAGCCTACTTGACAGAACTGTGAGAAGCATTGGAGTCAACATGGGCCAGCATCACTGTGGTGCATGCCCCAACAAATTTAGGCTGTTCTGAGGGAAAAGGGGGGTGCAACTCAATATTAGGAAGCTGTTCCTAATGTTTTGTACACTCAGTGTATATCAACAATGGACTAATGAAAGAAGTACCAAAATATTGTTTTTGAGTGAAGTTCTCCTTTAAGTCGCGTCCTTACCATTCAGAATTGAGCTTTGATTAATTGCTAGTCCAATACGTCTGCCTGAATCCAACAAGGCCTTCTGCTGGCTCACTGCATTTGTGATGCACATTGGAATGGTTCGATGCACTCGTGTTTGGGTTGAGCCGGCACATTGCTTCTTCCAGACAATCATGTCCACCGTCCTGGCTGTCTGCCCTGGAGTTGCAGTGTTGACTTGGCGTCATCACGGTGTATGGGTGAAGGTGCAAACCACACACGACAAGCGCATAAGGCAGGTGTTCACTACAATGAACCAACCCAACCTGACAGTCAATGCCATCTTATTGGGCCTTCATATGTCATAGGAATTGCACCTCTCCTAATGTCAGTGCCATCCTTAACCTCCCAGAACTGTCCTTGATAGGCCCACTCCACAATCTGTCCTCTTCCCAGGCAGTTACTAGAGACAGAGACACCATGGAAATAGACTGCCACATGTCAGTAGGCCATTCAATAGCCAAAATGCCGTCTGGAAATTTCTGGCGTGCATTGTCCTCATATGTACCCATTTTGCTACCAACCCTGGCTGACCAGCCCATTTGACACCTGTACTGGGCTTTCATGCTGGGGTGACTCATGCATTGGTCTGGGAATCTGCAGTATTCCCAACATCTCTATAAGGACATATGCCATTTATGGCTAAACAAGATGCACATTGGGATGGTAAAACTTGCTGTATATGATAGTTTATGTTGGCTGGGGACTGACTGTGAGACAGTTGCTTGATCATCTCCACCTCCTCTGCAAACCTTTTACTGTCCATCGAAGCCCAGGGATCATCTTCAAATGTATATGGGTGTGGAGCTGTGCTATGTCCCTCACAACCAACGCTTCTCAGTCATAGTCTATGATCCAGCTACACTCGAACTAACCTCTAAGTAACCTGAGGTCACCGTCACAGGTGCTGTTACTCATCACATCTCCTGCTGGACGTGCCCCAGTCTATAACGGCCAAATTATCATCCTACCTGACTTCCAAATGAATATAAAGCCTAACATGTAGGACGTGACCTGCAGGGGTACGCCACATTTAACATGAAAAACACGAAAGGCACGTCTGTTTGTGACAGCCCTTTCACAACCAGACAAGCAACCATTCCACTACTGGAGTATCCCCGGCATCATTCAGGTAGGGATAACATTCCAGTTGTTAGTCAATGGGGTCTCGTTGGTATGCAAGCTGCATCTGCTGATTGCCTACAGCGAAATGGAAACGGATCATCTCAAAGCCCCAATACTCCGCCAGACATACAGGAAGGATAATACCATTGTTGCTACAGCTTGCCCCGAATGACCAGTTAACTGTGCAAACTGGTCAGGCCCCAGAACTACAACCACCACTGGCTACTTTGTCTCCTCACCCTGTTAGGACACACTCATGTCCTGGTCACCTCAAAGACTTTGAATCAACCTTGCACACTTAGTGTCAGTGAGGAAAATGAGGGATGTATAGTCCCAGTCAAAAGTTTGGACACACCTACTCAATGGTTTTTCTTTATTTTTTACTATTTTCTACATTGTAGAATAATATTGGAGACATCAAAACTATGAAATAACACATATGGAATCATGTAGTAAACAGAAAAGTGTTAAACCAAAACATATTTTATTTGTTAGATTCTTCAAAGTATCCACCCTTTGCCTTGATGACAGCTTTGCACAATGTTGGCATTCTCTCAACCAGCTTTATGAGGTAGTCACCTGGAATTAATTTAAATTAACAGGTGTGCCTTAATAGTTAATTTGTGGAATTTCTTTCCTTCTTAATGCGTTTGAGCCAATCAGGTGTGTTGTGACAAGGTAGGGGTGATATACAGAAGATAGCCATATCTGGTAAAAGACCAAGTCCATATTATGGCAAGTACAGCTCGAATAAACAAAGAGAAATGACAGTCCATCATTACTTTAAGACATGAAGGTCAGTCAATGCGGAACATTTCAAGAACTTTGAAAGTTTCTTCAAGTACAGTTGGAAAAACCATCAAGCGCTATGATGAAACTGGCTCTCATGAGGACTGCCACAGGAAAGGAAGACCCAGAGTTACCTCTGCTGCACAGGATAAGTTCATTAGAGTTACCAGCCTCAGAAATTGCAGCCCAAATAAATGCTTCACAGAGTTCAAGTAACAGACACATCACAACATCAACTGTTCAGAAGAGACTGAATCAGTCCTTCATGGTCGAATGCTGAAAAGAAACCACTCCTAAAGGACACCAATAATAAGAAGAGACTTGCTTGGGCCAAGAAACACGATCAAAGTCAAAGGTCAAATAAATAAGACCTTTGAAAGGCTGGTCATATGGCTCACATCAACACCATTATCCCAGAAACCCTAGACCCACTCCAATTTGCATACCGCCCCAACAGATCCACAGATGATGCCATCTCTATTGCACTCCACACTGCCCTTTCACACCTGGACAAAAGGAACACCTATGTGAGAATGCTATTCATTGACTACACCTCAGCGTTCAACACCATAGTGCCCTCAAAGCTCATCACTAAGCTAAGGACCCTGGGACTAAACACCTCCCTCTGCAACTGGATCCTGGACTTTTTTACTTAACACTTATTTTTCTTAAAACTGCATTGTTGGTTAAGAGCTTGTAAGTAAGCATTTCACTGTAAGGTGAAATTGTATGTATATGTATGTACTGTTGTATTTGGCGCATGTGACAAATACAATTGGATTTGATTGATTATTGCAGGTGTAGAGTAATGCTTGTTTTTGTGTTGCTCTACAACATCCATAGAGTACGACCCTGCATCACACAGGAAGCGGTACAGGTCCTAATCCAGGCACTTCATCTCCCGTCTGCACTACTGCAACTCGCTGTTGGCTGAGCTCCCCGCTTGTGCCATTAAACCCCTGCAATTTATCAGGAACGCTGCAGTCCGACCTGGTGTTCAACCTTCCCAAGATCTCCCATGTCATCCCGCTCCACCGCACACTCCACTGGCTTCCAGTCGAAGCTCGCATCAATTACAAGACTATGGTACTTGCCTATGGAGCAGCAAGAGGTACTGCCCCCTCCCTACCTTCAGGCTATGTTCAAACCCTACACCTCTGGTCTCTTGGCCCTCTCCTACGGGAGGGCATCTCCCGCTCAGCCCAGTCAAAGCTATTCTCTGTCCTGGTACACCAATGGTGGAAAAGCAGAAGCTAGGACAGCAGAATCCCTGCCCATCTTCCGAAAACATCTGAAACCCTACCTCTTCAAAGAGTATCTTAAATAATCCCACAGCACCCCCCTTCGGATCCCCTCCTCAAAAAATATGTTTTGTGAACTAAAACTGTCACTTAACCCCCCCCCACTAGCACCGACTTTGCTGATAGTTGCTTTATGGAGGAAAAATGTACTTACTATGACTTAGATATATGGTTGTCTCACCCAGCTATCTTGGACTAACTGTATGGTGCTCTGGACAAGAACGTCTGCAACATGACTAAAATCTAAATGGTATATTCATAGTTGATATTTCCGCCTATTGTATCTGTGTGTTTACAGGCCTATATTTCCAAGATGCATGAAAATATCCTAATGCTGTTTGTTTGTGTATTTAGGGCAGACAACTGCCTACTTATATTCCACATTTTAGCAATATCAGAGCGTGCGATATTTGGTTACATGACCAACCCCTCCTCCAGCAACATAACGAAGTGGTCTTGAATGCCTATTGAGTTATGAGGACAGAATCAGGGAAAACATCAATGTCAGAATGTATTTCTTTTTCTGTCAGAAAAAGGAGAAGTACATGTCTTTTACAGAGTGTGGATGGTTTGTTGTTAACAGAGAAAGCTCGATCCAAGGATATTTTGATCAGCTTTAATAATGCACATAAATTGTGGCTTCTAGCAATGTAATTATCTGCATCCTTTCCAATCCCCCATATACGTATATATATATATATATATTTTTTTTTTTTGTATTTTTGTAAATATATTAAATATATTTTCCTTCTTTATTATTTTCCCGTAACCCTACCACCCCTCCCCTAATTGGGGTAAACTAATAGACAACAATACTTAGGCTTATACTTTTAGCTTACACATACTACAGTATATACATTTTACAGACACAGTATATTTATTCTATGTTCTCAGACACAAAGAAAACCTTGCTGGAACCGGTATCTCAAAGTTAAATAGAAAAGTATTCATCTGTTTTCAGTCCTCGGGTTCCTGTCCTCACTTGAAGATGATATCTTTCTTTTAATGACAGATTCGTTTGAAAAAAAGAAACAAAACAATCTATCGTCGTAATGCTCACTTTTTTTGTGACTGTTTTTTGTGACTTTTTTTGTGACGTATGACCTAACATCAATCAAAATATTGATTGACTAACCTTGTCATTCCAATTGTTTTTAGAAAATAAATAAAAACCTTCACTCACAACTGCCTATATCTTTCACACTAATTATTGTATACGTACATACAAGGCTGTCTTTTGACGGCTTTATGAATTGGGATGGTCCAGTTTCAGTTGACCCCTTTACTAGACTCTGATGAGGGAGCCAGGACAGCCACATAGTGGCCACAGGGACAGTAGTGCCCTCCCCTGGGAACTCAGGAGTGGACAGTGTCAGCCTGGCCTGAGTGTCCTACCTACCCGACTCAGCAGATCGTCCATCTCTGTCACCAGGCTGCCCAGGTTACTGTCGGCCAGCTGCAGGCGCCTCTCCGGCGAATTCTGTGGCGAGAGCATGTGCTGTGTGGAAGACACACACACACACACACACACACACACACACACACACGAACACACACACACACACACACGCAGGGGAGAATGTCAGAATGGGGCATTAGGCAGAAAGGTCATCTACTGTTTAAATCACCATGGGTCTGGGGAGTGAGGTGTGAGCAGAGCCTCGATACCCTGTATTTAACCATCCACCCCAGCCCAATTCATCAGTGTTATGCCAGTAGGGCTCCTGCCAGACATCTCCTCACAGGCCTATAAGAAGCAGAGCACCAGCAGCTGGAAAAGGGCATCTAGCTCAGTGGACTCCAAAAACGCAGCTTGAGCCAATGATCTGGCTTTCCACATGAGGGTAGCAATCAAGTGATGTCTTCATTGGCCCCCCTCACGATGCCCTTTAGTAATAATCTGCATCTTTGTTGTGCCTTATATCTCCAGCTCCATCTCCTCTGCTTTCCGAGGATTTGAGGGAAATGCACTATTGTTATCGCACCGCTGAGATGCGTTTGAATGCCACTGTTTGTGTAATATATCACTGTTATATCACTGTTACAGAGTGTGGTGTTTGTGTCTTTGTTCTTTGTGTGTGAGAGAGAGGTGGATGCCGTTAGCTGAACGGAGTGGAGCTATGGCATTGTCTGGAGGGGATATGAGGAGTGTTTGAAACCGGGGTGTGAGTCGGGCTCCACGTCCCCGCCTGAGACACTAACAGCTGAGAGATATTTACACAGCACCTTGTCCATGTGGGCAACTTAATCACAACTGATTCTGTTCATCTTAGCAATTCAGTCAGGTACTCACTAGTGTGAGTAAACAGACACGCCAAATTGAATGTAGGCCTCCAGAGACAAACTTGATCTTAGGAATCTAGATATCATAGATTTGTCTAATACAGGAATATTGTAGTACTCGCTCTTTGGAGCGAAGGTGAACACTAAAGGAAGTGTTTGGGTGCCTTCTATTCACCTTGAGTTCCTGCGTCATGTTCTCAAACCGATAGAGGACTTTGTAGGGCGGTGGCAGAGGGGTGGTGAGGTTGACACTGGTGATGATACGATGCAGTCTATCCATATCTCTGATGAGGAGCCCGGCACAGTCATCATCGCAGGCTGTAACACACCCACACCCCCCCCCCCACACACACACACACACACACCGACATCAACACGCACACCGACATCAACACGCACACACACACACACCATGGCAGTTAGAAACCTCTAATGACGAGTGGTCTCTAATGACACCAATTAAAACCATTAGAGAGCGTTCAGGCTCGTTCAGAGAATCAAATAATAATCCCAGCTAACGTGTGTGGTCAGGGCACTGAGCTCTGAAGCTGTGTGTGGGTGTGTATATGGGGGACACTGGGACAGTCTCTCATTGGGACACCAAAACACTCTACTTGGGGTCAAAGGGGCAACCCCAAGGGCATGGGGATGCTAATGGTAGCTTGTTGCCTGGCAACATCTCTACCAAAGGGACATGTACTGTCACGCATGAAAAAATACTAATTTACTATATTTACTATATATTACTATATATATATATACTACAGCACTTACTATAGAATTCTGTAGTAAATTTTAGTATACTGTAGAATACTATATTACACACTGTAGTATCCCTTGATCATGTGTAGTACTTACTATAGAATGTAGTAGTATACTGTAGAATAGTATAATAAATACTACAGTAATGTCTGCAAAAACACTACAATCTGCAAAAACACTACACTTTTTTAGTAAACACTACAGTATTTAATTTGGGTATACCTTGCCCATTCCAGTTCTCCATATCCCAATTTGTGCCACCCGTAAGTGAGAAACTTTACATGCCAAGTATATACCATATATTGTGTTCCCTACAGGTTATAGAAAAAAGCAGAAGCTCTGAACTATCTGTTTAGACCCCAGTCCTACCTGCCTACAGTTTATGGAAAATGTGCTATTTTTGTATTTTCCAGTAGGCCTCCACTTCTATGTCAAAGATAGTCAAACAAAAACACTATAGTAAATACTATAGTAATGTCTGCAAAAACACTACAGTAAATACGACAGTAAACTACAATATGTAAAAATATTACATAAATTACTACAGTATATACTACAGTTTTATTTTACTACAGAATTTATTCTATAGTTACCTATGAATACTACAGTATACTACAATAAATACATGCCCACAAAAACATTACAGGGGATACTACAGTAAAGTCTGCAAAAATTATACTGTGAATACTATAGTATTTATACCATAGTATACTATACACTTTCATGTGGGGTATGTACAAGGGCGACTATGTTAGCACTGGAAAAGAGGACAAAGTCTAGGAGAAGTGCTTTTTAAATCTGAGCGACATGGTGGAACGGGTTGAACCCCAGCTTCCTCCTCCTTCACCTTGTTTAGTTTAGTTTCATCCCATTCCCCCACACACACCAGCGCTCTTTCAAAAGACACAACCACTCTTTGAAAACCCTTCAAGGTAGCCGTCCTCTATCCTCTACGCTTTAGGCTTTGGAGAATCCTAGAGTTTCTGTGCTGGTTTGAGATTAGACAGGAGAAGCACTGGGGGAAGGGATCTCGAGCGTGAAATTTAACACAGTGTGAAACGGCTTTTGGCAGCCCATTATGAGTGTTCGACATGCCACAAGCGACGAGAAACAAAACACACACAGTACACACACGCACACACACCACTACAATCAACAAGCCATGTGTGAATTTATCATATTCTTCGAATTTCTCCTGAATTTTGCCACATAAAAAATGAGTTGAGAAATTAACATGTCAGAAAATGATTTTTTTTATAGACCCGCTGTTATAAAGGAGGAAGGCCTGACAATCCACACAGTAAGATAGCACACATCCTGTGAATGTGAGAGTTTGTCATAAAACACTCCAAAATGCACACACTGCATGAAATACATGCAAATCCTGTTACCCTCCCCAAAGGCAAGACAACATGCAGCCAATCAGTTTCACCTGAATCATCTGACATACTGTATCTAACAAGCAATGGACTCCTACCATCACTGCTTCAGGAAACCTGCTAGAGTCCATGACTGGGAACAGTTAGACATTATTTCAGATAGTCAGCTTGCCAGGTTAGTTGGCACCGTAGCCTACAGAATTGTATCTAAAACATACAGTACAATTCATTGCCTGAAGTATGATAACATGTAGTCTCAAAGAAATTACAATAATTCAAGCGCAAACAATGTTACAAATGAACCTTTCATAACTTCGACTTATTTTTTGACAAATATAGTGACCACCATCTTTGTTTACTTTGGGATTGGCGGTTGGGATAACATGTTGTCTGCCGTGGGATATATATAATATAGCCTGTAGTACATTGTCTCCCTCGGCATTGCCAATTGCTCAAAGCAAATGATCGGATTTGCTGTGCTATGCTAAATCTGAATTATTAACATTGGGGGAGCTTAACCTGGATTGGTTGATACCAGTATCAGATAAACTGAAAGATATTTGCACTGAGCTAAATTGAACTCAACTGATAACTAAACCAACCTGCCCCAACCTGCCCTGAAAAATCTACTCTTTCTGACAAACGCCCCTCATAAGTATACAGCCATTGGAATCTTTGCTAACGAGCTCAGTGACCGTCGTCTGCATTAGAGATACTAAACTAACAACATTTTGTTTGCGCATTATTACAAAAATACATTTTTGAACTTTCAATAAGCAACATTTCCTGTATGACCTGGGGTTGCATGATTGGGTGTGTCCTCTCTTTTTAACTCTGCTGCAGATAAGCATGCCCCATATAAAAGATTAAGGGTAAAGGGCAGATCTAACCCATGGTTTATGCATGAATTGTCTGAAAGATTTGATGAAATAAACTTAGCTTGGGCTAAGGCTACTAATGACTGATTCTATCTCTGACTAGCAGTCCTTTAGGCATTTGAGAAATAGATGTCTTACTCTGGTTAGAAAAGTCAACATTCTTCTTGAATTGTGTATCTGAAAGTGGTGAAAATTCCAGCTAAATTCTGGAAAGTGGTAAAAATGTAATTCCACCTCCTCATTACCCCAGCAGGTTATGACAGCCTCTGGTACCATAACAGACAAAAATGAAAGTTGTGGTGCTTTTTATAACCATTAGGCCTCAGCTGGCCACCTATTTGAAATAATATTTTTTGAAAATACCTCAAGTTCCACTAAAGAAAGTCCTTTATACACCTCTACACAGATAGCAGAGAATGATGCACTTCCAGGCACTCACTCTTAAAAAAAGTGAACCATTTTATGTCAATGCTGTACTTGTACTAAGTGACTTGCAAAAAATGTATGTACAAAAATTCACAGGAGATGAATAGCTTGATCCCTTTTTACTGCAGCTTTCTGCCCCCACCATTATATAACCTTTAACCCACTTTTTTTATTCAAAAATTGCTTCTGGCGCTATCTCTAAGATCTGGAAGGCGACACATGTCCTCCCCCTTCACAAAGGCCTTCTGACGTAGATAACTTTTGCCCATACTTTTGCCCATACTTTTGCCCACTTTTGCCCATATCTAGCACTGTTTCAGCAGCTACACTTGCCTTTGATACTGTCAACCATCACCTACTCATTCCAGGGGTCTTGCAATTGGTTTGGGAACTATCTGTCAGACAGGACACCATGTGTGCTTTCTGATGGTGTCAAGGTACCTTGATATTACTAAAGGTGTCCCGCAAGGGTAGATTTCAGGACCTGTTTTCTTTACTATTTATATAAATAATACTGGTCTATCTGCAAAAACCTGTAACATTCATCTGTATGCTATTGACCCTACCGCTGACCAGCTGCAATCTGATTTTGTTGCCTTGCAGAAAGCCCTTGTTGATTTGAAATTGATACTTAACACAGGAAAAACTGAATGCATGTCTAATTCTCTTAGAAATATTTCAGATGGTTTACACACAGATGGCATTGGAGGATTTTCTCTTTGAGCAGGTTCCTGTCCTTAAATATCTGGGATTTTGGATTGACAAACATTTGAAGTTTAAAAAACATATGGATGAGCTTGTTAAGAAGCTGAGATTTAAAGTAGGCTTCTTTTATAGAACTACATCATGCCTCTCTAAACAGCAGGAAACAGGTTGTACAAGCAACCTTCCTGCCAGATCTTGATTATGGTGGCACCTTTAATCAGAATGCAGCAGCCACTAACCTAAAAACCTTGGATGCAGTGTACCATAGCGCACTTCGCTTTATCACAGGTGACAGGTTTAATACTCGCTGCACCCTTATTCAGAAGGTCAGCTGGCCCTCTCTAAATTTCCGTAGATCACTTAATTTCTCCTTTTTTGTTAACAAAGCTCTGCTGCACAAGCTTCCAACATACACTACATTACCAAAAGTATGTGGACATCTGCTCGTCCAACATCTCAGTCCCAAATCATGGGCATTAATATAGAGTTGGCCCCCCCCTTTGCTGCTATAACAGCCTCCACTCTTCTGGAAAGGCTTTCCATTAGATGTCGGAACATTGCTGCAGGGACTTGCTTCCATCCAGCCACAAGACCATTAGTGAGGTCGGGGAATGATGTAGGGCGATTAGGCCTGGCTCACAGTCTGCGTTCCAATTCATCCCAAAGGTGTTAGATGGGGTGGAGGTCAGGGCTCTGTGCAGGCCAATTAAGTTCTTCCACACCAGTCTTGACAAACCATTTCTTTATGGACCTCGCTTTGTGCAAGTGGGCATTGTCATGCTGAAACAGGAAGGACCTTCCCCAAACTGTTGCCACAAAGTTGGAAGCACAGAATATATATATAATATCATTGTATGCTGTAGCGTTAAGATTTCGCTTCACTGGAACTAAGCTGAACCATGAAAAACAGCCAAAGACCAATATTCCTCCTCCACCAAACTTTACAGTTGGCACTATGCATTTGGGCAGGTAGCGTTCTCTTGAAATCCGGCAAACCCAGATTTGTCCATCGGACTGCCAGATGGTGCAGCGTGATTCATCACTCCAGAGAACGCGTTTCCCATGCTCCAGAGTCCAATGGCGGCGAGCTTTACACCACTCCAGCTGTTGCTTGGCATTGCGCAGGGTGATATTAGGCTTGTGTGCGGCTGCTCGGTCATTGAAACCCATTTCATGAAGCCCCCGACAAACAGTTATTCTGCTAACGTTGCTTCCAGAGGCAGTTTGGATCTCGGTAGTGTGTTGCAACTGAGGAAAGGTGGTTTTTACACGTTACTCATTACTCGTTACTCAAGGCCCTTCTACTGCCAGTGTTTGTCTATGGAGATTGCACAGCTGTGTGCTTGGTTCTATACACCTGTGTCAGCAATGGGTGTGGCTGAAATAGCCGAATCTATCCATTTGAAGTGCTTGGTTCTATACACCTGTGTCAGCAATGGGTGTGGCTGAAATAGCCGAATCTATCCATTTGAAGGGGTGTCCACATACTTGTATATACACTACCGTTCAAAAGTTTGGGGTCACTTAGAAATGTTGTTGTTTTTTAAAGAAAAGCACATTTTTGTCCATTAAAATAACATCAAATCGATCAGAAATACAGTGTAGACATTGTTAATGTTGTAAATGACTATTGTAGCTGGAAACGGCTAATTCTTTATGGAATATCTACATAGGCGTACAGAGGTCCATTATCAGCAATCATCACTCCTGGGTTCCAATGGCACGTTGTGTTAGCTAATCCAAGTTTATCATTTTAAAAGGCTAATTGATCATTACAAAACCCTTTTGCAATTATGTAAGCACATCTGAAAACTGTTGTTCTCATTAAAGAAGCAATACAACTGGCCTTTTTCTGAGAAATGAAGGCTATTCCATGTGAGTAATTGCCAAGAAACTGAAGATAGTATAGACTCAGAGCTAGAAAATGGTATATCATACACGTATTATACAGAGTAATTCTGCTTTGAAAGTTGCTAAACTTGTAACCTCACTTTTGAGAAAATGTCCCTTGAATGTTTTGGTACCTACTGGAGAGCTCACCTTTGTCTACACCCATTCAGCATCGTTCACACCATTTTAAGCTTTAGCCCCACCCATCTCTTTAAGGATTCACATGTGAGGCTATGTACCAAATATTTCAAAACTAAAGGCTGGCTTATACTACGGGTGTGTTCGTAAATTTAACGGGTGTGTTCATTAACTTAATCTGGAGTGCCAGAGTGTGCTCTGGGCGTTTATAAACTGAGAGTTGTCAGATTGTCCGTTCGTTAATTCAGAGCATTTCGCTCTCGCAGCGTTCAGAGCGCTCACACTGGACGCTCTGGGTGAAAAGTAGGGTTGATCCAAGAATTCGGACTTACAACAGCAGTCAAGCACCCGAGCTAACTGGCTAACATTGGCTAGCTTGCTAGCTTATTCCAGACACAAATAAGATAACAGCTCCCTGACCATTTTACACGCCCTAGCAGAGCTGGTTATGCTGTTTTTATGTTATCCAGAGCGTTGGTGACTGCAACTGTGCTGCTGGAAACAATTTAATTACACTTTTTTGGTAACGTTTACTGATACCGGCCATACGCAACGGGTGTTGCGCTTTCGTAAATTCGTCAGTTATTCTGCGCTCTGGCACACTCAGACAAGAGTACTCTGAAATCGGAATAGATAGCCAGAGCTAATTTACCAGCTACGTCTATCGACAGTTGTTGCAGTGACATCATAAACAATCTATTGAAATAATTACTTGCATAGTGAAGTCTTTTGTTTAGACATGTAGCTAGCTAGCTAAACAATGAACCATAATCCCAACTCATAAAGTTACTACTATGCATGAATCTGCAGGGAGATAACCAACCAGGTTCAATGTTAGCTAGCTAACATTAGGCTATAACTAGCAATGCTAATGGCTCTGAGATACGAATAATATTACTACACAGATCATATATGTAATGTTAAATTAGAAATGTGTAATAACGGAAAATGTCGCTAGCTAGACTCTCTTGGATGGACATATCTCCCTATCTGTCACGGGTGCCATGGTTTCCCCTAGTTTGAAGATGTAATCCGGAAACAGGTGTTTAATACAACAGTGTGTTGTCTTTTCGACCCATTCTGCATATTTGCAATCAAACGCCAGAATCTCCTTAGCTATCATACTCTAATTCCACTGATTTCAAAACTCGGTCCTCCAGAAAGTGGAGAGCAACACTTACGCAGATCTACTACCTGATATCTTTCAAAAAAGCATCGTTAGAAAGGATTACCTACACATACTGACCACCTCATAATATAGACAGACGCTGCTACATGGCAGACCAATCCAAACTCATCTCTCGGCATGTCCAGCCCACTCAATATCTCAGCCAATCATGGCTAGCGGGAAGGTTACTGATTTTTTCCTTGGCTAAACCAACTAGGCTCGTACTTGAACAACTGTAATCATATTTGCAGATGGCATACAAGTTTGTTAATAAGGCACACGAAAGTTCACATGTTCCAGAAGGCATTTCTGCCCAAAAACGCATTTTGATAAAGAAATGTAAGTTTACGTTCAAATGGCTCTCCTGTGAAGTAGTAACGCGCGACATACGCCTAGTTTCCTGAAACAAGTCACATACTGCAGGGCCTATATTTGAGAGATATAAGAAAGCTCAGTTTATTTAATTTTTTTACCCATATTTAACTTTTTGGGGCACTAAACTACTTTCATAAATATTTCCATAAATTATTTTAACTGGTACCGGGCTACCTTCAGACGAGTCTTGTGAAGCTTGTGGGCTTTCTAGAGCAAAACAGCCAACATGTACGTGTTCACCAGAGTCTCATCTAGCCATAAAGGGGTCATATTATACCGTTCGGAGGCTACAGACGTTTTTGTGAGAAGACACATTTTCAAGATGTCTCCTGGTCTGACAAACACCGCTGTCGCTCTGCCACAGCTCATGCAAAACAACTGATATCTCTAGCTTAAACAGATTTTTATGGGGATTTTTTTACAATGCAAATTAGATTTACGCGGGGCACGGACGTCGACTCAAAAACAAGGTACCAAACCCGCTCACAAGGTTTGTTAACTCTTAAGGTCCCTAGGTAAATCAGCCTTTATGTTTGGAATCATTTACCATCCTCATTACATCTTGATTCTCTGGTGCCAATAGGGCAGTTTAGAACGCTGATGAGGAACACATTCACAGAGGTTTGTGAGTGTTTTGGTTGATTGCAATAACTTATTTGTGTTGTTGAAATGTAGTGTATCTGTTGTATGTTGTGGTGTATTTTTTGTTGTTGCTGTTTTATTGAATTGATTTGAGAATTGTTTGTTCTCAGGGCACCATTAAGAATGAGACCCTGGCCTCAATTGGGTTCCCCTGAATAAATAAATAATAATAATTTGTAAAAAATCACTACAAAGTCTTTGAATTCAATAATCTCTAAATTCCCTCTTATGAAGATTATAATCCTCAAGAAGGCCTGGATAACTAAGCAGTTTTACAACTGTCCCCTAAGTAATTTCCTACCACTTTAGACTCACATAAAAGGTTAAAAAAAATAAAAAAAAATAAAAAGGATAAGTCTAGAATATTGAATGAACAAAAAACAACCAAGAAAGTCCTACAAAGAAACCTTGCTGATTTTCTGTACTAGTAATTGTGTTTGTGTGTGTATTGAAAACAGTGCCATAGTAAGTTATATTAGTATACGTACACACAATCCCAGAGGGCCCACACACATGCCTCTCCATGCACTGGCTGCAGGTGCGTCCAGTGGCCCCGGGCCGGCAGTGGCACTGGCCTGAGCGGGGGTCACACGGTTGGGGCCACGCCCCGTACGGGTCACACTTACACTCCTCACACTTCCCGCCGGGGGCACGGGGGTCGCCATGGTAACCCGTGGCACATCTAGAGGAGCGACAACAGGGTTTAGTGTAGATAACTAACAGAAAGTGATGTTCAGTTAGCAATGTGGGGCGGCAAGGTCCCTGATGAGGTGAGTTCAGTATGATTCACAAAGAGCATGTTGGGGTTTGTAAATGTTGAGGAGTGAGTTTGTACCTCTCACAGTACTTTCCCTCATAGCCCTCAGGGCAGGCAGTACAGTGGTAGTCGTTGAATCCCTCTGTTACACAGGTAGGGCTGAAACTGAGAGAACGAGAGAGCTACAGATTAGAGCTGCTTTATTGTACAGTAGTAGAGCCATGCACCTGTGTCTCTGTGACCTACTTGTTCTCATGGTTGGTGAGGGGGCAGGCACAGGGCTTGCAGTCGTCAGGTCTGCCCCTCACTACACCATAGTATCCTGGGGCACAGCGTTCACACCTGTCCCCCTCTGTGTCGTGCTGGCAGTTCTGTAGAGAAGACACCCGTCCCTTCACTAATATCATATCCACATTCACAACCATTCACTTCAAATAGGCTACACCTGCAGAATCAAACTAAAACCCAGTGGCTGTCGAGGTGGAGGGTGGATGTATTTTAGCTGTTGTTTTGAAGTGAGGGCCCTTCCAGAGTGTGAGCTCTGTCAGCCCATAGCTGTTTTCCTCTCCTCTCTCAACCACTCTGCTCTGAGAAAAAGTGCCAAACTGACAATTGAGAGAGGCAATACTAATCAGTCAGCGGAAGTTGCGGCCTACTGAGCCGTGGTATTCCAAAGACGTTCATTAACTTCCTGTGTACCTCAATTAACCAAATTACGCTGTACAAACTCATTTAACATTTTCAATTTGCCTGCTCCGTAAAATGCAAATGATATTGTTATTAGCACAAATACAAATGAAAGCTGGGATTGCTTTGACAACATAGAGTTCCAGTTCCACACTATAACACGAGGCAGGGCTGGCTTCCATGTGCTCTAGGGGAAGATTTGGGAAGCAGAGAATAAGAGCTTTGTTGGTCATTAACTTGACCAAAAGGCCCTGTTTTATATTTGAAGGGCACATTATGTTCCACATTAAACAGCATGGACTTCTCTCTAGCGTAACATCTCTGTTAGTATTTCCAAGTCAAATCTACCCCAGACACTAACCTATGCTCTACTTCCTGGTGGCAGTGGACCATGTGGCCAATCAAATTGCTTCTGAACAAATCTGCTGATCCTCTACACTTGGAGAAAGTGCAACTGTTTAGACTGAGAGCTGGTTTGAAAACCAGGGGAGCTGAGAAGATAGAGGATAAAAGGAGGAGAGTTTTTCATTGGCTAGATAAAGGTCTGGGCTGATGTAAATGTGAAACTGAGTTGAAAAGTAAAGCGTTGGGCTAATTACCCATCTATGGCAGAGAGTAGAGTAGAGTAGAGTAGAGTAGAGTAGAGTGGGCGGGTATGGGTGCAATCACAGGGCAGCCTGCCAACCAGTGCCAACAACACCCTTCTCCTCAGGTCATGGGGACTTTGTAAAGACCTTACCTGGCAGATGGATGTCTCTGGGTCACAGGCCTCACTGTGCCTGTTGCACTGGCACTGCGCACAGCTCCCAATGCCTGCTCTGGAGGCTGCGCCACCGCTGCGGGCAGACAGGCGGTAAAACCCGGCCCCACATTCCTGCCGATGGGCGAAACAGAGACAGACACACGGTTACTGGTTAGGCTGTTACACCCCCCCCCCCCCCGAGCCGCTCACGGTAGTGCCAGGCTCCACTGGAGCTCCAACGAGACACACGTACTGAGAATTAATCGGGTCAATTTGAGAAGCCATCTGTTCCCAGCAAACACGATAAACGCCTGTTTAAAAATACTTTATTAACTATGTGGCAGCTTCAAATACGTGCCATCTGTCTGGTTTGTTTATAGCCACCTTTATGAGGAATCCAGTAGGAGACACATCAGTAACACTCAGGTTTGGATGGAAGTTGTCGTAGTAACACAAGAGTTAATTAGGAGTGTATTAGAGCCGCGCTAAAGAGTGGGGGAGCTTTGGATGTGTCTGGATGGAGCTGTGAGAAAGAGAGGGAGAAAGAGAGAGAGAGAGCTGGCAGTTTTGATGAGAAGGATTGTCTTGTGGAGGGTTTCTAACAGCTGTTTCCTCCTGTCTCCATGTCTGTGGCTTTGATTGGACTGTGACTGACTGCCACACACACACACACACACACAAACCACACACACACACCACACACACCACACACACACACACACATACACACATACACACACACACACACACACCTCTCTGATGGATGACCCTGTCGCCATGGCTGATGCTCTGATGGGAGAAACAGAGACACAGCTGTCTCAGTGGCTAGCTAGCTTACCTCGCAGGACAGGCCGGAGTAGCCCAGGGGGCAGTCACACTTCTCTATCTGGTGGGCCCGCTCACTCTCCACGGACGGCCTTCCCTCCTCTGCCACCTCCATAGAAATCTCAGAGATCCTGTGTTTTAGTAGAGAGAGAGATAGAGACAGGGAGTGCGACAGCCATGTGAGCCAATGTCAACGATACAACTATACTTGAAAATGATATGATCAAACGCTATTGCCCCTTGTTCGTTAAATGGAACGAACATGTCACTGTTAAATACAGAGGGTTATCCATGTTAACATGACATGACTAACCTGACCATGACACTAAAAGAAAGAGTGTAGAGTAAACAGCCCTCTAACGGTATGTTTAGGTCTAGCCCATTGTGTGTTCAGACAAAGACAGAGAGGAGAGCTTGCCTGCTGTGTCTCATCATGTTCCCATGGGAAGCCTTGATGAGGACGTAGTCAACATAAAACAGCACGTCCATGAAGTCCTCGCGTGTCATGGCCTTCTTGTCTTCGTACTTCCACTCGTGCTGAAAAGCAAAACATGTTGATGACATCACTGGCATCAAGATCCTATTCAATTACTCGAGAGGCTATGTCATAAACCCTCAAAGTTCCAGAAAGTAGTGAAAATGGCAGCCACCAGTCTAATTGGAATGAATAGCAGTGGTGGCATAATCCTAATTTTACTTATGCAGGAAAATAAAAGTAAGGCATGTGATATATCAGAAATTGTGTAAGATAATTATTTTATATACAGTACCAGTCAAAAGTTTGGACACACCTATTCACTACAGAGTGTCTCTATTTTTACAATTTTCTACATTGTAGAATAATAGGGAAGGCATCAAAACATTGAAATAACACCTACAAAAAAAGTGTTAAATTAACATATATTTTATATTTTAGATTCTTCAAAGTAGCCACCCTGTGTCTTGATGACAGCTTTGCACACTCTTGGCAATTTCTCAACAAGCTTCATGAGGTAGTCACCTGGAATGCATTTCAATTAAAAAGTTAATTTGTGGAATTGTGTTGTGACAAGATAGACAGAAGATTTTGGTAAAAGACCAAGTCCATATTATTGCAAGAACAGCTCAAATAAGCAAAGAGAAACAACATTCCATCATTACTTTAAGACATGAAGGTCAGTCAATGCGGAACATTTCAAGAACTTTGAAGGTTTCTTGTGCAGTCGCAAAAACCATCAAGTGCTAAGTGCTATGATGACACTGGCTCTCATGAGGACCGCCACAGGAAAGGAAGACCCAGAGTTAACTCTGCTGCAGAGAATAAGTTCATTGGAGTTACCAGACTCAGAAATTGCTGCCCAAATAAATGCTTCCTTCTGTTCAAGTAACAGACACATCTCAACATCAACTGTTTAGAAGAGACTGTGTGAATCAGGCCTTCATGGTCAAATTGCTGCAAAGAAACCACTACTAAAGGACACCAATAATAAGAAGAGACTTGCTTGGGCCAAGAAACACAAGCAATGGACATTAGACCGGGGGAAATCTGTCCTTTGGTCTGATGAGTACAAATTTGAGATTTTTGGTTCCAACCGCTATGTCTTTGTGAGACGCAGAGTAGGTGAACGGATGATCTCCGCATGTGTGATTCCCACCTTGAAGCATGGAGGAGGAGGTGTGATGGTGTGGGGGTGCTTTGCTGGTGACACTGTCTGTGATTTATTTAGAAATCAAGGCACACTTAACCAGCATGGCAACCACAGCGATACTGCAGCGATATGCCATCCCATCTGGTTTGCACTTAGTGGGAGTATCATTTGTTTTTGTACAGGACAATGACCCAAAACACACCTCCAGGCTGTGTAAGGGCTATTTGACCAAGGAGAGTGATGGAGTACTGCATCAGATGCCCTGGCCTCCACAATCACCTGACCTCAACCCAATTGAGATGGTTTGGGATGAGTTGGACCGCAGAGTGAAGGAAAAGCAGCCAACAGGTGCTCAGCCTCTCACTCCTCATTCTATTCTGGTTAGAGACAATTTGCGCTGTTCCGTAAAGGGAGTAGTACACAGCATTGTACGAGATCCTCAGTTTCTGGGCAATTTCTCACATGGAATAGCCTTCATTTCTCAGAACAAGAATAGACTGACGAGTTTCAGAATAAAGGTGTTTGTTCCTGGTAATTTTGAGCCTGTAATCGAACCCACAAATGCTGATGCTCCAGATACTCAACTAGTCTCGTGAAGAAGGCCAGTTTTATTGCTTCTTTAATCAGAACAACAGTTTTCAGCTGTGCTAACATAATTGCAAAAGCCTTTTAAAATTATAAACTTGGATTAGCTCACACAACGTGCCACAGGAACACAGGAGTGATGGTTGCTGATAATGGGTCTCTGTACGCCTAAAGTATGTATATACAGTATTCCATACAAAATCCGCAGTTTACAGCTGCAATAATAATTTACAACATTAACAATGTCTACACTGTATTTCTGATCAATTTTATGTTATTGTAATGGACAATTTTTTAAATTTTCTTTCAAAAACATGGACATTTCTAAGTGACCACAAACTTTTGAACGGTAGTGTATGTGGGGACTCCTTCAAGACCGTTGGAAAGCATTCCAGGTGAAGCTGGTGGAGAGAATGCCAAGAGTGTGCAAATCCGTCATCAAGGCTACTTTGGGTGGCTACTTTGAAGAATCTCAAATATATATATTTTTTTGATTTGTTTAAACTTTTTTTGGTTGCTACATGATTCCTTACGAATTATTTCATAGTTTTGATGTCTTCACTATTAAAATAGTCAAAATAAAGAAAAGCCCTGGAATGAGTAGGTATGTTCAAACTTTTGGATGGTACTCTAATTATAAATACAGTTTATACACGTTTTATACACATGTTCGGTATAAATAGCCTCTAAAATATATGCAAACAGACCATAAATGTCTCAAAACATTTTTAATTGGAAAGCTGTTAGTGCTATTATATAATACAATATCACAACCTGTTGCATTTACAACTTGTCTACAGTAAGTCCTATCATCAACTGATTTCAGCCAGTGTATGGCTGTGGATTGACTGCATTGTTTGAATGGAATGTTGGCATAGCTTTGTAGCAAGTACGATCTGTACGCGTAGGCACATTGTCATGTTGTCTTGTCTCTGTCCTTTCCCTTCACCCTGTCTCCCTCTGCTGGTCGTGTCAGGTTACCTTTTCTCCCCTTCTTTCCCCCAGCTGTTCCCTGTCTCCTCCTAACTACCCATTCACCCCGTTCCCCACCTGTTCCCTTTTTCCCTCTGATTAGGTCCCTATATCTCCCTCTGTTTCTGCTCCTGTCCTTGTCGGATTCTTGTTTGTTTGTTTGTGTCATTCATGCCTGAACCAGACCATCGTCGTGTTACTGTAACCTTGTCCTGTCCTGTCGGAATCTGCCTGTCCGTCTGAGCCTACGTTTTGTTTTCGTCATTAAAGTAACTCTGTTTTGTTAATTCGCTTTTGGGTCCTCATTCACGCACCTTAACAGAAGAATCCGACCAAGAATGGACCCAGCGACTTCGGATCCTCTCCACTCAGCCGTCGAGATCCAGGGAGCGATGCTAGGCAGACACGAGCAGGAATTGTCTGCTGCTCGACATGCCGTTGAGACCCTGGCCACCCAAGTCTCCAACCTCACAGAACAGGTTCACCATCTCCGCCTCGATCCACCGGCCACTTCCAGGGCTTTCGAATCTCCGGAGCCCAGAATCAATAACCCGCCGTGTTACTCTGGGGAGCCCACTGAATGCCGCTCGTTCCTCACCCAGTGTGATATTGTGTTTTCTCTCCAGCCCAACACTTACGCCAGGAGCACTGCTCGTGTCGCCTACGTCATATCTCTCCTTACTGGACGGGCTCGTGAGTGGGGCACGGCAATCTGGGAGGCAAGGGCTGAGTGTACTAACCAGTATCAGGACTTTAAGGAGGAGATGATACGGGTTTTTGATCGATCTGTTTTTGGGGAGGAGGCTTCCAGGGCCCTGTCTTCCCTATGTCAAGGCAATCGATCCATAACAGACTACTCTATTGAGTTTCGCACTCTTGCTGCCTCCAGTGGCTGGAACGAGCCGGCTTTGCTCGCTCGTCTTCTGGAGGGTCTCCGCGCAGAGGTAAAGGATGAGATTCTCTCCCGGGAGGTTCCTTCCAGCGTGGATTCCTTGATTGAACTCGCTATTCGCATTGAGCGACGGGTTGATCTTCGTCACCGAGCTCGTGGAAAGGAGCTCGCGTTCTCCGTTGCCCCCCTCTCCGCATCACTACCATCTTCCTCTGCCGGCTCGGGAGCTGAGCCTATGCAGCTGGGAGGTATCCGCATCTCGACTAAGGAGAGGGAACGGAGAATCACCAACCGCCTCTGTCTCTATTGCGGTTCTGCTGGTCATTTTGTCACTTCATGTCCAGTAAAAGCCAGAGCTCATCAGTAAGCGGAGGGCTACTGGTGAGCGCTACTACTCCTGTCTCTCCTTCAAGATCCTGCACTACCTTGTCGGTCCATCTACGCTGGACCGGTTCGTCAGCTTCCTGCAGTGCCTTAATAGACTCTGGGGCGGAGGGCTGTTTTATGGACGAGACCTGGGCTCGGGAACATGACATTCCTCTCAGACAGTTAAGGGAGTCCACTGCCTTGTTCGCCCTGGATGGTAGTCCTCTCCCCAGGATTCAGCGTGAGACGCTACCTTTAACCCTCACTGTTTCTGGTAATCATAGCGAAACCATTTCTTTTTTGATTTTTCGTTCACCTTTTACACCTGTTGTTTTGGGCCATCCCTGGCTAGTTTGTCATAATCCTTCCATTAATTGGTCTAGTAATTCTATCCTCTCCTGGAACGTCTCTTGTCATGTGAAATGTTTAATGTCTGCTATCCCTCCTGTTTCCTCTGTCTCTTCTTCACAGGAGGAGCCTGGTGATTTGACAGGGGTGCCGGAGGAATATCACGATCTGCGCACGGTGTTCAGTCGGTCCAGGGCCACCTCTCTTCCTCCACACCGGTCGTATGATTGTAGTATTGATCTCCTTCCGGGAACCACTCCCCCCCGGGGTAGACTATACTCTCTGTCGGCCCCCGAACGTAAGGCTCTCGAGGATTATTTGTCTGTAGCTCTTGACTCCGGTACCATAGTCCCCTCCTCCTCTCCCGCCGGAGCGGGGTTTTTTTTTGTCAAGAAGAAGGACGGGTCTCTGCGCCCCTGCATAGATTATCGAGGGCTGAATGACATAACAGTTAAGAATCGTTATCCGCTTCCTCTTATGTCTTCAGCCTTCGAGATCCTGCAGGGAGCCAGGTTTTTCACTAAGTTGGACCTTCGTAACGCTTACCATCTCGTGCGCATCAGGGAGGGGGACGAGTGGAAGACGGCGTTTAACACTCCGTTAGGGCACTTTGAATACCGGGTTCTTCCTTTCGGCCTCGCTAACGCTCCAGCTGTCTTTCAGGCATTAGTCAATGATGTCCTGAGAGACATGCTGAACATCTTTGTTTTCGTTTACCTTGACGATATCCTGATTTTTTCACCGTCACTCCAGATTCATCTTCAGCACGTTCGACGTGTCCTCCAGCGCCTTTTAGAGAATTGTCTTTTTGTGAAGGCTGAGAAGTGCACTTTTCATGCCTCCTCCGTCACATTTCTCGGTTCTGTTATTTCCGCTGAAGGCATTAAGATGGATCCCGCTAAGGTCCAAGCTGTCATTGATTGGCCCGCTCCTAAGTCACGCGTCGAGCTGCAGCGCTTTCTCGGCTTCGCGAACTTCTATCGTCGTTTCATCCGTAATTTCGGTCAGGTGGCAGCTCCTCTCACAGCCCTTACTTCTGTCAAGACGTGCTTTAAGTGGTCCGTTTCCGCCCAGGGAGCTTTTGATCTCCTCAAGAATCGTTTTACATCCGCTCCTATCCTTGTTACACCTGACGTCTCTAGACAGTTCGTTGTCGAGGTTGACGCGTCAGAGGTGGGCGTGGGAGCCATTCTTTCTCAGCGCTCCCTCTCTGACGACAAGGTCCACCCATGCGCGTATTTTTCTCATCGCCTGTCCCCGTCGGAACGTAACTATGATGTGGGAAACCGCGAACTGCTCGCCATCCGGTTAGCCCTAGGCGAATGGCGACAGTGGTTGGAGGGGGCGACCGTTCCTTTTGTCGTTTGGACTGACCATAGGAACCTTGAGTACATCCGTTCTGCCAAACGTCTTAATGCGCGTCAGGCGCGTTGGGCGCTGTTTTTCGCTCGTTTCGAGTTCGTGATTTCTTATCGTCCGGGCTCTAAGAACACCAAGCCTGATGCTTTATCTCGTCTCTTCAGTTCTTCAGTAGCCTCCACTGACCCCGAGGGGATTCTCCCTGAGGGGCGTGTTGTCGGGTTGACTGTCTGGGGAATTGAGAGGCAGGTAAAGCAAGCGCTCACTCACACTCCGTCGCCGCGCGCTTGTCCTAGGAACCTTCTTTTCGTTCCCGTTCCTACTCGTCTGGCCGTTCTTCAGTGGGCTCACTCTGCCAAGTTAGCCGGCCACCCTGGCGTTCGGGGTACGCTTGCTTCCATTCGCCAGCGTTTTTGGTGGCCCACCCGGGAGCATGACACGCGTCGTTTCGTGGCTGCTTGTTCGGTCTGCGCGCAGACTAAGTCCGGTAACTCCCCTCCTGCCGGCCGTCTCAGGCCGCTTCCCATTCCCTCTCGACCGTGGTCTCACATCGCCTTAGATTTTGTCACCGGACTGCCTTCGTCAGCGGGGAAGACTGTTATTCTTACGGTTGTCGATAGGTTCTCTAAGGCGGCTCATTTCATTCCCCTTGCTAAGCTTCCTTCTGCTAAAGAGACGGCACAAATCATCATCGAGAATGTTTTCAGAATTCATGGCCTTCCGTCAGACGTCGTTTCGGACAGAGGTCCGCAATTCACGTCTCAATTTTGGAGGGAGTTTTGTCGTTTGATTGGGGCTTCCGTCAGTCTCTCTTCCGGCTTTCACCCCCAGTCTAACGGTCAAGCAGAACGGGCCAATCAGACTATTGGTCGCATCTTACGCAGTCTTTCTTTTCGCAACCCTGCGTCTTGGTCAGAACAGCTCCCCTGGGCAGAATACGCCCACAACTCGCTTCCTTCGTCTGCAACCGGGCTATCTCCTTTTCAGAGTAGCCTCGGGTACCAGCCTCCGCTGTTCTCATCTCAGTTCGCCGAGTCCAGCGTCCCCTCCGCTCAGGCTTTTGTCCAACGTTGCGAGCGCACCTGGAAGAGGGTCAGGTCTGCACTTTGCCGTTATAGGACGCAGACTGTGAGGGCTGCTAATAAACGTAGAACTAAGAGTCCTAGATATTGTCGCGGTCAGAGAGTTTGGCTCTCCACTCAGAACCTTCCCCTTAAGACGGCGTCTCGCAAGTTGACCCCGCGGTTCATTGGTCCGTTCCGTATTTCTCGGGTCATTAATCCTGTCGCAGTGCGACTTCTTCTTCCGCGATACCTTCGTCGCGTCCACCCGGTCTTCCATGTCTCTTGTGTTAAGCCCGTTCTTCGCGCCCCCGCTCGTCTTCCCCCCCCCCCCCCCCCATCCTTGTCGAGGGCGCACCCATCTACAGGGTCCGCAGGATTTTGGACATGCGTCCTCGGGGCCGTGGTCACCAGTACCTTGTTGATTGGGAGGGGTACGGTCCGGAGGAGAGGAGTTGGGTTCCCTCTCGGGACGTGCTGGACCGTGCGCTGATCGAGGATTTCCTCCGTTGCCGCCAGGTTTCCTCCTCGAGTGCGCCAGGAGGCGCTCGGTGAGTGGGGGGGTACTGTCATGTTGTCTTGTCTCTGTCCTTTCCCTTCACCCTGTCTCCCTCTGCTGGTCGTGTCAGGTTACCTTTTCTCCCCTTCTTTCCCCCAGCTGTTCCCTGTCTCCTCCTAACTACCCATTCACCCCGTTCCCCACCTGTTCCCTTTTTCCCTCTGATTAGGTCCCTATATCTCCCTCTGTTTCTGCTCCTGTCCTTGTCGGATTCTTGTTTGTTTGTTTGTGTCATTCATGCCTGAACCAGACCATCGTCGTGTTACTGTAACCTTGTCCTGTCCTGTCGGAATCTGCCTGTCCGTCTGAGCCTACGTTTTGTTTTCGTCATTAAAGTAACTCTGTTTTGTTAATTCGCTTTTGGGTCCTCATTCACGCACCTTAACACACATACTGCATGACTGCAAGGTGTCCCGATATCTTTTCCAACTGTCCCGTTATCTGGTTTTAATGTCTATTCTAGAATGCCCTTCTTATCAATCAGAAACGAGAATTCAACAACGCTGTGGTATAAAGTATTTTAATTCCTAATTCTATGATCACTTCAAAGTTAATTTCTCATACAACATCTCCAGAGGTTAGAATCTAGCTTTGAAGAGTTTTTGGGACAATGTACTTGCATGGCATCCACCACAAAAGGACCACCATTTAACAACACAAGCGAGTTTCCGTGGCAAATGGATCATGACTGCATCCTTAGACATTAGGAAACTGTAACAACAAGACAAGAGACGGTCCACCATGTAAGCCTATGCCATGGGTGTTCCCAAACTAGTTTGGCCCGTGACCCCATATTTCCTCCAGTCTGATTTAGTGCCTGGTCTCGTCCAATCGGTTCTAACGACTTGTGGGCATAGCAGAGGGAAATGGTGTTTAGTGTATGTACATGTTCCAGAGTGTCTTATCGTTCAGTGATAGGGTCCTAATGTTTTGTAGCTTCAACCGTTCAAGAGCCACATTTGTAGGAAGAAAACAGAAACCGCTCTGTTTATTACAACCTCATCTGACAGCTACCGGAGGTTACTGGCGTAACCCCAGTTCTATGAGGCGCAACCTTTCTTACGCGACCCCATTTTCAAATTAGGTGACCCCACATGGGGTCGCGACCCCTAGTTTGGGAAACACTGGATTATGTCCTTACCTCTGTCATGTCGATCTCGTGCCGGGTGAGTTGTCCAATCTGCAGTCCCTGCATGTGGCGGACCATCACCTTGTCTCTGTTGGGCCCTCCCTTTATGATGACCTGGGGTTCGTAGGAGGTGCGGCCTGTCTCGTCACGCCCCTCAAAGTAGATGGCGTACTTCAGCTTGCCGCCGTAGGCTGTGATCTAAAGAGGAGAAACCAAATCCAAGTAAAGAAGCTTGTTAGTACTATTCACATCTCTGAACAGAATACAGTCAACTCCTGATTAGTGCAAGTTAGAAAGTATTTCAAAGCAGTATTGTTCACCAGGTCTCAATTCAAATACATTTATTGTCACTCCGGATATGTGCATGGGTTTGGGTTCAGTGTAAGCATAGTCTATACGTAAAGCAGTCCCGAGCAACTACATACAGTATATTTTTTAATGACATTTTTTATTTTACCTTTCTTTAACTAGGCAGGTCAGTTAAAGAACAAATTCTTATTTTCAATGACGGCCTAGGAACAGTGGGTTAACTGCCTTGTTCAGGGGCAGAACGACATATTTTTACCTTGTCAGCTCGGGGATTCGATCTTGCAACCTTTCGGTTATTAGTCCAACGCTCTAACCACTATAAGGATTAAATTGTACACCTGTTATCAACTTGGGGTTTAAATAACATCGAGATGAGGGTGCTCTCACCATGGAACCATGGAATTGTTCAGGCAGTCTCCAGTAGTAGAGTTCGGTCAGCTTCTGGGTGACCAGGTCAGCATTAGCGATGATCTCTGGGTGCTGGAAGGTCACTCCGCTTGTGGTCTCTTGCAGGTTGGCTTTGTCCACTAGGGGCAGCTTGGTCTGCTCTGGTTTCAGGGACAGCTACAGCAGCACAGACACAACAAACAAACAGCATCACTTATTGGCCTTAATGTCACACAAAATACACAGATAACGGGTTGTATTTGGGAAGCTCTGTCCCAAGGGTTTAAATGGCCTATGTTGCGAGAGAGCGATGCAAGTGTTTTTCAAAAGGAAAACAGCCTCTGTGACATTGGACAACTGTATTCTCCAATAACACACCAGGACTCAGCCTCTCACATAGTTGTAGATTAAAATGCATTTCACATCCTGAGGGCAGGCCAGAGATGTGTTTAATTGGGCAAGTAGAACATGCATATATTTAAGAAGCCACTTCTCTACAGTAGACTATGCTTCTGAGGCCCCTGTTTTAAATTTGCCCTCCCTTCCCATCTAAATATCCAGCAAATGGCTCACTAAAGGCTCCAGGGGGGCCAGGCTGTGCCCCTCACCTCACCATGCAATCTCATGACTCACTGACTTAGAGAGAATCTCCTGACTTCCAATGAATGAGGGAGAGGATTCTCAACTGTCTGTCTTTTTTCTCTCTTCATCTTAAAGCAAACAAATTTAGATTAACTTTGGGACGGCAACCTTTATTTAATTTGTTTGTCGTTTCCATTTATATGAAAGAAGGGTCCCTCTTCCGATGTCCTCAGCCGCGGTCTCCATGGACACAGCGGATGGAGGGTTATCAGGTCTGAGGCGCTCTGGCAGAAAATCCTTATTAAAAACAAACAGGGAAGCTGCAGCTCCCAGCCTCTGCCTGCTCCAAGCCCCCAATAAACCCTCTCCCACCCACTGTACGAGGCTATAATATATATTATCCTTCTGTTTGTGCTTGGTCCCCCTGGTTCTCACTACGTTCCATAAATTACAGGGAAATAAGATGGAGAGTAAATACCTGGTTGGGAATGAATCAATGGAGGAGAACCACTTTCATGAAATTAATATTTACCCTGTTTCCCATAAAATCATATAGCTGTGTTGTGGCATTTCTCTCTAGACTATTTCAGTACTTGTGGTTGCACATACAGTAAGTTGTAAAGTGTAATCGGACTAATTCATGTTTGTTAACTGTTGCATGAGAACAAATTTTGTTTTATCATAGCCCATATTAAGTAGCCTATATCAAGAAAGCATAGAACAGTGGCCACCAACCTTTTCTGTGCCGAGACCCCTTTCTGAGTGAAAAAGCAGGCCATTTAAACATGACTTTAAAAAAAACGTACGCCTACGCAACATTAACCTATTAAAACACTTCCGTAGCAATGAGGTTTATGCAGTAGGCTGTAGGCTCAATACATCACTGCATATTGGCTATCCTTGAATTGCCCTGCCAATGGTGTTCTTCTCAGACCATTTTAAAATGATATTTTCAAACGGAAGGTATATGATCACACTGGTAATATATAATTTGTTATAGGCCTATTACTTGTGAGCCATAAATTTAAATCGTTAGCATTAGTATTTATTTTATTTTATTGTGATGGTCAGTCTCA